>NC_092798.1:44078242-44798640 GCF_918797505.1 Bemisia tabaci
CATCTCCTTACCGCGTATCCCCGTAACTTAAAGCGAAAACAATAGAGAGCGCCATCGACAAACGTCAACCAGAGACAAGTCAACAAACGTCACGTTATAACTATTATAACCTCCTTCATTAACAAGCATTAAATCAGTTATATTTGTGCCGAATTATTACATTATATTTGTGCTTAGTACCTCGTAAAAAGGAACCGCAAAAGATGGAATCTGCCGGGATTCTAAATTCATTAACAACAAACATATTAGTTTTTAATAAAGATCTAAGTGTCAGTTCTTGGCGTTAGCTTGATGATTCATAGTACCTTTGTAATGTGAGTATGTATCTAATTAGTTGTCTTAATTTTGCTTTGTGATTACCTACGGAGTAATTTTGGAAATAGTATATGATGCATTATATAATGCATTTGAATTCCTAGGTTTCACCTGACTCAAAGCGTTTGCTGCTATTATCTAGAAGCGCTCCGACTCATTTATCAGAGAATTGAGCGTTTCCTATCGGCCCCTCTGCAATTATGAGATTAGTCCATGAATCCTTTAGGAACTTAAATTAATGACTCAGATGGTGCTTTTGAGCCAACTTTCAAAGAATTAAAGGCATTTTTTCAAAATCTACAGTCCATGAGCTCTCCGTGTGACCGAAGTGCTCTCCTCGCTATATGACGCGTAACCCTTCAATTTTTAGTTTAGTCCAAAGACCTCGTAGGAACTTAAATTAATGAACCAGGTGGTGCTCTTATGCCAACTTTTGAAGAATTGAAGGCATTTTTTTTTATTTTTTTTATTTTTTTAAAATTTACAGTCCTTGAAAATGAGCTGTTTCGCGGAGCAAAGTGCCTACTTTTGGGCCTCGTAATCTCTTGAATTTTGAGTTTAGTCCAAAGATCTTTTTGGAACTTAAATTAATGACCCAGGTGATGTGCTTGATGCCCATTGTTAAAGAATTAAAGACATTTTTCAAAATTTACAGTCTTTCAAAATGAGCTTTCGTGTGATTTTGCTAAAAATGGACAATTGAGCGTAGCCCCCCCAAATTTTAGCGTACCTCAAAATCGTTGGACGTGCATAAGGAGACCATAGATATGGTGTCCTGTGCCAATTTTGAATGAAATCGAACAGATAGATTCTGAGATATCGCTGTAGACAGATTTGGGGGACGCAACACGGACGGACACACATTTTTTCAAGTATGGTTATTTTTACTCCTGGGACCTTAAAACGTCTAGAAATGATGAAATTTCAACTTTTTTTTTACTTTTTTTTTGGAGGATGACAATACTTCCTCTCTACCCTATGGGAGCGAGAAAGTAAAAAAAGGGACACAGCGTGCGGCTGTAGTCGGTAATTACTTCTGCCTTTCTCACTCGCGATCCCACATTTTTTCCACGCCTCAAATTGGAGATTAACTCCCGTGTGAGAAATTTTTCTTCACTTACGCGTTATTGTTTGAGGAAATGTTCGAATATTGAATTATTCCATTTTCAATTCTTCTGCTTCAAGTAAAAGTTTCCTTGTTGATAGTACTTTCAATAGTACAATGACTTAATTAAACGTGTAAAAATGCAGATCTTCAAGCTTTTTCAGGCAGGGTCGGACTCGCTCAAATCTGAGGACGTAGACCCTTGGGTGGGTAAGGGGGTGTAATATGATATTTTCCTAGAGAGCAGCCCATACGTGGAGGGAGGTACGGGAAATTTTGGCAAAGCAGCACAAGGCCACCCAATTTTCCGGTTCAAATTTGATTCATCATACAGAGTAAAAATTGTAAAATTGAACGTATTTAAGTTCATAAACTTCAACTTTTAGACTTGTAATATTAGCTTCTAGACGCATCCAAGCACCATTACTTTCCAAAGGAACCGAGCTAGAGCTGCGGTCTACACGAGCTTCAGATATGGGTCTGCAAATCCATCCTTTAAAGGAATCAGACATGAACCTGAGAAAAAAGAAGGAATCGAGTATCAAAAAGCCGGAAAAATGAGAAACGTATGTGTCCGAGCTTCTTCTTAAACTTTTCTCCCGAATCTGAGCAATTCCTCATTTACGTTTTAAGGCGGAGCACTGCTATTTGGATTACATTTTGAATAAGGAACCACTATCTCTGACTCTTCCATAAAAGCATATTGTTGCACAGGGAAACCAATAACAAATATGTTGTCTCTAAAATGAGCCAGAAATAGTGGTTCCTTATTCCAAAATGTGGTCCAGTTTACGCTTCGCGTCATCGCGCCTTCAATTTTTCAGATGCAGCATAGACGTCCTAAAAGCACGAATAGTTGTATCTTAGCACTGTCGTCAAAGAGTATCCTTTCCCTTGCTCCATTTCCATATTGTGTTTGGCTTCGTTTGTCTTATTCGCACTGGTGCTTCGAGGGCTACGTAAGTAACACGGCCAAAGATATGTAAGCTGTACTTGGGCCTCGTTTTTTAACTTTTCTCTCAAAGCTGAGCGACACCTCATCGGCAAAATTGAGCAAATTCCTTAGCTCCTTCAATTTTGCAGATGCAGCACGGACATCCACCGAGAACAAATAGTTGTATCTCTGCACCGTCGTCAACGCGGACCCTTCCTTTGTTCGACTCGTGTACATCCAATTCGTTCTATATTGTGTTGGTTTCGTTTATCTCATTCATTGTGCTGCTTCATGGGATACGTGAGCAACACATCCGAGGATTGGAAATACGTAATCCGGCCTCGTTTTTTAACTTTTCTCCCGAATCTCACTAACGGCATGGAGCAAAGTATTGCGAGTTAACGGCTCACAACCCACGCCATCGCTCCTCATATTGACGGTGTAAGTCGGCAATCACATAACTCGGTTTGCAGACTTCCTGTCATTCTTTATTTATTAAACGAAAACTACTAAACGGGAATTCTTTGAAACTGCCGTGATTTTTCCTCGCGGCGCGAAGAAAATTCTGCAAAAACTTCAAGGAATGATGTCAATTTGTTCTCCTCTAAAAAAATAACATAGGTAGAGGCGGAGATTTTCAGACACCGCAAACGAGTTACGTGATTGGCGACTAACACCGTCGATATTCAATGTTTGCATATATCTTGCACGAATCGTTGCATCGCGTTCAGATTGCTCTTATTTTTGAATTTTGAAATAAGAAAACGTTAAGTTCAAAATATGCTATGGTGTGTCTAAATCAGCAGTAATTTTAAAAGGAACAAAATATATGTTTAAAGGTCTCTAATGCACCCTGTAAAGGGCGCCGAAAAATTGAACCGACAGTAGGGGGGGGGGGGGGATTTGAAGTGCCAAAAGAGGCTGAGTTAGCACAACGGTGACACTTTCACCAGACTTTCACAGGAAACGGTTAAGACGAAAGGGGCTCCTTCCTACAGCTTAAAAATTCGGAAATAGGTATTTGCGCAAGAAATCGATGAATTCTGTGCATATTTGTATCGGTTTCATTCAAAGTAGCCATGTAAAACAAGTCATCCGAATGTTTCCCATTTCATCTATTACATCCTCTTTTTACCCGTGTGGTTCATAACAGCTAGAATTCTTACTTTGTCTAATTTTAAAGATATGCATTTTTTTCTTCTGCATATATTCTCGGTTTCCCTCATGTTCAAATGTTTTGTATGATGCGTCAAATGTTTCATATATTAAAAAAAGAAAAAAGGGTGCAGCGGTCTATTCGAACTTTCATGTACTAACATCAGTTACGAGAATAAGGACGGCACGGCATATTTAATGAAGTTTGATATCCTCTTCAATTTTGCGGTGCGAGACCATGCTCTATGTCAAAAATACCTATCTGAAGGAGAGACAGGACTGTAGATAATTTCCGGATACCGATAATATTAAGTACAGAAAGATATTTTTTCATCAAAATACTCTAGAATTGCATTGGTAAAAAGATGTTACTTACGACTTTGAAGGAGGTTACGTATAAGAGTGGTCCCCAAATAAAAAATTCTCGGAATCTTTTGTACGTAAAGGAGTTTTTTTAGTGTTAAAATTATGAAATTTTGTTTAAATTGCATCAAGGCCTCCGAAAATACTTAAATGCAATTTGAAAAGAAGATTAAATTCATAAAAATTTAGCGCAATTTAAGCACTGTTTGGGGTTGCCACTAAAGATCTAAAACTCTTTAGTGTGGTTCAGCATGAGCAAATTTTTAAATGCGATAAGAAGGCATCCATGTGTCAAACAAGTCGCACTCTCCGGAACGCCAACTTTTCTAGGCTGCGTTAAAGTCTCTGAGGTGATCGCTGCATTTTGCCGCCTTGGCTACCTCTCGTGCGGCTTGGTTCGATCCAATTTCTAAGGCACGTAAACTTTGGAGCAACTTTCCGCAACTTTGGTTAACGGAAAATCCTACAACCGAATCTAGGGTGAGAAAACAGTTTTGGTGCTCGGCACTTAAAGCAGAGTTCGCGGATTTTTTCCGCTGCTACCTACTGCGAACGCTGCACCATGGGGGCATTAGTCAGGCAACATTTATTTTGGTTAAAAAAATTGCACTTTTCAGCAATACTTTCTTCTGCAATTGGCACTAAAATCATCGTTTCACGGCCATTTCCTTCTCTTTCCTTTCTTCCAAGAGCATTTCGACGGTTTGAGTCGGCAATCAAATAACTTTGTTTGCAACGTCGCAGACCTCCTGTCATACTTTATTTCTTAAACGTAATACTACTCGACTGCAGTTCTTTAAAACTGCTGTGACTTTTCTTCTCTGTGCGAAGAAAATTTTGCAAAAACTTCAAGGAATGATGAAAATTACTTCTCCCTTAAAAAAATTACAAATAGGCGGAGATTTCAGACAGAGTTATGTTCACAAACGAGTTATGTGATTGCCGACTTACACCGTCAATTTGTGAAAGTTTCAAAAACTCCATTACCCGCGTAAAAAGTAAAAATAGCATTGAAACAGAGCAATCGTGATTCATAACTCCTGAGCCCTGCGTTAAAGAGAGGTTTGAAGATGCAACATAGCAAAAATGTAATTAGTGACACTATGCTTTTGATACTACGGCAACTCAGAGGAAAAACCCATATTCCATAACCATTCACCCTCGCGCCTCGCCCCCTCGCTGGCGCCGCGGTCCAGCGCGATCACGGGCCTGACGTTGCCTCAGGCGGACACATGCACGCACTTTCCTCTGTAGTGATATTTCCTTCGATGAACCACGGACTATCGGGAAAATTCAACGATATTTTTCTACCGATTTTTCAGACTCTTACACGCAATTTGATCGAAAGTCTCTAAAAATTTCAAGGAAATAATTCAAAACTTTTTTCAAAACACGAATGTTTTCTGAGAGGAGATTTGGCAACATTTTAATGATTATGCGGCGTTCTTCATTGGCACGGAAGCACCAGCGATGCACTTTGATGTGAATGTTGAGAAGTGTAGGAGTGTACACTTCAACACGTCTATACACGAGTAGGAGTGTACGGAGCAAGTAATACTTATCATGTGTTAGCTTGTAACCGGGGGAATTCTCTCGAATTTGAATTTTTTTCAGCTCCTCGCTGATCGGCGTATTGTATTTCAATTGGAGAAAACATTTTTTGAGAGGAAATAATTCCTTAGGCACACTTCAGTACTACATACTGCCGCGATGAAGAGAAATGGACATTCCAAGGTTGCCAATTTTCAGGAATACTGTACTGTGAGAGTTTCAGGTGATTTAGATAAAGGCCTGGATACACACGGCGATTAATCGCCGTGAGTGAAAGACGAAAGCCAATGGAGAGCCTTGATTTCGATCCATTGAAGTCGATACATCGAAATCAAGGCTCTCCATTGGCTTTCGTCTTTCACTCGCGGCGATTAATCGCCGTGTGTATCTTGACCTTAAAAGAGAGCATTGAGTCCTCGGAAACATAGGAAAAACAATACCCACTGCCAAATTATTGTTTTTCAAGGTATATTTCGGCGGTGTGAGCCGGCAATCACATAACTCGTTTGCAGTGTCCGAAAATCTCCGCCTTTGTGTTATTTTTTTAAAGGAGAACAAACTGACATCATTCCTCGAAGTTTTTGCAGAATTTTCTTCGCACAGAGAAGAAAAATCACGGCAGTTTTAAAGAATTCCCGTTTAGTAGTTTTCGTTTAATAAATAAAGAATGACAGGAAGTCTGCAAACCGAGCAATGTGATTGCCGACTTACACCGTCGATTTGGAAACAACCGAAAGGTTTTTCATACAACGATATTCCTTCGAACGGCAAAGAAGAGTTCTATTTTCCGCGTCTTAAGATAGGTATATAAGGTGTTGAAAGGCAACTTTTTCCCCAGGAAGAGTATATTGTAGAAATCTAATATGCAATTGGCACTCGACACCAGGCGAAGTTTTAAGCTTGCATGTTGTAAGAAAAAAAAAAAATCTGGTATAAAGTTAATTAATCACAAAAATATTGGAAACGTCCTTTTCCACAGTCATTGGTTGTAGAATTAAGAGGGAGGGAAAGATCACTCCGAAGTTGCAATGTTCAAGGCGTCTGTGGTCATTTTGAACAGAAAATAAGTCTTCGTATTTTTTTCACCTTCATGTTTTTCATGTAGATTTAATGAATTTACCGGCTTGGAGTTTACCGTCTAATGGTTGGCGTTTATGGAAACAATCATCAACTCAGAAATCGTGTTCTCCCATTGTCACCGGAATAGTGTCTCTACACCAAAGGTGGTCTAGTTTATCCAAAATATCTTAAGAACCTTTATAGCTCCTAAATTTAGAGGCTTTAGTAAATTCTGGAAAGTGAAAGCTAAGCGCTTAAGTACTGAAATTGACTTGAGGTATAATGATTGCTGGAGGTATGAAATTTTATGCCCAATTCCCTAAGTGCAAGGTGAAGTAATGCAGAGAAAATTGATTTCTTGCCTAAAGCCGTTTTTTTTTTTTTTTTTTTTTTTTTTTTTTTTTTTTTTTTTTGGTTGAGATTGGTAACTTTCGCCTAACTGTTAGCCCTGTCCTTCCTTTCCCCACTTGCAGGATTGTAGAATAAAAAAGAATAAATGAAATGCAAAAAATATTAAAAAATACTCAGTTGGATTAGCAGTGAATAAACGAATTAAAGATTAAGAGGAAAATAAATAGGTAATAAAAATGGAAAAAAATCAAGGAAAAATATTAAAAACCGGTGGATAAAAAGTGTTTCGACATACAGCAAGGACGGAAATTTGAAGCAAGTCTGACTTATTCGAATTGCATAGTTGCGTTCAATTTTAAGAACATGAATATCATATTTCATAGCCCGATGCGTTTAATATTGGTATTGGGGGAAAGGGGTGGAGAATCAAGCAAAACCCTGAAGAGGGGGGAGGGGGCGAAGAAAAATTAATGGAAACGTGTGATAACAATATTTCAGAAGGAGAAATTGCCGCGGCTTAGGTGGACATTTAACTGAAATGATCGGTTACCGAGCGAAACATGTCAAGAAATTGACAAGACGAAAAAATTAACCGTCCGGGGTGTTTTCGTCGTTTTCACTCTCATCTTACTAGCGTGTCAATGAACTGTGCTCGGCTGGTAGTGCATTCAGACGACCTGGTGCAGCCCGCAGGAAGCGAAGGAGCCGAGGGATGGACAAGGAGGATGACTCAACGGTCAACCATGGGTCAACGTGGACCGTATGCAGGATGAGCAGCCCAGCGCGGCGCGGCGCGCCCGACCAGGCGACCACTGAGCGATGAGAGGGAATAAGGAGGGAATAAACTGGCGTTCTTCATTCGCCTCTCAAGATGGGATATGAATACGAGTGTCATTGGCATCGCCTCTCTGAGGGCAATCGAATTAGCCCGCTAATCGATCGCGTTCTGGGATGGGTATCGCTTTCGCCGCAATATGCCTCAGGTATCGGGAACTAAGAGCCAGCGCCGGACAAAAAGGTTTTGGTTTGCGAACGGAGAGGGCATTCGAAACAAAAGGCCTCTCAACTCGCGAGCGAGGAGGCGATGCATATGAAATCCTGGAAATCGGCGTTCGCTCTTGAGAACCCTCTCGACCCCTGCGTCAAGGTGCGTCGTTGACCTTGCAGTGTTGGATCGTGAATTCTCTTGTGCTGCTTGCCTTTTTTGAAATCTTTGTAAATGAAAACTAAAGGGGTTGATATGTGCGAGTTAATGACGCACCTTATCAACACATTGTGTTGGAGTTCACTGCTTGTTTCCTTTTGGTGCAATCGGGAATGGAATCGTGCAAAAGACCGCCAGATATCATCATACTACTATCTTTAAGTCAGTACTCTCTGAGATATCCAGACACCAATGCATTACATTTCTACATTGACCCTCCCCCTCCCCCTGTGTAGCAGTAGAATTAAGACTCACGAGATGTTAAATTTTACCAAAGGAACAAAACACAATGTATTAATACCCCTCGGATACAAATGAATGATGAGATTTATAGTTATTTTCTTGATGTTTGCTGGATAAACTTGATGGATACAGACTCAACGACCTGTTGCGCGTTACATTGCCAAGACGAGAATGAAAAGTAAAGACGTTTGACACAATCTGAACACCCACGACTTTTTTGCACAGGGCAAATGCTCATAAGGGTCATCTTTGGTTTTACAATTGGTCGAATATTAAAAATGCTTGAACAAAATTTCTTTGAGACAATAATCACTTTCCATCATCAGCGCTATGAGAATCTAACTTAGTATCTTGCACATTTTCTGCATGGCAAGGAGTGTAATGGGTGTCCGAGGTTTGGTATCTCCCTGTTTTCCAGAAACTAGTAGCCGGAGAAACTAACCTAAAATTAGTAACTTTTAATTGTATTTGTTCCATTTTTGGTGAAAGATGACTATTTTCCCCCTTAGTGCATTACGAGGAATAACATTTATTAAAATTATTGACGACGATCTCTCTTCTCATACAAATGGTTAGCTTTTGTGCATCAATAAATCTAATGCAATAAGAACTTTAATGATGCATGATTGCACATAACTGATATTCAGCCACATAATTACATGATATGAACAAACCGTAGCAGGTTGCGATTACACGATAAAATTATTGCTACCGCATTAGGGTGTTGTATGTGTTGCGTATCTAGTAATTGGAGGGACTCTTTTTATCAAAGCTCTGTGAAATAAAATTAAAATTGTGGGATATTGCTATTTCATTGCAATTATTTATGCTCCTAATACGTGGGACTCATTATATTAATTGTTTAAAATCGGCATTCTCTGATCAAATGATGAACAGGTACTAAAATAAATTTTATGGTTGAAAAAATAGCAATTTTATCTTATGAAATTACAAGTTTTTTTAAAAAAAAAAAAATTGCGTTACACTGTGTCACTCAGTTAATAAATTACTTACCTAGCCCGGACTACTTTCAGCCTCTGTGAGTCCTCCTGTGAGGATCTTTAATTTTCGTTTTACACCCACTTCTTCTGTTCCAGATGCGGCCATATAAAACCGAAAATGCAGGACTTCATTCCCTTCCTTTCATTGAACAGGGGAACTTTCTTTACTTATGTATTCCTGTTCTGTCTCCTTTATACCTCCACCCAAATCTTCCCACTTTTGTTAGCTCCTCCAGTCAAGCTGGTTACAGCCAAAATGGCCATTTTTTACATACTTCGAATAGCTCCATAAAATAGGAAGATGTGTCAAAAGTTGCGCCTCATAAAAACCTAAGTATGATTTCACTTGACTCGCCATTTTCTAGATGAGTGAACGTGAATTAATTAGGAGGATGGAAAGTTTCGAGGATCCTTTCTCCACACGAACATAGAGGATGAAGAATCTTTCTTCTTTCAACTACTTTTCTAGTCGACGAAGTTGCAATGTTATGTTTGTGAGAACAATTAGTTTGATCCCAATATTAATTCCGCATGAGGACTGTAAAGTAACGGTTATTTTTCCTCCTTGCAAATTTTGAAATTTTTTCCAACATTTTACTGAGTTTCACCTGCAATCTGGAAAAGAGAAAGAAAAAAAAATATTCAAGAACATACTCCTAACAGTTTCCGAGTAAAAATGCGGATCGCGATTGCTCCTCTATCTGAGAAACGACGAACTGTATCATAGGCTTTGATCCGATCTTCCAATATGCCATCACTTGTAGTTACTATCTTATTTGCCTGTACATCGCTCTATCATTGAGAAAAAAGTGGGTCTTATAAACCTAACGTTCGATGTTCCGTATCGATAGCCAAAGTGCGAAACTACGTATCTCCGTTCGCAACGTTTCAGACCTCCCATCATAGTTCATAATTTTCTTGGAAAACTATAGTTAACGTAATCCGTCAAAAGCTTCATTGATTTTTCCTCTCCATTAGAGGAATATTCTGTGAAAATTTCAGGCTATGAAATTAGCTTGTTTCTCCTCGAAAAAATAAACTAGTAGCGGGCATTTTTAAATACTAACGGAGGTACATGGTTTCGCATTTTAGGCGTCGATGTCATTCCAACTATTCGGGTTGTCGAATTGAACTTCGGCGGTGAAGTGAAATAACTAAGGGGGTTCGGTTACATGAACCGAGGGTTGTTACACAAACCGGAAATTCAATTTGACAAATCGAGAAGTTGGTATGATATGGAACACCGAGAGTTTGATCCATATGACCCAACTTTTACGCACGATTTTCTTGTCAAACTCATAATCCAAGAAGTTTATCTGGGATAGCTTATTTCGTATCAAGGGGGAAAGAAATGAACTGGCTCATTGAAAAAGTATAGTCAGTTTGCTTTTTTTCCATTTCCAAAATTTTAAGTTCTACCTTCTTGGCCCTTAACTAACTGATGTGACGAGTTAACACCCCGGATCAGACGGCTTCTCTTAAACTTTGCCTCGTTGATGGTCTGTGATTACCCGACCTCTTTATCTCTTCGCCCAGTAACTTCAAGCCCGCTTGCAAGGAGCTTTGAGTCGTTTCATGTTGATTGACGCACTTTAATCAGTAAATTACAGTGCGACTTGGCAATCGTTGACGATGTGATTGTGGCTCTTTACGTTATCACCATACACCACTTAATCAGACAAGTCAAATTCAATGCATTACTTCAATGCGCAAGTACATGTGAAAGGGGAAAAGGAAAAGGCAGATAAGTCTAAAGATCTGACAAGAAATCCGGAATCACCTTCCGCAGCTCAGTTTGGTTTATATGTAACACGACTCCAAAAGAGAGGAAACTGAGTTTCCCTCCTCCGCGTAAAAAACCGCAGGAATTTACGTGCCTTCGAAGCGTTCAAAACAACTTTGTGCCCCATTTGACACTTAAAATTATTGAAAAAACTTACCTGGTTTGAATCGTGGAAAAAGGTAGATTTCTGGGAGCGAAACTCAACTTTTCTTGATCCGATAACAGTCCAGTGTTGCCTTTACAACCTGTTTTTAGTGCTTACTATTATACTCATTTTATGTTGGGAAAGATCTCAATGCGTGCTAACGGCTCCCTGTAAAATGTTTCTACTGTTTTGTGTGTGTATCCTTCACCAGGTAAGCGATAACTAGCAATAATGAATAATTTGTAAATAATAAGTTGGCCTCGAAGTTAGTCAAGTTTTCAAATCATCATCATCATCATCATCATCATCATCATCATCATCATCATCATCATCACCGTCATCATCATCATCATCATCATCATCATCATCATCATCATCATCATCGTCATCATCATCATCATCGTCATCAAAGGTTTTAGAGAGCCCTAATCAAAGATCCCTTATTTGAAATTCTGTATGCATGTTTTCAGCATTATCTATCTGCATGATTCCCAAGTATGCATCCCTGATTTCATTTTAAATATTACGTTTAAAAGAATGAAAACTTGATTTTTCTATCATTATTTTGTCAAGAGCTCTTCGATTAAAAGTCATTTAGGAGTGTGCAACTTAGATGTGTACTTGAAGCTATTCAAAAGTTTCAGTCAGAGTGTAATTTTATATTTGAAAAATTTGTTTTCCAATTTATTGGGGTTGATAATTTCCAAATAAAAAAATTGTTCGAGTATTTTCTAAATTGAAATTTTGCTTAATCACTCGTTATTTAAAAATTGATCATTCAAATTCGATTTGTTTGGTGTGAAGAGACAGTATTCGTTTCGAATTTGTTTTAGAAAAATTCGATTTGTTTGGTGTGAGGAGACAGTATTCGTTTTGAATTTGTTTTAGAAACATTAATAAATACATGGGAAAAAACTATTTAAATTCGAGGGTATGAATCCCGACAAAAAGAGGCGTATGATTGTCTAAAACCATGAATTATTGCAGGAAGATGAAGGCTAATTTTAATTTTTCTATTCCAGACACACGGACTCTCAGTGCCACTAGACTATGGGTCCAGTTTCCCTTCATCCCTGCACTTTCAACCTCTAGAGGTGAGCCGACCTGTCGAATTTCAATTTTTCATTTCGTACTTAAAATATAAACCGTCTATGACCTCCGTTAAATTAGGTTGAAAGTTCATGCACACACGAAAACCCATTGCAGAAAAAGGGCTTGGGGACGTAAAAAGGACGAGAAGAGGCATAGACGGACCTAGGCACTTCGTGCGCGAAAGGCGGAAGGGGGGTCCAAAGGGCTTCCTGGAGAAAATTGTACAAATTTTATAGCGCTTCTAATATGCAATTTAAGTCAATTTTGTTATGAATTATCACCGAATATAGGAGTTCTTCCTTCTTTTATCCTTCGTCCCTTCGTCTTCTCTTTCTTCCCTTTTTCTTCCTCCTTTTTTCGTGCGAACGTACTTAAGCACGTGTTTCTCAAAATAGCAAAACCTGCACTTATCGTCGTTCCTCTGACGTAAGGGCGTATCTCGATTTCCGAATGAACCCCGAAAAGCATTGAGTTATATGGAGAACAGGGTTCAAGTGGAAATCGAGGTACGCCCTTACGTCAGAGGAACGACGTTATGTGCCTTCTCCTCCAAGCCCCCCATTTCTACAATCTTGCATGGTCGAGAGTAACCCGCATGGCCCTTGGAAAGCTGTACTGCAAAAAGCGATCCCTACCCACAGGTGCCAACAAATATTCAGTCTGAAAACTACTCCTTTTTGAAAATTATCTGGTTTCCTCTCCTCCTCAATTTCTTTTTGACTGCTTCCGTTTCATTTAATGTTTTATTTGTGCTTATTTCAAAAGGCATTTCTCGAAGAGGATCCAATCACGAAGCCCCCCCGGCCCATGTTCAATGTCACCCATAAAATTTTTATGGACTTCAAGCAAGGAGACAAAGATTTGGGGCGCATCATATTCGGGCTCTTTGGCGAGGTCGCCCCCAAAACTGTGGAGAACTTCAGGACCATTGCAACAGTCGGTATCAATGGCAAAACATACGCTGGCACTAATATTTACCGGATCGTCAATAAATTTTTGTTTCTAGGTAAAATCTCGCAAGTAACCTTCTGAAAATCGGATACGAAGAAATAAAATAGGTACATAGGTTTCTATTTAGAGCTTAAGAGAGAAAACAAGGACTCGACCAGTGCTTCCTTCGATAATTCCCTTACAGTGCCTCTTAATTCTCTCTCTAAGAGTTTTCATAAAGTACTCGCTTTGAGACAAAAACAATTACTTACCTCTCCGCTTCAATGAGCAGTCGTCTTTGTAACGATTACTGTCATCACAAAGGATTAGCTGCAGGCACCTACGAGGGGAATAAAGGGGGATTCGCAACCATAAAATAATGATTTACCAAAGAATGACTTGTAATAAGTCAAATTAATTGCTTAATCCTTAGATGTCGAAGACTTATTCTTTTATACACAAAGCCCCAAGTCAGATCAAATTGACCAATATTTAAATATTGATAGTTTTAGAAGTATTATCTATGTTATTACTAGATTTTGATGGTAAGAAATTTTTTGTGTGGAAATATCACCTTTTTTGACACACGGGCGCTTTCTCACCGAGTTGACTCGGCTTGAGATTTTTAGAGGTAGTCGTCAAAAACACAACTCTCGCCCAATTACAAAAGTTTAGACGGTACACTTCAAGGCGCTTGGACGACCGATGAACATGTTTTTTCTTCTTTCTTTCACCTTAAAATGATTCTTGATTTGGACACACGTCATAGCATAATTTTAGAAAACATAATTTTAAGTTTGCTCACATTTCAAAGATGAGAGACACCTCAATACGCGTTGATGGCGCAGAGATACGACTATTCGTGCTGGATGGACGTCCATGCAGCATCTACAAAATTGAGGGCGCAACGGCACGAAGCGTGAACCCGCAATGCTCCGCTACATGCTGCCAAATGAGGTGTCGTTCAGGTCCGGGAGAAAAGTTTAAAAAAGAGGCCTGATTATGTCACTCCTATCTGCAGCTTAGCTGCTCGCGTGGCCCTTGAAGCACAGATACGAATAAAACAACCGGTAGCAAAGAAATATAGCAAGGTAAAGGACGCGCGTTGGTGACGGCGCAGAGATACAACTATTCGTGCTTGATGGATGTCCGTGTTGCATCTACGAAATTGAAGGCGCGATGGCGCGAGGCATGAACGTGCTCCGCTGTATGCTGATGCTGCCAATGAGATGTCGCTCAGATTCGGAAACAAAGTTGAAAGACGAAGCCCTAATGCTTCTCTCCTACTTTGGGCTGTGTTGACACTCGAGTTTCCCCCTTTTTTTCAAGTTGACGTCTGATTTTTTTTTTTGAAAGGATGCATACAAATCCATCCTATTTGAAATGTAAAGTTATTGATTATTCCGAGTAAAATTAATCTTAAAATGTTTTATGCACCTAATGTTAATGACATTTTGGAAGAAGAGTTAAAGACTCACATGAGCCGTTTAAACTAAAATCAAAATTCATGTGATTTTTTAGCCCTACATTATATGCCTTGAAGTCACAGGAATGTCACGTTAAATATGATCTTTTCTCAAATATAGTATACGTCGAAAGATCCATAGTTAGTCTTAAACGAAATTACGACGACCAGAATGGACCACTAGACAAGGAACGAATTTAAGCAATCTGATACATGTTTCCTAACCAAAATTTTACGTAGAACACGATTCGCACAACGAAAATGACTGAACCAAACTTCTAACTACGATATTAACGTTTTTGTTTCACATTGGTTACGAGGAATTTGAACTGCCCGCTCACAAGAAACTCAAAGCTCTACGTGAGTCGAATCGCGCACTACGACGGTTTCAGCAAGCTTCTAAGTCGAGCAATATTGATGTCCCACCATGTGTTGTTCAAACTATAAGCAATTTGCTATAACTGAGCCAAAGCGTCAAGATTGAGGTTGCCAGATTTGTATATCGTAGAGACTGTCATGATAACGTTCAGCGCGCGATGTGAGTCACGTAGAGCATTGAGTTTTCATGAGCGGGTGGTATGAATTCACGCATCAAGAATCGTTTAATATCTTTGCAAGGAATTGATTTCGGTAATTTTCGTTGTGCGCATCGTTTTCTACGTGAAATTTTGGACATGAAACGTATATCAGAATGCTGAAATTTGTACCTTGTCTAGTGGTCCATTGAACTATGTATCCAGCAGAAGGTAAAAAAGATCGTGAAGGCATGCGTATGATTCATCTGCTCGCAGGTGGAGATATCGTGAACAACGACGGCACAGGAGACACAAGCATCTACGGCGGCACATTTCCGGACGAGACTCATGTTGTTCAATTTTGGGCCCCTGGATTCTTAGCTATGTACAATCATGGTAATGAATGATTCGTTTCATTTTCTAATATTAGTTTGGCTCCTAGCGTACTTATCTTAAAAGAATTTGAGTGTAAATTGTGAATTCACACAATAAATTTTAAAAAATAAAAACAAGAATAATGGTACTTACGTACTAGACTTTCTAGCAATATACATCTAGTAGCCAGGAACTGGCCGGCGGCTAGATTTTGTTATGATGTTATGATTTGTTTGATCGCTCATGCGATAAAAATATCAAGGAATAATTAATATATTCATTATCCAAGCGAGAGATAAAAAAAGGTTTAAACAGTACGGTTCTTGGTAGGTCTCTCTTGTATATGAAAATTAGAATCTCAAATTTTAAAGATGTTGTACGTTATGAATTGTTTTAAGCAATTCTATATTGTATTTTATTTCTTGATTTTTTTTTAATTGATTCTAAAAACATTAGAGCTTTCTGCTAATATGTTTTGTGTTCATTCAGACCATACTTTCAACGTTATTTCGAACACTTCTGTATGTATAAGCCGCTTTTACGGCGCGCTAGGGCGCCCTGCGACGCCCACTCTCCACAGAAATCTGTCATGGTAGAGATTTACCGGAAGCTACTATTCCGAACAATTCTATATCTAAATTTTGTTGGGTGATCCTCGATGTGCTGCAGAATGATTTGAGCTTGAGAGCTCTGAAATAAAATTGTGTCTAAATTCTAAATGTATCAGAGTTTCAATCGTTGAAATTATGGGAATGAGTCTCACTCGAAGACTGTAGTGGAGTTTATTAATACACATTTCACTGCCTGTAAACTAGGTAAAAACAAAAATGGATGCCAGTTCTTCGTTACGTGTATGGCCACCACCTGGCTCAGCGATGTATACACCGGGTTCGGAAAGGTAAGAATAGGTTATAGGACATTTCGTCAACGATTTTTGTCCGAGCACTTGTTTTTTCCAGTAGTATAAGTCCAGGCGTTTTTTCGGCTGGGGAGCAGTTTAGGTCCACTTACCAATTATTGAGAGGCATAGTTATAAGAGACATATTATCGGGCAAAATGAGAGATGGCGTTTCTCCATTTGCGACGTTGCAGACTTCCTTAGAAATTTTATTTTTCTTTCGAGAAGCTGGTCAACATAAAACTTAAATTCTCCATGATTTTTCGTATTCGATATATAGCAGAAGATTTGGTTCAAAATTTAAAGTCGTACTTTTGGATTGTTTCTCATGGAAGAGATGAAGTAAGAGCGGAACTTTTGAAACACCGCAATGGAGATACGTGGTTTCGCACTTCAGTCGGTGCGATACGGACAGCCATCAAGTTTAAAAAGTTGCATCAAATCCCCGTCACCGCCGTCCAACGCGTTTGTCGATCGAATCAACTACAAGTAGCATGAGCAGAGAGCTAAAACGCCTTCAATTTTTTGAACGCAATACGGACATCCGTCGAGGTTGTATAGTTGTATCAAGGCGCCGTAGCAAACGCGTCCCATTATTGTCCACTTCAGTCGGTGCGATACGGACAGCCATCAAGTTTAAAAAGTTGCATCAAGTCCCCGTCACCGCCGACCAACGCGTTTGTCGATCGTAACAGATACGTAGTACCGCCTACAAAACTGCGTGAATACTTCACGCATTGCGTCGAACACAGTGCGGTCAGCAGCGGTCGGCGTGAAACGCATAACGCCTACAAGACTGCATGCATACTTCACGCATTGCGCCAAGCACAGTGCAGTCAGCGCGGCGCCGAAGTTGAAAGTATGTACCCCCATTAATGGTTGTTCTTTCACAATGTTTTCGTTCATTTCTTATAAATGCAAGGCTAACTATATGTCTTATTTTAAGTTGAGTGTCTTTTACCGATTTTTGTCCGCATCATCCATATGGATGCCACACTGTGCGTCGAGAGAATTCTGCTTTGACGAGTAAACTTTTTTTCTTTTAGAGGTACATACAGGCACTGCAGACTATTATTTTATCCCTTTGCACTTTACTCTGTCCAACTCTAGTAATTATTTGACAGATGTACACGGATGTTTACAGATGTTTCATTTACACGGTTTAAAAAGTTTGTCATGTGACAACGGGAAATTCTTCAGTGCTCTTGCTAGGCGAGCGGTATTACTTTATTGTAAACACTTAATTAGTTTATTTCAAAACTCCCAGTGGTGTGACTTGTTCATTTCGTCAAATTTTGGAAAGAAAACACGCTGTGTAGTCTTTTAATTGGACTGTATTTTGCGATCAGGAACTGCAATTTCTAGCTCATACATAAAAACGCCCATCTGCATTGGAAAACTAATGGCATATACGTTGTTCCTGAAATGAGCTAGAGCTTGATTTTACTAATTGCAAAATGTGGTCCAATTCATACTTCGTGGAAGACCTATCGAGCGGGACTGACCCCGTGACCCAAAGACCGTTTCCCTTTCAGTTTCTCTTGGAAGAAAAGTTGAGTTATTGGTGCGGTGACCCACTGACCATTTTTTTTGATCAACAGGTTATCAGCAACAAACAACCCACATGTTAGCATCGATCGCTGGTGGAAAGGTCAATGACCCTGTCCCTTAATCTCAAGTACTTTCACCTTGTGACCCACTGACTGAGTTTAGAATTCATTCACCCTCCTGTTCCTGTTGATAAACAATTTTAAGATGATCGGTCCAGTAACTTACTGATAATAATTGTCACGGTCGGATCAATGGGTCAATGTACTGAAGTGCAACCTGAATAATAGGTCAAGAGTTTCCCATAATTCATGAATTTCGCCCTTGTGCCTTGACTTAACCTCAGGGTCAGTAGGGCACAAGGGCGAAATTCATGAATTATGGGAAACTCTTGACCTATTATTCAGGTTGCACTTCAGTACATTGACCCATTGATCCGACCGTGACAATTATTATCAGTAAGTTACTGGACCGATCATCTTAAAATTGTTTATCAACAGGAACAGGAGGGTGAATGAATTCTAAACTCAGTCAGTGGGTCACAAGGTGAAAGTACTTGAGATTAAGGGACAGGGTCATTGACCTTTCCACCAGCGATCGATGCTAACATGTGGGTTGTTTGTTGCTGATAACCTGTTGATCAAAAAAAATGGTCAGTGGGTCACCGCACCAATAACTCAACTTTTCTTCCAAGAGAAACTGAAAGGGAAACGGTCTTTGGGTCACGGGGTCAGTCCCGCTCGATAGGTCTTCCACGAAGTATGAATTGGACCACATTTTGCAATTAGTAAAATCAAGCTCTAGCTCATTTCAGGAACAACGTATATGCCATTAGTTTTCCAATGCAGATGGGCGTTTTTATGTATGAGCTAGAAATTGCAGTTCCTGATCGCAAAATACAGTCCAATTAAAAGACTACACAGCGTGTTTTCTTTCCAAAATTTGACGAAATGAACAAGTCACACCACTGGGAGTTTTGAAATAAACTAATTAAGTGTTTACAATAAAGTAATACCGCTCGCCTAGCAAGAGCACTGAAGAATTTCCCGTTGTCACATGACAAACTTTTTAAACCGTGTAAATGAAACATCTGTAAACATCCGTGTACATCTGTCAAATAATTACTAGAGTTGGACAGAGTAAAGTGCAAAGGGATAAAATAATAGTCTGCAGTGCCTGTATGTACCTCTAAAAGAAAAAAAGTTTACTCGTCAAAGCAGAATTCTCTCGACGCACAGTGTGGCATCCATATGGATGATGCGGACAAAAATCGGTAAAAGACACTCAACTTAAAATAAGACATATAGTTAGCCTTGCATTTATAAGAAATGAACGAAAACATTGTGAAAGAACAACCATTAATGGGGGTACATACTTTCAACTTCGGCGCCGCGCTGACTGCACTGTGCTTGGCGCAATGCGTGAAGTATGCATGCAGTCTTGTAGGCGTTATGCGTTTCACGCCGACCGCTGCTGACCGCACTGTGTTCGACGCAATGCGTGAAGTATTCACGCAGTTTTGTAGGCGGTACTACGTATCTGTTACATGCCGACCGCCGCGCCGAGGGCTTCTTTTTATCTCAAGTCCTCGTCATCACTGTTCTCTTCGCCGCGCTGCGCTGTCTCTTGTATCACCGAAAGATGACAAAATAGAAATTAATTGTAAGTCGTAAAGCACATTTGACTTATAAAAATATCGATATTTTTTTTTTAGGGTTTTTGGCAAAGAGTGGACTGGTAGAGCTGCAAGAGATCAACCACTATAAAAAAAGATAGAACGTGCCAATGCCCTCACTGGAAAAAAAATACATTGGATCTAAAGTCCGGACTCTTAAAATCGTCGACAAGGAAAAGTACTCTTGATTCAATCTATCTTAAATCGAGAACCGATCCGTTAAAATCGGATTTCGTTTTGATTCGAGCAAGAATCCGATTGAATCAAGAGTAGTTTTTCTTGTTAATGTTTTCAAGGGTCTGGCCTGCAGATTTATTGTGTTTTTTTTCCCAGTGCTGGTTTCAATCGCATTTCACTTGTAAATATTGTTTTTTATGATGGAATGTAGAAACTCATCCAGCTTTTGTGTATCGAGCATTACGCAGTGCCCCAGTTTTGATTCATGCCAGGTTTTGCTATTGGGAGCTACTTTCAGAACCAACGTATGTACTGTTGGTTTCTCTATGAACATAGTTGCTTTTGTTGAGCAATAAATAGTAGCACGGGCAAAACGGGCATTCGCACGACTTTCATGTTTTTATATCAACTTGAAGAGTATTATCATTATAAACATAATAAAAACTGAAAGCTAGTATAATGGACATTAGGGGTTTTTTATCATGAAATTGATGGCCAATGTTTGCACTCAAAAGACAGGTCGGTAACCTTTAGCTCAGCCTGTAGCACAGTGACCCGTTTTTAAATTAAAATGCATTAGGTCATTTCCTTTCTTGCTTTGACTCACTGACCTACTTGAGTCAGTTAAAATCATATATCGGGGGGTCAGTGACCTTTGAACTTAGCAGACGTAATGCCACACCGATCATGCAAATCGAAAGGTCATTGATCCGTAATGTTGATAGAATAACCCACTGACCAATATTTACACTCACAGCAAGACAGGTCATTGACCTTCCATACCTGTACCTGATTCTTGGAAATGGGACGCAAAACAACTCAAGTAGGATGTAGCGCCTTGATGCAACTATTCGTGTTCCGGAGTTGACCGCGTTGCATTCGTAAAAATTGAAGGCGTTTTGGCCTGCCTTGCGCGGAAGGACACACAAAGCGTAGCGGTATTATCGCTCCACCAATGATGTCTGTTTTATTTCAGGATGATTGTTCTTAAAATGCCATTGTATGGACATCAGCGTAATTACATCAAACGTTGCCTGATTTTCTTCAATGTTAATTTTGTTGGACAGAGAACTATAAGCAATGCTGAAACTAGAAACTTCGTGTCTTCTTTCTTCTTTGTCTATAGCTTTGTACAGCAATTTCAACACTCAGTCCGCAGCGTTAACTTTCAAAAGTAACTTTTACAGTATACTGCCGTCCTAGGGAAGAACGCATTTTTTTTTCTTTGAAATTTTCAGACGTTTATGCTAAAATTGCGAACAAGATTGTCTGAATAATTGGGGAAAATATTCACAATTTTCCTACACACTGGAAAAAGAAACATCATTGTATCTAGAGTCCAGACTCTTAAAAACATTGACAAGAAAAAATACTCTTGATTCAATCGAATTTTTGCTTGAATCAAAACGAAATCCGCTTAAATTAAGAGGCTTGGTTCTTGATTTAGCTAGATTCTGATTGAATCAAGAGTACTTTTTCTTGTCGATGTTTTTAAGAATCTGGACTCTAGATCCAATGTGTCTTTTTTTTGTTTTTTTTTTTTCCAGTGAATAAAGAATGTTTTTATTGAAGAAAATATGGCAATGTCTGAGGGTTCATACGGCGTTCTTCCTTAGCACGGCAGTATAGGCATGATAGCTGGACGGAGCCTGGAAGATATATCGTGTCTGAGGTTAACTGGGTTTCGGCTCCTCGCCCCTCTCTAGTTACACCTACAGGTAGCATGAGCAGGGAGTCAAAACGCCTTCAATTTTTTTAACGCAATACGGACATCCGTCGAGGTTGTATAGTTGTATTAAGGCGCCGTAGCAAACGCGTTCCATTGTTTATCGTTAGACGAATATAAGTTGAGAGAGGCCAGTCATAATGCCTTCAATTTTATCCATACATATTTTCGGGCAAAATGAGAGACGGCGTTTCTCCATTTGCGACGTTGCAGACTTCCTTAGAAATTTTATTTTTCTTTCGAGAAGCTGGTCAACATAAAACTTAAATTCTCCGGGCATGCATTGTATTCTGGGGAAACAAGCCCTCGGAGTCTGCTCTTCATCATTATAAACCCAGATTTAGTTCGTCTTGAATAAAATCAGTCTCGTTTCCTAAGAACTGCGATCATGGATACCTACCTAGCCTACCCTAGAATTTTTTCTGTTCAGAGGTAGGAGGTGGTCCCATTTAATCATTGTAGAAGTCTAATGGTATCAGTGGCGTAGCGTGCTTTGCGATATATAGATTGATCTGCCATTTAAACCTGTGAAAAAGGATCGATTAACAAACTATTCGCAACAAACACCTTAATAATCGATTCTTTACCATGGTTTCAAATGGAAAAATATCGATAATCCAACATTCCCGCCTGCATGGTATCGAGAGGCTGCCTACGGTCACAACCCGAGAATATTTCAGAGAATCCACATAATATGTCCGAGTAATGATGACGTGTGAGGATGAGTAACTCTTCAACTTCGATACTTTCCTGTATTTAATAGCTGTGATGTTCGCCTCAGGATAAAAGAGTACCGACATTAAAATTAATTTTTTCAAGTAAACTGCTAATCACTAAAAGAACCGGATCTACTGGGAATTATTAAGTTATACCTCGCGATTTTACAAGAGGCGTAATTGATATTTTTTCTCTTTTGAAACATTCTTTTTAAGGTGCTTTTTGGACTTAGGACCGTGGTCATGATCGAGAAAACTGAAGCAAATCGGCAGGGGCAGCCCCTTGTGCCGATCACAATAGTCAAATGTGGGGAGCTACCCCTTGATACACCTGTTTCTGCGATCAGTCAAGGAAGCCTCAATCGTTCAAAAGTCAACGCCAATCCTATCAAGTATGTCTATGATTTCTCATACTTGAAAATGTTGCATCCTCAAACAATACGAGTTCTATTTGCAAGATATCTTTAGAGTAAATGATCGGACTGCAGAAGCAGGTTTTATGGGTCAAAATGCAACTTTCCCTACTCTATTGGTTTTTCACCAAAAAATGCCACTGTTCGAGCCCGTCTCCTCGTTTTTTTAGACAATCGCGTGGTTAGAACCACAGTCGGTCCAGTGCGCGCGACAGTGCATTCGGACGGATGATAAGTGCCTTCAATTCGACGTGATACCGCACCAGACGCAGGAGCTCGATAAGTTGCGCTCTCATAACAATTGGTTCTTACGAGAGCTAGTGAAGGGGTATAAGAAGCAGCTGTAAACATTACAGATAAACAGTGCTCTGATAATATTTATTTGTATTAGTGATAGATCAGTAAGAATGGACATAGATCTTTGAAAATATTGGACTCCCTAATCTGACGGTTCAAAATGAAAAACTACAACGGGGCAAAATCGTGAAATTTGAATAAAATTTTACAAAAGCAATTAAATGTATATCATGAGGAGGAAACTGACAATATTGTTTGTTGGGCAAATCAGACTTCTTCGACCGAAAAGAACGCTAAAACTCTATAGCATGTTTTCAAATAATTGCTTGAATGAAACTTTTTTTCAATTTAAGGGGCTCCTAAACTACATTAGCAGATTTTTAATTAAAGGAATACCTAGATACCTACTTTCTTCGGGTCAATAAAAAATTCAGCTGGGTAAGTACCCAGGATTTTAAATGAGGAAAAATTTAAAAAATTCAACTTTTTATTATCATCATTTTCAAGAGTAATGATGGGGGGGGGGGGGGGGGCTATTGTCTTCTTCTTTACAAATTATACGAATTGAATTTATTTGAGCAAATTTTAAACAGGGCGGCAGCTACGATTTCAAGATTGGGGGGGGGGGGGGGGTTGAACGTGGCTTGAACGTGGCGCCACCTGGCGCCATACCAGACAGACAAGTTAGTGTCAACAAACCTGAGGTTTGAGGTTATGTAATGTGTGGCATGCAGCATGGGCATGCACCAATAAAAAAAAGTATTGCTTTCTCAGTTGGACTGGGTTCATAAAAGAAGTAATAAATTTCCTAATGGAATGTTTCAACATTTTCTACGGTTTTGTGAAAAATGCTCGTGAACTTGCAGGTGAATTGATTGACTTATTGTCTCTTCAAGTGACTCATCGCTAACAGTCTGCCTCAACAAATCACCATCGCCTGTACCTGTCAGTTTCCCAAAGCAATAATTTTCAACAGTAAGATTGTCTTTCATTTTCTTTTTACGACTATCTCGTTTCAACTTTTTCATTACAGCACCTTCAGACTTATCTGGTGTTACAGTTTCACATCAAGCAGATTCTGAATCTATTGGTCACAATATCAAGTTACTTACTGAACAATATCAGTTTTTTACGCTGTCAGTCTTATTTTGTTCATCTGTTTTTGGAGGATGTGAGCCTAAAGAGTTAATCTGTGAAGACACGGTGGACCATCTGCATTCCCTGGAACTCTTGTTTAAGCTTCAATTTTATATTGACAGTGAGAGACTATGTTTAAAGATTAATTACACAGGTCTGAAGAATGTACATTAAGGACCAGAAAAATTCTAAAAAGCTCCCAGAATCTCACTTAACTTCCAATTTCCATGAGCGCTGTTTACTTCAAAATGATGTTCCTGAAGTACACGCAGTACATTGAGTCATGGAAGTTTGAAGGGACGCTGTAAAATTTCTGCTTTATGATTAACTCATTCACCGAGCATGGATATTGAGTAGCTAGTTTCGTATCTAAGCAAGGGGCCAATTTTTTCTGTTGCTGTCATTCTAGAGTAAGTAGGTACTTAATACAATTTCCAAAAACTCTGTAAGTCAGGATATTTGCCTTTTGATATAAAGCGGATGCATCGTATGTTGAGACAAATGTCAATCTCTGATTATCTCCATATCAGCACCATTCAACAGGTTAATACATGCAGTCGCTTGCAGTCAGATGGCACCACTGATGAGTGGTGACCTAAACAATACTTGACTTTTGTCTCAACATATGATGCATCCGCTCTAGTAAGAGTAATGAATGATCTTTATTTTCATGTACAAGTACAATAACAAACCAAACTTTACAAAGAAAGACACTGCCAAAAGCAAAAAGAACTTGTGGGAAATAAAAAATTTTCATGAATGCATGCCTCCTACTTTTTATTCTTAATTTTTATTTCCCTCTTGTTTACAGGAAGCTGTCTACTTTTCTCAGCGGATGTTAGAATCTTGGCGTGTATCCTGTTTCTTACTAACTTTTCCAATATCATCTAACTGTGGATAGTGAATATCCTTTCCTGGAGCTTGTGCCGGTAATTCGATACCTAAAATCTGCAAAATAGTTTATTCATCAACAACACAAGCTTCACCAGCCAGAAGAACTAATTCATAGGTCCTCAAAGGAGAGCTAAGAGAGCACAATACTGGAGTAAAATAATTAATAAAAAAGTGCTTTCCCCTAGGGTCTCAATTTCTCATCTCTTTTTATCAATTTCAACTATATTTATATAATATTATCAGCAGGTTTCCCATTAGCAACTTCTTTCCATCATACCAGCTTTTTGACATACATATCAAAGGCTTATAATACTGGAACAACGCAACCTAATGGTGTTGAGCTAATAACTCATTCTTTGAGAGTCTTAAAAAATATTAGAAAATTTGGTGTATCTGTAAAACTTATAACACTTTTTGCTTAAAACTTAGTTCTATTTTGACGTTTAATTATTCTTCTTTTTTTTTCAGATAAGCTGGGAATTCGATACTTATTGGGGAACATTAAAAACTTACAACCTCTACACGGAGCCTGCAGTGAAGAAATATTTAAATGGTACCTATTATGAAAAAATATTTGAAGAATGGAAATTCAAAACCTGGTTTACGCCATCAGGTTTTGTGAAGATTGTGTTACTGTTTCCCTCATTTAACTGGAATTCAGTGACTTTCAACCAAGCTAAGAAATTAACTATTTTAGACTCCAATTTTGAGTGTTTTAATGAGCTGAGACAGTGATTTGAAGCAAACCCGAGGGCTAAAAATGTTTCCTCTGAAATTTGACATCTTAAAAGCCACTTGTATCCAAATCCACTCATGCGTGAGCAATGTTATTTACTCCAAGTTGCAAGGGTGTACATAATCTGATTTGAGATGATATGCATGCATTAGGACTGCTCATGGGCACAATGTGTGGCTACCGTTACAAACTCTGAAACAATTAGTGCCCACAAGATTGGTGCTCCACCATACCAATGTCTGGAGTAAAAAATTTGTCGGCCTCCTATGGTGTAGTGGTTGTAGCGCTTGCTCTATGATCGGGAGGTCCCGGGTTCGATTCCCGGCCAGGCGACCTGAGTTTGATGGTCTCAAACAATGGTTGCCTGGGACTGGTTCAGTAGGGACGGAGGGGGGATGGGACTTAAAGCGTGGGATTAGCCCTTGTGTGCTATTTGAAGAAGTAAAAAAAAAAAAAAAAAAAAAAAAAACAAGATTGGTGCTCCACCATACCAATGT
This sequence comes from Bemisia tabaci, assembly GCF_918797505.1. NCBI lineage: Eukaryota > Metazoa > Arthropoda > Insecta > Hemiptera > Aleyrodidae > Bemisia > Bemisia tabaci. The sequence goes on from NC_092798.1 coordinate 44,104,543, forward strand.
CTGGAGTAAAAAATTGATAAATTAAAAAGACAACTGAAACATCAGAATGTCTTCTTAGTGTATACTCTGCTTAAGTTTTTTAAAATTCTTAACCATTGAAAAGATTTCATGGTTGCTCTTGATTCTGGAATCAAGTATCTTTTATTTTGTTTCAATCTTCCCGGTGTCCAAAGGACATAGCTCTCTATACAGCTGACTTTACTTAGTCGAAGTCTTTCTAAAAAGTTGAGCCTCGTAGCTCTTGACCGCTGATAGATTAACAAAATCCAGTCTGGAAAGTTTGAATTAGCATCAACGCATTCATGACCCACTAATATCTCTACTGACTCTCAAGAATATGGACGAAGAAAAACGAGAAACAAGTGAACAAAAATTTCAGACTAAGGATGAACCAGTTTTCCCATTTAGAAGACATGACTTCACCAAGTGATGACAGCTTGTAAATTAAGTGTGTCATTCAACTCAGTTTTGATTGAATAATTGTTAGTCCAACCATGTACTGCCATCAATAACACTTAGATTGATCTTGCTGATAGAAGTAAAGATGCAATAACTTTTTTCCAGGACCTTCATACAAGTCCCTGTATCTTGTCAGTGGCTAAAATAAAAAGTTGCATTATTCCAACTGCAGCATTGCAAGTCACCGCTCATGTTTCACCTTTTTAAAAGGAAACCTAAGATTATTTTTTCTTTAAATTTTTGGTGAAATTTTATCACTCATTCTAAAATATTCACAGACAATTTAATAGAAATATTTTAGTCGGTTTTCTTTCGGAGGAATGAAACATAAAGAATTTGAAATTATGCAATAGAGAAGCACATGTTTTTATTTTACCCATCAACATGTTGCAATTGGAAATATCGATCATTACCCACTCCGAGATAATGCTTGAGAAGTTTAAGTATTCACATTTTCCAAATTTTCCTTGCCTCTCGAATCACTCTACACCCACAATTACATAGGTGAAAGTTGGGACAAAATTGATGAATGCAATATCTGTTCGCCTTTTTTTTTATTTTACTCACAAATTTTAATTTAATTTTGTAACAATTATTTTCTCTCAGTTTGCAGGAGGAACTATTTCCTAAAGGATCAAGAGTCTACATGTTTGTAATGGAATGTATGCCATCTCCTCTTAACTCATTTTAACTCCTCAAGCGTTTTCTGGAATTGCTCCTGCGTAGCTCCAGTAAGATTTAAATCTAATTCTCTAGTTGTAATATTTTTCCTTAAAAAATAATTTGATTAGAGTAGTAATTGAACTCTCTTGCCACTCACAGAAAAATCGAAAATTAACTATTTCTCTCATTTTAAGTTAAAATCATTGTATGTTTCATTGCATATTGAATATTAAATATTCTTGACCCAATCTTTTAACAAATTAAAACAGAATAATATTTCTACAGCCATGGCGAGTCCAAAAATTTTGATTTATCTCCTAAGAAGAGACCTTAGAGTCCATGACAATCCTATATTCCATAAACTTACCTCCATGTCATCACAGGCTAATGCGCCTTTCACTCACTTATTGCCGCTGTATGTCTTCCCAGCTCATCAAATTGAAGTTTCTGGTTTCTTATCGTCATCTGATGAGAAATCTCCATATCCTGAAGCTCGGTCAAAAGTAGGTAAATTCTGGAGGTGTGGTCAGTTGCGTGCCAAGTTCCTAGCAGAAACTGTTTGGGATCTGAAACAGAATCTTGAAACCATAGGCAGTGGCTTAGAGATTCGTGTTGGTATGCTACATGATGTTGTCAAACAGCTTGTGGAAGGTTTCAAGAGCAAAGGTGTCCAAGTGAAAGGCCTTTGGATGACCTCTGAAGAGGGCTATGAGGAGAAGGCTGAAGAGCGTCAGGTACGAAAGATCATTGTAAATGCAGGTGGTGACTTCCATCTGTGGAAGGATGAGAAGTACTTCATCGATGACGATGACATTCCTTTTGATGATCCCCAAAAGTACCCTGATGTTTTTACAAAGTACCGAAATACAGTTGAACCTCTGAGGGAAGCCCCTCGAAAGGTCTTGCCTACGCCAAAAAAACTGCCCCCTCTTCCCCAAAACATACCACCACAAGCTCATCCATTCAAAATCCCAGGCAACCTTAAAGATCTTATTGCTGCTCTTCAGAAGCCGTTAGATGCAGGTCTCGGCCTCAAAAATCCACCACAGATGCCCTCAGCGGGTGCCAGCTCAGCAGTGCCTTTTGCTGGAGGGGCAACTTCTGGCCAAAAACGTCTCAAGCACCTTATTGAATCAGGAGCAATGACGCGATACAAAGATACCCGTAACGGTATGGTTGGGACGGATTACTCATCCAAGCTTTCTCTGTGGCTAGCTCTCGGAAGTTTAACAGCACGAGAGGTTCACTCTGCTCTGATTGATTTTGAAGAAGGTAAAACAGATGTGGGAAAGGGAGCTGAGGGCTATGGAAAGGGGGAGAATAAGGGTACAACTCACATGCGTTTTGAGCTTTTATGGAGGGACTACATGCGTCTATGCACAAGAAAGTACGGAAGTCGGCTTTTCTTGGTTGGCGGTTTTCGCAATGCACGGAATATCCAATGGAAGCATGACAACAGTATCATGCAACGTTGGCTAGAAGGCACCACAGGGATAGGGCTTGTGGATGCTGCGCAGCGAGAGTTATTCCTCACTGGTTTTACCTCAAACAGGGCCCGGCAGAATGTTGCCAGCTTTTTAACTAAACATCTGGAGCAAGACTGGCGTCTCGGCGCGGAATGGTACGAGTGTAATTTGGTCGATTATGATGTGTCCAGCAATTGGGGGAACTGGCAGTACACGGCAGGAGTTGGAAATGATCCCAGAGAAGATCGGAAGTTCAATCCAGTCAAGCAGGCCTCGGATTATGATCCCAAGGCAGAATTTGTAAAAGCCTGGATCCCGGAGGTCAGGGAGTTACAACCTGAAGAGGCATGGCAGTGTTGGAAAGCTAGCTATGCTGCCAAACAGAAACCTGGATTGCGCGGGAACATCATGGCAGAAAGACCTTTAGCCAAAATAAGTTTTACACCACGCTCAGGAGGCAATGATGGTCATCGTGGTGGAGGACGAAGTCGTGGCCGGGCACAATGGTTTTAAATCAAAATTTGGAGCAGATAAAATCCTGTATATGGAAGCAACAGTGTCCATCACACAAGAAACACTCTAGTCATGAATGTAAGTTAGTTGGCCAATTAATCAGTGTGCCATGAGACTTTATTCTTGCATAATCTCCTCTCTGATTAACTATGCCTTTATGACTACCTATTTCACTCCTGAATTCCGCGCAAACTACTCCAAAAATTTGATATGCAATAAAATCTTAGAAAAGCTCAATATTTGTTATCATTGTATTATTTTCTATTTTTCTAAAACCTTTCCAAGATTTTTGTAAAAGAAAATCAGAAAAGTGCATGTCTGTTAAAAGCCTCGGTTTGGAAACAAGTTCCTTAATTTTATTGTCATTTACTTCTTAATTTTTAATATTATTTACAAATTAAGTCTATGTTTTGTGATCTGCATGCGTAAACGATCAAAAAAAGGAAACATTTCTCAAGTACATTCTCCTATTTTAGTTGTTCTTTAATGATAGTGAATTCTTACGACCAAATCATCCTATTATGGCCCACTAGGTTGCTACCTTTCAGTCAAAATCTCATACCTATTGCTTAAAATTGATGTTGGTCTAAATATGTATTTCAAATGGTGATTAAGGTGAAGAATATATTTAATAATTGAACGCATAATCTGTCAGTATTGAGTTTCTTTGTCACAAGATTTTTTACAAGTAAGTAGTGCTAAATATAATCTGAGCGCCTACTTTCACCTGCAACCTCGTTGTAACATCTTAGTTATAACTTGTGCTGTTAAATTTTACACATGAAAACGGATTGTTCTCTTACATTTTTTTTTTTATGAAAATTCACCCACTAAGTATGTAACCGCCCACACCGAATTAGATCCAGGTTCCAAAAAACTGAATATTTTTATTTTTTTACCACTGTATTAAGGGGCGTTGTGCAAATATTTTAGTGGATAACTCATCTTAAATTACTAAACAGAACTGAGCTAAAATGTCTCTAAGTTTGTGATTCAAGGAACACAGTTTCAAGGAAAAGTAATTTTAAACCAAAGAAAGGTAAAGGTTCAAGGAAAGGTAAAGTTTAAATTAAGTTCAAGTTCAGTGTATGTATGGGGCTTAAAATTTTCGGATTAAAATGGATCTTTTCGCATTTTATTTAAGCAAATACATAAACGGTACTGCTCCTTATCCTCAAAGATACGAAAAATATTTTGCATTTGTTACTCAAAGTCCAATTTTTCCATTTCTTAGAATGTTTAACCTCTGCCCCTGCAGCCTTTTTTCTACGAATTTTCACATTCTATTAAAACATCTATGAAGTAGCCTATTTTGTTTTCTTGTCACTCAAACTTTACCTTGGGCTGGAAAAAATGTCAATAGTTGTATGGTTCATCAGTCGACCAATAAAATATATCTTGTGCCTGTTATTCAATTAGTTTTTAATTCACTCATGAAATCTTATGCTTATTATTTTTTGCACACTGAAATCACAGTTTTATTGAAACAACTAAAAGTATAGAATTGTTGCCTCTCAGGCAATGGAAGTCTTCGGTGAAGAATACAAATATAGTCACCTGTACAAGCATCGTAATGTAACTAAAATCATGTGTGCTCTTCTATCTTAATCGAAGGGCTTTGAAGACGAGGCGCATGAGTGCAGCCTTAAATGCATATCCTTTGAAAAATTTGCTCCCAAATTCCAATTTTTAAGCATCAAAAAGTCAGTTTGAACTTTCTTTCCGACATAAGGCTCCATGTAATTTCGCAAATTCAAACACTTATTTCTCTAAATAGCAAAAATTGCACTTATGCGCCTTGTCCTCCTCAATTAATGTGTTTAATTCTAACCATTGCCTGTATTCGCCGGGCGTCTGCCGCTTGTGTTGAGAGCGTTGCGATCAGCGAGCAGTGACTCAACGTTTTCGGAAGTCAAAACTCCTGCAATCTACAGAGTATGCAAAACTGCGTGTCCTCGTGCAGGAATAGTTGATGGCTGATGGGACGAAGGTGCACCTTGCGTTCTGCCCGTGTCTTTAGTTTTAGCTTCGGAGGCATAGGACTCCGAAGTGTCCCTAACTTGTTCTGACATTTCTGCACCGATTGCTTGTCTACATTAGTTACCCACTTCTAATTTCATGGCAGTGATGAAGTGTGAGGATTTTTCCTGATTATATCTAACGTATCTCTGATTCAAAGATTATCTGCGTTGTGAACCTTGAAGTCGTGATCAACTCATGATCGTTCCATAGACCCCTCTGATACTATTCGATAGTCGAACAATGCATTGATAATTCACAGATTTTAGGAAAATTGTTTACGAAAGTCCTTTAAGTCACATCATTCTGTGTCAGTTATTCACTCATCGAGAAACATCGCGACATATCCCCAGGACTCTGACCCAAGTGGATTTTGCAAATCGTGTTGTCTTTCGATTTTCGATTGTCGATACTCACCCAGGACGTACTGTAAGAGCTTTTTGAAAGCAGCTTTCGATTGAATAATGTATGTGAAAATCCGGAGTATCACAATATTATTAGCGGCGAAGCGTTAATGATCGGCTATCGATATTTCCCCGTTTGACGCTATGGTAAAGAATCGATTAATAAGATGTTCATTGCAAACACCCTGTTTATCGATCCTTTTCCGTAGGTTTAAATGACAGATCAATCGATACATCGCAAAGCACGCCACGCCACTGAATTTGAGGTGTGTCGTTTGAGGATTTTTGAAGAAAGTTGTCCTAAAATCCGAAATATAACAATTTTCCGCTCATTGTTCCTTGTTGATAGATTTACCATTGAGTCTCTCTTTAATGTGCCGAAAATCCATCCTAAGTCCAATTAAACTCCCATTTGAAAAAGGAACCAACTTAATTCAATTGATAAATGTACCACGGCATGCGTGTGTTAGGTATTATGTGCGTGTCTTTCAAGGCTAGTAGTAAAAATTTATGTGTCCGCCCCTGGAGGGGTCTTGCCACACCTCCTCTAGATAGCACCAAGTGTCCATTAAAAAATTGTAAAAAATGGTTTTTTGTTTTTTTTCTCAAGACGCTGCCGAGTGTTGAAAATCTCAAAGATGTGCGACGCAGCATTTAAGAATTAACATTGAAACATAATATTTGCCCCGCGTATTTAATGCCCTTCCTTGATAATTTATAAGCGCTACGCACTGTTGAAGTCACTACTAGAGCGAAGGGTAAATGGTGCATGTAAGCTCGCGGGAAAGCTATAGTGCAAGCTGTTTTTGGCACCTGCTTGGGCGGAAGTATGAATCTTTTCATTAAGGAATGTATAATTTGACTCAATTTCGCGAGAATTTTATATTCGTCAGACGTATTTCGGTTGCGCCGAAATTTTAAAACACGTTCGACGAAAGGAGAGTCAACATGCAAATGAGTTAAATTTTATAAAAAAAAAATAATAATAATAAACAAATAAATAAAAATAAAAAAAATAGCCTAGTGTCCTTGTATTAACCCAATGCTCGTTTTTTAAATGAATGTTCTGTTGAGCTAGTTCAAAACGGCAGCTCATCGAGGACAGTCTCGGGGCTTTTCTTCAGCTCCCCGACAGTGGCGAGATGTGAATGATCGATTATCGATTTTTCCCCCAATTGAAGCTATTGCGAAGAATCGATTATCAAGGTGTTCGTTACGAACACCATGTTTTTCGATGATTCTCCAGAGGTTTAACTGACAGATCAATCGATTTATCGCAAAGCACGCCGCCCCACTGCTCCCCGAGAACTTCTTCCTCGTCGCTCAATGAGTGTATCGACGGTGTACCTAAGTCAGCAATCACATAACTCGGTTTCCGACGTCGAAGACTTCCTGTCATACTTTATTTTTTGAATAGAAAACTACTCAACGGCAATTCTTTAACACTCCCGTGATTTTTCTTCTCTGTGCGATGGAAATTCTGCGAAAACTTGAAGGAATGCGACGTAAAGTTCTTTTATAATAAAAATAATATAGACTCGGAGATTTTCAGACATTGCAAACGAGATATGTGATTGCCGACTTACGCCGTCGATATATGCCACGATTCGCAAGCGGTATACTTATCGTTAATATTGATTTAACTTTTCTTTTTCCTGTCGCGTTGGCATGCAGAAACGTCATTTGTCTCGACTCTCTGCCAATCGCTCTGTTTCATCAAATTATGCTCTTTCATCAAATTATGCTCTCTAATTTTTAAACGCTTAATAGTAGTGGGCTTCTCACTAAAGCGAACCCTGTTGTCCGCGACTCAAAGGAGTACTGGATTTGGAAAAATCAATAAGAATTTCTTGGGAGAGGGGGGGGGGGGAGAGAGAGAGAAGGAAGAAAGGAGGCATCGACTGATGCCCGCTCGCTGATACCCAAAGATCGCAGTTTTCTCACACGCTTGGACCAGTGGCTCGGCGTACTTTGCGATATATCGATTGATCTGTCATCTAAACCTATGGAAAAGGATCGATAGGCACGGTGTTTGCAACGAACGCCCCAATAATCGATTCTTTACCATAGCTTAAATGGGCAGATAGCGATATAATAATCCATCATCTATGCATCGCCACTCGTTTGGACCCCGTCACAGGCTGAAAATCCGCAAATCCGACGTGACGCTAGTTTGAATTACAGGTTATCCGTCACAATGAGGAAAAACCACGTAACTCCCGGAAAAACGTTTGGCATTTATGCGTTTTCGGCCGAGCGCACCGCGATTTTGGGCGTTGTCCTTTCCTCAGCTCGCTCGGCTCTGCCAAAGAATGCCAAGAAAGGCTCGTCCAGTAAGATTATGCCATGCTGCCGGCTCATGATTTGTGTTCCCAGAAAAAGAAAGAAAATAAATCTGAATTTTATCGATCGTCCAGGGCTGAGTCTCGAGACGGAAATTTTACCCACCCGGAGAGAGATTAATAGGCGTATTAATGCTAAAAGCAACTATGTGCATAGGTTTTGCGCGAGACATAGTTCCTTTCGGCATGAATACGTTCAATAGACGTGGTGTCCAGATTGAAATCCGCACTCAGTTACATAATTGAATTTGTTTCTGTTAGACGGGTGTAAGTCCAAAAAGCCATGAGCCCTGGTTTGCGTTGATCAGCAGGACGCCTGGGCTCATGAGTTTTTAAGCTCACGCTCGTCGAAAAGAAACTGACTCAATTTAGGATAGACATGCATGCTTATTAGAATTGAAGAACTTGTCCGCGTTTTCTGTGGAAGTTCCGTCAAATAAAGTAAGTAAGAAGCATGTATTGATGGTGAAAGTCGGAAAATGCGTTTTTCTGTGTACAATGTTGCAAGTTTCTTGTCACATTTCATTTTTTCAAAGATAAACAAATAAAAATGATATTCTGAAATTTTCACCCTTTTTCTGAATTTTCAGCGTGCAAGATATTTGGGGGAAAAATTGACATTTACAATTATTCGTCTGACTTTAAAATTTGAAAGAAGTCAGGAGATTTTGAAACGTCGCAATCGAGGTACGCGATTTTAGACTTTCATCATGCATGCAACTAAGATTAATTGAGGAAAACCTGAGGTAATTGAAAAATCCTGGTTTATATCCAGTCGTCGAATTTGAAAACCGGAAAAAAATACCCGCTACTAAGGGGAAGCAGAGTTGACCTGATAACTTTGCGAAAAAAATAGGAAGAAAAAATATGCGAATCTTGGGTAAAGAAACACGATGTCAACAAAAATTTTGTTTGGCTACCTCGGCATTTTGTAGCCTCTGCATTTAGAATACGTCCCCTCTTCTAATACTTTGCTCTCCGCGGTTCTTCCCTTTTTTTCTACCCCTGCGTTTAAGTCTCCGATGTACTCAAAGCTCATAGCAAGTATAACGTTCGGGAAAAGCATGCTGCAATAATTATGGGATTCCTAAGTTCGCATTTGTATTTAGAAGTACGGCTAGCCCAGAACGGATGTATGAGAGCTTCATATCGTAACTTCGGTTATTTACAGTCTAAAGCAATAACGCCTCATTTTTGGTATCCATCTTGAGAGGTCTCTACCAAAGTAAGAAAAAGTAATCGAAATCATTTGTTAAAATGGGAAGGAAAACACGAGGTAACACAAGCTGTTGGTTGATCCTTGAGTCAGTTTTCCCTGTGTCAAATTGACCAAATCTTTGGGTTGAGTTGACCAAATATTTATGTTGAATATCTGCGACCTCGACTACGCTCGCTTTTTCTGTTACTACCGTGGTTGCATCGAGATCAAAAGCATGCGCCAAGTCGAAAATTGTCCAGGTACGTCTCAGTTCTCCATCCAGAAGGTAGAACCGGTGTGAAATTCAAAGCTGAGAACATTAAAATTGTCGTGGTGATTATAAATTTTATTTCTGTTACCAAAAGTATGGCCCATTTTCAGTATGGTTGCTGGGAAAATGCAATTTGCGATGCTGTAAGGAGCCACAATGAAAAGAGCACTGGAAAAAAAAAACACATTGGATCTAGAGTCCAGACTCTTGAAAACATCAAAAAGAAAAAGGACTCTTGATTCAATCAGATTTAAGCTTAAATCAAAAGGAAATCCGCTCAAATTAAGAGGCTTGGTTCTTGATTTAAGCGTAAATCTGATTGAATCAAGAGTATTTTTTCTTGTCGATGTTTTTAAGAGTCTGGACTCTAGATCCAATGTGTTTTTTTCCAGTGATACTTTCAAAAAAATAATATGTAATTATTTTCGTGTGTGATTGACTAATTTGTCCTCTCTTTTCGCTGGTTTAAAATGCAGGTGCCGCATCCGCTCGGAATGTCCCAGTTTTCTTTTGGTTTTTATCCTCAATTCTATTTGTCCTTCAAAGGTGAATCGATGCAAGCCGGAAAAACGGCCCTACTCAATTAACGATTTCTCCCTTTTCCTAGTTGATTCCCCAAAAAAAATTTGTCATTGCGTCGACTACAAAGTAACCGGTTTTTGTTTTGCTCTTCTTTTTCTTTCATTTTGAGATCGAAAATTTGTTTTTTAAAGCTCCAAATGAAGGAGAGACTCCTTGCAATTTTGACCTAGTGAAGGATTATAACAAGGTCGGTCGCAATTGCAGACAAACAGAAGGCCCTTCGCAAAAAAAAATAAGGTCAAATTCTGATTGGATCACCAAATTTATCATTTATTTTATTTTTATGTTTTTTTCGTTGGAAGTTTCCTTTTCGTTTTCGTGTCATTTTGTGAGCTCTCAATGGTATAAAAGAGCCGAAGCTACGAAACTACCCGCAGATCAATTCGACCTAGGAGGACAATTTTACCTTACCAGAGATTCTAATTCTCCTCAGTGATTCGACTCCAGTTTTAAAGTCGTCCCAAAGTATCTTAAGTGAAATCGCGAAGTTATCAAAAGTGAATCATGCGTATTTCCACCCGTGTGTTCTCTCTCCTCCTCTTGAGCTCATTTTTGTTGGTGTCTGCCGATGAGAAATGCTCCGATGCCTGGTGTTTAATCAGAAGCGTTCGATGTGCGGCTTCTTGTGCAGGAGCTTTTTTGCCCCCTCTGGCTGCTGGCTGCGTTGTTTGCATGGGTTCAGTTGGCTACAAACTTTCGCAAGATGGTTCAGTCTCTTGGAAAGGAAGGAGGTACGAATCTTGGAGTGACTTCTTCGGTGGAAACGAGGGCTTAGGACGTTAGTTGATCCTGGTGGCCGGGTCGGCTGGAATGAACTCACAAAACCACACCGCGCTTTTATCAAATTAATTGACGTTTATAGATATTGTTTCATTCTTAATTTTGATAAAATGTGAAATAAATTGTCGACACACTCACTTCTTTCCGTTAAAAAATTAACGCAAAACGCGTTTCAGGCTATCCTGGAGCCCATCTTCAGTTTGCAACTGTAATGGACTTCAGGACAGCCCGAAGCCCGCCTCAAGTTTTTTTAAGGGAAGAAGTGAGTTTGTGAAAAGTTTATTTTACATTTTATCATGTTGATATTTTCCTGTTTTTTTAAAAATTCGGAGCATACAATACCTGTTGATTTTGATATTCGTGTAATTGCACAATCACAAATTTTGTGTTACCATAACTTGACTGCTAGCAAACTATGTAAAATAATTGAATAAATATGACCTGACCTACAACTTGTTTACAGTCTTTCTTTCATCAATAGATAAAACGCACTCACAAGTATTTTTAAGAACTCTTGCCTTTTGATAATTTTTGATGGAATCATACATACGCGAAAATGAAGCAATCGAAAAAATAATCTAACCATCTTGAACAATCTTTATCATGCTTTAAATCAATGTCTTCCAGCTATATATCAATGAACCACAAGACAGGGTATGAAATTAAAATAAAATTTAAAAACTCACTAGTCAGAGAAAATTCGAAACTATTTGACGCGCGTCGGATAGTTTCGAATTTTCTCTGACTAGTGAGTTTTTAAATTTTATTTCAACCTTTGAACTAGTCTGGTACTTTTAAAATATTTGATTATGAAATTAAAGTCCGCAATGCAATACGACGACCGTGAAACTCCAAATCCAGTTTTGCTGCACTATCTCGTTTGCGATGCTTTAAAATCTCTACCGCCATTTTATTTTTTCGAGGTAGAACAAATCCGTACCACTCCTCAAAGTTTTCATAGAATTTTCTTCGCTCGGAGAGGAAAATTCATGGAAACTTTAAAGAATTGACGTCGAGAAGTTTTTCATTTAAAATATAAAGTATGGCATTAAGTCTGCAACGTGTCAAATGGAGATAAGTGGTTTTGGGGGTTTCACCGTCGCCGTCGTTGAACTTTTGAGCGTGGCCAAACAATAGCAAGCAACTATTACTGCTCTCAGGTCGCTCATATTGCCTACTTTAGTTTTGAAGGCGAACTGGTTGGAAAGCGGACCATTAGTGTAAACACTCTAATGGAGTTCAGGCACGCGTCAGGCGCTTGCGATCTAATCACTTTTTCTTAAGTGTTCAATTTCAGTAGAACTACGCGCGGCGATGTCCCTGGTTTTCTCTGGAAGAAATTTCCAAGCTCAAAAAAAGCTTTCAAAGGTTGAACGTCGCAGTAGAAAGTATTCCCGCACTAGGGCGAGAGACTAATTTTCTTACTCTGGCGTTTAAGTTTCCAAAAATATTCATCAATCTCTCATATGAAATCGTCCTTTTCCGAACGAAGCAATTTATCTCAATTCCAGGGTTGTGAAGACTGAAACAATATTAAATTTTTTGCCTAATTCTCTTTCATATTTCAAGTTTGTAATGGAAACTGAAACAACCCTCTGACATTAAATTGTGTGCCTGCATTGATACTTAAGAATCTTCAGAACACTCTCAGAAAGCTACGAGTCATTATATTGTTTGGCTCTCTTCTGAAAAAAGGAATAAGAAGAAATTAAGCAATGTGAAATACAGTTGAGCAAATTGTGGTTAAAGTCGTTCAACTTAATTTCGGAAAGCTAATGCTTTCTAATTTTTCATGGAAAATTTCTCCCATTTTGTGAAGATTAAATTCACAAAAGTTCAATGCAGAAATGCTTAGCTTCCTTGTAAAGTGGTAAATAAAACGTATTGGACATTACGCAACGTGTACATAAATTAAGCCGACGTTTTCTTCCTCTTCTTCCCTCCTTTCCTTCTCTCTTACAATGAAGTTTTGTCCGCTCAAAAATTATTCCAGAGCCCAAATTTTGAAATCCTTCTGCTTTGCTTAGCGCGCCAGTGCTGTTTGTGCGGCAACAGCTCAAATATATTCGCGTTTCCATCTCGTTTGGACATAAATATCAAATTAGACCGCAGAAAGGAACCAAGCCACATCAGCTATTGCCAGGTTTAACCGATCAGTTTAATGACTTACAAGAGAACTTTCTTGCGGATTCTTTTGAGCTTTTTAAGACATTGGCTTCTTACTGTGTAGAAAGTGCATACTTAAATTTACACAAAAACCCTCACAACACTGGAAAAAAATTGGCCTCCGGCCAATTTATGCGCGGCGCAAGCGCCGCGTACCGGCGCTTCGCGCCGGCATGTGGGGGGGCTTCGCCCCCCATCATGGTGCGAAGATCGCACAAGACTTTCTCGCTTTTGCCGGCGCTCCGCGCCGGCATAGACACTTTTACTGCAATATTTAGAAAAATACTGCCAATTTCACAAAATCATAAAGTTTGATTGGAATTTTGATCGCAGGATAATAGTTATGAAATTTTTATTCAAACCACTGCACTATATTGTAAATGTCTTCGAGATATAGGATGAATTCATACATTCGGACTCGACTTGTCGATATTATGAGGCATCTTCAATTAAATATGTAATTGATTAATGATGCCTCCTATTAAAGACGGCGATCCGTAAAAATCTTAGCTTTTCTACGATTCATTAGGATCCATTAGATTCATTGGCATCATACTTCAGATACGATTATATGTTATAATCTTTCCTTAAGCACGGTCAAAAGCCATCAAAAATCTACTTCAATGGGTAGATTGACTATTCGATGTTTAAATAGTCTTAAAACTAAACGGTTTTCGCTTAGCATCGTCCAAATTTTAAATTTGGCGGGCGAATCTACCTGCTGGTAATGGTTCACCACCCGCCCGCCAAGAGCGCCAGTTCCTTAGCGCGTATCCCCGTAATTCGAAACGAAAACAATAGAGAGCGCTACCTTCTTGCTGCTCGTAACCAGTCGTAACCCCGTGTCAACAAACCTCGCAACAACAACATCAATACCTTTACCCTCTGTTTTATTCGATCTACCTTTTGTCCAAACAAATCTTTCTCTCTAACACATTCAATCCCTACCGTATGTTCACTTTGTTTGTTTTCCATTACCCAGTCTCTGGTCATAGGAAGTCGCTCTGCCGGGTATCAGAGCGTGAAAATGGTGAAGGGTTCTCACCCTCTCTCTACTCAACTCCTCTTTTTTATCAATCCCTCACCTTTTTCCATGTTTTTAGTTTTTTCTTTTTTACACCTCTAAAGTCGGTAACTAGACACCTGTAACCTTCTCTCTACACTATCACACTAGTCTAAAGTTGGCTGCAGGTGCTTAGACACAAAGCCATAAAACGACAGAAAAAAAAAAAAAAAAAAAAAACATCAATACCTAATTAAATCAATCATGTTTGTGCAGTTTTATTATATTATTATATTATATTTGTGTTCAGTACCTCGTAAAAAGGAACCGCGAAAGGTGGAATCTGCCGGGATTCTAAATTCATCAACAACAAACATATTAGTTTCTAATAAAAATCCAAGTGTCAGTGCTTGCGTTTTAGCTTCGATAATTGTATGTAATGTAAGTACCTGATTAGTTGTCTAATTTTGCTTGGTGTATACCTACGGAGTAATTTTGGAGATAGTATATGATGCATTATACAATGCATTTGAATTCCTAGGTTTCATCTGACTCAAAGTGTTCGCTGCTATTATCTAGGAGCGTACCGACTCATTCATTGGAGAATTGAGCGTTTCCTATCGGCCCCTCTGCAATTATGAGATTAGTCCAAGGACCCTTTAGGAACTTATTTAATGACTCAGGTGGTGCTTTTGAGCCAACTTTCAAAGAATTATAGGCATTTTTTTAAAATCTACTGTCCATGAGCTCTCCGTCTGACCGAAGTGCTCTCCTCGCTACATGACGCGTAACCCTTCAATTTTTAGTTTAGTCCAAAGACCTCACAGGAACTTAAATTAATGAACCAGGTGGTGCTCTTATGCTAACTTTCGAAGAATTAAAGGCATTTGTTTCTAAAATTTACAGTCCTTGAAAATGAGCTGTTTGTGATGTCACGGAGCAAAGTGCCCTACTTTTGGGCCCCGTAATCCCTTGAATTTTGAGTTTAGTGCAAAGATCTTTTTGGAACTTAAATTAATGACCCAGGTGATGTGCTTGATGCCCATTCTTAAAGAATTAAAGCCATTTTTCAAAATTTACAGTCTTTCAAAATGAGCTTTCCGTGTGATTTTGCTAAAAATGGACAATTGAGCGTAGCCCCCCAAATTTTAGCGTACCTCAAAATCGTTGGACGTGCATAAGGAGACCATATATATGGTGTCCTGTGCCAATTTTGAATGAAATCGAACAGATAGATTCTGAGATATCGCTGTAGACAGATTTGGGGGACGCCACACGGACGGACACACATTTTTTCAAGTATGGTTATTTTTACTCCTGGGACCTTAAAACGTCTAGAAATGATGAAATTTCAACTTTTTTTTTTTTTTTTTTTTTGGAGGATGACAATACTTCCTCTCTACCCTATGGGAGCGAGAAAGTAAAAAGTAGCTTGGATCTAGAGTCCAGACCCTTAAAAACATTGACAAGAAAAAATACTCTTGATTCAATCGGATTTTTACTTAAATCATGAACCAAGCCTCTTAATCTATGCGGATTTCCTATATATTGATTCAAGCAAAAATCCGATTGAATCAAGAGTATTTTTTCTTGTCATTGTTTTCAAGAGTCTGGACTCTAGATCCAAGCTACTTTTTTTTCTAGTGAACCGTTTTCATGTGACAATTTGAATTGCCCAATTAGATTTGAAAATAGCTCGTGTGGCTTGGTTCCCTTCTGCTTAACGCGGTCGCCAGTTAAAAAAATTCCTAGTTTATCTCTAACGGCGTTAAGTTTTGGGTATTCTTCTTGATGACTGCGCAATCAATCCTCCGCCACCGGGCGCCTGGTTTGCCTTTTTTATTCTGAGCTAAGATACTCCTATTTGGACAACGTTTGGCAAAAAGGAACCAAGCCACATTAGCTATTGCCAAATTTAACTGGGCCATTTACTTTTTTAAATGAGAACGTTTGTATGGATTCCTTTATAAATATTAACGGATTGGCTTCGTACTATGCAGAAAATGCACTTAAATTTACACAAAAATCACACAACCGTTTTCATGTAAAAATTTAAATTGCCCAATAAAAGTTGAAAATAGCTGATGTGGTTTGGTTTCTTCCTGCTCAACGCGGTCTAGTTAAACCCGTTTTTTAAGGAAAACCAAAGTAAAGTACACTGTTCATATTTCAGTAAAAACTTCAGCCGATCAAAAAGCTAGACAAATTTTATCCTTGTGATTCCAGGAACTACAGTCAATAATTACTGCTCCTTACTTTTCTCTTGCATTTGGGCATTAACGTTGCCTTCTCGGGTGCTCCGTTAAAAAAAGCCTTATACGACCTTTATCTGTCAGAAAAACAATGACAGTCAGGAATTCTTAATAGGGCCCATCTGAGATCATAATAAATCAATTATAAGCATTTCAACACCGACGTTGATGGGCGGCGGCGGTGGTGTTATCCGGTTTTCCACGCGTTACGCCTAGATGCCGGAGGGTACTTTCGCGGCAGTGTACCAGAAATAATGCGTCGCACACCAACATGTGACCATTAAGAGGGTGACAGGCTTTAGACAAGGTAGACATCAAAATTATATAGCATCTGGGCAGTTCCTGCTGCGTCCCACACTGATACAAATATTCGTGTTCTTGTGTTACTTTTGATCAATGTAGGAAGTGAAACAAAAATCAACACAGCTTTGTGTTGCTTTGGTACAGCTTGCGGTGAAATTAGCGCAGAGAATGCGTGAGATTGCGTGAAATTAGCGATGGAGGGACTGGGAAAATTCATTCTCCGATTGCGACACTGGCATTCACCACTCGTTTTTTTATTAAATTTCTTCAAGAAAACTACCTGGCATTTTTTCTTGAAATTGTCGACCCGAGACTAGAGTTATTTTGTGTTTTACTGCCCGTAATCACCAAACTTTAGTGTAGAAATTTCTCTCTGTGTAAGCTAAAGTTACTATGCACTATAGAACTGTATCTGAATAAAAAAATCGAGACTGGTCAAAAAATTGGATTTTTAGATTTAAAAGACGGACAACTCTCTCTTGTGTCCTGAAAGATGAGTCGCAAGCGTTAAAAGTCATGTTTGTGGTTGTACATGGTGTAAAATTGTTTTTGAGATTACACTTTTTTTTAACGATACCTACATTCACAAACGTGCATACAATCGTCACAACATCAATTTGCCTCGACATTTTTGGGCGCTATTTGTCCATATTAACGTTCGTATAATAATTCTACACGCTCTGACATCTTCAAAACTTAATTTTGTGTTTTAAGGGATTTTAGGTCTATTTCTCTCCGGGTAGGTACTTGGCGCATTTACAAATGAATATCATCAAAATATTCGTCATGTATATAAAACAAACATTTGTAAAAATAATCGATTTTCTTTAAAAAGAGATGAGGGCCGACTTTGCACTCACTTCTTCGGCGGTCGTCGAAACTCCAGTTTGAGATTTTTGGGAACGAGCAGGATAATAAAGGAATTGAAGAATTAAAGACGCTACTAAAAATATTCAGACAAAAAAGAGAGATGTGAAAAGCACTCATTTGTGGCAGAGTCTGCAAAAGATGAGGAAGGAATAAGAGATATTTGTCATCAGTGTTGGTGTTTGGTGCACACTTTGGCAAATTTTATCACAATCCGCGGTGTGAAGTATTTAAATTTTGCACGAAATTTGGCGTGACTGTCACTCGAACCGGTGTTTCGAAGGAGACGAGGAAAATTAAAAGAGATGAAAATAAAAACGCGGCGAGGAGAGACACAACTTTCGCTGACAGTGACAGAGGGGTCGCCAGAGAAGGAAAACCTAAGTAATCCTGCTGGGGGACAGCAGAGTAGATCGGTAAAAGGGGGGAAACAAGCAGGGAAAAAAGAAAACAAACAAACACAGAGGTAAACGGGTGATGATGGAAAGGAAACCAAGAGCGACAAAACGGAGAAAGAAGCACGAAAAATGTGCGGAGAAAAGGGGAAACCGAGAAAAGAGATTAAATTCACCCGCGCTGTCTGGAAGAGAATCGCGCAGCTTTAATACAAATACTATGGAGATTCGGGGTTTTTGCTTCGTCCGGTAGAAATTTGGAGAGAGAGGTGCTGAGGGAGGAGGATAGGAGACCCCGGGGGGGGGGGGGGGGTGAGCCTGTGGTATTTCTGAAGCGAGATGACCAAAGTAAGATCATGCAGGACTGGGGCTCGATGCTCCTAACGTATTCGGGCGCTAATTTTAGACAGGCATTTCGTCGCTCCTCTGACGTAAGGGCGCATCTCGATTTCCACGTGAGCCCCGGAAAGCATAGAATTATATGGAGAACAGGGCTCACGTTCAATTGGAGATACGCCCTCACGTCAAAGGAGCGACGATTTGAGACTCTTAAAAAATCTGGAGATCTCGGAAAATTTGACGAGACGCGAAGCAACAAACGAGTTTTCAGCTCTGATGGGTTTGGACTTTTTTCGAAGGTAGCGTCGAAGTCACGGATTGGAAGAAGGTTCAATCTTGTAAGGGCACTATGCCTTGTTTTGTCCCGGGCGATTATGTATGTTTACGCGTGTATGCACTTTCTGTCATGTCGGACATGAAGAAAAATCTCCATGATATAGTTTTCGACAACCAAAAGGATGGGCAAGGGCATAAATTGTTGCCCTGCAGGCACTATATTCTCTTGATCCCGAGCAAGGATGAATTGTACCAACGACAAGGCTCATCTCACAATACGACAAGCGCATCGATACCGTAAACAATCCTCAACTTTAAAATCTGCCAAATTAAGTTTCCTTAACCTCAACCCTCAAATTTTATTTAAGTACATTACGTCTCATACATTAACAGAATGTAACGAACACATTTTCAAATCATTGAGAACTACATATATGCTTCAAGCGGCGGCGGTGTTCATTTTTCATACACTCTTCCCTCTCAGGGTTGCGGTCGGGTCGTTGAACTGAGAAATTCAGTTGCTTTGTAACTGTATCAATATGGTAGAGAGAATGAAGCTTGAGTTTCATAATTCTGAAATTCATACGCGTTCAACGCCCTCCTCCATAAAACACGCGTCGATCGGTAGGTGCAGTTAATCCGATTGGCGGTGACTCACCTGCGAAAGCTAGTAGCCGTCAACTGAAGTGTATAAGATCAAAAGCGCACTAAGTCCTTTTTCCAACCATCAGGGAACCGCAAAAAACCGTAAATTTTTTTGGTATAGTAAAATTTTTTAGGCTAGGTAAAATTACAGCTTAGAACCAGTGTAATTAGACTTAGAAATTTCAAACACCCAGGTTGATATCATTACGCGTATTTTCTAGAGGGAAAAATGAAATTGTGCCTTTTTGGTCCCAACGTTTTTTTACCATATTATAAATCCCTTAATATTTTGATCCGAACGTTTTAATAATGCAACTTTAAAAGCATTTCTGGTGGCCACTGGATGTAACATTCCTACTAACTGCCATATAGGATGGGTTTATTTTTTAAGTTTTAGCTCATATTTAGAAATTTTCCAAATTTAAGGGCCATTAATTTCCCCGTAGACCCCCGAAATTCAACTTTTTCCAATTTTCTTCAATTTTTTTGGACGTGGTTTAAAAAGCATGTATACTCATTGTTGCTGTCATTCCACTTTTGTGAAGAAAATGGGACCTTGTTTCAATGGATAATTTTTAGGTGTCAAAAATTTTATGAATTTAATTTATGCGTGAAAACCCGAACTGATCACAGAAGTAACTTCGGTTTTGAAATCAAACAGCCTTTTTGAGTTCTGATAAAAGTACCCAATTTGCAATTGGGAAAAGTCACATGACGTCACAAGGCAGTAAAATTTCTCACCTTAAAAACTTATTCTGCTCCAATTCTCCTCATTTCAAAAAAATTATAAGAAAAACCGCGAACTTATACATGACGCTATATCAAGCTTTCCTGTGCAAATTATCCATTCTAAGATTCATACGTGCAGTGCACTGGAAACAAAACACATTGCGGATCTAGAGTCCAGACTCTTGAAAACATTGACAAGAAAAAATACTCTTGATTCAATCGGATTTTTGCTTGAATCAAAACGAAATCCGGTTAAATTGGGAGACTTGGTTCTTGCTTTAAGCTAGATTCTGATTGAATCAAGAGTACTTTTTCTTGTCGATGTTTTTAAGAGTCTGGACTCTAGATCCAATGTGTTTTTTTCCAGTGTGGCGTGGCGTGCTTTGCGATATATCGATTGACCCGTCCTTTAAACCTACGGAAAAGGATCGATTAACAGAGTTTTCGCAACGAACACCTTAATCGATTCTTTACCATAGCTTCAAGTGGAAAATATCGATAATCGATCATTCACGTCTCGCCAACTGATACGCGTTCAACGCCCTCCTCCATAAAAGACGCGTCGATCGGTCCGTGCGTTTAATCCGATAGACGGTGACTCACCCAAAGCTCAGCATCCGACAATTATAATCATAGACTGTCACATTGGTTGCCTACTCTGTCGTAACACAAAAAGGGCAGTAAGGTAAGTGAACCGTAAAGCACATAACAGCACGAGTTAACCGCGGCCCAAGTCTCGATGGAGTTACTGCTCTCTTCCGCAGCACGGCTGTGCTCCTGTATTTCCCCCTCTCCTTCATAGGCGAACGAGAGTAAGTGCAAGCAAGCCCCCGGGCTGATTTCAATGAGCGGTCCACGGCCAAGGTCGCGTGTTCTGACGTAATAAGTTCGGTCGGGTGTCGATCGACCGTTACGCGAGTCTTGTCGCGTGGGCGTACAGATCGGAACCGCCCTCCCCCCGCTGCGCGGCTGGCCGTCGGTGGTTGGTGTTGACAGCGGTAAAACTGGAAAAGACGTGTCCGTCTTGAATTCAAGATCAGTGGAAAGACGGTCGCACTGGAAAAAAAAACACATTGGATCTAGAGTCCAGACTTTTAAAAACATCGACAAGAAAAAATACGCTTGATTCAATCGGATTTTTGCTTAAATAAAGAACCAAGCCTCTTAATTTGAGCGGATTTTCTTTTGATTCTTTTGATTTTCTTTTGAAATTGAATTGGGCATTTTAATTTTTTACCGAAAAACGGTTGTGCGGATTTTTCTACAAATTTCAGTGAATTTCTGCGTAGCACGAAGTAAATTCCTCAAAAATGTCAAAAGAATACGCAAAACAGTTTTCTTGTAAAAAATTAAATTGTTCTATTACATTTGTCAATAGCTGATGCGGCTTGGTTCCTCCACTGGGAAAAAAAACCACATTGGATCTAGAGTCCAGACTCTTAAAAACATCGACAAGAAAAAATACGCTTGATTCAATCGGATTTTTGCTTAAATAAAGAACCAAGCCTCTTAATTTGAGCGGATTTTCTTTTGATTTAAGCAAAAATCTGATTGAATTAAGAGTATTTTTTCTTGCCGATGTTTTTAAGAGTCTGGACTCTAGATCCAATGTGGTTTTTTTTCCCAGTGAAGGAACCAAGCCGCATCAGCTATTGACAAATGTAATAGAACAATTTAATTTTTTACAAGAAAACTGTTTTGCGTATTCTTATGACATTTTTGAGGAATTTACTTCGTGCTACGCAGAAATTCACTGAAATTTGTAGAAAATCCCGCACAACCGTTTTTCGGTAAAAAATTAAAATGCCCAATTCAATTTGGCAATAACTGATTTGGCGTGGTTCCTTTCTGTTTAACGCGGTCATTTATCTCTCGATACTGATTTAATGATATTCCTTCACGTTTTCCAAGGATTAAATGCTTTTTGGTACCTCAAAGATTTTTTGAGCATTCTGCAATATAGACTATCAGGGTTGCCACAGTCAGGGAAACCCGGGGAATGTCAGGGAATTTTAAAAAAAAGGCTGTCATTTTAAGGTGTGAGATGAAACATTTTAGAAATCCTCCTAATCGACTTCCAGGTGAACGTAATGAAAACACCGTCAGCATTCGTCATGCTCCTACTTAATAACTCTAGGAGGCAAGATACCAGAGCTCTGATAAAATAACCAGAAAGTCGACTAGTATAAAAAAATTGCTATCCTTTGTTTTCCATATGAGTGTCTTATTGGTCAATCCGTTCGGGATTTTATTGTCTCGGAAAAAAACAGCTCGATAGTCATTAAGAATGTAAAATTGTAAAAGTATCCCAAGATTTGCTGTGCGGCACCGTTCAGTATTGATCACTCACTGAACAGATTCTTTACAGCAGCCAGAATTTACTGATATGAGCACAAAGCGAAATTTATTCCAGAGTCAAGTATAATCCATTTAACGAAACATCACTAGATTCAGACCCCGCGATACGTTGAGAAGTTGTCTTAACACAAATCTCGAGAAAAAAATGAAAACAGAAAGAAGCAAACATCTTAAAGTAGCCTGCGGCTGTTTGTCTGAGCATAATATCTGGAGTCTATTCGAAAAATTTGAATGTTAATTTCCTTCTCGGATATCCGCAGCAGCCTGAGGCGTCCTCTCTCTTTCCTACCGCAGCGTTCAAGTCTCCGCGAATAACATCGTTTTTCACACGAATGAAGAGCGGTTTGAACTGTACTTGGATTACATTTTGCAATAAGGAACATCTATTTCTGGCCCATTTTAGAAACAACATACACACTATTGGTTTCTCTATGCAGATATGTGCTTTTATGGGAGAGCCAAAGATAGTGGTTCCTTATTGCAAAATGTAACCCTCTTAATGTTCCAAAAGTGTTCGACCCACAATGAATATTTTTAAGAAAACGTATAGTTTAATACACTCTTTTTTTTTCTTTTTTTTTTCAAAATTTCTCATGAGGGGAATATATATTTTCTATATACTAAATGACATCCAGCCGATTCGCTTGTAAAGACTTATTAACAATTCTAGTTGATAAAGAGCTCAAAAGTGGCTGTAATGTTCTTCGTAGTGATACAGGTCTCCTGTTAAAGTTTGAGCTCGAGTTCAAAGAATGTCTTGGTAATACAACATTAGGAATTGTTTATTGTTCAGGATTGAAATATGCTTTTATTTGTGCTAAAAATGATAACTTTGCTTTATTGTAGTGTTGTGCGCCCAACAGTATCGTCAGGATCTGCTTTGATCTGAAAGTAAAATTAGAACAGAGGTTTTTCTAAGATTTCATTTGAATCGGATTGTAAACACTTTCCCGAGCTTCTAAATAGAATGATAACTTTTTTGATGAGTTTTTGATGGGCAATTTTAAATTAAGCTTAACAGAATGAAATTAATACATATTTTAAGAAGAACATGACCGAAGAGTGGTCTGATACTAAAATAGCTGCGCAGTTTCTTCACTCACAAATCAAGGGACGGGAAGAGAAAATGTATATAGTTTGAAAGAATATATCGACGGTGAAACTACCAAACCACGTATCTCGTTTGCGGTGTTTAAAAATTTACGCTCACATTTTATTTTTTTGAAGTAGACCAAATCAATATCATTCCTTGAAATTTTCACGGAATTTTTTCCGCACAAAGAGGAAAAATCACAGAAATTTTCAAGACTGGATGTTAAGTAGTTTTTCATTTAAAAATAAAGTATGACAGGAAGTCTGCGACGTCGCAAATCGAGATACGTGGTTTGGTAGTTTCACCGTCGATATGTTGAAGATCAGTTTAAAATTGAGTCTCATTGAGGGATCTCGTATTTTAAAGGGTATCCCGGGATAAGCATGTCAAAATGCCCTTGTGAACGGATTTTTATTTTAACCATTTTAAGTCATCAAGGGTGTCCTAAAACTTAGGTTTTGGGGAATTTTAGCCCCCCCAACCCCTCCGCCCCCCCTCAGACCCCCAGAAACAGCTTTTTAGGGCTATTTTTGACTATGCTTACGTCTTTTCCTCATAACGTTCGTAATTTTCGATAGAATTGAACAAAAATTTGTCAGAATCTACATCAATTAGCTTAGTTTCTGTAGAAAAAAATTCATTATCATCGAATAATATTTTAGCTTCTAAAAAAATTCGTAAAATTTTAAAAAAAAAATCATTTTTTTCCTTTTTTCGCGCTAGGTGACGTATGGAAACGAGGACACAAACAAAAATCGTCTCTCTTCATAAGTTATACATCCAATAAGATACAGAAAAAATTTCGTGTTGATCGGAGTGGTGCGCCATACTTAAAAACGCAATTTTCTAACCTCAAAACGGCCAAAATGCCACCATAGCCTCCTTTGATGACTAGGCGTGGAGAAATATGTAGAGAGAAACATCCGGTTTTATCGTCTCACCTCTTAAGTGACCCACTTAAGTACCTTGAGCCAAAATTTCGAGATGATCAGAGTGGTGCGCAACACCCAAGCACGCAATTTTCTAACCTCAAAACGGTCAAATTGCCCATTTCGGCACCCATTCTCACTCCGTATCAAAAAATAAGAAGAGGGACATCCGGTTTTATCGTCTCACCTCTAAAGCGATCCACTTAAGTACCTTGAGCCAAAATTTTGAGTTGATCAGAGTGGTGCGCAACACCCAAGCACGCAATTTTCTAACCTCAAAACGGTCAAATTGCCCATTTCGGCACCCATTCTCACTCCGTATCAAAAAATAAGAAGAGGGACATCCGGTTTTATCGTCTCACCTCTTAAGCGATCCACTTAAGTACCTTGAGCCAAAATTTCGAGTTGATCAGAGTGGTGCGCAACACCCAAGCACGCAATTTTCTAACCTCAAAACGGCCAAATTGCCGATTTCGGCTGATTTCGGCACTCATTACCACTCCGTGTCAAAAAATAAGAAGATGCATATCCGATATTATTGTCCTACCTCATAAATTAGATACTTAAGTACATTCAGTCGAAATTTCGTGTCGATCAGAGTGGTGCGCAACACCCAAGCACGCAATTTTCTAACCTCAAAACGGCCAAATTGCCCATTCCGTCTGAATTCGGCACCCATTACCACTCCGTGTCAAAAAATAAGAAGAGGGACATCCGATATTATTGTCCTACCTCATACATTAGACACATAAGTACATTTAGTCGAAATTTCGTGTCGATCAGAGTGGTGAGCAACACCCGAACACGCCGTTTTCTTGTTAATTTATTTACTAGCATTTTCCAGTACTCAGTGCAATAGTACGTATTATTTAAGTTTGGAGGAGGGAACGCTTCTACGTGAGAGATGAGCGAGCCTCCCTACTGTCATATAATTCCTGGGAGTTCAGCGGTTTCGCTGAGTGATCGGGTCTGCTACGCGGTAGGGTGCCAAAAAGAACTTTGAAATGTGCATCATGCACTTTTCAAGTGGACTCGTCGCTGACATACAATGATAATGAATGCCAAAATGGGAATTTTGGAAGGTTTCAGGTTAGAAAACGGCGTGTTCCGGTGTCGCGCACCACTCTGATCGACACGAAATTTCGAGTAAATGTACTTATGTGTCTAATGTATGAGGTAGGACAATAATATCGGATATGCATCTTCTTATTTTTTGACACGGAGTGGTAATGAGTGCCGAAATCAGCAATTTGGCCGTTTTGAGGTTAGAAAATTGCGTGCTTGGGTGTTGCGCACCACTCTGATCAACTCGAAATTTTGGCTCAAGGTACTTAAGTGGATCACTTAAGAGGTGAGACGATAAAACCGGATGTCCCTCTTCTTATTTTTTGATACGGAGTGAGAATGGGTGCCGAAATGGGCAATTTGACCGTTTTGAGGTTAGAAAATTGCGTGCTTGGGTGTTGCGCACCACTCTGATCATCTCGAAATTTTGGCTCAAGGTACTTAAGTGGGTCACTTAAGAGGTGAGACGATAAAACCGGATGTTTCTCTCTACATATTTCTCCACGCCTAGTCATCAAAGGAGGCTATGGTGGCATTTTGGCCGTTTTGAGGTTAGAAAATTGCGTTTTTAAGTATGGCGCACCACTCCGATCAACACGAAATTTTTTCTGTATCTTATTGGATGTATAACTTATGAAGAGAGACGATTTTTGTTTGTGTCCTCGTTTCCATACGTCACCTAGCGCGAAAAAAGGAAAAAAATGATTTTTTTTTAAAATTTTACGAATTTTTTTAGAAGCTAAAATATTATTCGATGATAATGAATTTTTTTCTACAGAAACTAAGCTGATTGATGTAGATTCTGACAAATTTTTGTTCAATTCTATCGAAAATTACGAACGTTATGAGGAAAAGACGTAAGCATAGTCAAAAATAGCCCTAAAAAGCTGTTTCTGGGGGTCTGAGGGGGGGCGGAGGGGGTTGGGGGGGCTAAAATTCCCCAAAACCTAAGTTTTAGGACACCCTTGATGACTTAAAATGGTTAAAATAAAAATCCGTTCACAAGGGCATTTTGACATGCTTATCCCGGGATACCCTTTATTTTCCATGGCTTCAACTTGTTGATTTGTTCTTTTCGTTGAACTCGATCCATTTCTGTGTACATTCTCCGTAGAACGTAAATGCTCTTGTGTAATTTAGAGCTCATATGAGATAATGTAGCTAATATTTTCGTACCAGTGGCGTGGCGTGAATTGCGATGTATCGATTTTCATGCCATTTAAACCTGTGAAAAAAGATCGATTATAAGGGAACACCTTAATTCTTTACCATAGGCTTAAATGGCAGAACAATCGATATATCGCAATTCACGCCACGCCACTGTTTCGTACCTAACAACCACTGGGAGGTACCATAGTTATATTTAAAAACAAGAGATTCGCGCATGAGTTACCGATTAACATGGAATATTTTGTAAAAATCAGTGTAGATTATCGGCCACGAGACAGATCCTCAATATCCGAAACTACATCTAGGACTGAAATCGATCCCGTGTGGTCAATAAATAATTGATCCGAGGAAAAGAGGTAGGAATAAATTTGCGGCAACGCCCAGCGTAGACCTCTCGATTGACAGGTGGTGCCATAAAATTCATAGAATCCATGCTCCCACCACATAGGTCATAACCATTAGGAAAAAATCATCCACTAGAATTAACATCACTTGGATCTCTACGATACTGGCTCTGCACAAGACATCATATTTTTCAGACATTTTAAAGGGGAAAATAATATTTTCTTAAAATAACGCCTCCTGTTCACCGCATGATTTTTTAATGCATCAATGAATGATTATTTCATTGGATTAGGCATGGGACTGCAAGTTTACATTCGCTGGCCTTTGATTCTCTGTATGTGAAATTATTTGAGACACGACGTATAATCCCCTCCCCCCCCTCCCCACGTAATTGGAGTGGCTTGATTTAAGTCCTGGATGGAAAATTTTAAAGAGGAAAAATTGGAAATCTCCATTTTCAAGATACTGCCATTGCGGGAAGTCAGCAAGCGTTTTCTTTCATAACAGTTTTTAGAACCGAGTAGCCTAATCCGACAAAATGTCAAAGAATGACGTCTTATACGTAAAATTTACATCAAACATTCGTCAATATTAAAAGTTTTTCCGCTAAATTGGTGAAAATTTACTTTTCAATGGAGTTTTCAAATTTCAAACCCGCATTTATATTAAGTTACGTCCAAATTACGGACCTCTAGTAAAAGACTTCAAAAATTACGTATTTTTTTATTTTAATTTTGGAAAAAAATATTATACAATCAATTCTACGTGAAAAGGAAAGACTAAAGAACACTTCTTAATTTGAAGTAATAAAATTCCATGTACGATTTTCCGATGGTGCGTCTCCCTAGTTTTTAAAATCGTTTATTAATCATGAAATTTTGCAACTCATGGATCAACGAACGAGATCTTTTTAGAAAATCGGATGAGGGGGAAGCAGTTAGGGGGCCTGGATGAAAATTCAATCACAACATAACTGGAAATCAACTGGAGGTAAATGTGTTCCAGCCGAGGGAATGGCCGGCAGGGGATACTGTGAAGAAATGAAGGGCGTTCCCGTGTTTCGTTACATTTCTGCCAGGTTCAAGGTCATCACGAAGAGATCCGCGGAAAAGACTGCCTCTCCACAGCGCAGGTGCTGGGTTTGTTCTGGACCCGATTATTTTAGATTTTTCGATTATTGTCGATAGATTTTTCGAAAATACCACTTGCGATCAACTACAGTACAGGGCGCCTTGCCACTTTGTTTACGGTCCGTGTACCCACTGACCACCTATAGCGGATCTAGCGTCGCGTACAAGTGTAGGCTCGGCGCATTTCACCAAAGAATGATTCTCGACGTCTCTAACGCAACGAGCGACTTAATTTTGTAAAAAAAGGAAAGTAGTCAGAAACACACATAAAATCATAAAATAATTTCGAAACATTAATTTTTAAAATAACGCACAGTCAAAATTTGATTTCATTATGTATTTTTGTCCAAAGCATGTGCGCGGCATCAAAATTGGATCTCTAATTATTTGGGCAGCATTCAGGGAAAGGAATCCAAATTCCATGACAGAATGAAAATGAATTCAATAGGAGTCATAAAAAGCACATGAATGAACTCCAATAGAGGCAATTTTTGTTAATCCAGGATTTTTATGATTATTTTTTTATTGAAGAATATTGACCTTTTTCGGGATTCCTTTATTTATTTCAATTTTTTGTTTTAATTATTTATTTATTTATTTTTTGCATTAATGTCGAGATTATTTCTCTCAGCTGACTGGCAAGGGTGTCAATTTAAATTACAGAAAAGGATCAAGTGATACTCGGCTTCCTCTGAGATTTCTATGAGACACGGATAAAGCCTGGTATCGGTTATAAGATCGCTCAACTGTATAGTTACGATCCGTAGAAAATCCAGTGGCTATCATTCGATTTCCGAGATTGTTAACCCCGCATTCAGTAGATACCCAATGCACAGTTAACACTGACAGGAGTCAATTACTGGCTACTAGAGTGCCTGGGAATCAGATACAGTCAGATATGAAAGGAGCTAGGGGAGCCGGGGGGCCTGCCCCCTAAATTTACTTCGCCTCTCTCAAGAAATGTGAGGAAATTGGCGAAATATGTGACATATTTTTCATCTTGGATATTGCAATTAGATCGATTTTTCGGTGAGAACAGCTAAAAGTTGATCTTGGGGCCACTCAATTATTCAAAATTTTCTGGAGGAGGCCTGCAACCCCCCTTTAAAGCTACGAAAAATTCGCGAGCTCTCCTCTGGAGCTGGGTAAGTTCTGCAGACGAAGGTAAACCTCCCTTGGATCGTAGGTTTTTTGTACCCCCCGATCCCCTTTGATGAGGTATCCCTTTGCCCCCCACAAAAATTTCCTAGCTCCGCTCGTGCGGTCAGGAGGTCTAAATGTTATTATCAGGCATTTTTTTCATAAAATGTTCAGAGAGGAAGTAAGTGCACATGTTACTCATTGGCTTCAAAGGCAAATTTTCGCCAGTGGATTTTGAAGATGTTGACTTCTGCCAACCTCCGTTACAACAAAACGGAATATCCTCCGGGCGACGGTGCGCCTACAACATTTGGCTTTCAAAGCTGGCATCATCCAAAATTCTCGATACACGATCAGATTCCGAACCAATTCCGATCAAAGTAAACCAGTTGATGACTGATGGTCACCATGTAACAGCCTTTTTTGATCAAAATTGGACGGGCCGTCAAATTTTGATCAGAATGAAAACATTTCTGTTAAGTTTTCATTTGAAAATTAAGCGAAGTAACGATTCTAAGACTGATGACTCTCGACACTTTACCTCCCGAGGTGGGTTGAAAAGTGGATATTTGCAAAAGTTGGCCAAAATTCATCAAACAACTGAGCTTCGTTCTTGACTTCACCTGAGGGTTTTTCTCCTTCGGTTTGCAACCCTGTCAATCTGATTGAAAAAGTCGACCAAATCCATTCGCAAAAAGTCACCAATAGAGGCTCTTGTCTATTGACTTACAAGCTGATCTTTTTTTTTCTTTTTTTGATACCTAAAAGTTTTAAAAAAAGAAAGAAATGGTTCTGTGCGTTGTTATAATATGTCGTCGATCTGATTTACGCAGATTAATGTCCGTAAAAAGATATACAATAATAACAAATTAAACAGCGGGTATCAGGGCTAATTTTCACATAAATACCACCAAAACATTTTGGCTGAAAACTCAGCCTTCTTCAGTAGGATGAAAACAGTAAAAATTGGAAAAATCTAAAAACGTCGTACTTGGCTGAACCTTTCAAAACGAGAAAAATGTTGTTATCCAGTCGTTGTTGTTGTTGTTAGGGTGCAGCCAAGTACTACATTTTTAGATTTTTACAATTATTTGCTGTTTTTATTCGAGGAAGGCTGAGTTCTCAGCCGAAAAGTTTTGGTGATATATAAATATGTGAAAATTAGTATTACCCGCTGTTTAATTTTTCATTATTAAATGTCCCTAACTGCTTTGGAAACTGTAATAATATCAGAAGCTTGTGGTTTTTCTAAGACTCAGAGCAGTAGCAAATATTTTATCAACCTTTACGTTTTCTGTTTTCATGCAGTTGTACGCTTAAACATAATACGGCATACCTACTTTGCAAATAAAGATACTTTTACCAAAATTTCAATTTTTATGGTTTCTCTCGGGCCAGTGCTTCAACATATCGTTGACTGGTATTAAAAATAATAATATTCAATAATCGCGATATAAGCTTTACTCATGCCCCGATTTTCTCAAGTAGCAAAGTCACACTCATTTTATTGTATTACGTCAACATGAGCTGAGGACACCAATGACAGAATGAGCGAACCGCTCAACTTCTCCTAACTACTTTCTTTGATCCGGAAGTTCAGTTTTGACTTTTACCACGTTTCTAACTTTTTTTTCAACGTTTAAATAAGAAATAAACCTACTCTTCAAAACCGCAGTTTCTTTTTAAAATTAGGACTTCAAAACTTCCAAACTTCGGTTCCTTTTGATAATTTTTCAGCGTTTCATCACCAAAGTGGCCGCAAAACACTCCGAAATGAACGATTTTTCAACATTTCGTACTTTTGTTCCTTTTTCTTTGCATATCGACATTTTGCTTTTTTTTCAGCAACTGAGGGTCGAAAAGAATGGATACTCGTCTCAATTGGCAAAGATTAAGAGGACTTTGGAGACTTTGCTTTGATTGAAAGGCAGACGTAACAACTAACG
The DNA here is from genome assembly GCF_918797505.1 of Bemisia tabaci. Lineage (NCBI taxonomy): Eukaryota > Metazoa > Arthropoda > Insecta > Hemiptera > Aleyrodidae > Bemisia > Bemisia tabaci. The sequence goes on from NC_092798.1 coordinate 44,135,391, forward strand.
CAAAAAAATTGCTTTAAGTTCCAATCAGTGTTCGAAACTCACAGGCGCCAACGGGCCAAATGCGCCTAAAAAATCGGCCATGGCGCCTAAAAATTGAAGGCTCTGCGCCAACGTGGCCCCTAAAAATTGCCCCCTAAAAATCTGAGTTTTCATATAAGGTGATTATTCGAAACTTTCAGCACTACAAGTGAAAACTTTTCTATTCTTCACGATTTCATCCTTAGTGCTTTGGTCTTCCCCAAGTTACAGCTACTCACTAGTTCTGTTACGAAAACATCTTGCGTCTAACTTTTCACTAAATGCGCCGTAATACATAGGCAAAAAGTCAATTTAGCCCCTAAAAAATCTTCAATGGCGCCTAAAAATCGGGCATGATGCGCCACATGGCTCCTAAAACTTAAATGTGAGTTTCGAACACTGGTTTCAATACTCTCGAATGTAGAAGATCCGTAATATGCTAAGCTGAAATTAATGTCAGGCGTCGCGTAGGGCCCACAGTGCGACGGTAACTCCCTCTTCGCTAGCGGCTCCCCCTTCGCTATCTTTCTCTGACGCGGGAAAAAAAAACCTGAGAGATTCCTCTCTTTTCAGTTATTTCAGTCCCTGTGGTTTTCTTCCCACCCATTTTTGTTTTAACCGACACACCCTCCTCCACCGCGCCCTCCCCCCTCTACCCGCTCGCCACCTTTGTCAGCTTTTCCAGCGAGTATAAATACTCTTACGCGAGTGGACAACGGCATCAGTTGCAGTGTTCTTGACGACCAAACTTCTCTCTTTCAGCAAACAACCACAACCCCCAAACTCTCACCATGTCTCTCAAGGCTCTTGTAAGTTTTTAACTCTTTTATTTTTACATAAAATAACAAAATGTCTTGCATCCAACTTAACATCTTTACTATAAATAAAATTCCTAAATGCTTCGTTCAAATTATTTTTTGAACTTAATCAAACCATGTAATTGAGTTTCATCCATAATATTTTCACAGAAATATTGACAACTTTCAATGTTTGATCTCCTTAAGAAAAGTGAATCTTATTCCTCCATGAGGATACGCCGCTGCATTACTTCAAATAAAGTCGCCTTTTTCCACGATATGTTTTTCGTCGTGTACCCTTTTGCGTTTTTGAATCTAATATTTGATACTGAGCATTTTCAGACACATACACCGATCGCTTAAAGACGTTTCATTCGTTAATTTTGAAAAATTTTAGAATTTTCTCCCCTTTGTTCTCTGAATTTATATTCTTTGAGACCATCAAAACTAATAGCTAAAAACTAAAACGTTACCAGCATTTATGTGAATGCATCTCATTCATGTATTGTTCCAAGTACTTCTTCAGCATAGTCTTTAATTCAGGCTTTTCTCGAAACGCAGCTACTTCGCAGCATTCGCCTTGTAAACGTAAAATAAAATTTCAATTCAATCATGGTCACATTAAGCTGTCTGTGTTTTTATTTTGAAAAAGCAAAGTTTTATGATGGTGTGACTGAAAAATATTTGTTCTAGAAATGCTCAGACAGAATTGTATTTGAAATCAAAAGCACTACTTTTATTATTCAATGTACTTTGCAAACATTAATTGAGTAAAGAGAAAGCAAAGTCAATCAAGCTCTTGACTATCTTTCAAATTGCGATTATCTCAAAATAATTATATCTGTTATCGGATCAACATAGATTCAATTGAACTTAAATTCAGTAGTGCCCACGGATTCGGTGTTAGGATCTACCATAATGATGTCTAATCTCTGTATCCAAAAACCCTTAACTTATCCGGTTAAAAAAAAATGTTGAAAATTTTTTTCCACTCGAGCGCGCACAACAGCTTCATAATAATGACGGGTTAAAATAATCTTCTCCCTGATCCTTACCGCAACAGTTCGCAAAGTTTAACAAAATTTAATTTCGTATTTTTAGTATTTAAGTACACTGAGAAATAAAATTATGGTATGAGAAACAATGATATGATTATGGGAACCTCTATAAGAGGCTCCATGTTAGTAGAAAACGTGAATCAAATCGCATTCTCCAAAAGTATGGTTAATTCTATCAGATGTCTCGTTATCGTTACCCGGTAGTATCACTGCGAGTCAAAAATCAAGTGGATTCATAATAGAATTTACCATACTTCCCTAGTAGCAGTGGCTGTTGAGAAAAGTTGTGAACGCAAAAGTATAGAGGGAACGGTTGCAGCCCATAAAATTGAGGATATAGTTTAATGACTTCTACGTAAATTTTACGTTTTCTTATAATTAAAATAATACTATTTTTTACTTAAAAGAATTCCCCAAAAGGGTTTCCTAAAACGAGTACTTTAAGAGTTTTTTTACTTAAAATTTACAAGTTTTTTACATTTTTTTGGACAACTTTTTGTAGACCTTTTTTACAAGCCGTCGCTACTAGGGCTCTGTTAAAATTCGTCATACTGTCCATTAGTATTTATCTTAATCGACAGTATGACGAATTTTAACAGAACCCTAGTAGCAATGGCTCGTAAAAAAAGTTCTACAAAAAGTTGTCCAAAAAAATGTAAAAAACTTGTAAATTTTAAGAGCTCGTAAATTTTAAGTAAAAAAAACTCTTAAAATACTCGTTTTAGAAAACCCTTTGGGGAATTCTTAATGGTCTCTATCTTAAGGTCTCTGTGCTTATTATTAATACTTAAACTTGTTTCTATACCTGAATCTTTTTTCATTTCTTTCTATTATCATGCTAATATTATCGCTTTTCCTTTTTTTGTAGTTCTTCTTCGCTCTCGCCATCGTCGCCGTCTTCGCCGCTGAGCAACCCGCCAAGAGGGCCATCATCGCCCCCGGTGAGTACAATTCCCCCATCAATGTTTTATCTCCCATTTAAACCTATGGAAAAGTATCGATAAACAGGGTGTTCGCAACGAACACCATAATAATCGATTCTTTACCATAGGTTCAAATGGGGAAATATCGATAATCGATGATTCACGCCTCGTCACTGATTTACTTACGTATTTATGCACTGGGAAAAAAAAACACATTGGATCTAGAGTCCAGACTCTTGAAAACATTGACAAGAAAAAATACTTTTGATTCGATCGGATTTTTGCTTGAATCAAAACGAAATCCGCTCAATTCAAGAGGCCTGGTTCTTGATTTAAGCTAGACTCTGATTGAATCAAGAGTACTTTTTCTTGTCGATGTTTTTAAAAGTCTGGACTCTAGATCCAATGTGTTTTTTTTTTTCCAGTGTGTGTGACCGTCTCTGAGAAAACGGACTTGAAAAAATTAAAACTTAAAACTAAAGCCACAAGGCTTAAATTTGAGGGTACCGGAGCGTGCAGGAGTATTTTTAGACCGAAGTTTACTGGTCACAAATCGTTATTTCAAGAGGGCTACTTGCGGTCTCTTATCTCCAAATTTAATCCATTTGACCCCCCTTTCTCATCACCCCACTCCAATTACTAAGGCTACGTAAATATGTGGGGTAAATTTAGCATTATCCTCCTATTTGTTTTCTTTTTCAATTGGAAATAATTGATTTCACTGAATTTTTGCGATGGTCAAGGAAAACATCCTTTACACCTACCAAGGCACTGAAAAATTGAAAGTACCTCTCTAGTGATACTCAATAGTGACAAATTATTTTTTTTCGACTTCTGAAAACAATTTTCTATCGACAGACCTTTGAGAAAAGTTAACTAAGAACTAAGCAAATTTTTCAAGAAGTCCTGAATTTCTCAAGGTATCTTAGCATGGCGTACTTTTTGATGTATCAATTATTGATCTTCCATTTGCACCCATTGAAAAGGATCGATAACCAGGATGTTCGCAACGAACACCTTAATTATCGATTCTTGACCATGGGATCAAATGAGAAAATATCGAAAATCGATTATGCCCGCCTCGCCACTGAAAGCATATTTTCTTTGATTTTCAGACTCTTGAGAATAGGATCCATTCACTTCGAATACCCAGTGCATAGTACACTATCAAAAAAAAAGTCTTGGTGCGATTTGCTGAACTGCATACACGTCTAGTCGCAAGATCATACGATTAAATGAGCTTAATTTTAATTTTCAACTTATTTTGTTACAGCTGCCTACCCCTACGCTGCCTACGGTGCCTACCCCTACGCCTACGGTGCCTACCCCTACGCTGCTGCTGCCCCCGCCGTCGTCCCCGCCGCCGTCCCCGCCGCCGCCGCCTACCCATACGCCGCCTACCCCTACGCCTACGGCTACGATGATGGCAGCTACTTCCCAGGCAAATACGGACCCCTCTCCAAGTAAGCTGTGATGTCAACAACATCAGAGCCCCCCCTCAAATTCACTCCTCCTCACTTCTGAAATTCCGATTGAAATTTGGTCTGAACCTCCAATAAGAACAATGCATCTGCAATAGTCACCTCCATTTTGTTCAATTTTCAAAAATTAAAACTTTCCCTCCGGTAATATCATGTCTTGCTTTATTCTCACCTTTTCACCAAAGATCCTCTGAAAGTATCGAGTGCCGGTTTAAAGGTATCGCTAATGAAGGAGTCCAATCAAATTTTTGATGCATTTTTATCTCGCATTCTGGTTCTTCAAACTTTTCTCAGAATGAAATTTGTAATCAAAATTGAAAAATTTAGCCCATCTTTCGCTTAATATTCGAGTTTAAAGTTCATGAGTATCGGAGGCTTCCGAGTAACTTTTGACTTTAAGCATATTTCTCTCAAACGTCTCTTAAAAATTTCATGCGTGATACCTTTCAATAGAAAATTTTGATAATATGAGCTGAATTATATAAATCAAAACAAATATAAATAAGAAAAGTCAGCGTAAACAATTTTACAAAATGATTGTTAAAGTTTTTAAAGATTAATTTATCTCAAGTGGAAACTGTCGTTTCCAAAAGAGCCTTAAATTAACAAAAATAAATCTAGTGCTGACTCAAAACTTGTACAACTTCTCCGTTTTAAGACTCGGATTTATCTGAGTCAGATTAAAAAGGGAGAAAATGCTGGAGAAGATAAGGAAATAGTAATGAATTATATTTGTGCATGCTTCTCCTAATTTAATTTTGTCATTTTAATTGACCATCTTAGGATGAATAGTAAGTAAATAGTAATTCCCCAATCAAATTCATGTTTCTTGATGATATGGCATAAGAAAATATAAATCCTGCGACTCTTCAAGAATCAAAGATATATTTAGTGCACACGTTACTAAAAAAATCTTGAGAGTGGCTTAAAGTGTTTTTCAAATTCAATTCCTCCGAAAAAGGTAATTTTTCCCCTGACAGAGGAAAGACCAATAGACTCCTCCTTTTATTAGTGAATTAGTTGTTTTCTAATGGGAATAAGTCAATTTTTTACAAGCCCTCAAATGCATAAAAACACTCGCAAATGAAGGATCATCTAGAAATTGGTTTGTTCCTTTCGAGATCATCTGGTTTAACACTGCCAAGGCAGAGCGCTTTATAGGAGCCTTCGGGCGTTGCCAAATGTGCTATGATGGAGCACAGTTTTCCTGAGAAACTTGTGAATAGTTTTCTTCGAATTTGTTAGAAAATTTCGTTCGACATTTAATTTAAAGTATCTTAAAAATTAAAGCACAAAAATCATTATCATTTTATATGGAGAAATTTGGCAATATTCGAATGTTTATGGAGCGTTTTTCCTTTGAAATTGCTTTTAAACATTGCACACGTATGAAGCAAAAATGCATAATGCAAGGTCGCGTTTATGACTCTGTTTAATTTTCAAGAATACTTTAATAAATAATATAAATATACATTTAGGTATTTGATCTGGATAGACCTTGAATATGGAAGAAAAGAAAGAATTCCTTAATATTATTCTGTTCCTGTTCATCTTCTGTAGAAGATGAGTCCAGAAAAGTGAAAATACGGCAATCATTTCAGTTGGCTTCAGCATTTGAGCCGCCAACCTATTTTCTATTGAATTATACATCTGAATTCGATCATCACAATGAACCTCTAGACAAGGTACGCAGTTAAGCATTTCTGCATTTTTCCAGTACTGCATGTTTCCTGACCGGAAATTTCACGTAGAATTTGATAAGCGCGACGAAACTTAGGTACTGAAATGATCTCCTAACTAAGAATATTTAATGTTTCTTAATACGTAAATTCAAACCTCCCGCTCATGAAAACACGCACTAGTCTACGTGAGTCAAATCGCATACTAAACTTTACCACGACGATCTCCGCGGTATGAAAATCTGGAAGCTTCAATCTTGACGCTTCGACTTAACTATAACAAATTGTTTACTCTTTGACGATAAAGGTTGGGGAAGGAACAATGATCGATTGAGAAGCCTGCTGTAACCGTTGTAGTACGCAACTGGACTCGCGTATAGGGTATTGCGCTTTTTTGGACTGGGCAATTCAAATTTCCCGTAACAATGTAAAATAAAAACGTTAATATCTTAATTAAAAGTTGATCTCAGTAATTTTCAATGCAAGAATCGTGTTTTACGTGAAATTCTAATTGAGGATCATGTATCAGAATGCTTAAATTCGTACCTTGTCTAGTGGTCCATTAAAGCTTTACAAACGGGCTCCACGAAAGAGACAAATCCCAAATTCGATAATGATTTCCATTCAAAAACAAATCTGAAGCCCAATTTAAATTCTATCCACACCTTCGGGTAATGGAGACTGCGTGGTACGATTCATGCAAAGTGAGGCTCCTGCAGTTAATGTTCCCATTACAAAGCAACTACTTTTCTACGCCTGCGTTTAAGTCTCCCAATATGGATGCGTACATCGCGGCGTGGTGACTATGAATCGCACCAAGGCACACAATAGGTTACTCCGCACAGTGGATCGAGTCAGTAGGAGAGGTCGGACAAAATTTGGAAACTTCAAACGCCAATAACTTCGTATACACAAAACTTTGAGGTTTTAAGAATGATTCCATTGGTTGCCTCGTGCTATTTTCTTCTAGAAACACCCCAAATTGTTGAAATTATGACGAAATAAACATCAAAATTTGTAGATTTAGTCAAAAATTTCATGTCCGACCTCTCTCATCGACTCAATCCACTGTGCGCCGCCACTATTTTGCAGTGCTAAGGAAAAACGACGTATGAGCCTTCAGACATCGCCAAATTTCCTTCGATGAAACACGCAATTCCTGGAAAACATGTAAATATTTTTCTCCCAATTTTTTACAGGATTTCATTTACAATTGAATCTATAGTATCTGAACATTTCAAGGGAAAATATTCATAACTTTCTTACTTGCTTACTTGCTTACTTACTTACTTACTTACTTACTTACTTACTAAAACATCTTACTGTGGGAAATTTGGCAACTCTCGAGTGCTCATACGGTGTTTTTCCTTAGCACGGGAGTATTCTTATCATGTGCAGCAGGAGCAGGTTTGCACAGTCAAACATCGATGACTCGAAGTTGAAGGGAGACGAAAAAAGTTCGAGCTATCGAGTTTCTGATACGAGAGTAAAAATGAGAGAATTTTGAAATATTGAGTTCACATTCTTCCAGATAAATTCCCTCCCCGTAGTGGTATCACCACTGCTGAAAGGAATGGGGGTTTTCCCCCAAATATTTAGGTTTTCGAGTTTCGATTTTCGACTGTAGCAGTCTACTCTCGCCACCGGCGCAGTTAGTTTGGAGGCAGCCCAAAAATTTTAAAACATAGAATGTGAGCAAATATTACGGAATGCACCGAGATGGAGGAGGTAGAGGTTTTAGTGTAAGTTGTGGTGCGTTATAGTTCAAATTGAGAGGCTACGGTCCAACATTACTCAGCAGCCGGATTGTTGAACCTGTAACTGGCTATGTCGGCACGATAAGATAAGACATAGCCCTATCTGCGTCGTGTTATATATCGATTTTCGATTCTTGTCGTGCCGACATAAATTTCAACAATCAGGCTGCTGGACTGCAATTTCAACAGTTTCCACTTTATTCAGCGAGAATATGTTTGTGCAAATATTATGAGAGACAAAACACGAAAAAAATTAATTTGCTGTTTTAACAATTAAATTGCTAAAAAAAAAAGTTACTGCAATATTTCAACGTAGATTTCACAACAAAAAAATGCTATATTAACCACTATTGTAAGCTAATTTAACCACGGGGCTCGGGGGTGGTTGAAGTTGCATTTTTTTGTTGTAAAATCTACATTGAAAAATTGCAGTCACTTTTTTTTAGCAATTGAGTTGTTAAATCAGCAATTTAATTTTTTCTGTGAAGGCAAAAAGGGAAACAACTCAGCGTCACGTACCTTATAGGGAGAGTTATTGAGAGAAGATGTATAAGTTCATAGTAGGTACATAGTTTCTGCTCGTCACTGACGTGACACTGTTGGGTCTCCCCTGATTTTTTTTTGATGATACAACTTCTACCATACTTTTGGTTTTACTTTTGGGTGTTAGACTGTAAAATATTATAATCTTTTTGGAAATATATTCATTTCCTGTGAATTCAGTTTAATGGGAGAAGAGGAAGGAAAAGTTTCATCACCGAGAAGATTTTAAATTACAAGGCCCGGCTAAAAAATAACGCCTCATAACTTGAGAACAATTGAAGATTTTGGCAAAAATTAATGATATTCTAATAAGAGTAGACGTAATTAACTTTCTAATGATTAATCGGTTTGCAAAATTGAACAATTTTTGACGTTGCAGCGTTGCCAAATTTCCGAATTATCCTCTCCGACATGTTGAGGGAAAATATTACGATTGGCAAGTTATGCTAAGAGTAAAATTCTGGCCCACTAAAATTCGACGAATTCGAGATAAGCAAAACAAGCAAAGTAGGAGGAAAAATTACAGCGTTTTAAATAGTGTTACTGAGTGGCAAAAATAAATGTACACAGCAATTTATTACAGCATCATATTGTCACCCGCGATATCTTCCTTCGACCATCTTGAGAGATAATGTCGTAAGTTTGGCAACGTTGTAACGTCAAAAAATTTACAATATTGCAAACCGATGTACCGTAAGGAAGGTAATTATGTCCACTTTCAGAATATTTTTAGTTTTTGCTAAAATCCTCAGTTGTTCTCAAGTTGTGAGCTTGGAGGCGTTACTTTTCAGCCGGGCCTCGTATATCGGAATAATAAGTGGATTCACCTCAAACGCAATGAGAGATTCCATTCAAACGTTGGGTATACCCTGAGTCTTGGATAAATTTAAATGGTTGATTTGTCTCTTATAGGAATTTTAAAATAGGATAGCACAATGAAAATTTTCGGAAGTTGAAGAAAATTGAAGTACTCTTGGTCACACAAATGGGCACCACCATGCTCAAATGGATTTTTACGCTTACTCAAAGTAGGTTTTTACTAAAAATAAGATTTAAATTATGAGGCAAATACAGCCTCTCTCATTTACAAGAAAAAACAAACTAATGAGAAACCTAAAACCTTTCCGTCGTGGGCGCCTCCCACCCATAGCAATCGTGCTTTCTAGTTTTCCATGGTCATCCTCTTCCATAGGTGTCCTTTTCTGGCGAAATCATCTACTTCACATTACGGCTCATGGGAGATTTGGAGAATTTTCCGGAAAAATTGCAATGCTGTTTTTTTCACCTGTATCTCTAACGACAGGAAAACAAGAGAATTTCAATTAAGGTCACCATTATTTTCAAATTATGAGATCCCGTTTTTAATCCTCGCTGCAATTTGTTTTCATCCTTTCCTCTTCTATGCAGTTTTCGTTGCAACATATAAATAGTCTAATATAAGTAAACAAAAGCATTATTTGCTGTGTTTTCGACGACCAGACTTCGTTTGTGTGCCAAGCAGTTACAACTCTAAACTCTGTCAAAATGAGTCTCGCCAAGTTCTTATTCGTAAGTACTCAGTTTTACCTTCATCTCATAATTATTTGCGAGTTTCTACTTTCAGGACTTTCTATACATTTTTTAAATGAGTATATGTGCAAGCCTCTAATTTTTGTCCGATAGTAAAGTTATCAATTAATTTTTTTGCGAACGAATCGGAAGTATAAAGTTAGAATCAGTGTATTCAAGCATCTCACATAAGACAACTCGGACATTTAGACAGACGTGCCTTTTAGAAAAAAACTAGATTTAAGTTTTACGACAAAATTCATGCCGCCTCCAATGCACAATGCTTGCGAATTCGCCGAGACAAACTGATGAATAAATCATTTCACCGTAAAGCTTACTGAAATTAGAGTCAGTTATCCATTTGATTCAAGTGATTTGGCGAGCAGGATTTTTGAGTTGAGGGACTTTGAAGACAAAGCACATAAGTGCAGTTTCTGACAAAAATTAGATATTTATGAGACTTGAACCTGTTTGATTGTACATTATGTGAAGAATTCAAAACTAAAATCCAATTTTAAAGCATCAAAAAGTGAGCCTAAACTACCTTTCCGCCATAAGACTGCATGTAATTTTATAACTTTAAACACGTATTTTTTGAGATAGCAAAAATTGCACATATAAGCCTCGTCCTCCCGAGTCCCTTAGTTTACCTTAATGATTACACGGTAACTGGAATAGTTTTGTCGCCTTATTAGACGGATCATTTTTTTTTTCTTTTTTATTAATGATAATCACTCGAATTTGTTTGCATTAATCTACACAGGGTTACGTGTTGTAGCGTTTTTCAAAGATTTATCGCTCTACTTTTCAAATTTAATGTATAAATGACCAAAAATGTGCTGTCTGTTACGCTGGCTCCTTACCGCGTAGCAGCAGACAGCACATTTTCGGAATTTACATAATATTAATTGAGAAGTAGAGTAATAATCATTAGAAAGCGTTATGATACGTAACCCTGAAGATTAATGCGAAAGAATTTGAGTGATTGTCATTTCTACTGAAAATATGACCGAAAACTGTGTTGTCGGTTACGGCGACAAAACTATTCCAGTTATCGTGAAACCACCCACCTGTACCAGTATTATTATCATCCTACGGCTACGGATTTGAAATGGAATATTTTTAATATGTCCCATGTGTTTTCAGTGAAATTTTAATTAGGAACTATTTTGATTGATTTTCTATCCTGTCTGCTGGTTCATTCCCACTGGTCTTTTAAGAGGCACGCTGAAAAATAACAGTTTGCCGGCGAAGAAATTTTAAAATTTAAAATAAAGTTTCGGTGCCCTTGCTGTGAAAGTAAGCATCATTCTCACCTAAGCAAAGTGATCCGTTTGCTTCACATCATACCTTAGCACCCCTTTTGAGACAGGCTTTTTTTCATGTTTGTTTTACGCGATACCTATTTCTCGAGGGTTTAGTAAAAAACGCAGAAGAATAAATTGAACGAAATTGGAAAGCAGCACGGAAAGGGTGGTGAGGGGTGGCGGTGCCCCCTAAGGTTTCCGATCGGCTCGCTGCCCTGGTAAAAATTAGCGATAGGAGCTTCGTTTCAAAATACCATAGGAGTTCTTATAGCCGACTGAAGAAGGCGACAGAAGATCATGGTGTAGAAAGTGGGGAAAATTACACGGCCGGGTTACACGAAGCGATAAAAAATTAAACAGCCGGGCTATAGTTCCTGTCGCCGGGCTTTACACTTTATCGCCGGGCTGTTGGTTTTTCGCCATCGGCTATAAAAGGCTATAAGAAATTGTGTAGAAATTCGTGTGCTTTGTAAATCCTTAAGTTTGTACGGAATCACTTTAATATTTACAAAACGCACATTATATTTTCCTTTACTACATATTTTTTTCGTCAATTAAAATGAGAATAATCCATAAAGAGTGTGCAAACATTTCAAAGTCATGAGTTGAAAAACGCTGACTCCACGAGACTAAATATTATAGCCTAACACAAAGCGGAGCGGAGGCGCACTGGCGCCTACAAACCTAACAGGAATACTTCACGCATTGCGCAACGCGTGAAGTATCCCTGTTAGGTTTGTAGGCGCCAATGCGTGTTTCGCGCTGGCTGCCCGCATGCCACGGCGCTTGAAGCAACTATTTCACACCAGAGGTATTGCACAGTATCATACGAAATTGAAGGCGTTCCAAAATACTAGGAATGGCAGGCATCCTTCAAAAGAACGGAGCTTTCCTCGCAAAATACTACGGCCCAAAAAGAGAGCGGTAGTCCATAAACTCACTAACAATAAGTCCTAGCATCCGAAATTAGTAACGTTTAGCATACACTTTATCGCCAGGCTGTTGCTTAATCGCCATCGGCTATAAAAGGCTATAAGAAATTGTGTTGACGGCTATAGAAGCTATTGGAAATCTTACAGTCGGCTGTAGGTGTATGGTATTTTGAAACACAGATTCTACTGCCAATTTTTACCAGGGTGTAGACCGCGTACTCAATTTTGCTAAATCTTCTCGTCATTTCTGCCCTTGTTAAACTTTTATTTTAAAACTTTCAATACATTCTGCCGTAAAAACAGCGGATGATTACTCCTGAGGAGTCCCAATCTTCACAATGTTCTCAATGACATCCATGCGGACCTCCCTTGGCGCTCGGGGATTTTCTTAAGTTCCCCTCGTGGAAAAAAAGCGCTGCCGTGATAGCCAAGAGAGCAGTAAGTGTGAAGATAAAGTTTTGAGAAAACGGGCTCCGAAGCCTCTGACCGGAAAATTTTATGGATAGAAGCCTCCGTTCTTTTGTCAAATTGCCACTAATCGTCCGCAAGACTCCTAGAAATCGTTTGGATGATTAAAAATCGACTGATTTTATTTCAATTATATAAAAAGGGTATTTTTCATTTTCATACTAGGTAATTGTTAGGCAAGACAGCCGTAAGAGCCATCTTCTGCATGCTTTTGTAGTTGCGTTTTGAACACACAACAAACGCATTTTCAGGTTAGAAATTCACAGGAGAGGGCGGCACTTTACTTGAAAGCAGTAAAGCACTGTTTTCATTGTCTCTCTGGAGGAATATTGTCACTTACTGCTGTCTTGTCTAAGACTACGTCATTTTTGAGCACTTACGGCTTTCTCATATGTCTCGTTTTGATGCAATTAAGATTAAATTCGCTGTTTTAGCAATATCAGTGATTTCATCTGAAAGAGTTCAGACGAATTTTGAAGGAAACTCGATTTCGAAAATTAGACACTTACTGCGCTCTCTTCGCTATCACGGCAGAGCGTTCCTGTCGTCCGTGTGTCTCTCAGATCTGGGGTTTTCATATTCAGCGCTTCCCTCTTTCCACCAAAAATCCCTAGTTCCTTTTACAAAAACAATTGAGCGACTTTCATTCACTAAACAAATTTTTATTTTGTCAATTTCATTTCTTGTTTTGTTTCATCATTCTCGCCGTGCCAATCCTACCATATTTTTCTCTGAAGTTCTTCTTTGCTCTCGTTATCGTTGCTGTGTTTGCTGCACCCGCAGAGGAAGAAATTGCGAAGAGACAAATCTACAATCCCAGTAAGTGTCGGTGCTTATAATAACTCTAAAATAAGACATCAAACTGTCCGCCTTTCAGAATCGTCCAAGTAACTTAATATACCTAATGGGTTAGTCTAGATGATCATAGATTTGTGATTTAATTGTTGAAATTCATAGATCAATAAAAGATAATCAGATCCAATGGCGAACGCGAATGATCGATTTTTGATATTTCTCCCTCATAAGCTATTGTAAAGAATAGATTATATTAAGGTATTCGTTTCGAACATCCCGTTTATCGATCCTTTTCCATATGTGTGAATGGAAGATGAATCGATATATCGTCACCTTGCGGCCAAAGCATCACAAGCGCCATGTGACGTTTAAAAATTTCCACCGCGATTTTATTTTTTGTACAGAGAAATTGTTGGTTGAATCTGTCTGAAAATTTCACAGAATTTTAAACTCTGTGCTACCGATAAAATTCAGTGAACTTTTCGGACAGATTCAACCAACAATTTTTCTGTAAAAAAATAAAATGGCGGCGAAAATTCTTAAACGTCGCATACCGCTTGTGATATCATTTTCAGCTCTGCAAGGATATGTGAGACTTGAATGACTCTCCTGTATTTTGCCGCAATATATTTTTTGAAGCGAAAAGCTCAAAAAAAGCGCAAATGTTTTCAGCAGACTCTGAAGTTTTAAGTATATTTCAGACCAACCCGATGTGCTCATCGTAATTTTTAACACTTTTGGTAAAATGCAATGTTTTTCTCTCTGTAAAAAAACCCCCAAATATCGTTAGGCAAAAATTTTCTTTCTTTTTTTCTTTTTTTCTAACGCTTAATGATCTGCCGATTTCAAACGATCGAACGAGCAGAAGAAAGAAATGCAATTTGTAACTCACCGTAATCTCACTGCAATATGTAGTGTGAGGAGCCCCTTCAATCAGTAGGTAGGCAACATAAAAAACCCCCGATGCAGTAGGGATAGTTTTACTTTACCACGTAATCGCAATCTATATATTGCAACCTTTTATACTTGAGTATTGGTAGTAAAAACCTTGTTCTTTTTTTATATTTCGCCATGAACTGCTATTGCTGAGGATTTCAGTGGTAAAACATAATTTTGCAACCAGCGCAACTGATTCCCATATACACCTAGTGGCAGCGAGTTTGGTTCGCTTATTAGTACAGGGAACAGTGTAGGAACTACCAGGATTTTCATTTTCACTCGGAAAATAAGAAAAATTGATTGTTATAATGCAAGCATGTATTATATAAAATTGCGTGAAGCACGCCTTTGCGCTGTCTAATTCTGTATTGACTTAAAGAAAAATTAGTCGAAAGTTGTTAGATTTGGCATCCTCAAGTGCTAGACAGCGGGTAGATTTTTTTTTTTTTTTTTTTTTTTTTTTTTTTTTTTTTTTTTTTTTTTAAGTCGGGACTGAAACAAATATTTGTTGTCGGGGAAGTCCAACAAAAGTCAGTAAATCCCCAATAATATCTTAATAGAGCCTTTGCAGGTGTCTGAAATTTGATGAATTTCGTGTTTAAGTGGGATACTGAGTGAACTAAACACGAGGGTACCGATACCCTTCATTCATGAATTGAACAATTATTGGAGAAGATATGACAAAATTATCTAATCTGCTAAAATACATGTGTTTAAACGGGAAATGCCGCCAGATGAGGCGGCACTGGGCGGATGAGAATGTGAGAATGTCAGGAGGATGTGTGTCCTAGTGAGGATGTCACAAGGCGGCATTTTTAAATCTATCTTTTTACTTTTTCCCATAACAGAAAAATAGTATAAAAAATACTGTGAAATCAGCTTTTTAAGCACTTTCAGATGAAGCAATAAAAAATTTGCATGCAAATTCTCCATCGTCTTTTCTACGGATTTCGCTTGGAACCAGGGGCTGAAAGATGAAAGCCTGCATAGGTTCTTGTTCATTCGATTCGTTCTTTTTTAATATTTTTTCAATATCTCGTTCAATTTCGATGAAGGATACAATTTCTTCTAGAGCAGATCGATGATTTTAGCTTCTTTTTTTCAGGCTTCTCATACGCTGCCTGGGGCCACCAACGACTAGCCATGCCGATCGCTCGTTCATATGCCGCTGCTCCGGCCATCGCTGACGGTCAAGATGATGGCAAATGGTTCCCAGACAAATACTAACCCATGTACAATCTCTTCTCCTAAAAATGCCCAGGAAAAACTCTTGTTACCTCTGATGGAAACAAGTCTCATCCAAACTTGGGTCTCAAATCCCGGACAGCAACAATTAATGTATAATTAAGTGTTATTTTTGTTTTGTTAAATTTCGCAAATTAAAATCATCCCAAAAAAATACAGTCTCGAAATTTTTCATCCCTCTATACGAACAATTTCAAAAACAAAAATGAATTTAAAGGCTGATTTTTTATTCATTGTCTTGGCCGTTGGCAACCTTCATCCCGCACTGAAAAAAAGTTCTGTTGTCACAAACCAAAAATTTTGGTTGTATTTCGCAACCAGATTTTCCGGTTGATTTAACCAGAATTACAGTTGACTCAACCAGAATTTGGTAGAGTCAACCAGACGCCTGGTTGAGTCAACTGTAATTCTGGTTGAATCAACCGGAAAATCTGGTTGCGAAATACAACCAGAAATTCTGGTTTGTGACAACAGAACTTTTTTTCAGTGCGATGTGTTGAAGGATTATCGGATCCTCCGATGGTGCTTCATGAAAAAATCACCAATTTCATCTTGATAGGGGGCAAAAAAAAGTGCACGTAATGGAACAACCAATTTCATAGCATGTACTTCGGCTGTAGTGTCTCTTCTTAGAGACCTACAATGGCAAAGTCAAAATTTCAATAATCGGCTAGCAAGGGAGAGATATATGACAGCGCATCCGAAAATTCGGAGGTCACCAAATTTCTTCTGATAAAATATGAATGTTCTAGGAAATTTAAGAATTTCTTAGAGAATTGTACTTACGATTCAGCTCAATATTTAAGCAAAGTTAAAGGCGAAATATTCATAACTATATTCATAAATAAATATGTATATTATCAGGAGAAATTTAAAAACATTTGAAGGCGGCTAAGGCAGAATGAAAGGGGTCTGAGGATGTAAAGTCAACGAGGCAGTATTTAGTAGACGTCGAAGAATGAATCGAATTCAGAGGAACCTCCTTTCAAATCCCTTTTGAATTTTTTGTTTTAAATCTTAGACAATTTTCGACTAAATTAGAATAAAGTAGCTTTAATGAATAACTTGCTTCGAGTCGCTCAGATTATCCTAATGTGTAGCCCACGGACTGATTTTGACGGCAGCGTCATAATTATTTTAGGTATCCGAAGAAGATAGAGGTGTAATTATTAATAGTCGTTGATCAAACCTGATGAATTTCTCGAGAGGGAAAATGAAGAGTTTTTGGGTCGAATGCTATGTCTTCAATTAAAAACGCTATTCTCCATAAAAATGTAAAATCCTTGGAAACTTCAGTTCCGATGCATCTGCCTATGCTGGACACTCTCGCACCTCAGTCTTGCACTGAAACTCATTAAAGTTCATTTTGTGTCTTTGTTTTTCGCTTTGTACTGCTTTGTATTGTTCTTTCCTTAAAAGACGTAAAATCGGAAATGAATTGAGATGAAAATATCTGATAAAAAATGAATGGTTAGCAGTACTTTTTAAGATCCTTGCATTTACGTTAAATCTCTGATTTTGAGTCATGTTGTAGATGGACTTACGGATTGTTATGCGTTCTCAGAGTTACAATTTAAGGTCCTTGTAAATGAAATTCTTCTTTCCATTCAGCCATACCGATGTCAGCTCGCCGCATAAAGAAAGACCTAGAAATGGGGAACGGGCCTAAAAGTAAAATAATCGGCTCGTTGAACATTTATCGCAGTCAAACGTGTCCGTATAGCTAGAAATATTAATTAGTAGTGACCCCAGAGCCAAAACTCAATTAAGAGATCTTAATATCCACTCAGGTGTGAAAGTTTTCCCTTGCTTTTTTTCTCGAACTCCACTGTTGTTTCATTATGTTTACACTGGAAGGTGATACGATTTCTCTTATTTTTGTTTTCCCCACAGAGGTTCCTCGCCCGTAGCCCCATACATTTTCTCAATGAACGTTATGAGCTTTCCCCACCAAAGCTCCATTAATTGACCTAATCAGGAGGCCGGTATAAAAACTTGCACCGACACTCAATATATCATCAGTTTCTAAGTTCTCGACGATCAAAATACTTTTCTCAACTCACGAACACACCCATAACCACCCTCAAAATGAGCCCTGTCAAAATTTTCGTAAGTTTTTTCTCATTTTATTTGTTTCAAGTTTTGGCTTACCTTTGATTTGAAAAAGTCTGTGCGTTAAAAAAAAGAAGAGAAATCGCACTGTAAAGCGAGAAAATCGAGGCGAAGTGTCTCCAAAGCCCATTTTTTTAAAATTGATCAAGAATACTAAAAAACGTCGGCGGCAGCGATTTATCACTATTTATGATAAAACGGACGGCAAATCTGATCGTGGGAAAAGCAGTCGAAAAGTTCTCATAGTTCTCTAATGAATTTTGGTTTAATTTTCAATTTCTAGCAGTTTGGTTTAAGCAATAGGGGAATTGTTTATCTGCTCTTGAATCTTAAGAAGAGCTGCGGAGTTAGACCATTATAAAAATAAATATCAATCGCGGTTTTTTGGTTTTTTTTTTTTTTTTTTTTTTTGTCTAATCGCGCATTATTTGCCACGTAATTCAGAATAGCAGGGAACAGCATAATTTGTACATCGTGATTTCTTCGTCGTAGATATGACCATTGGGATATCATTATGGATGACGTCATCGCCTTTTTTTTATAGGAGAAGATATCTTCGTTTATATTAAGAATGTATAACTTCGGATTTTGAAACAGTCATTTGACTTTGCTAACCTCTGAGATTCGACAGTCAGAACACAGCTCTGTGCCCGCAACAGCCAACCCAATGCCAACAAATAAATTTATTTCGCTTTTGGTAAAACTTCGAATCTTTTTATTTTCAGTTCCTCTTCGCTCTTGCTTTCGTTGCCGTCTTCGCCGAGGAGGCTGAGCACACCGCCCAAAAGAGACAGATCTTCGCCTCCGTTGCCGGTAAGTGCGTGAAATAAAATTAATACAGCGTGCATTGTACAGCTCTGTCCATTGGCGGATCCATCAATTTGGCAACATCGGATTTCCTCCACTTAAACCTTTGGAAATGTATCGATTTTTCGGGAGGGGGGGGGCGGCAGGTACTCTGACAAGAATCGATTATTTGGCATCGGTTTAAATGGAGGAAATCCGATGTTGCCACTTGCCTGTGCCAAATTGCTGAATCCGCCTCTGATTCGGAATGTTCTTGCATATTCGTAAACTGGGGGGAAAAAAAACACATTGGATCTAGAGTCCAGCATCTTAACATCGACAAGAAAAAATAATCTTGATTCAATCGGATTTTAGCTTAAATCAAGAACCAAGCCTCTTAATTTGAGCGGATTTCCTCTTGATTTAAGCAAAACTCTGATTGAATCAAGAGTATTTTTTTCTTGTCAATGTTTTCAAGAGTCTGGACTCTAGATCCAATTTGTTTTTTTCCAGTGTAATGAACGGAGCCGTTGACCATTGCATTTCAACAATAATGTGAGACCGTTAGTATTTTGAAACCTTTTTTTTCGGTAAAAATCTATTATAAAATACTTCCATCAATACATTTTTTACTGCCCTAATGATTTCGACTATTAATTCAAAACTTGAACTTTGTGCCAACTTTTATGTTGAGCTCAGTAGTTACCTTAGTTTTCAAAAAAGAGCTTATCCTACGATAAGTACGGCTGAGTAGAGGCAGATTTGATACGACGGAGGAAGAATACGCGCATTGCTGTTCCGCCTTCAATATTCGAGGTAGGCCAGAAAACATCCATATTCAACGCTCACGCTCCACAGTGAAACAAAGTATCTTGGATCCTGACTCTAGAAAAAGTCTAGAAAAAGTATAGAAAAAAGTCTAGACTCTCAAAAAATTTGACAAGGAAAAATACTCTTGATTCAATCAGATTTTCGTCTAAACCAACAGGAAATCCGCTTAAATTAAAAGGCTTGGCCCTCGATTCAAGCAAATATCCGATTGAATCAAGAGTATTTTTTCTTGCCAATTTTTCTAAGAATCTGGACTCTAGATCGAAGAGAATTTTTTTCTAGTACATGTTCCAGAAACATCGTGTTATTACTTCTTTGACACAAAAAAAGTTTTTCTAAAGTGATATTTTTTTATGAGTTCTAATTTAATATAAAGGAAATTCTATTTGAGGGGCTTGGAAGACAAGGCGCATGAGTGCAGTTTTTGCTATTTCGAGCAAAACGTGATTGAAGTTTCGAAATTACATGGATCCTTATAGTGGGGCGAAAGCTCAAACTGACTTTTTGATGCTTAAAAATTGGCATTTGGGAGCGAATTTTTCACAGAATATGAAGACTAATTTTACTTGAAATCGTTAATATCTCAATTTTTCAAAAACTGTTCTTGTGCGCCTTGTCCTCCAAGCCTCTCATTTGTCATCGATGACAAAGTTACAATTCTCTGATTTTTTTTTAAAAAAAAAAAAACTCATTTGAATTTGAAAAAAATTACTGAAGAAACAATTTTCTCCCAAAATGAAAACTAATAATTTTCTTTACCGAAAATTAAAATAATAATAATAATAATAAAAACAATTTATTCAATCGTAGAGAAGTTTCTTTTAAGTCTTTCAAAAACATGATTTTAATCATTTTTTTTCCGCGATACAGGGTTACTCAAAAGTCACGCACCACTGGTCATAACTTTAGTTCTAAGTATGCTATCGATAAACGGTTTAAGACGCTTTTCCTCATACTGAGGGGGAACTTTTTTAGGTACTTTCCAGTTTTTCATCCCCTCGGGGGGAGCTGAGGTGCGGGGGGCAACTCAAAAATTTCAAATAGCCATTCCCCATCATGGCCAGTGGTGCGTGACTTTTGAATAACCCTGTATATAAAATTATTTATTTTCCCAATTATTAATCTGACTTTTCACCCCCCCCCCCCCCCCCCAGGAGTTCCCGCTTACCACGCTGCTTATGCTGCGGCACCGGCTGTTGCCGTGCGAGCCGCTCCAGTCGTGCTCCCCTACGACGATGGCAAATACTTCCCCGGCAAATACATCGGAACCGGATTCCCCTACGAGTCTGGCCCAGCCTTCTACTACTGATCTTCTTCCTCGCAGAAGCCCTCCTCCCATGCCGTGCGATAATACTCAAAGCCTCCATTTAGCCTAAGTCGTCTGAAATTATACCAAAAAAAGTTTATTCACATCGTCTTGTTACATTTTCCTCACTGTTAACGAAATTAAAATTCACTCTCAACCGGTAATCATGTCTTTATTTTCACTCTGGTCTTATCTGGGAAAGTAGTTGCAGAGAATCCATTAAATGACACTAATGACAGTCAACTGCATTTTTATTTTTTATTTATTTTTTTTATTTATTTTTTTTTTTAACAGAAAATAAAACAAAACATGCCTCTTCTGTAAACTTCCTGTGCAGTCCCTGAGATCACGAAGGGTGTACTCACAAAATTGCATTTTACAATGTTGCTCAGTTTTCTGTTAAAAAAAAATCAAACCATGTCTAATGTGGTTAAACTGATTTTGGTCGAACTTAAATGGACGTATTTCTATCAAACGGAACTAAGCGCCATCGGGGGAGGAAGGGAGAGGGGGACTTGGATTGGCAGGTGTTGCGGAACGCGATGCTCGTTCCGTCCTATACTTGCAATGCTTTTCCATGGCGCTTAGTTCCGTTTGACAGAACGCGCTATTCTGGATTCTAAAATTCTCAAAAGGAACTCAACCTGGCGCTTAGTTCTGTTTAACAGAAATACGTCCAAATAAACCATTAAATGCACTGTTTTAAAGGTAGGTATATTGTATCACTAGGTCCACGCCAAAAGTTGGATCTAGTCGATTCCATGACGACAATCAATTTGAAGAGAAACAATTGGAGCCGACCCGAAAATAAAAAATGCTTTCAATCCATCCATCCCTCAGCTTTTTAATGGTTGATGAGGTAATTAGGGCCGGACTGGTGCAAAAAGGCTCGGAAAAGTGCACTTCTAAAGGGGTCGGGTCAACACCGGGTGGAGAGATCCGGGGGGTACAGATTTTGGGGGTCCTCCTGACTTATTTTTAAAAATCTTCAACCGTAGGACGTACTTTTTCCTCGAAAAATACGAGCATTACCAGGGCGTCTATAGCAACCTGAAAAATCGAGAATTATTAGGGAATGTTTTGAGCATCCGAAAAATGTTGTGGACCTGACTTCAGCTCATTGTCAATTCACGCCCAGTTTCAAGTGTATAGGTAACACGAGCTCCCACGGGGCCGAATAGCGGTACCGATCACCCTCAGATGCCACGATTGCTCAAGGAAGAAACCGAGAATAACTCAGCACGAGTTGCGAGGAGCAGTAACCTCGGTAAATCACCGTTGGTTTGCCTTCAGTTTCCAGTGTAGGCAACACCAGCTCCCGGGTGGCCGAATAAAGATATCACGGTGCTAGGTCATTTTTCCTAATTTCTTTTTCCTACATCAGGTTTTCCTAATGCTTTTTTCCTACTCGTTTTTTGTCCCATTACAGTAAGTCCTACGAGTGATATGTCCCACTGGCTTTTTTCCTAAGGGTGTTTGTCCTAATAATCCAATAATAATTGAAACGTAAACATGAGTAGAGTAGAAGGAAATTTTTCAGAAAGAGTAAAGTTTTCTTAGCGAGCTGAATTTAAGCGCGTGAACAGGTGACATCACAAACTGAGCCTTCTAGGTCCTCAATATAAGGAGGAGGATGAAGCTCCACTACTTACGGGCATGCGGCCACAACTTTAACTTGTGAGGTACCTATGTTGTTTTTTTTTTACTTTCTCGACCCCCTAGTTTTAAAATTGAATTTAGGACAAATGCCCCTTGGAAAAAAGCCAGTAGGACATCTCACTCGTGGGACTAACTGTGATGGGACAAAAAACGAGTAGGGAAAAAGTATGAGGAAAAATTGCAGCAGGAAAAAATGTTTTAGGAAAAATGACTTGCCACCGATATCACTCTTAGATGTCACGATTTTTCGAGGGTGGAAGCAAGAATAGTTCACCAAGCGTTGCGTTGCTTGGATCAATGAATTTTCATCACTATTGGATTGTCTTCAGTCTCCGGTGTAGGCAACACGGGTTCCCAAGAAGCCGAACAGTGGTATCACTCCCTGATGCCACGACTGCTCAAGGAAGAGAGAATCATAGAGGAAAAAAGAAGGTGTTTGCTTTTCGGGCATCTTGGAATTTTTTTAAAGACGTAGGTCGGTACGGCGATTTTTATCATCGATTTTCTTGGAAATGGTGTAGTTTATGGAAAAAATGCGTACAACATAAGGTGCTTTAAAGTATATCATGACTTGATTTAAGCAAAAAACCGGACGTTATGGTCCGTTTTTCATATTTCGAATTCCGGATTTTGCTGCCCTGGTAAAAATTGGCGATAGGAGCTGCGTTTCAAAATACCATAGGAGTTCTGACAGCCGACTGATGAAGGCGATAGAAAATCATTTAGCTGGCTGTAGAAAGTGGAAAAAAGCATATGGCCGGGCTACACGAAGCGATAAAAAATTAAACAGCCGGGCTATAGTTCCTGTCGCCGGGCTTTACACTTTATCGCCTGGCTGTTGCTTTTTCGCTATCGGCTATAAAAGGCTATAAGAAATTGTGTAGAAATTCGTGTGCTTTGTGTATCCGCAAGTTTGTACGGAATCACCATAATGTTTACAAAACGCACATTATATTTTCCTTTACTACATATTTTTTTTCATCAATTAAAATTAGAATAATCCATATAGAGTGTGCAAACATTTCAACGTCAGGAGTTGAACAACGCTGACTCCACGAGATTAAATATTAGAGCCTAACACAAAGCGGAGCGGCGGCGCGGCGCACTGCGGCGCCTACAAACCTAACAGGGATACTTCACGCACTGCGCAATGCGTGACGTATCCCTGTTAGGTTTGTAGGCGCCAATGCGCGTTTAGCGCTGGCTGCCCGCCCGCCGCGCTGCGCCGCAGCGTACCAAGGCGCTTGAAGCAACTATTTCACACCAGAGGTATTGCACAGTATCGTACGAAATTGAAGGCGCTCCAACATATTAGGAATAGCAGGCATCCTTCAAAAGTACGGAGCTTCCCTCGCAAAATAAATCAAGATACTACGGCCGAAAAAGAGAGCGGTAGTCCAAAAACTCACTGAGTCCTAGCATCCGTAATTAGTAACGGATAGCGTACACTTTATCGTCAGGCTGTTGCTTAATCGCCATCGGCTATAAAAGGCTATAAAAAATTGTGTTGCCGGCTAGAAGCTATTGGAAATCTTACAGTCGGCTGTAGGTCTATGATATTTTGGAAAACAGATTCTACTGCCAATTTTTACCAGGGTGACCAAGTTGTACCGACTTACGTCACAGGGTACACAATCCTCAAAATGCAAACACCTCCTTTTTTTTCTCTATGAGAGAGAATAAGTCACCAAGGATGGCATGGAGTGGTATGACTTTACCTCACTATCGGTTTCCCTTCAATTTTCAGTGTAGGCAACACTATAGCTACTCCGTGGCCGAACTGTATTTGTGAGAAGGAGAACACTTCTATTTGGAAACTTGAAATGCCCCCTGTTCATAAAAAATATTAGGGGTTGTGCAATGGAGCATCTAAGTCAACTTGGGCCTTTAAAGTGTCTCGAAACAATTTTCCTTTAGCACCAAAAAGCTGCTTTTAGACCAAATACTTCCCCTACTGCGCAGTTTTATGTGTCTCTTGAACATTTTCATTTTGCCGAGCTGCATTTTTATCCTCACTAGGTCAATACTATAGTAACACTCTTAGATGTCACGACTGCGCGAGGAAAATTACAAGAATGATGCGCATCATTCAGCGAGGCGTCGTGACACGTGACAGTACTTTGTAATTTTTAATTTTTTGCAAAATATTCCCTTGCTTAAAAATCCCTTTGATATACTGCCTTGGAAAATCCCTGTAAAAGGGATTCATGATCATTTAAGTCGGGGCTCCCGACCGCATTGAAAATTGATCGTATTAAAATTGAAGATTAATAAAACAATATGTTAACCTTTGAAGACCAGTAAAAATTCAAAATGGGTCCACTCAACGCCCGAAAACGACCACCTACCAAAAAAGGCCGGTGCCCCCCCCCCCCCTCACAAATTGCTTTCAAGTCGCAAAATTGACAAAGATTCTCCAGAATATAAGAGTCGCTTGCGTAATTTATCCGAACGAATACGAATTTGTTATGGTCTACGAAGCACTTCTAGCCTCTCTTGGGGCATTTACATGGGGGGGGGGGGAGTTTCTGTCATCAACATAAAAAATTAAAAAAATATCCGATAAAAACTCATGACAAGACTCTACAATAGCGCCTAAGGTAATTCCATAAATGTATAATACAATGATACAAGTTCATGGCGCTGGACTGCAGTTGCAATCGTGATAATAATGTGAAATTCCACCTCATTTCCGGGCGCACTCACATCCGTTCGCAGATTCTGTATTGCGGTCATGGACCAAGAGAATAAATAAGGACCCCCAACTCCGGTTAGCGCTGACATCAGCGCTCCCTGGCAGAGGGTGTAGTGAACTAAACCGATGATTGGGTCTTCCTGTTTATATTTCCATGCACCACCTATTTAGGCTTATCACTCAGTAGTGCTCATAGAAGTTTCTAGATCCTCGTATCCTCGTGGTCGCCCTGCAGTTTTGAAGAGTTTAGTGTGAAAAGTTTCCCATTTTCATTTCAATCTTCGTCAGTCTTCGTGTACATAAACTGGTATTAATGTGAAGTGTTATTTCTAACCGTTTTACTCAGCAGCAACTGCTGTTGAGAAAGCCAAAGGAAGTGTATATGTAGTGTGCAGCAGGAATCAGGATTGTACTTTTAGCCGAAGGCGCCTCTCTGTTAAGTGAAATCTTTTTAGTGAGAAATAGTGTTGTACTGATAAAAATCAACTGAGTGTCACAAAATCAAAGATACTTGACTTCAAGCATTACCTTTAATTTGATTATTAGCAAGTCTCTTTGATTCTGCGTCAGAAGTTGACTGAATCATCTTTGCTCGTGTTTTGATAAGATACTTCAAATCAAAGTCTTTCGCATTGACCTCTGCCGAAGGTATGTATCTATACAATTTCATTAGTTTGCGAAAGTAAAATGTATTAAAGTATCTACACAAATAAATAAATCTAGAGTACCTGTATAGCGAGAGTATAGACAGATGTGAAACTCCGAAAATCCATCAGGCCTTCACCGATGCCTCCGCGAATGAAGTTCGGGCCCAGAAATGCAGCCAACCTATGAATTTCAATTATCCAGAGCGATTTATTAATACAACTGTTACGAACCATCGTTTATAAAGCACGTATTTGACTTAGTTTTTGCATAAATTTACTCATTTTTGTGGAAGAACGCTCATTTAAGTACTTTCTTAGCCATCTTCGTTAGAATTGGAATCTACAGACTGGCAGTGAAATTTTGTGCGTTAGAAGTTGGTTAGAAGGGTGGCTGCACTTTTGGGCCCTAAGCCTTCCATGAAGCGATCTGTCCATACTCTCGCTATACAGGTACTCTAAATAAATCATAGATAAACAAAGAACATTGCATGGAATAACATACTATAGAGGTACGATCGTGGACCGCTGCGGCGTTAGTTCACCGCACCCTCTGCCAGGTTCGCTGCGAGCGCGCGTTAACGGTTTTTAACACAGGGTAGTATAGGGAGTTGGGAGTCCTTATTTATTCTATTGGTCCATGTTGCGGTTTCCGGTGATCCGGTATTTCTAGTTGGCTGTTTCCGGTTTCCGGTCGGCCTTCCACTTCCTGTAGATTCCACTAGTAGGAGTGAACCAGAAGGGAACGGAGCGGAACGGAAACGGACATTGAACCAGGTGATAAACAAACAAGTTGCAGGCGTGAAATTCAAAAAGCAACGTGCAAATTACATACTGCAATTCATTAATATTTTATTTTATGAAGCATTCTGCAACTGGATTTCGTTCATAATGAGCAAAAAGAAGGTAAGTCGAATAATCGCTTTCACGTAGTCGGTAAATGATTTATTTGTGCCTTAAGAACACACGTTGATCCATGTTACACCTCTCACAAATGCTGAACTAAAGTCACCCATTTGGTTAAAAAACTGATCAATTTTAAGCGCACCAGATTTTTTACTTTTATGGTAGCATTATCAATTTATCACACTTGCCTGTACATAAGTTCTAGAATGGGTACTGATTTCTCGATGTCATCCTCAAACTGGTGCCCTGTTTTTCAACAGAATAGACCATTGACTTATAACACAATCTAAACTGCGCACTAGGCCCGACTTTAGACGTCCCTTCAGCTTAGTTGATACAGCCGGATATACGAAGCGTACCCGGCAACGGCACAGACAAGACTGGCATTTCCATTGTCTCGGTACATATTGGATTGCTCTACGTACTGAGACAATCCAGGTTGCCTATTGTCTCGCCGAAATTTCCTAATGCGTGGTCTAGATTGTATTATACGTCAATGGAATAGACGTAGGTTGAGTTCACGTCAAATGAGTTTACGCACTCTTAGACTGTGACAGAAGATTGTCTGACGTCACTTTTACCTTCATGTAAAGTTAATGGAAGGAGCAGGATGGTGGATCTCTTGCTGCTGGTACAAGTGCGCAAATCTTAATCGGTACGAACTCTATCAGACAATAATCGTTCTAGACGTGTCCCTGTTAAGGGAAGAATTCAAGTTGAGATGTGTCAAGATAAATATTCCTTTTTTGTATCATTACCTAAAGTACCAACCAATTTTTAACAGAGAACAATATCTTACACTAAGATCTAGGTAACACTCCGCATTCTGGAAATGCTGATTCAAGTGCAGAGTCTGCTAATCTTTGGGAAGGGTAGTTAGAAAAAAGCTGACCATTCCATAGGACGTTTACTTACTTGCACCTAAAATCTGATTCCTATGACTGTTGTAGTTCTTCTGTTTTAAGTAAGAACATCACTTACTTTGCTGCATTACTTTATCTTTAAGGAATAATTTACCAAATATACCACCATACCATTTCTGCCCCTGTGAGTTCAAATGTAAGTGCGAATGTTGAGAGCCATGGGCGAGTTAAGATGACACTATACATACTTGTTCTAGATTTGGTCTGGCTAAAGATTCTTAAGTGGTTGTCAGGTATCATCCTGTTCATACAAGAGGAAGTATTTGCACATTCTTTCAGCAATGTCCATCAGTGAGACTTTATGTGCCTAATGTCTACCGTTACTGTTACAGAGCACCTTGGAAACTATAACTGTCGAGTCCATCCTAGCTGACAGGGCCAGGCGTCAAAAATGCTTGGAAGAAATACAAAAACTATCACAGGAGCTCGAGCAGAGCGAGGGTAAGTATACTAGTCTTATTTTTTTTGTTCCGTGCCAATAAAGCATGTAGATTTTGGAGAATGTTTTATTGACCATGACCACCCATCAACGGCTTCATCATCCCTCCATATGGGTGGAAATCAAGTTATTTTGCCTGGCCACCAGACTGGTTATGAGGGATTCCCAAGTTCATTTTACCATGTGTAATTTCATCACTATTGCCGGAGTACAGTAATATCTGCCCTCTCCTGCAGTGTAGAATGTCTTGCAGAGAGAGAATGCTCTTTTCATTTTTCAATGCCAATTATCTTTCATTTTAAACTTTCATATGGCTCCTAAGACCAGTAGGTAACTTCAAAAAATATGATGCTTCTACAGATCTTTTTGAGGATTCACGGACTTTATAATGAAATATCTCATTGAAATATGATTACTGAAAGCTTGACTCCAACTCACTTACTTATATTAATACTCATTGTATTTTCCCTCTCTCTCTCTCTTTCTTAAAAAAAAAAACCTATTAAAATAGGTACCTTATTTGCCCAATGCAAATCAAACTATGCCCTTCTATATTTTCTCTCTAGAGCTGTAAATGCAATTGGTTTTAATATTTTAATGGATTGTCTTTTCTCACGGTCCCCAATAAAAAATTTTATTCATTGATCCTAGAAAAAGTCTTTATTTTGTCAAACTTCTGTTTTAGTCTGCTTTGTTTTTGATGCCAGGTAGTGATAGTAGTGACAGCGTCCTGCGAGATTTTTGCGATGGGACACTTCATGTCAGATCAAGTGGCTCTGATTCCAATGATGTTAATTTAGAATTCAAGAACTACGGGCACACAGTTTTTTATTCTGGAGGCTCTGAAATTATTTGCGAAGGTATTAATTTAATTGATTCCTAAATTGTTTTAAAAATTTGCAAGAAGATGGTTTTTGAGTGCTCCCTCTGTTGATAAGTTTTTAACTCAAATTTTAAGCACTCCTCTTTTTGATAAACGAGAAAAAAAAACAACAAAACAAAAAAAAAAAAAACACTGATAATGTGGCTGGAACTGAAAGTAACATGGTGATAAAATACTGCTGGGTCCACACTATTTTCTGAAGAAAGCAAGGCTAAAAATTTTCAATTTGAATAAAAAACT
The DNA here is from genome assembly GCF_918797505.1 of Bemisia tabaci. Classification (NCBI taxonomy): domain Eukaryota; kingdom Metazoa; phylum Arthropoda; class Insecta; order Hemiptera; family Aleyrodidae; genus Bemisia; species Bemisia tabaci. The sequence continues at coordinate 44,164,305 of NC_092798.1, forward strand.
TAGCTTCGAATGGGTCTTAGTGCAAAGACTGACCTCATTAGTGCTTAAATTTTGACACTGATTAAACTTTTTTGGCCTTACTTCCTTCGCAAAATAAAGTGGACCCAGCACTATTTTACCACCTTGTCCTTGTTAATAAATTGATACCTATCAGTACAAATATGCAACACAATGAAGCTAAATTATTCAGATTATACTTTTTTAAATCTATTTTATCCGTAAGATCAATGTATGTGCATTAGCTTTGTTATTTATCACAAAGATTACGTTTTAAAATCCGACTTTTAATCTCACAGATTAATATCACTTATTTAACCACACCTTGCTTGAGTCAGTAATATTAATCAGCTTCTTCAACTTTCAAATTTATCATTACAAACTTAAATTGAATAGCTGAGTGAGTTGAGGATCTGATTTGTGATAATACCACTCATTACTAATGGGAAATATACCTACTTAAGAACTAAAAATCAGACAATTTTCGTGTTTTGTATCAAATTTTCTTCTTGTATTTTTCTGTCATGAGACATCATTTTGATGAGCTCTGGCAAGGTCTAATATATGCTTAGTATACCTATACTGGTAAATGGCTTCAAACATGAAGGAGCGACACACGATGCAGAATCCTGTTTTCTTGTGGTTTCTTCTCACAACATGGATTAGAAAGGGCACAGGAGACAGCACAAAGCTTTATTTTAAAAATTTCAAAGATAGCGGCTGTCTTACTTTTCAATATGGATTCATGGAAATTAATGTAAATTTTTAAGCCATGATTTATTGTAATTAGAGAGAAGATTCTGCACAAGTACGATACTTGCTTTGGAATGTGAAATGTTAAATACCCATTTGTGACCACTTTATGAATTGATAACAACTCATTAAGTCTTCTCAAGTGAAATTTTACGTTTTAAATTTTGAAATCACGATAAATTCAAAGTTTTAACATACTACAGAAGTACACAAAAAACGAAAAAGCATCCGCACCCAGTGAGAAAATTATTCTTGTAGTTTATTTCCTTTTGTTGAATTATTTAGTCTAAAAAACTACTCTTATGAAAATGAAGCCTATTCATGTGCAAAATTAAAAGCATGCAACATTCTTTTGTGTGGATGCAGACTTCTAAATGTTCCCTAGCCAATGGAGAATTTGCAGGTGTCTGAAATTTTGTAAATTTCATCTTTAAAATGAGACTACTAGGAAAACTGATAACGAGGATATCCTTGGTTTCTAAATTGAACAATTATTGGAGACGATATGACAAAATAACCTCACTTGCTAAAATAAAATTGTTTAAATGGAAAATGCTGCCAGATAATGTCATGAGGCGGCACATTTTCTCACGTCTAAATCAAGTTTTTTCCTATTTCCCACGTCAGATAATAATTATGAAAAATACTGCGAACTCAGCTAATATAGCAATCTCAGATGAAGCAATAAAATTTTTGTGTGCAAATTCTCCATTATACTCACCTCATCAATTTTGGCCTTAAATAGATGTCAATGTGTGTGTGTGTGTGTTTTTTTTTTCATTTCAGATGAGACTTTTAATCATTTGAACGAAGATGACCAATATTTGTTTACCCATATGTTATCTTTTCGATTTTGGGTATGATTCTCTTTGATTATTTTACAAGATAGTTTTTTGCTACAACTGATCATATGTGCCTAGTCCTTCATCAACCCCTGTCTCAGTTAAAAACGCATTTCATGACAAATGCATGCTTGAAGAGTGCCAGGTATAAGGAAATATGATTTCGATAATTCCAGGCTTGTTTCAAGTCTATTGTCTCTTCACTCAATGTTTGAGGAAAGATTAGTCCTTTATGAAGGCACTTATGTGATTGTTCAATCATATGATTAAGTAATCTAAGATCTGAAATAGGTCAATCAATACAGTTCTTACTGTTTTTTTTTGCATTTTTATTTCTGGCATTTCATGTCCGCTTGAGAATGATCAATTCAATTCCGGAAAAAGTCCATTGGATATTTTTAGTTTAAGTTCTTGGATACTTTCACTGTTTTATTCATTTGCGTTTATTAATATTGGAGTTATTTAGGGCAGTTCTCATAGACATGAAATTTATTTTTATTCATCTGTTTTTATTTTCATTACTTACTCATCCATTTTTTTTCAATTTTTATAGAACAAACTTTCAAAATATTTCTGCAACCGTCCCTATAATATTGGAAAAATTTGTTTCCACCTCATGACCACATCTCTGGAGCATGCTGATTTATGTAAACAGTTTCTTTTATCGGATGCAAATACTTGGATACCATCATTTGTTGATGTGATCAATGCTTTTTATCGCTTGGGTAAGTTTTACCTAGATCACAGCTGTTGCCACCTGAAATTGTGAAGAACCCTTTTCATTGATATTCTTTCAAGAAAATTAGACAGGAATGGAGACATGAAACACCGCAAAGGGGAAAATTTATTTCCCTTGTCTCGCCAACAGATTTTTGTCATGCTCTACTAGCAGACCTACATATAGGCGGTGGAACTGCAAAAATGCGTACCTAGATCGTATTGTTTCAAAATCTTTGCTCCGATCTTATTTCTTAAGAGGAGACCTAACAAACATCATAGCTTGAAATTTTCACAAAATATACTTCTCATAAGTAGAGAAAAAAAGTTTTCAAGAAACGATGTCCAGTAGTTTTCCATGTAGAATATGAAGTATGCTAGGAAGTCTGGAATGCTGCAAACCGATATATACATTTCTGCAGTCTTACCATTGATCTAGTTGTCTGTAAAGGATGCCTAAGAATGCGGTTAAATTTTTGGAGATTGATAAATTTACCAAATGGCATTGTATCAATATTGCCATGCGATATTTTGTCAATAACCAACATGCCTTGGAAATGTAGTCTAACTTTATTGAGAACAATATTGTCAGAGAATACTGCACAAATATTTCTTATAAATATTCCTTCCTCTCTCGCAAGTAATGTTGCCTCAACGATATCTTAATTTTGAGAGACGAGTTTTGCCTGGCAATATCTCTTTCAATACTGTTCTTTACCCAATTGTGAAAAGGAAATTTAACTCACTTTTCAGTTTGTATTGTATTTGTGTGCAAAATACCATCATATGATAAAGTGCACATACACACACAGTATACATTCGATGCTGTGGTGTAAAAAACTTGAAAAATGTCAAACCGAATCCGAGTCATGGCCGGCCGAAGTTTGCAGTTTGAAAATCTAGAAGGAAAAGCAATTCAAAGTTTAAATTTGCCTTTTTCAGGGTCCCAAATAATCAGAATAGTTTTCAGAACAACAATATCCTTTCTAATGGCTCATAGGTGTTATGTATATTCTCTGGCTATTATAATCTCAGGCTAATTATCTTTTTTTTTTATTTCTTGTCTCCCTACAGGTGCATCACCTCATTGTTTAAATATTGGAGAGGAAGTGCTGGCAGATTTTGAAATGATAGAAGATACAGAGAGTGCACAGAACACTAAAATGAGTGATGATAAAGTCCAGCTGATTCGCACAGTATGTTCTGTTTTTTTCTCATATAAGGCAACACACTACCAGTCCCTAAGAATTAAAGTTATATTTTATAAGTTCGTCATTACTAATATAAATATGTATAATTTGATATTAAACAATGTCTCAGATGAAGGAGTTTTGTGAATTTTCAAGTCTTAAAGTGAATGGACAGTTATAATTTTAATGAACAGTATAATACTGATGTGAAAAAATGAACCTCAGTGTCTAATTTTTCACGATGAACGTCATGAGATGAGCTTTACTCAACATAACTGCACTAATATCTGGATTCTTCAAAAAATTCCACTTTAATTTTTATTCAGGATCCCCTTCCTATGCTGTATCCTTAAACTATCGGCAATTCTGACATTCAATAATGCAATAAACTGGTTAGTTTTTGCTTGTAAATAAAATGTGACTGGAAGTTTGCAATGCTGTAAACTTACAAGAATAAGCTAATTTTACCATTAAAATACGGAATTGAGCTCTTGCTCACAACAGGGATTTGGAATTTAAACATTTTTTATTTTCTAAATTTTGCAAGAAATACAATTGTATGTGTGGTTATCTCTGAAACACATTCTCATGCTCAAGGAAAGCTTTCAAAGTTCAGGCTGTAATGGAAGGGATCGCCCATGTTCGGGTGGAATTCCACCTCAAGTCAAACTCTTTAAGCACGGATAAGGAGGGAATAAATTAGCATGGTTGCTAAGGCTACAGTTTTGGAGTCCTCATACAAAGTGGCAACACTACCAATGTATTCGCCTTCTATCTGTGTATGAAGATTTAACTGGATATAGAGGTAGTCTCTCGCAGTATCGTGGGTGATCCCTCAATTACAGCCTGAACCTCGAGAGTTTTGTTTTTTTTAACAAGGCCGTTTGAATCAGAGAAAACCAATCAGTCAAGTTTTTTGCTAAATCTTTCATTATCTCAAGTACTTAAATAAACCACAAATATTTGGAGCATGCAAGAGCCCCACTTATCCAATTTGATTGTAAATTGAGGTAACAATGTATAGCACCTATAGTGAAGTTTAAAAAAAAAAAAAAAAAAAAAAAAAAAAAAAAAAAAAAAACTATCTGGATGCACCAAAAGCTAAAATCTATGAGACTCATGCTTTTACCTGAGTATTTTTCTTAAGGATTTTATACATATTATCAAAAAAGTGATGGCGAATTTGAAGAGCATCCTTAAGATGTCACCCAACGTTTTCTTTGCAATTTTCTACATTTTTTCCCAAAAATGTTTGTATAGTGAATCTTTTCAAGTTTTTTTGTCTTTAAGCGTGATTTTCCAAATGACGCTCCTTACATGTTTCCAGCAGGAAGAATTTTGTGCAGAATCAAATTTCAAATCATTTTCGATCTTTAAAGTTTGCCATTTTTTTTTTTTTTTTTTTTCAGGTGTTGGAATATTTAAATTTCTGTCTTGGCAAAGAAGCACTTACCTCTGAAAACGCTTTCGATCTTGTGATTGTGCTTTCAAAAATTGGCACTGATAAAAATTGTTTGAAAATTTTGCATTTAATCAATAGTCTCATTGACTTACTTTTGAACAGTCAAGTCAGCTTTAACGATTTTGATGTGAGTACTTTCCTTCAATATTTTCTTGAATTTTTTTAGTTGTATGCTTGCATTTTGTTCCCAACTTTAAATTTAAATAAAATAATTTTACCCATGGTGCAACTTAATGACTGTTTCAATCTGCTAAAAGTATTTCTAAGCCCTCTTCATTGTCAATAGCACTATCCTTTATGCAACTAAACTAATGAGTAAGTTGCACTATGAGCAGAAGTTTACTAGGTATGTATTTAAACGAATTTTTTGGCACCAATTTATAATTTTGATTCCTTCAAAATAAATCTGAATCATCCCTAATGGTAAAATCTTCTTTATCATCTGAAATGATATTGTATCAAACTTCAATTTTTGGAAGTTCTAAAGTGAAAGGCAAAAATATTAAGGTACTATGGGAAGGAAACATGCATGGAGGCTCAACAAATTCTCAGACGGTGACAATCGGACGTACTTATACTGAAACGAACTATGTGCATGTAGTTTGTGTGCAATTTAGCTCCTTTTGATGTGAATACATCTAATTTTGTAAATAAGTAAAAGGTAAAACAGTTTTAGGTAATACCTGAATTTGAACAGGGCTAGGAAATCTGGAAAACAGCAAAAGTCAGTGAATTAAACATGCAGGAAAATGTCAAGGGAATAGGAAAACTGTTACAGATTCATGAAATCATACAATGAGTCATGTTCAAGGACTATCAGAAAAGATATGATTGTGTAAGCGAAATTGGTGTAAAATTGTAATTTGATCAAGAGCAAAACCACAAGTAATGATGAAAATTCAATCATAAAAAATATGAACTTTTTAAATCAGATAATTAGCCGTAAGTTTTAAATAAATGAAACTAAGTTGCTGATTTACTTCAATTTTATAATATGTACCCTCCTTATTTGTTTTAATAGGCAAGGAATCTTGCTGAGAAACTTCTAAACTTTCAAACCAATACTGTGAACAAAGTTTTTATCTGTGTTAATGTCCTACCGAGGAGCCCTAGAGGACAGTTACTAGCTGTGTACTTTGCATTTTTCATCATGAATGATATACTTGGAATTAAAATTATAAAATCAGATGTAAAAAATGTAAGTCTTTTCCTTTACCTATGCTATTTGCTGCTATATTTGTGTACGTATTTGAGTTCTCGATCTTTCGTTGGGCAAACGCTAATTTTTGGAAAGATGCCAGTATTAGCGTTGAATGGGTTTAGGAAATGAACTTAAAATCTTATCCCGCAAATTTGCATAACTGTTATCATTTTAGGTCTCTTCAAAAACTGGGAAGAGGAGAATTAGACAGGAAAAACTATCAGACCACCCACAAAAATCATTGAGCTGCAAAGGAGTCCCAGGATCAAGTGGTCCTTCCTCTGTATTCCAACATTTTTTATCTCTCTAGGCTGTCAAGTCATTTTCTGAGTGGGGCAGATGCAAGGACAGCCATTCAGTTAGTGGGTTTAATCGTTAGGTTACAGTGTTTTTGGATCTTATTTCTGAGCGCTTTCACTCTGAAAGATATTGTATGATATTATTGATCATCTGTGGAAAAAGTGACCTTAGCACCAAAAACTTGAACTCAAGATGCTGGCACTATTACTCAGCTAAATATTTTACAAACATTTTTCCTTAATAAACACCCGAACATACCAAATCGAACCGGAGTTATGAAGGTTTGAAATTTAAATTTCTATAAGCAAAGTTTTGCAAGAAAACAAGCAAGCAAAAGTTTTAATCTGCCTCGTATCAAGTTCAAACTTTACTGGTTCAGAATTAAAATTTCCGCCCTCTATTAACACAAGAGTAAATAAAATCTTCAGCAAATTATTCCTTATGGCACTAGACGGTGCTTTTTATCAGAAATTGATTTGAAATTTCATGCAACTTGACGAAAAATCATCTCTCTTTCGATTTGTGTTTTTGCTCTGAGGTTCCTTGTATTGTGGACTGTCTCAAATTGAAGACCAGTATTTACCTCCTGTTGCTCCTTTTTCTTGATAATGGTCTAAGTAAAGTTCAACGAATGTAAACATCATAACTACAGTCTGTGCAAACCAATTAGACAGAGTAAAAATTCGGGCATTTTCGGGTGAGCCAAGAATTGCAACGTCGGATCCTGGCGAGGAGCCGCTGGGTCAGCGCTGAGCTCACCTGGTTTTGTTCCCCTTGTTTCCATGCCGGGCCTTTACCTGGCGGCCTGACCCTTGTCATTAAGGCCCTCTGACTACTGGTGGACCAAAAATTGCACACCAATTTTTTTTATCATCTGTGAATTTTTCCTTCATTTCAACGGATTCGGATTCAGCTTGCAATCCTGATGAAAAATATGTAAATTGTAGGTAAGTATAATGGTAAGTTATAGTATTACAGAAGTTTTTTAGAGTTTTTGGAAAGCGCTGAAGGAATTAGCGAGTTCTGTAATACAATAATTTACCACTATATTTACCTATAATTATATATATTTTTCATCAGGATTGCAAGATGAATCCGAATCCATTAAAATGAAGGAAAAATTCACAGATGATTGAAAAATTGGTGTGCAATTTTTGGTCCACCAGTAGCCAGAGGGTGTTAATGACAAGGGTCCGGCCGCCAGGTAAAAGCCTGGCGTGGACACAATGGGAACAATATCAGGTGAGCTCAGCGCTGACCCAGCAGCTCCTCGCCAGAATCTGACGTTGCAATTCTCGGCTCGCGCGGAAATACTCGAATTTTTACTCTGTCTAATTGGTTTGCACGGACTGTAGTTTGAAAAACACCAAAAGTCATCTTGACTCCTGTTAGAAAGGAAACAAGAAGATAAAAGGAAAAATTCCAAATGCTTTATCTAACAATTATTCCTGCTTTTGCCTTTGCCATTAAATTAATACAAAGTTTCACTGTTTTCTTCTCTCTTTTTTATACAGTTGGGCCCTGTCTTAGATATGCTTCATGAGCATGAAGATGAAATAAAGCAGCTGAGTCCTCCCAATATTTACTTCTTCACTTTATCGCTGACAAACATTGTTTACAATTTGAAAGTTGGCAATTTTAACATAGTAAGTAAATTACATATTTGTGCTTTCAAGTTCCAGCAGTTAAAAATTGGTCGTTAAAATATCTAGAAAGTCGATTTAAGTAGACCAACTTCCTCCCTGTGCATGCCTAAAAGTAAACTACATATAGTTTCAAGTAACAGAAATCCATAACTGAAAATCCTCACTGATCCAGGCGGGCTGATTTTGAACACTTGGTGAAGAGCTAAACAAATGAATAGTCTTATTTCTAATTCAGAATATCTTCATTACCTACAGAGAAATAGACTAGGAACTCTTACAGTATGACCCTTGCTTTAACAAGTATTATGACAGTATTTAATATCAATGGAAGAAGTATGTATAATCATACAAACTAATCCTTAGTTAATCTTATCTTCTTTGCAGGATGAGTTCACAGAATTGTTGACATTTATGCTCCATATCAAGAAGCTTCCACAAATTCAAGTTCGAGATTCGAACTTGAAATTCATCAGCAATTTTGTAGATTGGTGTTGCAATCTTTGGAGTTTTTCGCTCGATGAATTGAAGGAAGCAAAAATGTTCGAGTCACCCAAGAAATCACCCAGAAAGTCACCTAAAAAGAAGGTGACACTTTTGTTTGACAATTCTGTTTTTGACAAGCAGACTAGTGCTGCTTCAAATTACTGAAAAGTAAGTGAGGTTTTTTCTTCCCTCTCTAAAAGGATAATTTTTCGAGATTGCGAAGAGAAGTTGAATAGTCATATCATATAACAAATTTTGCATTTTTTTAAAAACACCAATAAATTTTCGTCAAGTTATAAGATTTCTTGAAGTTGTCCAACAGTGATGTTCTTGCAGACAGAGAAAGAAAGAGTGGACCGACAGCAAATGTTTGAGAAAAACTCTTTTTTTTGCAATGGACCCTCAAACAATGTGCAAATTTAAGCATTATGACGAGTGTTTTCTTTCATCAAAATTTTGCATAAAATAAGAGTGGTGCAACAAAAATTATCGGAAGCAATTCTTAAGTTAGATATTAATGTTTTTCGATGCATCAATATGTACTTCCCCCTCATGAAAAAAACCATTATGTAATTGAGTTTAATCGTAATCGTCTCTACAGTATGAAAAAATGGCAACCCCAATCTCGGCGTTTTGGCTCAGCTTATGCTTTTTATCTACACTTTGAACAACCCAGGGCGGAAGGGAACACCACTTCATTGATAAGCCTGCCAAAACTATTGTGCCATGGGATTTGAATCTGTAGATGTATATTTTTCTTATTTGCAGGAAATTCAAATTTTTTGTACAAAGTGCCAAAGAAGAAGGTTAATGTCCTGTCTCAGTTATGAGTTAATTTCAGTCATTTGTCGCATTAAGTCATGTTCTACAGGAAATTTTGAAGAGGAAACACAAATCCCCTTTGTTGCACATATTACTGCATACCAATATTTGTACCATTTCTAGTGGTCCATTCAAATATTTTCACCTAGAAGGTTTTGCCCTGTTTTATAGAAAATGGATACACATTTATTCCTTGTAGTCGCTAGTGATACTTTTTCAATGATGTAAAATTTTCTTCAAACCTAAAAAAATTTCTACATATCAATTACAATCCAAACATATTGCTCCTTTCAACCCCATTTATCAAAGTTAAATCCAACTTCATTGCTTTGAATTTTTACTGAATATTCTACCTACCAAGATGGAAGATTCAATTAAGTATCTTAAAAGAATCTTGTTTTTGCGATATTTAAGATTGCTTGTAATTAATTCTCTAGTCAAAGAATGTAGTAACACAGAAAATCTGCTAAATCGCAAATTGAGCTCAATATTATTATATATTTATTTTACTTGATCAAGGGTTAAATGGTCATTGAATTTTTAATTTTCAGAACCGCGATTGGGCAGAGCTATTTTCCAGTAAACTGAAAGAGGAAGAAATCCTCTGTAGGATTCTTCAACAGTAATTAAATGACTGATGGAGTAGAATCAAATAAGTTTTGCTCTTGGAGCCATCGTTTTTTAAAAAAGTGACTTTAGTTATTTTAAGACTTCAGCATGTTTTCTGAAGTCCTCATACTCTATGAAAGTCGATTTTAATAGTGGTCAATCTTCGTTTTCAACAAAAATTTTTTTTTGGCCTCTTTTATCACTGGAAGTTAAATTTTTTGTCCGTACCGTAGACCAACTAAACAGGCTTGTTTTTCCATCAATACGTGCAATAATAATGCCGTTTTAAGTTGTTTTGCACTCATTGAGCTATATTCTTGTAGAAGAATAAAACAAAATACCCTTCAAAGTTTTTACTTTCAAAATTTAGCCCCCAAATTGCTCTAAAGTCCGATTTCTAGAATTTTGCGCCATCATTTTTCTCCTAAGAAAGCCAGGAAATGTATTTAAACGCTTAATTTTAATTAATTTCTTTAGAACTAACTTAGAAGATGTGGTAGACAACTTTTTTAAAGAATTTCTACAGGTATGCTCTTCTTAAAGCTACAAATTGTACAATTTTTTACTGGTCTACGGTACGGACAAACGGGCTACGGTAAGGACGAAGAGGCATTCGTAAATATTACTGTATGCAAGGGCCGAATTATAAAGAACTGAAATTCATTGGGGAATAAACTGCTAAGTTATAGCATAGCTTATAAGTGCCACTTTCATAAATTATTACAGGCAATAAAGGTAAAAAGAGTAAGTAAATCGGTTTTTCAAAAAAAATGAACTGCTTTTGTTTTAAAGTAAACGCATTAAATAATTAGGGACAAATCTTAGAAGCTGAGTTCTTAAAACAAGCTTGACAACGTTAGAACGTTTTAGGTGCACTTTTACAAAAAAAGAAAGAAAACAAAAAGGTAACTTTATCGAAAATGTGGTCACAAATCACCTTAAATAAATATTTAAAGGACGATAAGAAAAAAATAAGTTAGATATTAACGAGTAAATATTAAACGAATAAATTGCTATGAACTTCAGACGAAAAAGAGGACTCAAAGTTCTAAACGAAAAAATGAAAAAAATAAAAAGATGGCGATCCTTATGCAATCATCGAAAAAAAAAGCCTCCTTCTTCTAAGTCGCGTCGTACTAAAAAAAAATACGTCTCTCTCTTTTTTTTTAATTCCAAATTTTGGTGATAGATAAAATAAAGTAAAGTGGGATGATCTATCAAACAGCGCACCGATTTTTGGATGACTTTCGCATTTTGTCCGTACTTACCGTAGACCCGGCCGCATCGCGCGTGAGCTACGGGCTACGGTACCGGACGGCTACGGGCTACGGTACGGACGGCTACGGTGCGGACAAATCGTGTGATTATTGGCAACGGTGCTCGGGCATATTCACGCATGTGGTTGAAATTCTGGATTTGAGGTTAAGATATCAGAGCGTATCAAAATATACCAAAATTCGAGAGTTTGAAGTGATTTATGCATTAAAAAGGTAGGTATACGGTAAGGACATCCTAGATGGTCGTTAAACCTAGAAACTCATAAAAAACGGTCAAAATTTACCTTTTCATCCCGGTTTTTTCCTCCTCTCGGCTACAACGTGCACGACAGTTACGAAAACACAAAAAAAAGTAAACAAAGTTCTTCAGTGCTCCACTTTAGCGGACGAAATGATGCTGAAAACAGGGGGCTACGGTACAGGACGCGAATTTCGCAGACAAGGCTGCTTGACGCAAAGACGGTCAATATTTTCACTTATTTGGATGAATATAACTGAAAATAATAAGTTAGGTAGAAGTTGAGTGTGAATTTACAGCAGAAATGGAAGTATTTAGATGCAAGATGATGGTTGTGAAGCGTTAAAGTTGCGCACTTGAGTCGCAGACAGGCTACGGTACAGGACATTTCAGCTGTTTAGGGCCAAAATTCTGATAGTAAATGGCAAAAACTGCCTAAAGCGATGTTGGGACCTGATTAAGCGTAAAATTTTGAACAAATTTAAAAAAAAAAAAGGTCAGATTTTTCCATTTTGAAGGGCTAAAAAGTTGGGAGACATGGTAGAGCAAAACTTAGTTGATTCTACTCGATGATTGGAAACAATAATAAATCTACAAACCAGTTCTAGCTAAAGTAGTGGACTTGAATTCTAATTTGATTAGATTGCCTTGTCCCGAGACTGATTTTTTTCTGAAATATTTCAATTAAGTAGTATGTAATTTAAATTTTTTTGTACCCTAGTATTTCCATTGCTGTGCAAAGGGATTTTAGTGAAACAGGGTCCTGGCCAATTTTTTCTAAAAACCGAAGCGCTAAGGTGTCTCCTGCCGTAAAACCAGCATTTTAGCAGTGCTTAAAAAACATGTAAAGTGTTAGTACTGTGTAGAAAAATTCTTTCAAATAGAAGAAATCAGATCTGGAGTTAGCCAGGATTTCCTCATGGGGGAATTCCAAGGGCAAAAATTCCTGCTATTCCCCAAAAAGATCTTTTTCTTTTAGTTGAAGGGAGCAAGAAGCAGAAGAAATTTCTTGTTTATTTGGCTTTTAGCAGAGGTGGAACCTGACGAGTTGCCTTCAGTGTTCACCTAATTTTACTTCGTTTATGTTCCTTTTTTTCTCTCCAATTTAGTTTCAAAGGATTTGCTTACTACTAATAATAATTTATGGTTCTACTACCTCTGAAGCAGAGTGCAATCAATGTTATTTGCTCCCTTCAGTTCTTTGAGAAGAAATAATGTGTTTATTTTTGAAAGGACCGCTAAAATAAGATTTTTCAACTAATTTCTAAGCCCTAAATGAAACATCTCTACCTCGTATGTTTCAACTTTCTTATGAAAACATGAGTTAGTAATTTCTTACAACGTAATGAATGTGTACGGATACCTACCATTTTATTTTGTTTTGATAAATTATTTATTTCACTGCATTTCTTAGTCTTTTGTCTTCTGTCAGAATTTTTTTTTTTTGTCAAGGTCTGTTGTATTGTTATGAAAAAAGATGCAATTGTCCTTAAAATGAATGGAAACTGTAGAGAAGCTCATTGTCAGTTACACATTTTGAGAGAAGCACAGAGATCATTGAATTCGATACAATAAATTGGTTCCAGTTTTTGCAATATTGAAAAGTTTATAAGTCTGTTTTTTGTCTAAGAAGAAGAAAAATTGGCATTTACTTGTATGATTTTCCCGAATACGTAGTCTCAAAAATGTTTCCAGCTCAACTTTCAGATGTTCTTCGGTTTGCATGTCTTTAGTATTTGCTGAAGATGTAAGAAATCCCACTCCTAATCAATACTCATGTTTTAAATGCAATTGGTTCTTAGCTGCTTAAATGAAAAATTAATGAAGCAGGGAGCACCATTAACAGTACAATGACTGTTTTTAGATTTAAAAGAAGTCAAGAAAATGTTAAAATGTACGAATTAGGAAACCCTTTTTGTTTTTTTAAAAGGAAAATTCCTCTGAAAATGTTGAAAAAAATTTCTGAAAAAAACTAGCATCATAATTTTATTGAATTTTAAAAATTACTCATATTAATGCCAAATACAGTAAACTTCTTGTTGAAGTGCTGGCTATCGTTTTTTGTTTTGTTTTGTTTGTAGAAAAGAACGAAAAGGGTTTCCTAACTCAGATATTTCAAGAGTTTCCTCTTTAAAATTAACAAGGTTTTTTTTTTTTTTTTTTTTAAACAGCTAATGCTACCAGGGTGATTCATTTTTATTTCAACTTGTTTTCTTATTCTCCAATATTTCTAAACGTAGGCCCATCAACATATCAGTCATAAAGCATAAAATGGTGCAGCAATGGTTTAAAATTTGTCGGACGAGCGTTCTCATTGATGAAAAAAAATAAGAAAGCGTCACCATCCGTATTACTTGTGTTAAGATTCTCTACCATCCCGCTTCTCCCTCTGACTGGAACGCCTGTTTTGAATTTAGCGCCACATTCAGCACGCTCTCATCCCCGCCCAGTTAACAGTGATGTGAAGAATGACGATCATGCACTAAATTTTCCTAGCTTTGGCCAAATTTTCTTTTCATCATATCAATCTTTCTGTCAAAATTTGCCGATAATACCTTTTAATCAAGTGCTGAGTGGCCTTTAAAATTATTTTGAACTTGATTTTTCGTACTTGGAACACGAATGCGCTTACGGACTCTTTGCTCTTGGTCGACAGTCTCAGGAACATGTTGGCGAACCTGATCAAAATTGGCGGAAAGCTGAAACAAGTTCCAGCACGTTTCCTTTGTCCACGCCGCGTCGACACGAAAACAGCGTGCAGCGAAACTCGAAAGTGAAGTTCGAACCGGTACTCGATATCAATCATTATCAGCGAATTCCGCCCGCATTTTAATCTTATCACCTCATTCGCACGTCCTTTATTATCGGATCTTTTCTCAAGATCATTATCACTCTTCAACTATTGTGATTGTGCCCTTCTTTGATCGACGAATCTGTTCCCAACTCCTGCTTAGTGTGGAAGATATGGCGGGACTGCCGCTTCATCATCTGTGAGTTTTCCCTGCATTGTACATATTATCCTGAGCATTATTATCTCGCTGACATCCTCGGCAGTGGATCCAATCAGTTTCCGGACTCGAAATGGAGCTCAGCAACATCCCTGACGTACTGCAAGATTTGGTCAAAGACAACCAACTGATCATCCAACACCTTCCCCAGCCACCAGCCTTCATTGCTATGTTCATGGACATTCCTGATAAGGATGTATATTTTATTCATAAGAAGCCCATTGTAAGTCCTCACAATTAACACTTGTTCGTTATTTATGCATGAACATTATGTTTAGAGTTCATATGTCAGAACAAGCATCTTGAGTTAATCCTCCACCTTTAACGTTTATTGGATTTCTATCCAAGGTGATCTTCGTGCATGATACATAGGATGGAATAATTTATAGTCAATCCTAGTCTACAGGCTCATTAGTACTATTCACAATATGTATGATCTAACTGAAGCCATCATGTGTTGAGACGTTGCTTACAGCAATGGGGAGGCCAAAACTAGTTAGTTTTGTGATGTCTAGCTAGCAGACATTTAGAGTGGACGCATTGTATGTTGAGACAAATGTCAATCTCTGATTACAGCCGAATCAGCACCACTCAGCAGGTTAATTCTTGCAGTCAGATGGCACTATTGATGAGAGGTGATTTTAACAATACTTGATTTTTGTCTCAACATACAACGCGTCTGCTCTACCAAGAACAGCAAGCATCTCTGGGTCATCCGTGCATCGATGAGTGAGGCAGTCGTAGGCGTGAACCATTTCGAGTGGCCCTTGATCGGCTGAAGTTGTGCGAGCGGAGCGTCTGAATCTGATCAGGGGAATGATTTTCGGTATTAAGCTTTCATTTCCTTAATTATCAGACAATGTCGTGAGTGGATTAGTTAGTTTTCTGAAGTGAAATTTCATCTTCTTTCGGATTGGTTCTCATTAAATTTTGCATCAGATCAACCCTGGAGAAGATATCGGCACGATAGGAACACGCGTCAGGCGTTCTCCCTCTAAAACCATGTTAAACCGTGCCCCAGTCTCATATACCAGCTTGACGTCATAGGAATGTAGTTATGCCCTCTCCATTCTCGAACGCAACAGTTGAACTTCCAGAATCTACTGCTCCATACTCATCACTTGAGACATACGAGAATGCATGGCAATCAGTTCAAGGAACTGCATCAATTTTCCCCTGACGGATGATCATGATGAGGTTGTCATTGTTTTGCTGACTTCTATGCCTAAAGCACAGTACCTCCTGAATCTGCATGTGCGGTGGTATGTGTGGGAGTCACATTCTATCATTCTTACCAGATATTCTGATTTGAAATGGATCAATCCTACAATCTTGTATATCCCAAGCCAATACCATGTCCACTCGGCCAGTGAGCATCTCACAAGATTAATTCAAGCAGCCCAGCCGCAGAGTTACATCAGCACTGTCGGGTTTTCTTTATAATGGATGGCCCCAACCTCTTGTGTCTTATGCTGCATAAGAGTTGCCAAGTAGTAGGATAAAATGTGGTACTTTTATATGAGTGTAAATGGGTAAATTCAGCGCCGAACAAATATCTTAATCAACACATGACTTATTGTTCGTTATATTCCACTGATGGGGTTTAAATGCATTCATTTCAGAAAGAAGAAACTTTCAATGCTGTTGATTCAGTCTTCGAAAATACTTGCCACTCTCCAAACACGTCTGTGAGCTACATAGGCCAACCCTTGGAATGTCCATTCAGTCCTTCACACAACATCACTGTCGCAAGTGTTGGAGATCTCACAGAAATTTTGAAAAAAGAAATGATTGAACCAACCAATCTCTCTATTGCCAGGTACCTAAAATATGCATGGTCAAAGTAAGGTTTTGCTATCATCAATGTCGGTAGTATAAAAATGTAATTTTCCAAAAAAGGGAAACTCTTAATTTTGTTGTATTTCTCTAAATGGAATTCAGTCTCATTATCTCTTTAAAATGTTCAGTGGAATTTCTTGAATAAGAATAAAAATTTTAATTAAGCTTCCTGGAAAATTCAAAAAACACTATTGATTAGTTGGGTTTTTTTTTTTAAAGCAGTCAAACCTAGGTTGAAGTTTATCATGATGTAGTAAAATGTATGCATTTTTTGACTCCGTTTTTTTTTAACTATTGATAAGTGCGACCAAATGTTATACTTGTAATGATGGTATACACTGTTATACAAGTAAATGTATATGACTTCTAGTTTTCAATTTTCTAACTTGTCTGTGAAAACATCTGCTTTTGAACAGTCGAAATCTGAGATTAAAAAACTTGACAAAGTAAAAAACTACTTAAGATGTTTTGAACTGAATGTGTACCTAGCATGATACCAAACATACAAGTCAAACAGTGTAAGTCAAAAACTTTCTCCGGCTTTTTAAACTTCTTTAACCAGAAACAAATGATGATGATGGGAGACCACTGGTTCCTCTCCTGTGCGCAGTGTTTGAGTGGCACTCTGTTCATGTGTGTAATACTGGGTGAAAATTTGCTGAGCTTGTACAGTAAATGTGTGTCTTAACCCTTTCCGGTCCAATGTCGGATATATTCGCCGTGAAAAATAACGCGTTTAGGTCCGATGTCGGATATAGTCGCCCAAAAGTTTGAACTTCTGTGCAGGCCCGATATCGGGTATATTCGACTGCTCCAGCAAGTGGCGGCCTCTGGTGGAGCCTTTGGAAACCACTGTCTTTGTTGACAACATCGCTGCTACCTTAACCTCACTTAACGACGGCCGTGGAAAACTGCCGCGGACCGGAAAGGGTTAATATTTATTCTTTCACGGCTCTAGCAATGATGAGTAGCAACTACGGATGAATGTCAAAGCCACAAGTGATAACGTTGAAAGCATTTTTGTTCCCTATTTATAAGTTTCATCATTTGCAAAATAGAGAAAATCTGAACTTGTGTCCATACATATTTGCGGCAATTCAATGTTTTTTCTCTGTTTTATCAGGAAGTGTGGCTGTGTGTTCACTTTGAAGTCGGATAGGAAGGTGCCACTGTGGATGTTCTGTGATGCTGCAGACAAAGAGAAGACTTTCTTACTGAGTATCAGTTATAAAGATGGATGGTGCTCAAGATCATGGGCTCATCTAAACAGCTGGAACTTCAGTGATGGAGATATTGATGAGCTCATTACCAAACATTCAAAACTATTTAACCTCAGCAAAAGTAAGGTAGAGTCCTTTAATTTTTACGGTTTAGATTTTCAAAATTCATATATATTTTTTAAAGTGTTTTTTTACCAGATTTTCTTCTGTGTGACTATCAATTGAAACACTCCGCCAGCATCAAAAAAATTTGCACCTTGTAGAGACTTAAACAAAAAATGAAGTAAATTGTATGAATGACTACTCACATGAAAAATTGTTATTTTAGTGTAATCAAATCCTGTCAACTCATCGTACCTATGAATGCTTTGCCTTTCCATCGTCAGTTTTTTATTTTAGCTCTTAGCATTAGCCGAAGTAGAACTGGCCTTCTGCTTGAAAAATTTTTGAAGGTATGTTTTTTTCAAGAATTGTTCAGTTCTTGGGCATCCTTGACTCAATAGAGATGGCTTATATATAAAGTTAAGGAACGAAGGAATGTTACTAACAGTTTGGGAAAAATCGGGTTCTTTTGCGTTCTCGATAGATTTGAGTGGAGAAGGTATCTGAATGTGTAAATATAATGGTTATGATATCCGACACCAGCTACAAAATCTGGGGGTGTTAATTTTTTATTATTTGTTGCTGTCAATTAAGTAGACAAGTTATCCCCCTGATTTTTCGAATCGATGAAAGTACTCCTTTGAAAAGTTAGGTGATTTCATTTAGATTGTGATTGTGTTCTTGACCATTTGACTAATAGGTTTTTTCCTTTTCTGTGGCCAATACTTTCAAAATATTGAATACAATCAATTGAATGTCATAAATTGGCCTTCCAACATAGGTAACAGGAAGCATAGCTGTGTCAAGAAAAAATGTCCATTTCAAAGCAATCTCGAAACTTACATGTTCTTGCAAATCCATGCTAAATTCTCAAAAGACTCCTACAAAATCCAGGACTGTCCTTTATTTTATCATTTCGAGCTCCTTCAATAGCTGCTGATTTTAGTTCAGTCAAAAGCTGCCATAAATCTTCACGAAGTGAAGATTTGTAGTTCATCAATCATAGAACAAGTTTTGTGCTCAGTAATTTCAATTAATTCAACCATCACCATTTTGAGATGGATACTCTAGGTTATCAGGTAGAATGAGAAACAACTTAATCAGCCAAAATACACATAATAAAAGAACAACTTAATTTGGGGAAAAGGCTGCAAATAAAGAAAAAGGAATAAACAAAACCCGGGACGTTTCAGACTGACGATCAGTCTCGGTCTCGCAATTACAGCGGAGCGACGGCTCGTTTTTGTTTTTAATTTATTTTCCGGTTGATAATGAAATTGTTATTATTTTGAAACGTCCCGGGTTTTGTTTATTCCTTTTTCTTTATTTGCAGCCTTTTCCCCAAATTAAGTTGTTCTTTTGTTATCAGGTAGGATGTGATCATAATTGTGTTATCTTTGAGAAATGGCATTTTTCAGTCTCTCTCTTTTTTTTACCAATTACTTCTTCATTCGATATCCTTCTTTTATATTCCTCTCTTTATGACTTATTTTTTTTACAATTTTTTTTAACAGAGTGTACTGCGGGTAACAAGCACGTACAGTCCTGATGAGGATACTGTCAATCCTGCATTGCTAAAAATTACGTGGACAACTCCATCCATTGACATACCATTCTCAGTGGCCAAAACTAATTTTGTAAGTCATAAGAATAACTCCATATTCCTTCCATTTCAGGGTATCTAGCGACCGGGAGAACCGGGAAACGTTAAGGAATTTTTTTTAAGTTTTGCTAGACACCCTGCATTTTCTCCAAACGATAAGTCTACCAATCGGATGAGACAAATTCCACTTTGCATCTTTTCATTTTACAGTACTTCATTGCATGGAATTTAGAGAGAATGGAACCAAAAACAGGGATGTCCCAGTAAGTGGAAGCTGGGAAATGTCAGGGAATTTGTTTTTTAAGTAAACAGGGAAAATCTGGAAATGTCAGGAAAAAATTGTTAATTCATCTTATTTTCTTTTTAGAATGGGTTAGAAATTTTGAACATTAGATTTTGCTCAAAAAATATTACAAATCATGTATTTTAGTCTCTAACCATCAGGCATTTCTTCAATTGTCCGGAATTTAACCAGAATAAGTCATGAAAATTCATTCTAAATTTTGTGGCAATCCTATACAGATTGCTCTCTTTTCTGCTTTTACTGAAACAACAGTCTGTAACAAATCATCTCTTGTGAAACCTTTTCTTTGAGTCTCGCAGCTAGTTTCCTAAATAAATAGCTGTTATCAATTCAGTTTTCTAACTGTTCATTTAATGCATTTTTCATCCCCAATTTAATTTTGATTTTGGAGAAAAGGAAAACCTAGGTTTCAAAATGTCTTGTCATGATAACTTTAGGTGCGTGGATTTCACCGCTATGATGAAAAACAAACGGTCTCTAGTTACACAAACTGTCTCTAGTTCTTGAACTTTCTCATGATGTTCTGCTTTTGTGCAAAAACACTCCAAAAATTGCATGCAAAATTAGCAGTCTTCCTTCATGTGAAAGATAAAAGTTACAAAGGAGTTTATGGAACATCTCTCTGGAGCATTTTATTGTTTTATTTATTTTTCATTTCATGTACTTCTGAGGAGATTTCAATTTACTGATCTGTATTTTTGTTCCTCTTTAATGTTTTTAGTTGATAAACTTCAAAGTTGGTTTTAATGGAAGTATTATTAAGCCGATTTGGGATCAATTGCAGCTTTTGCAAAAGTTTTTGGATGTAATCCTCATGAAGCAAGAAGTTGATCCTGAAAACCCTGGATCAAACAAGAGTCTTTTCATTGAATTCAATGACTCAGTAAGTAAATTTAATTAATAAACCCTTGTTATTTATTTTAAAGTATTCTACCCCAGAAAAAATTGTTACCATGTCGAAAGTGCCACTTAGAACTTACTGAAATTAAAGTGAATCTGACTCACACGCAAAGTGCCTCAACTGCACTTCTTAGTTTAAGTATTTTAGAATTTTCTTCTACAATTTTACTCCTTCCTTTCTTTTACATTTTTTCTCATTTTCTCGATTTTTATGTGAAGAAAGGGTTGTAGACGCAGACCGAGAAATTTTTTTGATCTCAACAATTTTACGTTTTGGATGTAGGTTTTCCAAATTGATCTAATGATTGTCTCTATTTTGCAGGACGTTAGCCCACACACTATTGAAGAAAGTTTAACAGCTCTTCTTAAAGCTGCCAATCATGCAGTGCCGTATCTTAGCAAAAATCGCTTAGAGGCTGAAAAAAAGGAAAAGAATAGTTTCATCCGTGTTGTTGAAGACACTGTCTCAAATCAGAAGCAAGCCATTGATTTCACTGATGAGATTTGGAATATTCTGAAAGGTGTGTAAACAAGTACCCATCAGCAAAAGGAATTAAAGAGTTTAATGGTGTATGGTGCAACATGCTTTAGTTTTGGCCATCACTGATTCAACATCTACCTATCCTAGGAAACATATCCTCTAATTTTGTAGGTCATCTGATAATTTTGCGAGATGTTTGAAACTTAAATGTAGGGCGCCCCTTTGCAGGTGGTATTTTAGAATGGTTTTTTCGTTTTTACGGTGGGTAGAGGGTATCCGTGAAGAGATGGAGAGATGCCAGCTTCCGGAGGATCTCTACTGTGACAGATTCCTGTGGTGAGTAGGTGTCGTAGAGCGCCCTAGCACGCCGTAAAAGCGGCTCGCATATACATTCATTTTTGTTTTTCGCCCCTATTACACCAACCTGAAAAGGAGCTGTAACAGTTGAGGTCAATGTAGGTTATTGCTTCTTATTTTATGCAAGTCAGTGGATTATTTCCTCCAGAAAGTTAGAGAATAAGCATCGTTTTTATTATGAAAAAACCTAGAGAAGTGTGGAATCTTTTTCCTGGAGTCTTTGAATATTCTGGAATTAATTTTGCCCAATCTCCAAGTTCTTTTGCTCCTTCCCCCTTCATCCTTTTGTTTTTTTATTTTAAGTGGTCTCAAGACAGTCTGTTTTATTTCAGATTGCAGCACGTATCGTGAGCTACAGAAGTATATGGAAATGATCTTCCATCAAATAAGAAAAGGAACGTTGAAGCCAGTTGTAAGATCCTTTTAAGTGTACTTTTTTTCTTAAAACTTTTTTTTTTAATTATTTATAATGTCACTGTTACAAAGGAAGACTGTGTATTGTGAGTAACTTCTAAACCATACAAAGCCATCTACTTTAACTAAACAGAACTGCGGATAACTAAATTTTTAGTCTTGCGCCTTTTTACTCCTACCGAAAACACAGGTAGTGCGTTGAGGCAGTTTCTGCACCCACGACATCAATGACTTTATTACAAATCTTAACTCAAGTCATTTTTCCTTAATTACTGTGTCACCTATTGAGGACCGAGTTCCTCTTGTATCTGCTGTAAAATCTAAGGAAAGGGATTTTTCTTGATTTTAATGCAAAGAATAATCCTTTTTGTGTTGTATGTATTTTTTTCAGATCCAAAGATCCAACGGAACTAGATTAGCCCACAAGATTCGGTGTTTGATGGCAGACTCTGCCTACGATTTTGAAATCACCGTGAATCCGTTAGAATACCTTATAGAGCTGGGCATTGAGAAGTTGAAGAACGATTTCCTCAGTATTTTCTCTACCCTAATCACGCATCATGGCAAACTCTGTGTGCCTTCATTACCATCGTGAGTTTTCTTCCTACCTTTGTCATCAATTAAGCACAGCTCGAAGGCTGCTTGAATCGATTTTCGTGTAGAAGGTTGCAAGTCTGTTGCCCTGTGACTTCAGAGACGATTATTTCGGAGATGTTTGGTGAATTGTTCAATGGTATTACTCAAAATCTTCAATTCAGGTTGTGTAAGTGTAACACTTACTTAGAGCACTAACAATGGTTTTAGAATTTCTTTTTTTCTTTCATTGCGTAGCGCCCGAGATGACAATTTGACGCACTCTCCTAAATCAACCAAAAGATTAGTTTAAAAAAAAGAAAAAAAGTAATCTATTTGAATCCTGGAGAAAAATGTCCTCGCTATGAGGGAATCCCCCTCCTAATATGCTGCTTGCTATGGTGTTTAGAGTACACATTCCCCTGATGCCATGTAGGGATGAGGATTTTTTTAGAAAAATCGATTTCCGTCATTAAATTGATAAAAATTGAATTGACGTTAAGTGTGGAAATTGATTTTTCTGAACATCTACTCAATAAATCGACTATTTTTTGTCTCCACCAGAGATACTGAATTTTGTTTTGTTGATAGGTGAAATTCCATTTTCCATGAAATATCGACAATTTTTCAGGGGTAAAAAAATCTTCACGAAACAAAAGAAATGAATGTAGGAAGGACAGGCTCGAGCATATGAAAAAAGCGTTAGTCATCAGAAAGAAAAAAAATATTGCAATATTTTATAGATTTGATGAATCAATTTGGCCGATAAATCAGGGTACAAAGATCAATTCAATTTAACTAATTGATCCAGGGAAAACAGATTTTTTGGTCGAATCGATTTAAAATCTGTACCCCTATTGCCATGGCACTCCCTTCTCCCTTTCCAATAAACAAATGAACAAACCTTAAACTAAAGTGCAGAGGTGCACTCTCTAGAAGAGGAATGCTGTTTATGAACCAAGACCACAGGCCTCCAAGGAGCCTAGTCACGCAAGTGTCAGCATTCCAATCGAAACAACCAGCATGATGCTGGCAGAATCCTTCTATAGTGGTTGATATGACTAGTGTGGGAGGCAATGCGTTGCAAATCAGCCAATCATGGGGGAATTTCCGATTTTGAAGAGGGAACGTGCCCCCGAAAATTAGGAAATGAAAAGTTCGTCAATACCACATCTGTAATTTTTTCTTACGCCAAGGAGTAATTTGTTTCCCCTGCATCATGATTCCAGGTTCAAAGATTTTAAAAGTTCTGATATCAGCTGGACTGAAGTGTGTTCTGGTTGGTTGGTTTGGCTTGGACGGATGTGCACATCCCTAGAAGTTTTCATTTTAACCGAACTGAAACTGAATCTCAAGTCTCAAGGAATGGATCCTAAATGTATGGCCATTCTCAACCAAATTCTGGAAAGATTCCTCGCATCAAAATCGGAGATATGTTCCTTGCCGTGGCTCCTGAATAACATGAACCATCACTGTGAGGTAGTGGTGGACACATCTGCAGTTAAAGATGTTGTTAGGTGAGTAAATTCGTTAAATATGCTCTCAGTAAGGTCAAGTTGGGTTATTAGTAGCTCCATTCTTGCATAACCCCAAAAAAAGATGTCACCCAATTTATTCTCCTCGTTTAGAAAGTATTTTTCTTTTAAAATCATAGCTCTAGCAAATGCGTGAATACATTTGAATTTTTTCCACCCTTTCATCTCTCTCGAAAATACCTATGAGTAGCTTAGACAACAGGACAAAACTATTTCTTTGCACACTAAGTTCTTGTTGGAAAAGATAAAGCCCCTTAGAAATTGTGCACAAAATCATGGAAGCTCAAAAGTTTGCTGCCTTTTTGAGAATCACAAGGTTTAAAATAATGTAAGTAATTATTGAAAACAAATTACCAAGAAAACTTAATTTTTTTGAGAAATTCATGTCTTAATTATTTTCTTTCCTGAGGTACAACTTTCTGTGCACTGAATTTTGAATGAATAGCTAAGCAGTCAGTGAAAATGTGAGATTATCTCAAAATTTTCAATTCTTCTCTCCACGAATTCTGACGAAAAGAAATATGTGATGCAATATTTCGTATGAAAAATGTTTTTAATCCATATTGTATCCTGAATTATGCTTTTGCAGCACCATTACTGATGAAACAAACTCGAGAAGGATATTTGACTGGAAACAACTTTGTGCTAACTAAATACACTCATTAAACACGCATTTAAGGTTCTCTCATTTGAAAATGAGGCACTGCCTAGAGAGCACTGATGGGAAAAGTCATAGCCAAGCTTTCGGTTTTATCAGTTTCTGATGGTACACTAACAATGAGTTGCACAATGTGAGCAGCACTTGAAAGCTCAAACGCCATTCTACAGAATAATTTTTCCAACACTTACTTATAAATTGAACTGGCTCTTTTTTAAAGGATGTGAGTTTTTAACACTCTATTGCTCTATGTAGTCTTGAGCACTGAGACTGAGAGGAACAGAAAACTGAGATTTCATAATACGTGGGGTCTAGAAAATTTAGTCACTGAGAGATGTAAATGCTAGCCTTTGGCCAATTTTCATGGTAGTTTTGATCAATTTTATCATTTTATTTTGTTCTTTTCGCAGACATAAACAGTTCCAAGAGTGGAGACTTACGCTTACCAATGAAGAAGATAATGAAAAATATAGCAGCTCCTTCCTCTGTTGTAAACCAAGCATGTTTCCTGGGAGTATCATTGAACCTGGTAAGTTTGTGACCAGCTTTGCAATCATACCAAATTGTTTACAGAGCTAAAAGAGCAGAGAGAAAATGTTTTCCCCAAATGTGAGGAAATGGTTTGCTAGCTCTCATGTTAAAGGCAGGGTTTTTTTCCCTATCGCCCTTCTTTTCTCACTATTTTATTTTCCAGAACATCAAGATGAAGATTTTGGAAAGTATCGAAAGTGTTCCTCGCCAGGCACATCGGTAAAAAGTTGATTGAAAAACCTTTTTTTATCTTTCTTCAGAAATATTTTCTGTTATTGTGTCATTGATCCACATAGTATCAGGCAAAAGTGAAAATGCTTTTTCAGAGAGCCCTTAAAGATTACAGTAAGACCTCGATTTATCGGATTTCATGGGACCGGAGGTCAAATCTTTTAAATCGCGGAATCTGCTCAATCGCGCTAGTCGGTCCTACTGAAGGGACTGGAGGATCGATCCGTTAAATCGCGATCCGATAATATTTGAGGTCTTATTGTACGTCCAGCTAAGTATGTTGCAGTGGTTTCCAAGGAGTATCAAGATTTTTTTTTTTTTTTTTTTTTTGCTTTTGTCAAAGTCTTATTGTCAGCTGTTTTGTTCTAAAAAAAGTGTTATTTCCAATAAGCAGACTAACTAGTACTCTAATCAAGCCATTGATTGATTTTTCAGATATTGGAAATTTAACCCTAGATTGTACTACAGTAATGACTCAGACATCGTACATATGTTCCTCTCTTCACTCAGCCTCCAGCTGTTTCAACGCTCTTTAAGTTGATGGAGAATCGTCCAAGCACAATTCCAAAAGTGTCAAAATTCCAAATGGCTTGAAAATACGAAGTTCTTCAGGGCTCTCAGGTAATACTTTACGCTTTTGTTTTAGGTCTAAATTAGACTTTTTTCTGTCTTACAATTTCTTCTGAACACGCTTCCTCTCGAAGCCTCAGCCCTCTAAACTTCTGAAACATCACTTATTTTTTCTTCAGTTCTGCCCTCAAAATTCACTCTCCCTTCAACCTTGTGTAGTTGACACTACGTTTTTTAACTCTTCTCTTCATTTCCGGGCTTCAAATCAGGATTCTAATGTTTGCAAGGGATTTAGGAGTTTTTAATTGTATTTTAGCCCTTAAAATAAAAATTTAAGCAGACTTAATTTAAATTTAGAACTAAGTGCACTACTCAGTGATGTTTTGGGAAAAAAACCACTTATTAGTAGTGTATTCCCATTTTCCTTTCATCTTCATTTAGCTCAAAACCTGGAAACATGACAACTTACATTCTTAGCAGCAATTTTGATCATTTATTTTCCTCAAAGTTCAAAGCAAAGAGTGCAAAGTTATTCAATTAGAGAATTTAATCTGTAAGTGAAATTCTTACATGTCAACTTGGACTGCGATCCCAATTTTCAGAGTGATCACCGTGAGTTCTTCATTGTGGGCAGCAAAATGAATTTTATGTTTTGAACCTGACTGAAATAATTTTTAACTCCGTAATCAGACTTTCTCATGTGCCGTTGAAATCAGTGTGTCTTAGCTAAGAATAAGTCTGGGGAAGCTCTTTGCACCCTGGCTATCGAATTCTTTAAATTGCAAGTATTAAGAAATTTCTTGAACGGTGTAAATTTTTATGAAAAATATGTCTATAGCCGATGTACTCTATGTATGTATGTGGAGAAAACCCCTTTACTTAAGTTCACCAAGTTATTGAATACTTGTAGAATGCAATTGTAGGCGTTCAGATACTTAAGGCTTCCGTATAGGCAAGGGTGCAGATTGCTCTAGGCCTTTGCAATTTTCTGCAACGTTCCGGGTTTTCGCCAAATGGTCAACACAAATTTTGTTTGCTCAACTGCGCAGTCAAGACCAATTTGCAACTCAGAATTTAGATTTTCCCCAAAGAGTCATGGGAATAGACAGCCGAAACATGCCTTCTGCTTTTGCATATGCATTCATTTTCCTAATAAAATTAGAAACTAAAATTGAAGCAATTATTGTTTCAAATTTTGATTCTAAGTGCTCTAGACTCACCTTGGAGTCAGAAACTATTTTGCTTCAACATTGATTTAATCCTTTCGAATCAAGCATCCATCATGTGTCGTCCATGTACGTGTGATATTTGTTATGTGTATGCTGTTGATAATAAATTCAATTTTATTTATTTAAAAGCTAAGGTGGATTTTATTAAACCATAAAAATTGTTTGTGTGTAAACATTTTCCAAGGTGCAGAAATGCAACATAAGCTCTCATCTTTCGTGGCACAACTGATTGTTTATTTATTGTCCATGCATATGGTTACCAGTTGATGGTATTAAACATCGATGTCTGATAAATTGTTGCTGCCTAAGCAGCAATGGCCGCTAAAGAAATTAACGGATATTGATAACCGAGTCTTCCTGGTGTTATTCGCGTTTATTGTTTCATTTGTCAAGCCTGCGATGTTGGCAACTTTCTAGGAATATTGTCAAAAACATTTTGTTTCAATGTTTTGGGAGTACGTTAATTTATTTATTTTATTTTTTTGTTTTAATGGAGTGGAATGGACAGACAAAATTTTAACAGCTGCATCGATTTGATATTCTAGATTTTTGAAGTTTTGCTAGCCATTACTAGATCATGTAGGTATGGAGGCATTTTAATACCTAACGTACGTGCAAGCATGCTTTGAAATGGCTGCTAGGAGTGGGAAAGCTAATTGTGCCCAAGATATCTTATTCATTGATAATCAATGAAAAATTTAACAAGTGAATTCATTAAACTATCAATTCTTAATCGGAGAAATAAATGGTGTTTTCCAAATTTCAAGAAACTTCTACTGGGCGTCCGTGGATGAAGCATTGCTCTAGGAAGAGAGCTCCTTTTTTCTGTATTATGAAATTATTGCTGTCAGGTTGATGGGGTTTAATTTAAAAAAGTCCATGTTTAAACTTGTTGGAAATATCTTCGAGCGTTTTATTCAAAATTTCTTGCGCATTTTAACTAACTTTCTGGTCGAAATTTTGGAAGTAATTTGTTAGACTGTGGCACATTGTGCTTGGAGGCGATGTCTTTCCGTGTCATACACTTGTTATCATCACAAAATTTGATCAATTTCAATTTTTTTGCATTGGATAACATTGCGAGTTTCCGTTTTGGTGCCATAAGGATGAGAATAAATGGCACAGCACTCCGTAAAATTTCAATCGCACTTCACCAACTTAACAACTTATTAACAAGCACACTTATCCCATCTTATTAGCATAATAAATAACAATGGACTATCTTCTGGACGTATCTTCTCTAGTCAAGTCCGTTGTTCAAAGAAGTCCATAATCTTGATGTATTTTTTTCGAAATGTAAGAATCAACGCATTTTTGACTCTCCATCTCAGCAGTGTATCCGGTTTCAATCTCCAAGACTTCTGAACCTAATT
The DNA here is from genome assembly GCF_918797505.1 of Bemisia tabaci. NCBI lineage: Eukaryota > Metazoa > Arthropoda > Insecta > Hemiptera > Aleyrodidae > Bemisia > Bemisia tabaci. Next base: position 44,192,770 of record NC_092798.1, read on the forward strand.
TCTTCACGTCTTCAAGTATTAAAGTTGTCAAAACATGTGCTAATATTGACCAGGGTGTCTACTAGTCTAGACTGGATTATCAGAAATAATACTGATTTCCTCGGGGCGGTCCGGAAGCACTGAAAAAGTGCTATAATTTGGCAAGAAGGTCCGGAATTTTTTCCTTCATATCTTGCGTGTCTTTTAATAAAGCCTGGGAAGTATTCAACCTCCTGCGCGGTGAATCCTCGATTAGTATTTGCCTGCAAGATTGCGTTAGTGCAGTCAGTTGATCTTCAAGCCATTAATGAAATTTCATGTCTTCGTCATTTTTGTTGCAATTCGAGCGAGAAATTCAAATTTTCGAATTTTGTCACACCGATGTACTGAAAAGTCACTGAATTTCTCTATTAAGGAGGTACTGAATTTCTTGGGAATGTACTGAAAAAGTACTCTAAAAGCACTGATTTTTGGCCTGCCTGTTTTTTCGGACACCCTGTCGACAAGAAAGAAAGAAATAAATAATTGAAACTATAGTGTCTAGGCACTTGTACTTGTGAAAAACTCCTATTCACTCCTCCTGTAGTTCTCAATACCAAAAGTGGGCATCAATACCGAGACATTGAGTTGAGAATTAAATTATAGTAATTGAGGAATGTTGGCCGTAAAAAAAAATTGGAGAAGGAATGGCTGCGGGCTTGTTGAGAGCTCTTATTTTACCAATGCTTTTTCAGAGAGGTTGGAAAAAACCACTTATTTGTCGATGTCTCTCCTTGTTTCTCACGTTCTATAGTTCCTGAAACAAGTGGAGGGTGGACTTTCATCAGAAATTATTAAGGAGAGCTTTGGATTTTCTCACAGGTACCTTTCGAGGGGGGGGGGGGTTCTGAAAATCGGAAAAGGTGCTTTACATAATTAACGGACTGCAATTCAGCGCAACATCTGTTCAACGCAAGCATAATAACTGCAGCATGTATGAATATGCATAATACCTCGTCCTTTTAATATGGCAGGGGCAGTTTAGGTGAGGTCACGGTTGACTTTGCGATACTTCTGTGAGAAATCTCCTCAGAAGGATAAGCCCTCCAGCAGGCTGATTATTGACATTTATAGACAAAGAGATGGACAAAGAAGACAGGGAGTATAGAGCGATCATATTGGTTGAAACGGGTGGTTCTTATCGACTAAGGGGGAAAATGGACTAACTAAACGGGCTCCCGTGTGCTGTTAGTTAGTCTTTTACCAGCCTCCTTTGTTAATTGCAACCACCTGCTTTCACCGATAGTATCCCTCCATATCCCCATTGTCTTCTTTTTCTATATATTTGTCCATCAGTTTCAATGATTAGCCCAAGGCTGGTGTGTTTGCAGCTGAAAATCAGCGGCGACACTGAACTCTCATAAACTGATTTTCCGGGTTGTCATGTTAAAAACAAGAGGCACCCTTCGGCCCTGTGATAAGATGTCTATCAGGAAGTCACTCCATCAATTCCTCATTTGCGGTTGGTCATCAGCCCGTGCTCCGTGCATAAACATTTCCTCATTGCTGGGGTTCATTGCGCTTCGAGCGGTTAAATTAAGTTCGTAAGTTTTTTTCTTTTTTGTATCATATCATCCTTGTATCTTTCGATTTTGACCTTTATTCTATTTTGCTATTATTTACACCTGCAATGTCTCCTTTTTGTCTCAGAAAAAATTCTTTTTTTCGGAGTTACGGTACAGGTTAACCGTCAATTGCATTCATGACAGAAGCTGGTCATTTATTCTTTTTCACAGGTTAATAATTACACTCAATCATAATTTTTCTCGGTGGCGTCACTGCATTAAGTGTCGCGTACATTTAGTATTTTCTAGAAGTTCGTCCCTTCTCGGGAAGCTTCAGTGTGTTTTCTTTTTCTTTTTTTTTCATCATTATTTTTTAGGGTAATTTAATTTTCTTCTTTTTTTTGTCTCCCTTTTTTCGATCCGCGAAGTTCAGTCGCCGCAGGCTTTTGCGCCGGTGAGCTCTTCGAAAATCCGGTTAATGTTATCCCTAAATATCGCTCGCGCAATGATCAAACCGCATGGATGAACCGTCCACCTCGAAGAATTCACTGATGTCACCCACGGTCTTTGTCGCGCTATCATCAAGGTGTGCACTGGTCCAGGAAATCTGTACTGATGTTTTAAGGCGGTCCGGAAGCACTGAACAAGTACGGAAAAGGTCCGGAATTTTTTGCTTCGTTCCACGGGTGTTTTTGAAACAGCCTGGAAAACATGCTACTATCCGTGTCGCAATGATTCTTAGTGCATTATTTTCCCAGATCGTGATTTTGAAGCCAGCTGATCCTCGGCTACCACGTGCTTCCAACTCTGTGGCTACGTTATTTTTCTCGCTTTTTGAGAGTGACTTTCGACTTTAATGGAATTGCGTCACCTAATGGTACCCAAAAAGTCCTGAATTTTTCTGCTTATGAGGGGGTAACGAATTTTTTGGAAAGGTACCGTGAAAGTACTCAAATTTGCCAGCCAGATGGAGTAGACACCCTATGTATGCAACGCAACAAAGCGCATATGGAAAGTCGGCAGTTTTGAAAACGCCTTCAATTGTGGCGTGATACCTCACGCATTCCGGAGAGTACGTATAGTTGTATCATTGCGCCTTAGCAATGCGATGGAAGATTAATATTGAAGTAGCCTCCACGCTGGCCTTGTCGGGGTTCCTTTGCCGCCATTGCAGTTCTGACCGCATGGCTTTAGTGTGCTCAAGCTAGGATTGTAATTTATCAAATTTTTAATTTATATAGGAGAATTAACAATAATCAAGTATCAATAACAGTCGCCGCATTGTACGTGGTTGCCTGTTGTGCGGCTACCGGGGAATGGGAAAAATCTTGTAGTAAGCATGCCACTTTTTATTGGGTGGGCTGCAATGTGTGTAGAAATCTTCTCCTCTTGCGTTCGGTTCGACAAGGCTCTGTTCCCATTCCATGATTTAATTGCATGGGCTCAAGTGGGGACAAGTCGAGACCATTTACGGTCTCCCGTCATTCCGCGTCGCGGTGAAAATCGAGATTCATCGCCGAATTGCACTTGGTTGCCTGTTGTGCGGCTACCGGGAAATGGGAAAAATCCTGTAGTAGGCATGCCACTTTTTTATTGGTCGGGCTGCAATGTGTGTAAAAATCTCCTCCTCTTGCGTTCGGTTCGACAAGGCTCTGTTCCCATTCCATGACTTAATTGCATGGGCCAAAGTGAGGACAAGTCAAGACTGTTCACGGTCTCTCGTCTTTCCGCGACGCGGTGAACGTGGAGATTTATACATCGCCGAATTTTCAAGAAACCCGATATGGAAATTCGGTAATTTCAAAAACGCCTTCAATTGTGACGTGATATCTCACGCATTCCAAAGAGTATGAATAGTTGTATCACTGCGCCGTAGCAATGGGATGGAAGATTAATATTGAGGTAGCCTCCACGCTTGGCGGCTGGCCTTGTCGGTTATCATCTGCCGCGATTGCAGTTTTGACCGCTTAGTTAGAGAGTGCTCAAGCTATGATTCTATTTCGCAAATGTATGATTTTTACAGGAGAATCTAACCAAACCCACAAATTGCTTTTTTCCAAAAAACTGTTTTGCCTAAAGTTTTTTTTTTTGTTTTTTAACTTTTATTTTTTAATTCTTCAATGTTTATATTTTCCATGTCAATGATGTTTTCATAAAGGTCCGTCGTTCCGCGTTCCCCTCTGATGGTTTTCTTGTAAAATAAGAAGAGTTATGAAATATAACTAAATTAGAGGAATTCAAATCAACGATGAACTTAAAGGCGCCGAAAAATTACTGAATTTTTCTGCCTACGAGTTACTAGAATTTTTAAGGAGGTACTGAAAAAATACTGTGGAAGTACTTATTTTTTGCCAGCTAATGTTAGTAGACACCTGATCGTTTCAAAAGACGCATCCCTCGTCTCGTCCATCAGAAAAGTTAGGCTTGGAGGTGGCAATGTTGCGGTAGAGACAGCAATAGAATACGTATATCACCTTGAAATGAACGCAATCAAAGTTCGTGTTTCTTAATCTCGCAGTCGCTTTCGATCTTGTTTCCACACACTTTTTCATCGATAAAGTCAAAGTTTTCTTTTCAAAAATTTCAAGGTGTTTGTTCACGATCTTGGCCACTGGAGGGTGGGAAAAATCCTGTAGTAGACATGCCACTTTTTATTGGATGGGCCACAATGTGTGTAGGAATCTCCTCTCTGTGTTCGGTTTGACAAGGCTCTGTCACCATTCCATGATTTAATTGCATGGGCCAAAGTGGGGACAAGTCGAGACCGTTCACGGTCTCTCGTCATACCGCGTCGCGGTGAACATCGAGATTCATCGCCGAATCGTACTTGGTTGGCTGTTATGCGGCTACGGGGGATGAAAAATTTTCTGTAGTAGGCACGCCACTTCTTATTTGGTGGCCCGCAATGTGCGTAAAAATCTCCACTTTCTTGCGTTCGATTTGAAAACGCCTTCAATTGTGGCGTGATACCTCGCGCATTCCGGAGAGTCCGAATAGTTGTATCATTGCGCCTTAGCAATGCTATGGAAGATTAATATTGAAGTGGCCTCCCCGCTGGCCCTGTCGGTTTTCCCTTGCCGCGATTGCAGTTTTGACAGCATTGCTTAATTGTGCTCAAGCTAGGATTGTAATTTATCAAATTTTTAATTTATATAGAAGAATTAAAAATAAACTAGTATCAGTAACAGTCGCCGCATTGTACTTGGTTGCCTGTTATACGGCCACCGAGGAGTGGGAAAAATCCTGTAGTAGGCCTGCCACTTTTTTATTTGGTGGGCCGCAATGTGTGTAGGAATCTCCTCTCTGTGTTCGGTTTGACAAGGCTCTGTCACCATTCCATGATTTAATTGCGTGGACCAAAGTGGGGACAAGTCGAGACCGTTCACGGTCTCTCGTCATTCCGCGTCGCGGTGAACATCGAGATTTATCTCCGAATCATATTTAGCTGGCTGTTATGCGGCTACGGGGGATGAAAAATGTTCTCTAGTAGGCATGCCACTTTTTTATTTGGTGGGCCTTAATGTGTGTAGGAATCTCCTCTCTGTGTTCGGTTTGACAAGGCTCTGTCACCATTCCATGATTTAATTGCGTGGGCCAAAGTGGGGACAAGTCGAGACCGTTCACGGTCTCTCGTCATTCCGCGTCGCGGTGAACATCGAGATTTATCGCCGAATCGTATTTAGCTGGCTGTTATGCGGCTACCAGAGAATGGGAAAAATCCTCTAGTAGGCATGGCACGTATTCCCCCCATCACGAAGAAGAATCAGCAGACAAAGTTTACACATGATTACCGTCCATAGAGACTCTGCTAAAACATTACATGTATCTCACTTTGTAAGAAACTAATTTTGAACGATGTTTAATAATTCATTTGCGGGTGTACTGAAAGAATTCAGCTAATTCCGGCTCTGTAATGAAATCGCGTAATGCGCGTTAGACGTATGGGTCAACCGTCTGGGGACCACGTCTGATCTCGTGACCTCTGACTTTGGCAAGGTAGGGAAGTGAGTTCTGTGTTGGACGATCCATCTGGTGGTGGAGTCTAAACATATTCCGCATAGGAATGATAATCGCAGGTGTGAAAATCCATATATTGAAGCACAAATATATAGTTTTAAACCTATACACACAAAACACAACCTATCACATATATAAAGCTTGGCGTCGGCTGAAAGGGAAATTGAGATAAATGGGTCATACAGAGGACCACTGCTCCTGCGCACTCCAGGGAGTACAGCCAAGTTGAAGACTTTCAATGCACTGGCCCGGTGACCTATCGTATTAATTGCTGTCACTACATTTACATCATTATCTCTCCATGAGGGATACTGAACGAGAGCCATCTTTCTGGCATATCCTTGTAGTGGTCCTTGCCCCGTATGGTGGTTCAGGAGGTACAGATTAGCTTTAGTTGCAATGACCAAATACATAGCCTTTATAATTGGGCCCTTCTGCACAGTTTCGTCTGGTGCCTTTTCTATAATCGTAGGATCGATACATTTTCATCATTATCTCTCCATGAGGGGTACTGAACGAGAGCCATCTTTCTGGCATACCCTTGTAGTGGTCCTTGCCCTGTATGGTGGTTCAGGAGGTACATAAGCTTTGGTTGCTATCACCAAAGACAAAGCCTTTATAATCGGATCCTTCTGCACAGTTTCGTCTGGTGCCTTTTCTGTAATCTTAGGGTCGATAGTGGCCCTTTTCAACCAGTCACTGTCCGGCTCGCCTCTCACCAAATCACAAAGGCCAGCAAGAACTGTACCAGCTGCTGCACTTGTATAAAGGGCTCTTCGTTCAGCTGTGTGTTGCTGAGAAGTCGTGTGCGCCCAAACCGCTGCGTAGCCCGCTGCTCTGGATAGTGTTAGATTTTCTAGAACAGGCAGTTTGCAATTATCAAGCAATCTCGGGTCCACACCAACTGCAATGCCCACTTCTAAACTCCCATCGAGGGCCGGGAGGTCAAATAACACGGCGGAAATCATACCCACAAGATCCATTTTGGAGATTTTTTTGTGAATCGTTAGCAAGAAGAAAAATTATGTACCTTCGATGTACAGTCCTAACTATGCGACTTTACCAAAGAATTACTTTTTTGGGTTTTACTTTGTTTATTGCTTATATTTTTCTTTCATTTGAGCTTGTTTTTGTTAAAATTTTAGGGAGTTTTTCGGATTTCTATGAAATTTTCAATGTTTCAAACAAAGTCCTTATCTGGATTTTCTGGTCTAAGTGTCACATCAAGGGATACATTATTTCATGACCGGTCACCAAAAGGATAGCGGAAAATTAAGAGGTGTTGTCGTTTGTCGATTCTACGCGAGCATGGCCACCATGAAGAGGACCATCAGGCTGCCGTGCTTAGGAAAACCGTCGTACACTGGGGAAAAAAAAAAACGCATTGGATCTGAAGTCCCGACTCTTAAAAACATCGACAAGAAAAAGTACTCAAAAGTACAAAAAAAAAATAGCCCTAGCCCTCGGTTGACGACTTCAAGAGAAAATGTCAGCTGAAACGAGTAGTGAATACCAACGTCGCAATCGGAGGAATGTATTTTTCCAGTCTCACCATCGTCCTCTGCGCTAAATTCACCGCAAACTGTACACTGGAAAAAAAAAAAAACACATCGGATCTAGAGTCCAGTCTCTTAAAAACGTCGACCAAAAAAAAAGTACTCTTGATTCAATCAGAATCTAGCTTAAATCAAGAACCAAGCCTCTTAATTAAAGCGGATTACGTTTTGATTCAAGCAAAAATCAGATTGAATCAATAGTATTTTTTCTAGTCAGTGTTTTCAAGAGTCTGGACTCAAAATCCAATGTTTTTTTTCCAGTGTATGAAGAGTCATCAAATTTCTCCGGATAAAACTTGTATTTTTGAGGAAAGCTATGCGTATTTTCTCTAAAATTCGCAGATATTTAAGATAAAATCGCAAACAAGATTGCTTGAAAAATATAGAGAAATGATGGCAACTTTCCCAGTAAACTCGTTTTTTATTGAAGGAAGTACGGCACCGTCCGAGGGGGCTCATACGGCGTTCTTCCATAGCCCACACTGGATAAAAAAACACATTGGATCTAGAGTCCAGACTCTTGAAAACATTGACAAGAAAAAATACTCTTGATTCAATCGGATTTTTGCTTGAATCAAAACGAAATCCGCTTAAAGTAAGAGGCTTGGTTCTTGATTTGAGCTAGATTCTGATTGAATCAAGAGTACTTTTTCTTGTCGATGTTTTTAAGAGTCTGGATTCTAGATCCAATGTGTTTTTTTCCCCCCCAGTGCAGCAGTAAGGGTTTGTTATTAGCCAACGGAGTTTTTAGTAGTATCCGTCCAGTGAAACCGACGCCGAAGAGTTACACAAAATGTGCCATTAGCATGTTGACCCCCACGGACAGTGACGGAGCTGACCAATCACGAACTCCATTCCTTCCCGGTCTTGTCCCGTTTAGTGGGCAACACAGTTTCACTAAGAATCGGCGCGATGGTCAGCATCAACCCGCACGAAGTCCTTGGCTCGGACGTCGTAAATCACGGGAGAGGCCCGCGATTCTCGGCCCCGGCCGAGGCGGAGACATAAAGGAAACGCGGCAGCGGCCACGTCCATCTTGGAGCGGGAGGGGGGGGGGGGGCGACGGAGTAAAAGGCCGAAATTGAAAGCGACAAAACAATGAAACATTAACCGGGGAAAGTGGCGTATAAGTCAATGGCGGAGGCATAAAACCTCCGGAGCCAACCTCATAACGTGTCCCTGCCGTGTCGTAAATAGACGTGGCACATCAAATTATAGTGCGGGCGTCCGCGCGGTCGCTACATCGGCGCCCAATTCGCCGCATTATCCTCCGAGCCCCCGGTGATTCAAATTTCGCCCTACGCGAATGGTGGACCGAGTTCATCAGAAATGAACCAACCCGTATGAAGTTGAAACTGAGGAAAAGAGGTTTGAACACGGGAAAAAAAAGTCGCTTGGATGTTGAGTCCAGACTCTAAAAATTTGACACGGAAAAATACTCTTGATTCAATCGGATTTTTGCTGGAATCGAATGGAAAGCCGCGTAAATCAAGAGGCTTGACTCTTCGCTTCAAGGTAAAATCCGATTGAACCAAGAGTATTTTTTCTTGTCAATGTTATTAAGAGTTTGGACTCTAGATCCAAGCGACTTCTCTTTCCAGTGAAGTTTTCTTCCCGCATAAGGCTCAATGTAGAAAATTAACTTTAATCCCTCTTTTCCCGAACTAGTCTCTTTTTTTTCAACTTTCGGATTTTGGCAGACAAACGACTAGTGGAACGCGAAAACACTCTAAAATCAATTTTTTCGAAAATGTGGGTTGATTTCTTTCTGATTAAACTCGGTCCCAATGTACTCGTCGAGACATATCATCGGATCCAATGATTTCATGATTTTTCAGGTTTTTCCCCTTTTTTTTCAGTGGCTCACGTTCAATGTACAGTGATCAAAGCTAGCGTTCACGGAACTCTTTCATAGAAAAGAATCATGCATCAATCATTGCACGATTGGACTGGCCCGAAAGAAGCCATACCGAGAGAAACTTCAACACAAAAGTTTAGTTAATACGTTAAGTGAAACACAAAATAGCCCCAGCCCTCGGTTGACGACTTCAAGAGAAAATGTCAGCTGGTTTTCTTGAAGTAATCTAATAACGAACGAGTAGTGAATATCAATGTCGCAATCGGAGGAATGTTTTTTTCCAGTCTTTCCATCGTCTTCTGCGCTAAATTCACCGCAAACTGTACACTGGAAAAAAAAAACACATTGGATCTAGAGTCCAGTTTCTTAAAAACGTCGACAAAAAAAGTACTCTTTGATTCGATCAGAATCTAGCTTAAATCAAGAACCAAGCCTCTTAATTTAAGCGGATTTCGTTTTGATTCAAGCAAAAATCCGATTGAATCAAGAGTATTTTTTCTTGTCAATGTTTTCAAGAGTCTGGACTCGAGATCCAATGTGTTTTTTTTTCCAGTCTACCAAAATCAAATCGCCATTTGTGTTGTTTTGTGTTTCACTTCCGATTTAAACTGAAAGTACCACAAATATTTTTTCCAGTGCAGCTGAATCTTTCTCGTCTAGTACATGAAATTCTTCGAGCTTTGGCATTTTAAGCGGGGGTCTGACGAAAGCTCCGCTATCGTTTCGCAAATCTTCTCTCGGTAATTCTAAGAATAACAGGATTTGGTGTAGCGACAATCAATTTTTTTTTTGAACCATTGACCCATCGCAAAGGGTCGGCCGACTTCAACCCGAGTTTTTACACGACTTTTTTTTTTAATCGTGGATGTCCTTGGGTACGTCATTATATGGATGATTAGTGCGCCGTTATTGTGAATGCTTCTCATAGTGCGTGATTACAACCTGTAGCAGTACTATTTCAATATTTTATACCTACATCCTGATTCTTGATCTGCATTCTTGACGTGATGATCTGAATGTTCAACACTGCAATGTACTGAGCTATGCATACTACGTACTATGTACTGCATGTATGTGTGTATGTTGTTACAGAGATTCTCTGCCTTCTGGAAGTGCTTCACTCACGTTAATACCCGATTTTTTTATTGTGGAGATCAATCCTTGCATACGTCACAGTTAATAACATCAGCATCTAAATGGATGAAATTTCCACATCCTTTTCTTCAACGCTGAGGATTGTCGTCTCGTTGCTCCTGCGAGCGAAAGTTTCGTATTATAACTTTGCTATTCGTCTAACGGCGGTGCTTTAAGCTTTTCAATTTTTAGTAAGCTTTTAGGTCACAGTGACATGTCGCAAAAATGTGTGTAATTTCAGCCAGCGAGGCAACAGAGCCGCTGCAGCTAGTGCTGAAACAGATGGGGAGGTCGTTAGATGATACGGGCTCAGTCAGTGCGATACCGAAGCGAATCAACTATTTTGTTGCGGCCTCGCCTCAAAAAACTAATATACAGATCATGAAAACTGATTGTAAACAAACCAAGATCGGGCGTTGAAAGCCGGGTCGGGGTGGGTGTAACGAGGGGTGGACGTCGTCCTTCCGCGACCGCCGCACGTGGGTTCGGAACCCTGGTTTGGCCGGATTTCGTCAGGATTTGACCTGTGTGCGATGCGGAGGGAGTAACCGAGAAGTTACATGCGGAGGTCATGCGGTTGAATTATACGTTTTTGAATGCTCATTAACTAGCTGTTGTACACTACTCTTCCGTCGAGTTCTTCAAAACTTGTAAAAAACCTACTCGCGCAGAAATTAAAACTGACAACTCATTGCCTCATCATCAACGGAATCAATGGACCACTAGACAAGGTACGAATTTAAGCAATCTGATACATGTTTCTTAACCAGAATTTCACGTAGAGCACGATTCGCACAACGAAAATTATTTAAACCAGCTCCTAACGAAGATATCAACGTTTTTATTTCACATTGGTCACGAGGACTTTGAACTGCCCGCTCACAAGAAACTCAAAGCTCTACGTGAGTCAAATCGCGCGCTACAACGGTTTCAGCAAGCTTCTCGGTCGAGCAATGTTCATTTCCCACCATGTGTTGTTCAAACTATTAGCAATTTCCTATAGCTGAGCCAAAGCGTCAAGATCGAGGTTGCCAGATATGTATATCGCAGAGACTGTTATGATAACGTTTAGCGCGCGATGTGAATCACGTAGAGCATTGAGTTTTCATGAGCGGGTTATGTAAATTCACGCATCAAGAACCATTTAATATCTTCGTGAAGAGATAATTTCTGTAATTTTTCGTTATGTGCATCGTGTTCTACGTAAAATTTTGGTTAAGACACATGTATCAGAATGCTGCAATTCGTACCTTATCTAGTCGTCCATTGTTTGGCTGAAAACGTAAGTCCATTCCAAGGTTTCAAAATTGTCTTTGGACCGATTTTTTGCAAAGATGACAATCTTGAGGAATCTTCTGGAGAAAATATCGTAAAATTTCTTCCTATAACTCCATCCAAGTTATAGTGATAGTTTAATGATCAGCCTATCAGTGTCCGCTGTCCGCGCATAATCGAATCGTTCATGGCAATTCTCAAACTTCCCGGTGAAAGAAGAAGAAGAAGACGGGATCTGGTGTTGCATGCGTAGATATAGCCTGGAAGATGGGTAGAAGCGGGCCTGGTGCTGGAAGCGCTTCAGATGGAAATCGACTGAGGAACTTGTCCATGATGTCTTCTTGGTAAATGGTCGCTATGTCAGCAGAATGCATAGCTCGGAGTATCTGAAGATAGTAGAGTATTCCAAAATATACTCTGGAAACGAGGGGGTGCCATTGATGTCCGGGAAGAGGAAAATAGTCGTTTGTTGCTATTAGATCGTCTAGGTAACTTAATGTCCGGTGAAGATGTAGGGAAGAGGGACGAAAAGTCAAAACAGCTTTACGCTTTTCAAGTGTAGGAAATAACTAGGGCTACAAGACAACTAAACTAGGGCTATAAGATTTTCGAGTTTTGAATGAGGTGGTTTCTTGGCGTCTAAAGAGGTGTCTTTGATTGGTATTGTTTGATTAATAAGGTGAGCATCCTGTTCAGTTTTAACTGGAAGAATAGCAGAGCTTCTGTAATTTTCAGAGATTCCAGTCCGATGTGATTAAGTCTGCTGTGACTTTTTCAAGTAGGTTGGGGGTGGCCTAGCGACAAAAGCGGACTAGATATTGATCTGGAAATAGGTTTGAAGATAGGCGAGGAGAGATGCTCCGAGCACTATTTGGAATCAACCTCTTTTGCGAAAAATTCAAATCAGTGATCAACCTTGAGGCCAATTTAACATTTCTCCCTTGAGAGGTTACTACAAGTATTCCTCTGGTGCAGTTTCATCCAGCCTCTAAGGTAAGCCGGAAGACTAACTGTTCAACTGTTCGACAAAAATGCAAGTGCTTCTTGGTCTGACATGCACGCGTACACTGAGAAAAAACTATGGCTTATAAACCTATTAGTGGTAAATATGGAACACCACTAATAGTAGTACCTCTACATATAATAATAGCACATATACCTTAGTTATGGTCTCTGTACCTTAATTAGGTACAGAGACCTTAGTATGGTTCACAGACCGAGAATCATTAGTTTATTTACGACTATTATAGGTGTTCCATATTTACCTCTAATAGGTTTATAAACCATAGTTTTTTCTCAGTGTACATTATTCCCTATACAATATACTCTACACGCTCACATGTCTACCCTTGCTACTCTTCGTGTATTACAACTTCATAAACATTCACCCTCAGATCTTAACGCCAACAACTTGCCGCTTCATCCTCAATTACGATTCTCTAACTAAGTAGCGATTTGAATCGTCCGATCCGTTTCACACCCTCAAAGTGGATCATGAACGAACATGCGCGATGGAAAAATGCCACGAACTAATCCGAAACCTCTCAATTTTTCCGGAAAGATGTCACGATCTCACCGGTTTTAATTTTTATTCTCCCTCATTGTCTTGGCGGGCGGAGCGTTGGATGTCCAGATGTCAATGAAAGAAAGACTCTTTTCGAGCTCAGAAGTTGGAAAGTTGAGATGATGAGATACGGGCGCTAACTTGGGCTCCCCCCGGCCGCCGCGCCGCGAAGTGAGATATCAAGATCCGGGAGCAAAATTATTCCATTGTTCGAAGGGTTACCGAGTTCATTCATTCATTTGCCGCCTTTCATCGCCGCGCCCAGCTTCTCTGAACTCCTTCCAACCTTTTTTTCGTCCCTCTTTTTAGAGCCTCTCCGCTCCTTAATTATTAATTGTGGGGTGGAGATAAATATATGCCTAATTTCTCTCCTTCACAACTCCCCTTCTCCCTAAGCGGAAGTCTTTGATTGGGCCAACTTTTGATTTTTGCCCCTGTGACGCGTCATTGAAGCGCAACCCCACGATCTTAAGGACTTGGAGCTTCAGCGATCAACCCGTGCGCTCTGCGGTGAACCAATCTTGCGTGTGCTTGTGCTCTCAATGCTGTTGTGTGATATCTTTTCGAAAGCAAGCAAAGGAGATAATTAAAACATGTTGTAATGTTTTTCACAAGGCTAAAACATTAAAAACACTAAAAGGCAGCGTTTCGAGCTGTTACCAGCTCATTTTCAGCTGCAACAAAAATACAAAAAACAGTAAAAAATTGAGCGGCCACCTTCGATAAAGCACTAAAACATAGCCCGAATATACGAATAAAGGAGAGAATTATAATAGGAGGAGGCACGGATACAGTTGTGGCAATCTTGTGTTATCTCCTCCAGGCTGGAGTTTACATCGAAGAAAACATTGTTTAAAACATGGGTAAATAAGGCTAAAATATCCAAAACACTGAAAGGCAGGACATTTCGAGCTGTTTTCAGCTTATTTTCAGCTGCAAAAGAACTCTAAAAAAAACAAGTAACAAATTTTTTAAAAGTAAAAAACTACAAGTAAAAAATTATTTGTACATGGAGCCTCCTCCTTGAACGGCCGAAATACACGTCAGTATAATTACATTTCAGCTATTTACAGAAAACAATTTACACACAGCTACAGTACATGTTTATACATCACTACAAATTTAAACACCGAAATTCGAACAGAATTTGTGAACCTTCTAAAATTTTCCATACCGAGTTTTTCGTGATATAATTAGAAATTTTGTATATAATGAAATTTCTTTATGTCTACTCATACCTGAGCTGGCTGATGAGCTGTCTTGCTCTGGCAGATCGAGCTGAAAGATTAATTCATCCGTTAAGTGCGGTATGTTAGTTTCGGCTCGACAGTGGTGTGGTACCCTGTGGCACATAACGTTAAGAAATTCCAGGAGGCTTTATGTGCCTCTTGCAAATGCACGCTGTTTCTTCAAGATTCTTTTTCCTTCTCTAACAGCTCCTTTGCAACATAAAATGGGTTTTCCTCAAATGTTTTTTTCAGGTTTGTTAAGAAGTGCCGAGGAGGCTGGTTATTATTTTGATAAATTATAAATTAATTTTTTTGTTTAAATTATTTTAAATCATAATTAAAGTTCCATGACTTTTATACTGCACTTGGGCAGTCTCGAAATGAAGTGTGTTAAATTCAACTTACGCAACACGTAAATGACCAGCATAAAGAGTGCAAAACTCAACTTTGCGACTTGTTCATGGGTTCAAATCACGTGCCTGAGCGCACACGACTGCAGGTAATTTGTATAAAGAGCGTAGAACTCATCTAACACAAATACAGATATTAGCATTAAGAGGCAAAACTCAGCTTATGCTACTGCACCCTCCTTGTGTCAAGAGCGTTGGACTCAATTTACTCTCGTACAGATTTTGGCATATAGAGGTAAAACTCAACCTATGCGCCTGCAGATAAAATGTGTGAAGAGCGTAAAACTCAACTTACACCGGAGCAGACAAAATTTGGTTCATACATGAAAGTCAACTCGTGCCACAACTACGGTTTTTCGCAGAAAACATGTAATGTGATGGAAAAGGGATATTTTCTAACTAGAGAAATAAACAATGAAGAGGTAGAAGGATTTAATACAGGAAAAACGGCACGATAATAACACACATTGAACTGAGATTTCACTACAACATGAGACGACTGAATTATCAAAGTCTCAAGTTAATTAACTTTAGGACAGCAATAGTAATAAATGTGTATAAAAAAAAGAAAGAATGATGAAAAATGGACAAGAAAAATTCAGCGTTTCAAAAGAATTTTAATGAATCTAAATACTTGTCGAGATTCATCCAATAAAATATGTAATACACAATTTTGTCGATTCACGGGCACCCGCAGGGGCCAGTCGCCCAGTCGCCCATCCTCTCAACCTGAATAAATTGTTTAAAAAGTGAAATCATTTGAAACAAGAAACCCACAGCTTAGCAGTCCGACCGCGTTGTTCAAGTTTCTGGAGATTTCTCTCGAATTTTTCCTCACATTGAATAAACTCACTATCCCAGCGGAATCATAAATAGAATTGGTCTGCAAACTTGAAGAAAGACCCTTGGATCCTTTTCAAGTTCAACAGGAAGCTAATTAGTATCAAAAATAATTCTCGCAATTGCAAGACAAGCCAAAGAGTGCGCTCTTGCTGCTCGTGAATATGCATGCCCTTCCATTATTTTCTCTTCAGAATTAAAGGCATAAACAGTGTGAAATAATCTTTCAAACCACAGCCATTCTCGAATCCCGCGGAACCTATAAATGACATTCAGATGTAAAAACCACTTAACCTGACAACTATATTCGAAAGCCGGAGATCTGCAGCGGCATTGTAGAGAATGTCAAGCGCTTTTGTGTATAATGGCTGGTCAAAAGTAATGAAGGCAGTTTCCTGATTCAATTCTTTTGCCTTTTGAGATGCTGTAGAAAGCGCAGTGTAAATACTACCGTAATTTGTAGGTCGTGAATTGATAAGTGGCAAATGAGAAATGAAAGATGTTTCAATGGGAAGTTCCGATCGCTCCTTGAAACCAGCCCAACCGGGCTCATCATCAGGATTTCTGGTTTTACCAAACAGCGAAAAAAAAGCAATTATTGATGTAAAAGTCTCTTGAGGGAGTCATCGTCGACCCCTGGAGGAGTGGAGGGCCCTGGGGAATCAGGGAGAACGTGCGGAGCCGTTTTCTTTGGGGTCATTTTGAGGTCTGGTAACAAAATAAGAAACAGATTGTTAAAAAAAATTAGAGAGCGAAAGTAAGTCAAAAGATGATGGTATGATTTTTTCGCAAATAACTTTCTTGTAGTCCAGGTCTTCGATTTTAATCTCCGCGCTCTCCTATGGGTTTTTCTTCTCAAAAGACGGTAATTTAATTGTGCCGAATTTTTTTTTTTTAGGATAGTTGCGGTGTCTTACAATTAGTATAGACACTGTATCGGAATGACGAAACATTCAATCGATTGTTTGAGTGGTTTACTCTGATACCGTGACGAACATATGACCACTTTCGCACCCCCAGCGATGAGAGGAAAGTACACTGAACGATTCGTGACGTTAATATAGGGTAGCAACCCCTGCAACGCGGCATTCCTCTTTCGTGCTGTTAATAGCGGGTAGTTACGCTACCAGATAAAATGCCACAAGGAGGGGGTGAGACTCGAGTTGATAGTGTCGCGGGGTTCGCTCATCGGTGCTTTCTCCGGCAACTCCGTTAGGATCTCCTCGAACGGGGCACCAATTTCGTCGAGTACAATTTCCAGTAGAAAACCTGAGTAATCTGTGGAGGTTGGGAGCCAGGAGCGGCGAGTTGAAGGCTTCAAGTGACCTTTAGGAACATAAACGGCCTTCTGCGCAGCTTACGGTTGTTTCAGTTACGAACTAGCCCTTGTTATGTGTCATCATACCCCGTTGATGTAATGGTTCGGACCACGGACGGGGTGATTGGAATATTTGTGTGATGAGACATCACACAAATATGATGGGATTTGACGAATTCAGAGCTAAAGACGGCAGGTATGCCATTTCGTATCTCTGTGGATAGCCTTTTTCGAAGTACAAACGGAATTTTTTAACTCATTGTTTTACCCACTTTTTAATCTTTGGTCCTGATTTCTTACTCTTTTTCTAATTTGACTATGACGTCATTTCGGGCCCTTACTGGTCCATCTCCACGTCGTGGCGGTATTTTTTCATGTTTGTAATCCATTGTTTCCAATTGGCTGGATTCATAACTTTTTTTCAAATTTTTGTAGTTTTACTCGAGTCCTCGCGATACTACACTTTTATGGAAGAACGAATTCACAATGAAACCTTTGTCTTGCTGTAATCTGAACCTATTTCGGAGTAACTTCGACATCGCAATATACGTTATTCTACCCGTGCAGTCCGCCTTTGAGGACACGTAATTTACCAGTGGAAAAGACCCTAAATTTGCGATCGTCGCGGGTTGATGCTGACAGTAATTTTGCTACACCTACTATCCGTTCCAATCGCGCGGCAGCACGAATTTACAATGTTGTCGTCGATCTTATCGCACCTAGAATTAATTTTACCTCGATTATAACCTTATAATCTATACAGGAAATAAAAGAAAAAAAGTCCTTCGTGGTTGTTAATAGCTTTAAGAAGACTGAATTAGAGTTCTAACACAGATGTTACGTTAACTTGGTGTGTTGATTCTGTTCTAAGGGTGGTCTGGAATAGAGGAGTCACGCGAAAATGGAAACGGAGACCCAAAGGTCGCTGCGCCCTCTTCCTCGGTTTTCTTCGTACTTACGGAGAGAAAGCGTCCAACCCAGGTGGAATGTACATCTACAGTTCTGAGTCAAGCTTATCGGAAAGGTACGAACTGTTACGATTTAATTTAGGATAAAGGTATCACCAAACTGGAGTGATCCTAACGGCTGAATGTTAGCATAAAGTACTGGCTATTCCAGGGCACGCACGGTCGATTTTGCTGCGATTCAAAATTGCCATGTCTAACTTCAGGTACTTATTTATACGTAGAAGTATGGACGTATAACTATGCGGACCAACTGAACATGCGGACTAAAATATGATGCGTGGAGGTACTCACTGTCGCCCATTTTACGCATGGCCGTAATTTACTAAACGAAATTTGTACGCGGACAAAAAGTCGTTGACGAAATGTCCTGAAACAGCTTCCCTCGATTTTCTCCGTGTGTGCTGTGTGATGTTCACGGGTGTTGCGAACTTCTTTATTCCTCGCTTCTTGAGGTTCCTCCGATAGTGAACCGATTGGGATCGAGAAAAATTCAATTATTTCCGCACCATAGAATAGGATTCTATCGTAATTACTTACTTGATTGAAATTCAGGTAAGTCCGAATAATACACGTGAGAAGTATAAACTAGCAGGTGACGACAATAAAAATTGAAGAAAAACAAGAACTGAATAAGACCCGGCAGATTTTGGGTAGATTGGCTGCAAGCAAGCAAGTGTGAACTCTTTAGCAAATGTCATGAACCGCGGATGGAAGATAATACCAGGGATACAATTTTATACATATCCGAGCCGTATCGAGGGCGAATTCAGCGAATTTTTCAGAATCAATTTTCCTAGTATACGCTGAAACTTGAAGGATAGTACTGAACCTTAAGACTTGAAGAACTGAAATTTGAAAGGTTGTACTATTGTTATTCTATTTCGATGCTATCTGGGGATTGCGTCGAAATAGGAGAGCACAGTCATTTCGATCAGAAACTTGGTCGTTCTCAATCGGCCTGATGAACCGACCCTGCTCTCTACCTCGTAATAGAAGTCGTATCTGGATTATACGGTCTAGTGGGCTTTAACTGTTTCTTTCATACTACTGGCACTATGAGTAAATATAAAATCATGAACCCGTGGAGCATGTTATAAATTGTTGGGCACATATGTGGTCATCAAAAATAATAACCATTGCTTACCTAAAGCATCTCTAAGCTTTTGCTTAGCATCCGGCGGATGGATGGCCGCTTGGTTTGGGTCGTAATTCATTGTTGCCGCCACAGCCTTAAAAAACATAAAAAAAAAAAAAATGAATTAAAAATAATATTGTTCGAGCTGCTTCAAAATTTTGTGAGTGCTTGCGAACAGCGCCCTCTGGAAGCAAGGCTCAGAACTAAGGGTACCCCTGGGTAAAGGGCACCAAAATTCCCCTCCTCACGGATTTTGAATTTAATGGTCTATAGCCTTTCAGGGTCCTAAAACATGGTTTTAGGACCCATGAATTTTCAATTTCTTTATTGACTCTGTTATATTCAGCTATCGCGATTTCATCCGATTCTTTCACGAATTCAATTTTAATAGGACGGCATAGCCAAGCGGAGGGAGGTCCAAACTATGGCATTTTCATCATCCTTTTCAGGGCCGGATTTACCTACTTGCCGTCCATGGGCCGCCTGTATTTTGCCGCCCCCTTCTCATTCGTTTTGAAAGATCACTGAAAACCATCAAATGAACGTGCCAGCGGAGGAGGGGTGCACAAGACGCGTTTACTGGTGTTGAACACATTTTGTGGGAAAGCCCTGTCAATACTACTAGCAAAAGTTCACGGAACTTTGTGCGAAAGTTAAGTTTCGTAAACCTATCTCTGTGTGGACAAGGCCTTCCATTCATGAGAAATGAACGAAAAAATTATGAAAGAACAAACGTGAATGTAGATTAATGATCTGAACTTCCGCCGCCGCCGCGCCGCGCTGACCGCACCGTGTTTGGCGCAATGCGTGAAGTATTCCGACAGTCTCGTAGGCGCTGTGAGTTTCACGCCGACCGCTGCTGAACGCACTGTGTTTGACGCAATGCGTAAAGTATTCCGACAGTCTTATAGGCGCTGTGAGTTTCACGCTGACCGCAATGACCGCACTCTGTTCGATGCAATGCGTGAAGTATTCGTGCAGTCTTGTAGGCGCTCTTCCTTCCTTCTTTCTGTCTTTCTCCATTTTTAAAATTATTTTTTATTTTTATGCTGAAAAGTACGCACAACTCCTAAGAATAAACACCAGAACTGTATTTAATCGGGCATTTCTATGTTGGAATACTCACTCTTAGTTTACGTTACATGGATCTTGTTCACGGCTCGTAGGTTATTCTGGATTTTCACGTTGATGTTGATGGTGGTTTTCATCGTCGCTCTACTGCGAAAACCATGGCATCGTTTCCGCAACAATCCGACCGTCATATCCATCGACAAGAATTTCAGATCCTGGCGCACCTTTTTACCCGCCATCACATTTTGCCCTCTCAACGCTTTCAACGATACCAAGGCACGCCAAGTCATCAAAACGTGAGATTCGATTTCTTTCGTCATGTACTATCGCCGAATTTACTTTCGCGCATAGGCCGCTCCAATAATCAAATGTAAACTATGCAACACTCACATACGAGGTCTGTTAGATTAGAAACCGGATTTTGGTGATAACTAGCCCAGTGTGCGTCCGAATTAGGTTTTCTTGAGCTTTCCTGATAGCTGGTAATATACTTAAGAACGCTACGTTTACAGATTTTATTTATTTTGATCAGTGTTTATTCTGTGTCATCTTGAATACGAGTAAGTCAGGTGCGTTTTGCGATTTTCATCATGCGATCGCTGATAGAGCAAAGGTTCAACATTAACTTTTGTTTTAAACTCGGTATACCTTGTACCAAACTTTTGGTATGCTAAGTAGAGTTTACCAAGATCATTTTATAAGTTGTTTCCACTGTTTTGGGTGGTTTAAACGATTCAAAACTGGTCAGGAGTTCGTCGAAGATGAGGAGCTTGGGAATCGATCATCAACGGCAACTGGCATTTGTCACGTGGAAGAAAAGCGGGCAAAAGTGCTCGAAAATGGTCGTTTCGAGCTCGCTGAACAGTGTAATATTTCTGAGGGCTCTGTACATACAATTTTGATAGAATATATAGACACGCATCAAGTTTCAGGTACACTTGCCCCTTGATTGTTCTCCGTTGAACGAAAATCCAACCAAATGTCAATTTCCCTTTAGCTGCTTGAACGTTCTAACAATGATCCTACATTTTTGGATAGGATAATTTTCGGTGAAAATACTTGATTGTACGCCTAAGATATGAAGACGAAACTCCAATCATCCTTGTGGGTTGAAAAATGTAGTGCAAGACCGAAAAAAGAGAGACAAGTTCGGTCAAATATAAAAATCGCAAAACACCCATGAGGTTGCCTTACTTCAACCCACATACCAACGAAGCTAATGAAGATTTTTCAATTTGTGAACGTAGCGTTCTTAAGTATATTACCAGCTATCAGGAAAGCTGAAGAAAACCTAATTCGGACGCACATTGGGTTAGTTATCACCAAAATCCGGTTTCTAAACTAACAGACCTCGTAGGAACGAGTGCGTCTTCATGAGAGCGTTATCAGGCAACGCGCCGCGGCGCGTTGCCTGATGCGTTGCCTGATAACGTCTCTGGTGACTCTGCGCGAAACTAAATTCGGCGATAGTGCACTGCATGCAACTTATTATGACTAAAATATGTATTAGCGTAATTTATTCACAGTCCAACGAAACTCCAACCTACCGTACACTAGTGCACTGACGGCCATTTTCCCGAAAATTAGATGCGATCAATAAGTTCAGACGATCTTGGCCAGTTTTGATATGACTTTTAAACTTTAAGAATTTCGAGGTAAACGCCCATACCATCCGGTTGAAGCCAGAAACCACTCAAGGTCAGAATTCTTCCAACACTCACCGAAACGGGATAACTCCATGCTAAAATCTGATCTTCTGGATCAGTTCTATCCAAAGTAAAACTAGTCCTGGAACATACGTAGATAAGTTCGTCGTGGTTTCATATAAGTTATCGACACTCCTCTCAAATAACAACAATTTTTTCACAAGAATTTGGCACAAACAATTTTTTTGTTTGGGTAGATCACTAAACTTCATGATCGTTGATGGTTTCCCCCTTTTTATTGAACGCGGATGGTTTGGTATTTCAGGGTGTGGAACGTCAGCGAATCGGAAGCTAAATTCAACTACTACCTGAATTTCACACGACAAGTGGTGAATTTAAATTTAAACCGAAAAAGCCTCTCGAATTTTGATATCTATGCTAACGATTCCAGTTTGATGAAGATTAACATGCTAGACCTCGCCATGCAGGTAATTTATGACGGTCACGAAAATTTAAAGTTACTAAGTATCAGGCAGCATTGTACACTCTGGATCAGGCAACAAGTTGTTATTCCGGACAAAGGTTTGTATGTGAATAATAACCAAGGTGTTGTGTTTAATATTTATTAATGACTGAGGTACCCTTCGGCTTATGCTATCTTCGGAGTACAAATTCTTAGGAACATAAATAACTAAAAGTTTTAGAAAAATTAGAAGTAACTTTGGCCACAATAAGAAATGAAAACGGATATATTCAAATATTCAAACGGAAATAGAAAGAGCAACAAACCCGCTCATCAGGAGGTGCAGCGACTTATCAATGAGGCAGGAAAGTTCCAGCGAACGTAATATCCATGTATCGGTGAATTAACCAGTGCATGTAGCCACAATCAGCTAATTCGAATGTTTACGATTTTCATAGGTGTAACGCGCTGAACTTATTTGACTTTCTCTTAATCTTGACTCTTCGTGAGATGTCCACGATGTATTATTGTGACAACTTGTGTAAAACAAAGTGTGATAGATTTATGTTCGAAAGAATCTGTACTCCGAAGATGGCGTAAGTCGAAAGGTACCTCAGTGATTAATAAATATTAACACCTTGGTTCTTATTCACATACAAATAAAATGATGTTGTTTAAATCAAGCCTTATTGACAAAGGTTTCATTTTTGTCATCCAATTTTTTCAGTAATCAATGAACTCAACGCACTATATAAAGTTTGTTTTAAGCTTTGTGAATTAGCATAAGCTCCCACACCCGCATTGTGGGATTGTTCAAATCGTACATCAGTTATTTATAGTTGCACAATCAAAGGTGCGTTTTTAAATGATGCTCTGTAAACTGCGCTAATTTTCAGCCATGGATGCGGATCAATTAAGTAAAATTATTTTAAGTTTTTCTTAACTATTCGTATGAAATTTTGATTGAATTTAATAATTTCGATAAAAAAAGAAAACTTGAAATTCGTGACTTCTCCTTTTTTAATTTTGAGTTTCCTCTTAAAATACAGAGAAAGGGAAGCAAGAATGATAGATGTTGACCGTGAATGACTGGAGTGAATTAGGTCAGAACGA
This sequence comes from Bemisia tabaci, assembly GCF_918797505.1. Taxonomy (NCBI): domain Eukaryota; kingdom Metazoa; phylum Arthropoda; class Insecta; order Hemiptera; family Aleyrodidae; genus Bemisia; species Bemisia tabaci. The sequence continues at coordinate 44,215,890 of NC_092798.1, forward strand.
CTGATAATGTAACAGATTACTATTAATGTATAGGTAGGGAAGGGGGCGGGGGGCCCGCTTACGCCGAATGAATTTGCAACAAATTTGCATGTAATTAATTGAACTCACAAAATTACTGTTGAGCAACGACTTATTACTCCCATCTATAGCTCATTTGCATATTAACACCGGTAGTGAACTTGTTGAATCGAAGAGACCTCTGCATGAGCTTTGATTCTTTTTGCAGGTGGCGAAAGCCTTTTCAGCAAGATTAAACGTTCATCAAGAAGGGTACAACAGCTCCAAGTTTAACCTAAGTATCTTGGAAGTGGGTCTGTGTCAGACTTTTGGTGGGGTTCTGTCCGAGTACTTTTCCTTCAGGTAAATCCACGCTAGTTTCCATAAGAGCATGCATAGCATTGCGCGACATCATTATTCCCAACGAAGGGAGGATCAGAAGTGCACTTCATTGCCGAATCGGCCCACAGTAATTTCTTGAAAACAGGCCTATTCATCTGACAACAATGTCAGTGTCAGCTGACAAAATGTATATGTTCTCTTAAGAGGTTAATAAAAGTTTTCAGTCTGTCTTTGACATCTACCGAGAATTGTTTTGGTATTTATTTATAATTACTACGTAATTATATATTTTTCTTATTAAAAACTAAGAAAAATATGGTGACCTCGACGTGATCTTCATCTGCGCAATTTAGAAGACGTCAACGAAAATTAAAAGTTTTCACAAAAGTGGAATATACGGCCGAAATCAGTATTCAACCGTACACTGCACTCTTTTTCCCTTGCCTATATTTTTATCCAATGGTTTTTCATATGGTTAAGGTTTTTAATGAGGAAGTATTTCTCGTGGATAATGAAGTTCATATAAATCTAATTCCATGCAGTGATCGATTTGATCTCCGTGGGATAACAATTCCAAGCAGTGATCGATTTGTTGTACGTCGGTCCTGACAAGGCTCTCAAATTTGGAACAGCAGCTATATGGAACACTGCAAGTGTCGAAGTCCAATGGCCAATTGTGTGGATACATGTGACAACCGCCGTGTCATTCTCTCGCCAGCTAGGATATTGGACCAGGACAACCTTCTTGGCGTACCCTTGCAAGGGGTCTTGGCCCGTATGATGGTTCATTAGAAAGAGATTTGCCTTTGTGGCATTTACGATGGATAAGGCCTTTACAATGGCCTCCGAAGTGACTGCTTCCGGGGCGGCGAGTTCTGTTATCGCAGGGTCCGTATTGTCCCGGATCATCCAATCTCCATCTGGCCTACCGCCGACAGTCTCTGCGAGGCCTGTAAGAACGATCCCCGCAGCAGCACTCGCGTACAGATTTCTAATTTCAGGCGGGTTGCTGCTAAATGTTGTGCTGGCCCACGCCGCAGCATACCCGGCGGCTCTAGAGAGATTAACATTGCTGAGAATCGGGAGTTTGTGATTGTCGGGTAGAGACGGGTCAACGCCGACGGGGATGGGCTATAGGAATGGGCCCTGTAAGGCCCATTCCTATAGCTTCAGTGTGATGCAACCCCAAATGACGTTCAATCCCATCACATCTTATCGCTTCTTCATTTTCCCTTACCTCCAAGCCACATGCCCCACATATCCCCACACTGTTATCCCAATTATCCATATTTTCAGTATTAATGTTCAACAACTTATCTTCCAACTTATCATCCAAAGTACACCCAACCAACGTCCTCTCTAAGTCTACCATAGATTCCTCTCCAGTCCTAGTGTGAAGAACAAAATTAATGGGAAAATTTTCAACTTACTGACATCTTCATTCAAACTTCAAACGATGAAACAATATTACTCAGAATTAAGTGGTTATGGAATGTAAACAAAATCATGGTTCTTTGACCTTGAGAAAATGGGGGGGGGGGGGGAAAGCGGCAAGCGGATTTGCGTGGAAAATGAACGTTTCCGTTTCCGGTTAACTACGTCCCTCCTGTTGAGTGGATAAGTTCGGGTTTTGACAAAGGAGGTCATTGAAAGTTGAGGAAACTAAAATATTTATTAAAAGACTGGGCGCTACAAACAAGAGCTACATTGCGACTGACGCGACGGACGAAGTCCGTGCATAAAGAGAAGAGAAAAATCTTAGTCAGCAGAAAATGAGCATTACCTACATCGGCTGCGCCGCACTCCAACACCTCCCATTGGAACTGTTGGATCCAACCAAGGAGAAAACCATGAGAGGGGTTACCAGCTGTGGTCCGCAGGATTGCTGAACCTGTGACAACAGTCCCCCATATGGTTCCGCAAGTTCCTTATCGGCAGCAGCGGCATGGTCCGCAGGTATCCTAAATTGGTGGGTTCATGCGTGATTTTTCTGGGCCTCCGAGGCCTGATGGCCCAACCACCTCAACAGCGACCCCCTGGACCCCCAGGAATGCAGTTCCAAATGATGCCTGGACAAGGACCACCCCGTGGACCTCTCATGCCACAAGGGGTCCCCCTGGAGGGGCGTCCGGATTCGTCCACGGTCAGTTTTCTATGGTCCGGATTCGTCCACCGATGGAAAAGGACCGATGTCCGGACTCGTCCACGGTCGAAAAACGCATTTCCGGATCCGTCCACGCGAAATAAATCTACTTATTTTAAACGGACGATGTGGCAAGAGCGCCGAGAACCTGGATTTTTCTACACCAACTTTGAGTCAGGTGAAATCTGCATCCTTTTATTTCTAAAGTGTCAGGAAAAATATTTCTGAGGGCACCATGTATCGCATTTTCGAAATCAACCATGATGCGTTTAGGAGTCCAGTCTGTGCAAAGGTTCAATATTTTCTTAAATAACTTTTCGTACGTTTCTTGACTTTTGTCAGGGAGCAAACAAAAAAGTAGAGGAATGGTCAGCAAGGTCCACATCCCGGAGGACCCAGACCTAATTGGAACATAACACCCGGTATGCCTCCTCATCTAATGCAGGGCCGGGGGGTCACCCTCCATATCATCAAGGTCCCCCCACCATAAAGTTACCTCGCTCAATTAGCTCTGTTTTTTGCAAAATATGTTTCATGATCCCATGTCTCTGTCGCAGCAAATCGGAGTCCGCAACCAACTTCGACCCCCCACAATGCTATTACACCAGCGCCAGCTGCTATGGTCTTATGGAATTGCAGAATCTTTTTGATGGTGGGAAGGCGAGTACAGTTGAACGTATTACTTACCTAAGAAACATCGATAATACTTCAGTATACCCCCTCTAATTAAACTTTAAACCTGAATGGCTCTTGACAAACCTCAGCCAGATTAGCAGGCAATTTGTTTCCATCTTCGCTTGTTTCTATTTTCGCTTCGTGCGGACGATTACAGAGTTGAAACGAAGAGAGGTTCGAAAGGAGTCTTCCACAATTTATCACATTTTATGTAGGAAATATCGTGGAAATGTATCCATCTAATTTTAAAGTATCCTTATCAACTTGAGGGAGCTTACGATCGCGTAAATGGCATTTCAGGTCTACATCCACTCGCCGTTCGAGGTGGCGACATTGGAGAGCCGTTACGTGTTCATTTCGGCTCACCGCTCGGTGGGGCTGGAGTTCACTTCGCAGGAGATGCTTTCGGCGGATAGCGTGCGGTTCCTCTCGGTTGCCCAGCGAGGCTGCAAGTTCATGGAGGACGTCACCTACTCGAGCATCCCCGTCTACAGCTACAACATCTGCAAGATGCACTGCAGGAAGCAACTGGCCATCAAGTTTTGCAACTGCTCTCCGTATCTCTACTTTCACGTCGGTCAGTAACGTACAGAGAATCTCAAGTTTCAAACTAATTGCATCGAGTCAGGTGTAGAGGGTGGCTATCCTAGCAAAACGGCTGAGAGAGCCAACCTCTATACTAAACATCGGGAGACGTGAGATGAAATAAACACGAATGAAATGGTGATGAATAATCTTTAATAAGTGACTAAAAATGAACAAGAACAGAAATGACAATGATATGATGGGGACCTCTCTCTACAAGGGTGGATGCAAGGGGAATAATATGTGCTCTCGGTGTACCACGCCTATGCTGGGGTAAATACGCGGCATCGCCTGAAACAGATGAGTATATATTCATCTGTTTATATGAAAATGTCTACATTAATCGAAAATGTGAATATTTATGTGTTGTACATCATGTCAAGAGTTAGGAGGTTACCTCCTCATCATCGCTGTCGAACTGGATCGGCTCCTGAAACGTCAAAAGTCTAACTCGACGAAATCAGTTAGGTAAGAGATATTTATAGAGGTCTTAGAGAGCCTTAGGAGGTTACCACTTCCTCGTCATCCTGGTCAAACACGATCGGCCCTTGAAACGTCAAAAGTAAATACAGTTAGGTTAGAAGCATGCATCGCGTATTTCCGCCCGTCTCCGTCATTCTGAGCACACTTTATAAGGGCCGGTGCAAGTGTTTCCTCTTGCGGCTCGAACAGACACATCAACTTAACTCCCCCGAGTCCACCTCGAGTCGGGCTCCGGTGCCGGTGAAAGAGACAAACAACGTAAGCACCCACGAAAACCCGTCTCGAAGGAAAGACGATAGAATAACAAAGACGATAGAATAAACCGATAGATAAACAAAGAGGATCTTATATGTCTTATACTTTACGATTTTTCAAATTGAACATATTCAAAGCCCGAATGAAAATTGAATATATCCAAAAACAGATAAAACAGTTTTAAAAACAGTTTTATTTATTTATTTATTTTTTATTTTTTCATTATCCCCTCAAGTAGATTTTTATCTGAAGAGTATATTTTCCAAATGCATCAAAATTCAGGTATAAAGAATGACAACTAAAGCACAGCTGATTACAGCTCTGCTATTTGATTGATCCATGAAATCATGTAGAACTCTTGTCAGATAAGTTGGCAGTTGTTCTCTTTCTGTTTCCAAGCGACTGCGCTGACATTGTGCGATACCGAAAACCATCCGAAATCCAACCGTCCTTATGGGACTACTGAATCCAGGCGAATTTATAGATGGCCATGGCTCCTGATCCTTCTGTGTTACAGGCGCCTTGCGTTTGCGTTTCTTAGGTTAGCGTGGGATTAGCCCTTGTGTGCTATTTGAAGAAGTAAAAAAAAAAAAAAAAAAAAAAAAAAAAAAAAAAAAAAAAAAAAAAAAAAAAATGGCAAATATATTGCCAGAATCGCGTAGTACAAAGGGACATCGGCACGTGGGTGCCTCTAGGGGCGGGTTACATCTAATACAATGATACATGTTACATGTAATAATCGATTGTTTTCTGGGACAGTTAGTGAAATTTTGGGAAAATTCGCATGCGGAACTAATAAATTCCCCGTTCTTTTGCCACGCCATAAATGCCTCGTTCTAAAAATTGCGACACTCATTCTACATGTTATTATTATCAAATGTTATTCTACAGTTTATTACCAATATTAAAATTTACAAGAGTCTTGGCCTCTTGGGTTCTGGGGAGTCATCTGACGATTCTGATGGCCCAATGACGTCATTGGACGATTCTGTTGGCCCGATGATATCTGAGGAGTCTTCTGTTGCTGAATCATTTTCCTAAACAGAATAATACGTGTAATTAGAAATATGAAACATAGCAGTAAAAGAAAAAAAAATAAGTAGTAAGAAAGTAGTAAATAGAATGAAGACTTAACTCATTTTGCACAGGGAACGATTTATTAAAGATTTTTGAACAAAAAATGAGATTCGGCAACGTTTTTTCAAGATGGCGGCTTTATCGGCATCACAGCCCTGCGTTTTTTTGGTCATGTCACGTTGCATGGCATGTCTTGATTGATTCTTATGAATTTTTTAGCGCTGAGTTCGGGTCAAATATCAAAAAAATTCCATCACGTCAGGATTTTCCGCAAATTCAAAATTTTGGTTTTTTGGGGGAAAAATTTCCGAAAAAATGAGTATCGATATACTTATCCATGCGTATCACGTCGAGGTTAGGGTTATTTACTATTATCGCGGCCCGTGGTGGATTATGCGTATCTTCCGGGCTGGAGATGATTGTGTTTCTCATACCGAACCCCTTCACGGCCCCCCCTCGGGGCATAGGGTTCCTGTAAGAGGGTTATATCTATGCACTGCTTGGAATTGCTTTTTCTAAGGTCCACCGCCGCCTTAGCGCATCGGCCTATGTTTATTTGGTTTACTTCCAAGCAGTCGTTTAGTACTTTTCGCGGAGCTGTCATCATTTGTTATTATTGTTTAGTCCGCGAGTAATGGTTTACGTCCGCGTAGCCCTTCTTGATGCAGTTGATGCATCTTACGATTTTATCGGTGCAGGTGTCCTTCATGTGGCCGAACCTTGCCCACCTAGAGCACGTCGGACCGGTGTCGGTGCACTGGCGTGCCGCGTGGTTAAAGGCCAGGCAGTTGAAGCACCTCCTAGAATCGAAGTGCTTCTTCGCTTGGCCACCGCACCAAGTTCCGAAACTCAGTGTTCCTAATTCCGCGATTTTAGATTGGATCTCCGGAGAGGCCTGGATGATCCATTTGTTGGTTGCCTCGTTTTTAGATTTACCTTTCACCATTCTGACGATAGAGGTGGTGAATTTTTCTTTCAAGATTAGATGCAACTCGTGGTTATTGTCGTACAGTGCTTCAATAGTTTCCTCTTCCGAGAGGTGACCGGGGGCTTCTTGGATCTCTACCCCTGTGAGGATGCTTGAGATTTCCTTAACTACTAAGTTAGTGTCAGCTAGAGCCTTTGCGATGATGCTATTAGCTTTGTAATTGTTCTTTAAAGTTACGACGACCTCCCGATGTTCATAGTCTCGTTTAGTTTTCAGTACGTATAGTCCAGATTGTTGTAGCCTTACGTTTTGTTGGACGATGTCCAGTACTTGGTCCGCATTTAAGGCTTTGTCAGAGTCTTGGATTTGTAGGATTGTCTCGTTTGCGTTTTCCTCCCGTTCAGGAGCCGGAGTGGGCTTGGGAGTAATTGCGCGTTTCGTTCTAGGTAAGTTGTTCTTTGGCTGTGCGGGCACCAGTGGTTGCCTTAGGGGCGGCCACATGGAACCGTGCGTCTGCGGTGAGAAGTATGGTCGATGAGCATGAGTGGGTGGAGCCATGGGGTTTGGCCTCAGTGGAGGGAAAGCGGTATGTGTATCGTCGCGTAGTGGTTGCCTGTTCCTCACGGCAGGTTCTATTAAGGGTCTGTTTTGTTGAGACTGATTATTTTGGTTGTGATTGCGATTGGTGCGGTTAGAGTGATTGTTTAGAGCATCCGGTTTATGAGTATGTTGAGCGTTTATCTAAGGCAGCTGTCATATCTGAAGAATTCAAGTCTATCTTGGGGAAATTTTTGAAGATTTAATGAGGACAGAAGAGAAAAAAATCTTCCCAGAACAGTAGACCAGGAAACAGCACACCTTCGGAAGCAGTCATGTTAAAATCGGAGAAAACAAACATCATAGAATTAATTTATGAAACAAAACGATACAAAACAATAAAAAAGAATAAATTTTGTAGATTGAAAGACTAAAATATTTACTCACAACGACTGTAAACTTGAGAACTTAAGATTTCCAACGCTGCAGAATGGAGATGAAAACACACTATTCCACCAAACTCAACACTACGAAGACGAGAAGACACCTCTGAGGAACCGGACGCAATGAGACGAAGACGACGAATACGCATGGTCTATCGAGACTAGATCTGTCTTTGCGTTGAACCCCCCGCCCGCACAACTGCACAGTCTCTCCTCACCCATCGAAGTTTTGGCGTGACGTCAGCAGATTTCACTCGAGATGACGTCCCGCTCCCCGCCTTGACAGAGATAGCCATCTATTTTCAAATTTCCCGCTTGAAAAGCATATCGACGGTGAAACTACCAAACCACGTATCTCGTTTGCGGTGTTTAAAAATCTACGCTCACATTTTATTTTTTTGAAGTAGACCAAATCAATATCATTCCTTGAAATTTTCACGGAATTTTCTCCGCACAAAGAGGAAAAATCACAGAAATTTTCAAGACTGGATGTCAAGTAGTTTTTCATTTAAAAAATAAAGTATGACAGGAAGTCTGCGACGTCGCAAACCGAGATACGTGGTTTGGTAGTTTCACCGTCGATATGTTAACGTAGTGCGTAGTTAACGTCATACGTTCGTTTTCAAAAAGGAAGGGTGTAATGTATGTACTTTTTCGCAGCCATTTTAAAGGTGACGTGGTCGAACTGGCATGCGATATATCGCATCTTTTAGGTCAAAAATCTCGGCAGATTTTGAATTTTCAGCAAACAAAAGGACGATAGCCCCTGCGCATGAGCCTGAAGAATCATTCAAAACCCAAAAATCGGCAAGGTCCAGAGAAATGAAAGCAGGATAGTGTTTGGAAAAAAACATCGCATTCATTTTCTCGAAACTCAACGTCGTTTGAGTTTCGCGACGTACGAGGATAGAACTATCAACCCACCTTAGTCCCTCCGATCAATTTACAGCCTCGAGTGACAGGGTAGTCCCTCAAAGCGAACAATCCCTTACAACATTTTAAAGATAACAATGGCCGAAAGTTTCGGCCGACCCTTCAACAGTATGGAGTTTTAAGTGGTTTGCACCGAAAAAAAAGTAGCTTGGATCAAGCATGATAATTCTTGAATTTGCCGCCAAGAATTTTCTTTATCTTGCTTTAAGCTGACTCTTTCTTGATTCGAGAAAAATAATGCTTGGGTTAAGCTAAAAAGTAGCTTATATTAACCAGCAAAATTCTTGATTTAAGAAGAAATACTTCTTGGCGGCAAATTTAAGACTCTTTTCTTTCCAGTGTGGTATGACAATTTTTTCAAAACCCGACTTATACTCCACGAAATTCGTATGATTTTACTCTCATTGTTTTTACGAAGGACCCATTTTTCGGCCATCTTTCAGATCCGGTTCAAGTCTGCGACTCTCTCGGTTTGAGGTGTATGCAGAAACACTTGAAGTCCATTTTAAAGTTCGAGGACACAAACGGCTCTAAAATAGACTGTGGCTGCATCCCGAATTGCAACGAAGTCCTTGTCACCTCGTTTACGGATGAAAATACTGTCTGGTAAGCACTTACCGAGAGAATGATCCACCGAAAATATGATGCCACTTTCTTGAATCAAAGGGCTGGTGTAATTCCTCACTGTAAAACATGATGGCTTGTATTGTCCGTTTTGGTAGGTCAGGTCGTCAATTTCATCCCGAGCTTAAGATGCCATTTTCCTCGTTAACACTCGTATCCATTGTGAATTATTTTGCTTTGATTTTTTGCTCTCTTACAACCTGTTGCTGAAGTCCTTTACCATTCAATATGTTTTCTGAACTAGAGGTTGATATTTCTCGTGCGTGACGCGAGATATCGGTCGCTTGTTCAGAAAACATGTTGAATGGCAGAGATCTAAATCAAGAATCAATCAAAAACTATTGCAAGAAACCCAAGAAACCCTCTGAATTTCAGCAAGCAATTTTTTGAGGTTGACAGTGCAACGAACATGTTGCCTTTACGCTAAATAATATGACTGCTGCTTGAAAGCCGTGTGTTAAGTATACTATTAAGTGCGAAAAAGGGAGGGTCTTAGCGCAGGTAAAATCAGAGTTAATAATAGCCATCGAAAAATCAGGGATTGATAAAAATCAAGAAATTTTAAAACGAAGGACAAGACGCTCTCCGTCAATGATTAGAAACTTTTCTGTTTCCAGGACAAACGAAGTGGAGTTGAATTTCTCCCGCTACGCTTGGAACATCCAAAAATTCTCGCGAGAGAGGTATATCAGGAACGTTCTCTACAACGTGGAAGATTTCGTCGTATCCGTCGGGAGCTTTGTGGGGTTGTTTCTCGGCGGCAGTCTTCTGTCTTTAGTCGAGTTATTTTACTTCTTCACCCTCCGCCTTTTCTGGTATTTACAAGGACGCAGCTAGGAACATGGACGTTCTATGAGAATTTAGTGAAATAACCGTCCCCTGAGACTAGGCCACCCGGCTACGGGGCCCAGACCTCAAGAGAGAAAAGGAAATCAGAGAAAGGAAGACGATAAGTTAGACTTTTGAAACGACAGAACACAGCAGGGAACTACACACACTACAAAAAGGGACTTACAAAAAGGGACTTAAAAAATGGTTGGGGATAAGTCCCCAACCTTTCAAAAATATACTCACATCAGGACGCGCGGTCTCGACCCGGGTCTCACAGGAACTGACTTCCCCAACGGCTCCTGGGCACGCCATCCCTGATTGGCCGATCCATCCTCATTTGGCAACTGCAACCAATCAGAGATGGCCCACCCGGAACCACCGGGGAAGTGTCGCCCTCTGGCGAAACTACTTTGATATACCTTGCTACACCCCGAAGATAAAGAGCTTGATGCAAAAACGGCTTTTTTCGCCCCCCCCCCCCCCCCCCCCTGGAAGTTCCTCAGACTTTGTCTATTGATTACTCATACTTGAGCGCTTCTTTTCCCAAATTTTCAGACCCCCAAAAAATTTTGGGGGGGAGCTAGGGGGGGTGGAAGTCAAAACCTATGAACCTCGATATCTCTTGAACAAAGAAAGATATCGAAGTCCGGTTTGGACGAAAAATCGTCTGCAATTGCATACTTTAAGATTCTAAAGGTCGAAATTCCGATATCACATTTTTAAGTCAACATATGTGCTTTTTTCCAGTTTTTAGGTCTAGAAAATTTCTTTTAAACGAAAAATTTACTGGCGATTATCACTTTGTCTTCTCTATCCATCTAGTGGAACAGACGGATATGGCGGTTAAGTTGAAATGTACTTTATTCTCTAAGAAGAATTCGGAAGATCTGCGCGATCCAGTCCTACCTGCTTGTTCTGCGCCGATCTTCTGAGACATGGAATTCAAACCTAATTTGCGTTTCCCGGGCCATCTTGATTTTTGGATTTATCTTCCTGGTTAGCATTCATTTAATAAGTAGAGAGGTAGAAGAATATATTTAATTCAAATTAAGTGCTGTAATATTTTTTTACTTGCATCCCTCACGGAGCATATACGGAATGATCGAAAGAAATATGGCGATTATCACTTTGTCTTAGATTCATCTAGTGGAACAGACGGATATGGCGGTTAAGTTGAAATGTACTTTATTCTCTAAGAAGAATTCGGAAGATCTGCGCGATCCAGTCCTACCTGCTTGTTCCGCGCCGATCTTCTGAGACATGGAATTCAAACCTAACTTGCGGTTCCCGGGCCATCTTGATTTTTGGATTTAGCTTCCTGGTTAGCATTCATTTAATAAGTAGAGAGGTAGAAGAATATATTTAATACAAATTAAGTGCTGTAATATTTTTTACTTGCATCCCTCACGGAGCATATACAGAATGATCGCAAGGAATATGGCGATGATAAGTTTGTCCTCTCTTCCATTTAGTGGAACAGACGGATACGGCGGTTAACTTGAAATGTACTTCATTCTCCAAGAAGAATTCGGAAGATCTGCGCGATCCAGTCCTACCTGCTTGTTCCGCGCCGATCTTCTGAGACATGGAATTCATTCTGGTTAGCATTCATTTAATAAGTAGAATAAGAAAGTAAGTTTTAGTAAGTAAGTTGGTAGAAGAATATATTCAATACAAATTAAGTGCTGTAATATTTTTTTACTTGCATCCCTCAGGGAGCATATACAGAATGATCGCAAGGAATATGGCGATTATCACTTTGTCCTCTCTATCCATCTAGTGGAACAGACGGATATGGCGGTTAAGTTGAAATGTACTTTATTCTCTAAGAAGAATTCGGAAGATCTGCGCGATCCGGTCCTACCTGCTTGTTTCCGCGCCGATCTTCTGAGACATGGAATTCAAACCTAACTTGCGTTTCCCGAGCCATCTTGATTTTTGGATTTAGCTTCCTGATCTGCATTTATTTAATAAGTAGAAAGGTAGAAGAATATATTTAATACAAATTAAGTGCTGTAATATTTTTTTACTTGCATCCCTCACGGAGCATATACAGAATGATCGCAAGGAATATGGCGATGATAAGTTTGTCCTCTCTATCCAACGTGTGGAACAGACGGATATGGCGGTTAAGTTGAAATGTACTTTATTCCGTACCGATCCTCTGAGACATGGAATTCAAACCTAACTTGCGTTTCCGGGCCATCTTGATTTTTGGATTTAGCTTCCTGGTTAGCATTCATTTAATAAGTAGAGAGGTAGAATAGGGTGTCCCACTTTGAGGGTCACTTCCGAATTTTGATGATGGTACCCTCTAAATCGTTGACCCACTCATAAAAATAAGATTGCACTAAAGAAAAAAATTCTAAAAAAATTTTTAAGGGTTGCGCACGGCCAAAAACTACCCCCCGGAATAGGGCAAAATGCAGAATTTTGCCCATTTTGACGATTTTTTTAAACAACATTGTAATTGAGCTAGGGTTCTGAAAATTTCACAGTAAGAGCATATGTTAGGGTACTTTAAAGAAAAAATTTTGTTCATGTTATCATGCGTTCCCAATTTTTGCTAAAAATCCTCAAAATCGGCTAAAAACGCGATAATTTCAAGATTTTGTATTTTTGTCTCATGACGATTTTTTCAGCTGACAAAGTCAAATTAATCATGAAACGTAACATTAATTGCATCTTTATACTCATTTTGACCAAAATTCATACTTTACTTTATTAACCCCTCCCCTCCCCCTTCTTTATAACCGTAAATTCAGCGTTTCCTAAGTTGCGATAGGTGCATGTGATTTTTTTCTTTTTTCCATCAAAGATAATACTTTTATTCATATTCTTACATTTTAAATGTCGACGTAATGTTTCATTAAAGTGGTACTAACTTATATACAATGAGAGAGCATGATGTGAACTTGTTTTTTTTAAAAAAAAAAAAAAATAATAACTTGTATTTTCGAAAAAAAAATTAATTTTACCAAAATATATGGGAATGGACTCAAGCGCCAAACAATTAGAAACAGCATCATTCCTTTCTTCTAAAATACTTTCACAGAAGCTCCGTAGAAAAAGAAGAAACACCGACTCAATATTACTTCAAAACACGAGGTGAATCTTCCAAAAAAAAGTGGCAAGGTGCCTAAACAGTAGAGGAAATGCATGATTACTTCTTCTTTGAATACTTAACAACTGACGCTTCAGCGGTAATAAACAGGCCAGTTCATCCCTCTGTTTTCGAAACTGGGGCTATTTTTCGCCGTCAATTCGATCCAACAGAAAGTGATTTGAAAGGACTTCAAAAAGTTCGCTTATTCAGTTTAAGATGTTCAATCTTTGCTGGTAAAAACCTCAGGGTGTCCCACTTTGAGGGTCACTTCCGAATTTTGATGATGGTACCCTCTAAATCGTTGACCCCACTCATAAAAATAAGATTGCACTAAAGAAAAAAATTCTAAAAAAATTTTTAAGGGTTGCGCACGGCCAAAAACTACCCCCCGGAATAGGGCAAAATGCAGAATTTTGCCCATTTTGACGATTTTTTTAAACAACATTGTAATTGAGCTAGGGTTCTGAAAATTTCACAGTAAGAGCATATGTTAGGGTACTTTAAAGAAAAAATTTTGTTCATGTTATCATGCGTTCCCAATTTTTGCTAAAAATCCTCAAAATCGGCTAAAAACGCGATAATTTCAAGATTTTGTATTTTTGTCTCATGACGATTTTTTCAGCTGACAAAGTCAAATTAATCATGAAACGTAACATTAATTGCATCTTTATACTCATTTTGACCAAAATTCATACTTTACTTTATTAACCCCTCCCCCTCCCCCTTCTTTATAACCGTAAATTCAGCGTTTCCTAAGTTGCGATAGGTGCATGTGATTTTTTTCTTTTTTCCATCAAAGATAATACTTTTATTCATATTCTTACATTTTAAATGTCGACGTAATGTTTCATTAAAGTGGTACTAACTTATATACAATGAGAGAGCATGATGTGAACTTGTTTTTTTTAAAAAAAAAAAAAAAATAATAACTTGTATTTTCGAAAAAAAAATTAATTTTACCAAAATATATGGGAATGGACTCAAGCGCCAAACAATTAGAAACAGCATCATTCCTTTCTTCTAAAATACTTTCACAGAAGCTCCGTAGAAAAAGAAGAAACACCGACTCAATATTACTTCAAAACACGAGGTGAATCTTCCAAAAAAAAGTGGCAAGGTGCCTAAACAGTAGAGGAAATGCATGATTACTTCTTCTTTGAATACTTAACAACTGACGCTTCAGCGGTAATAACAGGCCAGTTCATCCCTCTGTTTTCGAAACTGGGGCTATTTTTCGCCGTCAATTCGATCCAACAGAAAGTGATTTGAAAGGACTTCAAAAAGTTCGCTTATTCAGTTTAAGATGTTCAATCTTTGCTGGTAAAAACCTCAGCTTTCAATTATTATTGCCCTTAAAGATGCGATTTGTATTTTACAAAAAAGTAGGTACAATAGTATTAATAAGAGAGTATCAGAGGCTTCATTGGCCACTTTTTCAAGACATTAAAGTTATCTTAGTGATAGGTTGGGGCCTCTATCTGTTTTTGATTGATTTATTTCTAATGGCATGAAAAGAAAAACATTTAAAGCCTTAGTAAATAAAAAGAGCAATGATAATTGTCTCGGCAAGCAAGTGAAAAATGACACTGATTTACACACATTTTCATCCTATCATATGTTTGATTTCATAACAACGAAAAAATTAAGAAATTGCATCACATGAATAGTCATTGAATCTTCTTTGACGAAACTTCCTCCTAACTTTACCAGGTACATAAAAAGAAAGGAATAATGCATTTCCTCAACTGTTTTTTGTCACCTATTGCCTTGCACTATAACCTTGCCACTTCTTTTTGGAAGACTAAACTCGTTTTTCTGAACTATACTTAGTAGTAGTATGCTCTGAAGTTCTATAGTATACTAAGTAACCATCCTAACCTAACCTATAACTTTTTTTTAAAATACAAATCGCATCTTTAAGGGCAATAATAATTGAAAGCTGAGGTTTTTACCAGCAAAGATTGAACATCTTAAACTGAATAAGCGAACTTTTTGAAGTCCTTTCAAATCACTTTCTGTTGGATCGAATTGACGGCGAAAAATAGCCCCAGTTTCGAAAACAGAGGGATGAACTGGCCTGTTATTACCGCTGAAGCGTCAGTTGTTAAGTATTCAAAGAAGAAGTAATCATGCATTTCCTCTACTGTTTAGGCACCTTGCCACTTTTTTTTGGAAGATTCACCTCGTGTTTTGAAGTAATATTGAGTCGGTGTTTCTTCTTTTTCTACGGAGCTTCTGTGAAAGTATTTTAGAAGAAAGAAATGATGCTGTTTCTAATTGTTCGGCGCTTGAGTCCATTCCCATATATTTTGGTAAAATTATTTTTTTTTTCGAAAATACAAGTTATTATTTTTTTTTTTTTTTAAAAAAAACAAGTTCACATCATGCTCTCTCATTGTATATAAGTTAGTACCACTTTAATGAAACATTACGTCGACATTTAAAATGTAAGAATATGAATAAAAGTATTATCTTTGATGGAAAAAAGAAAAAAATCACATGCACCTATCGCAACTTAGGAAACGCTGAATTTACGGTTATAAAGAAGGGGGAGGGGGAGGGGTTAATAAAGTAAAGTATGAATTTTGGTCAAAATGAGTATAAAGATGCAATTAATGTTACGTTTCATGATTAATTTGACTTTGTCAGCTGAAAAAATCGTCATGAGACAAAAATACAAAATCTTGAAATTATCGCGTTTTTAGCCGATTTTGAGGATTTTTAGCAAAAATTGGGAACGCATGATAACATGAACAAAATTTTTTCTTTAAAGTACCCTAACATATGCTCTTACTGTGAAATTTTCAGAACCCTAGCTCAATTACAATGTTGTTTAAAAAAATCGTCAAAATGGGCAAAATTCTGCATTTTGCCCTATTCCGGGGGGTAGTTTTTGGCCGTGCGCAACCCTTAAAAATTTTTTTAGAATTTTTTTCTTTAGTGCAATCTTATTTTTATGAGTGGGGTCAACGATTTAGAGGGTACCATCATCAAAATTCGGAAGTGACCCTCAAAGTGGGACACCCTAAGGTAGAAGAATGTATTTAATTCAAATTAAGTGCTGTAATATTATTTTACTTGCATCCCTCACGGAGCATATACAGAATGATCGGAAGGAATATGGCGATGATAAGTTTGTCCTCTCTATCCATCTAGTGGAACAGACGGATATGGCGGTTAAGTTGAAATGTACTTTATTCCGTACCGATCTTCTGAGACATGGAATTCAAACCTAACTTGCGTTTCCCGGGCCATCTTGATTTTTGGATTTAGCTTCCTGGTAACCATTCATTTAATAAGTAGAGAGGTATAAGAACATATTTAATACAAATTAAGTGCTGTAATATTTTTTTACTTGCATCCCTCACGGAGCATATACAGAATGATCGCAAGGAATATGGCGATTATAAATTTGTCTTCTCTATCCATTTAGTCGAACAGACTGATATGGCGGTTAAGTTGAAATGTACTTTATTCTCTAATAAGAATTCGTAAGATCTGCGCTATCCAGTCCTACCTGCTTGTTCTGCGCCGATCTTCTGAGACATGGAATTCAAACCTAACTTGCGTTTCCCGGGCCATCTTGATTTTTGGATTTAGCTTCCTGGTAACCATTCATTTAATAAGTAGAGAGGTATAAGAACATATTTAATACAAATTAAGTGCTGTAATATTTTTTTACTTGCATCCCTCACGGATCATATAAAGGATGATAGCAAAAAAGATGACAGCAAGCACTTTGTCGTCTCCATCGTGTGGAACAGACGAATATGACGGTTCTTCCGGGCAACGAAATAAAAAAAAATTATGAAACGTCCTGAGAGAGAAAAAAAATAGTAACTTCAACGAAAGAGATCAAATAGTGTGAAAATACAATGAGAGACACTGTTTCGGAAAGGGAGGGAGAAACAAATTGAGATCATGGCCTAGCCATGAATTGAGATAATTCCAAAACGGTATTCCGGTTTCCGCAATGAAAAAGTGCGCGAGATAATGGGTGTAGAGAAGGACATCGTGCACGATATCAGGTCCAGGTATGGACATGTGCGAAGGATGGCAGAGGTCGTAGCCCGATTCCGTCCCGAAATTAAAACCAGATTCCGATCCCTCTAAATACAAGCGGCAACATCGCAGCAATTTAAATGGTAGCACAATAGAAGAATTAGGAAGTGATAAAAGAAACTCACCATGCGATTACGTTGAGAACCAGCTTCTGAGCAAAAATGTTGAGAAGTGTAAACTGATCGGGTGTAAAGAGCCCGATGCGTCAAACGGTAAAAAAAAATAAGTAATAAAAATGGAATATTACAGAAGCATGTTAGGCGTATTTTTATGGGAAACAGCGCAAATAAATTTGAATAGAGAATCTTCACTGCTATCACCGAAGAGTTTGGTGAAAAAAGGAGTTAAACGCACTTCCTGAACTTTTCGCCACCTCGCCTGCCCCAAGTGGAAACGGCAACCACTGACAAGACATCCGGGAAAAACTTCGCGCACAGCTTTATGGATACCTGATTCGAAATCGGCAATTACCGTGAGAGGATGAAATATAGACGATCGGTTGCCCAAGCAGGTTTTCGATTGGGTTCTTCCCAGAAGGCGACGGCGTGACGACGTCCTGTGAAAGGTTGACGACAAGGGGTGTAGGAGGAGATCAGAAGGTGCCAATTGCCTAATGATCTCTGGGAGGATAGGGGGCAATGGCGATTGGGCGTCGCAGAGCGCGAGGCTGCGTTATAAAAGCAGTTTATTGTATGTAAGTGCTGTACTCATAAATCAGCACTTCAATTTTAGCTCTGGAAAAAAAACACAATGGATCTAGAGTCCAGACTCTTGAAAACACTGACAAGAAAAAACACTATTGATTCAATCGGATGTTTGCTTGAATCAAAACGAAATCCGCTTAAATTAAGAGGCTTCGTTCTTGATTTAAGCTAGATTCTGATCGAATCAAGAGTTCTTTTTCTTGTCGATGTTTTTAAGAGTCTGGACTCTAGATCCAATGTTTTTTTTTCCCAGTGTGCAAGCAAGTAAGCTTACAGTGACACCGGCTTTACTTTCATACGTAGTCCTGTGTCTTCGGAAAACCGGATGACAGTCAACTTCCAGGCCAGCTTACCCATATGTACCCGGTATTTGTGAAACAACTCCTCTTCATTTGAAAATGGAATAATTTCAAGAAAAGTTCATGCTGTCGTTTGTTTTACTATCTCGACCTCAGGAAGAAACGATACCGATGTTCAGTACGTAATGGATACTTGAACATCATTTCCCGCACGTGCTGGGCAATCGGGCAGCTAAACCAGTCATTACGGTCACGCATTCAAAGTCTGCATCCGGCGAGGAGAAAACTGCAAAACAGCGGCTGGCGGCGGAAGGGGGAAACGGCATTAATCACTTAAGAGGGGCGGCGAAGGGGTGGGGCTCCTCAAGTCGGCGAAACGGAGGGCGTCTTTAATTACTGGCAGTTCCGTCATCAGGGCGCGACTTGCGCTATCTCGCGCCAGCGTGCCAGCAACACAACCTCGGTTGCCGGCCGTCCGGAGACAAAACCGCGTATCCGTTCCAGGATGCGAACGGAAGCCACGCGGTTTTGTGATCGTTGGGTCTGGGTCCCTGCTCGCACCCGAAAATCACGCAAATGCGATCGTAGATACGACCCGGAGACGCGGTTTCAGTCGGGGACGGGAGTAGTACACAGGGTCCTGGATACTACTCTGTCGTGCTGAGGAAAAACGGCGGATGAACATTCGAGAGTTGCCACATTTCCTCCGATAAAATGTTTATTTTTGAAGAAAGTTGTGAATAATTTCCTTTCAAACTTTCAGGAACTTTAGGTGAAATTGCGTACAAAATTATCTTTGAAAAATGATCGGAAAATACTCATTGATTCACCAGGAAATTTGTGTTTTATCAAAGGAAATTTGGCAACGCCTGAAGGCTCATACGGCGTATTTCCTTAGCACGGCAGTACTGACGGGGATGCGATCCGGCAGCCGGGCCGGGCCCACTCCATATCTTTTCGACACTTCCGCGGAACATCTGTTCCGGGTGCTTCATCTTCGCCGAGTCATCGCTCGGCCCCGGCGAAACAAAAGGCGCCGATAAGGGAGAATGCGCTCCCGAGTTTTTCCGCCGCACGTGAGCGTAGACGTATCGGAAGATTACGAACGTAAGAGCCCAACTTTCCGTAATTAAAGTTGCGTCGCACCTGTTGAACAACGCAACTTCGAACGTAGTAGGCGGGCGAGATTCGTAGTCGCTCATTTCGCAGCTAGTCGAGGACTTCACTGCCGTGCTAAGTAAGAACGACGTATCAACATTTGAGAGTTGCCAAATTTCCTTTTACAAGATGTTTATTTTGGAGGAAAATGGAGATGTTGCATGTGTGAGGAATTCGCGATTTGACTGTTGATACTTATGTCAAAGTTCGCGAGAAAGACGATGGTGCCACTGGTTTTCTCTGAAATCAACTCCCCAGCTCAAAAAAAGCTCTCAAGTTGAGGCCAAAATGGAGGGGATATCCCACGCTTTCCTGAGAGTCCACCTCTACATCAAGACGAACTCTCCATGCAAAGATAGGGAGCAAATACATTAGCAGGGTTACCGTGTTTTCAGTTTTGGAGTCCCAAATAATAAGGGCAATATGGTGTTCCTGAAATGGCAATACACAGTATCTTTGAGTAACGTCCACTATCGGCCAAACGTTCTCCTCTCCAAGTTTTGAAACTGACTTCATTCCGAATACTGCGTCGTCTAAACTGCTGCTGTAGGAACAATTACAAGGCGATGCATCAATATACTCTTGCTCTTTGCCACCAGCATAATTTGTTTTTCTCCTTTCTCGGAGATCGTAAGCAATATGTTTGTAATGAAAATTATATCACCAGAACGAAGACCAAAAACATTTTCAGGTGAAGAAGTTGTCATTTTTACACCGTCTATAATACATTCTCTGAACTGTTGATGTGTTTTTCCATTCAAAGAGAAAGCTTCCTTCATGGGTCGTTTGAGTAAGTATTTGGTCTTCTGCTTTGGCTTGAATTCGATACAGGAGTTTCTTCACATTTCATACTGTCCCTCTTCATCAGCTGAGCAGCCGGGCGAGTCGAGTTTTGAAGAACTATTCTCTTTAAATGTCCCAAATAATTCTCAAACGGGAAACAACTAATATTATCGAGGCAACCGTACTCCGCCGCGTCATCAGCAAGGTGTAGGAGGCTGTGGACGTTGAAAGACATTTTGTGATCCCCGTAAATGACTTAATAACCCTTGACAAACTACTTCAAGAGACGGCGCAATTCGGGAACATGAGTCTTGCTTAGTGTTGGACTCAGAGCAATCCTCATGGCAGCGCCTGAAGTCATGAAGTTGTTACACACAGGGATTGGAAGCTCAGTTTTCAAGACGACGGGGCCTGAATACAATAAAAATTGTCTCGACATAGTAGCCTTCCAATTATCTCTCAGTTCAGTTGGGGCGTTATTGAAAGGCAGACCTTTAGTTGAAATGCTCTGCAGAGCATTGTTAATACGGCTCTCAGCATCGGGATGAATCTTTCAACTCGTCCCGAGTTTTAGGTGTTATCCACGACTTTACCATGGTCCTTACCATTCCCAACAACACGGTGTGCATGTAGTTGATCGGAAATTGGGAAACCAATCGAACGCCCTGAATGTCCATGAGAGGTGTAATCTGCATGTAATCCCAGAGTCAAAATAAAACTACACATATAACCTAAGTTAAATATATAAAATAAGATAAATGTAAGTATGACTAAAGAAAAAATTACTTGAACTAAATAATATCCTATTGTTGATTCCCTGGTTCCATATCCCTTTCCTGCCACACATACCCCAACAAACAAATAATAATATAATAATAATACAGTAATAATAATTATATTTTTAAGATCATTATATAGGATTTTCATATTTTACATTGCTACTCACAGAATTTCTAAGACATCAGCTATAATCATTAGAAATTTTAATTCAAAGAACGTTAACACCTCTTTGTGGTTCCTTTTATCCCTCCGGGCCATATCAGCGTGCCTGACTTCAAGGTTTGCAGCCTCCGCATCCGTCCTAGGCTCGGAAGGCTCCGTATCCAAAAAACACACTACGCCGCTTTTTTCCCCTCGTTTTTTCTGTCCCTTGGCACTCTGGCTAGAACCTGTGGAAGGACCAACCTGACTTTGTCCATTAACTTTTTTGCCACTCAAAAGCATATCAACAACTTCTACGGAATCATCAGAGGAGAGCTCTACATAAGTTCCAACGATTTTGCACCGCGGGCAGCTCCTGTATCCTGAGTGACCTTTAATACCCTGCATCAAAGATCTTCCGGGTGCATCCGCCATAAACACTTTAATTTCATATCGAAATGCGAATCATCCACCACTATTCCATTTTCGATCAATTCTTTTAACTCATTCGTTAGTTGATCTAAAAAGCCGGGGGTCACAGGATTTTTTTTGCCCTTGTACACGCCAACTGTAAAAACGTACATAAATCTGGTATCGCCGTACAAATTGACACCGCACAAGATGGGCCAAATGTGCCTTTTTCCTATAGGTAAACCGTCGCAGGATATTACTATGGATAGTTCTTTTTTATCATCCAGGTCTTTGCATTTTTTTTTCGTTTCCCTTATGAACAGTTTTAAACCCTCTATGAGGCCAGCATGAGCATATTTTCCCGAGTGGACATTTACAAATTTGACATTTTCTAGATCTGTCCCAAGGAAAGTGCGTGGGTCTTTAGGGATGAAAGGTGTGTAGTTCTTGTCTGAACGGAGGGCTTTAATGAGTTCCTTCTCGTCCGCGTGTTTCACGTGCCTTTGCAAACACGCGTGTTTCAGTCTACCAACAACTGCCTTCTTTGCTGAACCCGATTTAAATTTGAGAAACTGGTTTTAGTAGATTCAAGCTCATCTTCATCATAAAAATCTATGTTGTCGTTCAGTTGGCTGAGAGGGGAGCTTGCGTTTTCTTCATCCGAGTTTGAGTGTTCAGATTCTGAAGGAATTGGCGCTTCTAAAGGAGGACATGAGTTCTCTTCGGTTGATGAATTCAGGTTGGAAAATATCGATGGAGTCTGAGGTGGAATTGTGGATTTGGAACACGCCGGTGTTGAGGGAGCATTTACAGAGATATTACTGTCTGAAGTTTCAGCAAGATGGAACACCGGATGTGAAAATATTGATGGAGTATTTACTTGTTGAGTCGAGTGACCAGGAATCGGCAAATCAGGAATTGGAAGAGATGCATTGGCGTTGGATGCAGTGGCTGTCCGATCATACTTGGAGTTTGGCAAAGAGAATGGGCGGTTGAAGACGGGATGCGCAAACAGTGAAATCAGGTATCTGCGGTTCAATGGTTGTAAATTCTTACACGACCTTCCTCGTTTCTGAGCCTTGTTTTCATTTATTTTCGGCTGAAGAAAATGTGACATGTGTGAAAAAATGAAAATGCCTTTGAATGACGGTAATATGAAACAATTAATGGCGTTACGTCACCTTTTCATTGAATTCATTGATTTTGGAACATGGATTCGGAAACAAAAAGTATTTTCTGAAAGATCTTTGAAAAAAAGGAGGGTCCCAATCAATTTCCTACTTTTATGCAGTACTTAGCTCTCTTATCTACGAAAACGCCCCTTAATGGAGTTGTAACATTAGGGTGGTCCTTATTTTGGACTTTTGAGAAATTCTAAGTTCGGAACCCTGCAATCGGTTTCTTTTTATGAAAAAATAACGGGGGAAAAAAGGGGGAAAAAAAAATTTACCCATGTCGCAATGGCGCCAAAGTTGCGGCGCACGAAAATACGATTTTCAGCAAATCGGGCTTTCACGGCATTTCGCCCTGAACTTTGGGCACGCATTATTGCATGTAGACGTATGAAAATTTGCACTAGTACACATTTTTTAGTGGTCTTTCACGTGAAATCATCAGATTTGGGCTAAAAATTATGCAAATGCATGTTTCAAACCCTCAAAGTTACGGAAAATCACGATTTTTCGGGCCCAAATGAAAAATCACGCAATGGATATAAAAAAACGACATGAATGAAAAAAACTACTTCGACTTTGCTAAACAATCATGAATATACTTTTTCCGGGAAAAATAATACAGTGCATGACAATGACATGACAGGATACCTACAGTAAATATTGATTTACAGGTAAGGTTTTAGAAGTGTGCTTTTCTTTACATCAGGATATTGCTTCCTATGTTCAGCTACTACTTGGATAATGTGCTGCCGCTCCTTTTCATCTCTTGTCAACTTTTTTTCACTGTATTCCTCAACAAGTTTGACACCTCTTTCAGCCGTATCGTTGACTGACTTTAAGTTGTCTATTATTTTCAGATTTGCCTGAAAGATTTTGTTTTGCTCATGCTGACGGGTCATTTTGCATAAAATCCATCGACAATTTGAACCTATCAAAAAATTTACGCGTTCGGCAATCAATAAAATCAGGAACTTTCCATCTTCTTCGAGTCCAACATAATGAGCTGATCCTTCTACAAGCGCCTCTGCATGAGAAATGTCGAATAAATCGTCCAGTTCATCAACGAAATCCTGTCTCTTACGAATGTCAGCAGGAAAATTCCTACTTTTACTTTTAGTCAGATTTCTATGTGCCGCATGTAAATTTTCTAATTTTTTCACGCAATCGTGGTGATGTTTTGTGGTGATTCTGGCTTTTCTTCAAAATATTAAAGCTTCACTTATAACTAGAAATGCACCTTTATGCACGTCTTTGATTCCCACCTCATGGATATAAAAAAATAGAACTCGCAACACATCACCGTTAGCGTTGGAGGGTAGTTTGCTACCAATCATTTGGGGTTGATAATGACCAATCAAGAATACCGAAGTATCGCGTCGAGTTTGGGGCATTATGACTAATTAAACTTTAAGAGCGTGTCAATATCGAAACAACCATAATAAATTGCGTATCTACAATGCGTCCACTCCAAATAGAAAACTGCCGTCGACTGAGTATAGTTGGAAGAATTGCGACAAAACTTTACATGTATGAACAAGTACAATCCTGTCTTGTCATCCAGCGAATCCTGGAGGAGCCATCTCAACATGCTTCAACGTGTTTCAGCTGATCCTAGATCCGCGCGTATAGATCTTAAACGCAAATTTTACGTTGAACTACGGTAAAACATAGTTCCGTTTGACAGAATGCAAAATCCCGCTTTTCTAATTCAGCAAACGGCTACGTAACTGGCGCTTTAACATTCCTATTCATTTTATGGCCCAAGCACTAACGAGCACACCCCCATCTTTCCTACCTGCCTATAGTTCTATTTGATAGAAATACGTCCAATTAGAGAAAAAATTCCAAACTCAAGTGGGTGCAATAATGGGAAGCGATATTTCACTATGTATGAACAACTTTAAGGGGGGAAAATATAATGAGCTATTATATTTTTGGAACTCAAAAAACTACTCCATAAAAATGAATTATTCTTGGAATTTTTAAAAATTAGCGAGGAGCATGGCCTTTGAGGTATTCGTACCAACCTAACGCAAATCAGTGAAGAGGGTCAGAATAACTCATTCTCATCTCTTGTGAGGACGTCTTATGGTTTTGCTTCATCAAACGCCATTTTACGTCATGATCATATTGAACAATTCTAAACAAACAGGTAAACAAACCTCAAGATGCAAACATCTCCTTTTTTTTCTCCATGCTGAAAGTCCACGTCTACATCAAGACAAACTCTCCATGCAAAGATAGGGAGCAAATACATTGACAGGGCTGCCTTTTTATTTGGGGACTCCAAAACTGAAAACACGGCAGCTCTGCCAATGTATTTGCTCCCTATCTTCGCATGGAGAGTTTGTCTCGATGTAGAGGTGGACTCTCAGGATAGCGTGGATATCCCCTCCATTTTGGCCTCAACTTGAGAGCTTTTTTGAGCTTAGGAGTCAATTTCAGGGAAAACCAGTGGCACCGTCGTGTTTCTCGCGAACTTTGACATAAGTATCAACAGTCAAATCGCAAATTCCTCACGCATGCAACATCTTCATTATGAATATTTTCCCTTGAAATTTTCAGAATCTTTAGATCTAATTCCTTACAAAATCATCTGGGAAATTGGTAGACCAATATTCAACAATTTGCCTGAAAATTAGTGTTTTGACAGGGGCAATTTGGCAAAGCTTGAAGGCTCGTACGGCGTTGTTCCTTAGCACGGCAGTTCAGGTCATGTTCTTACCGTCGTGCACAGCCGCTTTCGATTGTGGCTCCAAGGAATGACTCCAATCTACGATAGATGCTGTGGTGTATGTGCACACGAGTCTTTTAATATAAACCACATAGGGCGGCATCATTTTGAATGATTGATCACAAAGACTTGAGTCGTCCGCTTGGATTTTCTGTGGCAATGTATAAGCGCAACGCTCGATTAGCAGTGGTTAGCCAGCTTGCTAAACGCATTGCACCAGTGTTCCTGGAAGCAAGATCAGGGGCGCACTCTGCACGGGATATATCGTGAAGATAATGTTGATCGGAGCTGAGATTCAACCTCACCTAAATGAGGCAAACAGCAAGAATCACCTCAAATTCAACGACCGTGAGCAACGTGCAATCTTCTAGTGATACAAGTGTAGAACCATCTAAAAACGGTAAACATGCGGAGCGGCAGCCCTTTAAAATGCAACAGGCAAATCAACCGTTGCAACGGGCGCGAGAGAATTTCCTCTAATAGTGCAATGGCTTCCTTATTTACTCCTGTGTTCAAATTGTGTCAGCCGAACCTTCAAACACAGCAGCTAAAAGATAAATGTCCGCCTCAATCTCCTCTAAGTAATATCTAAAGCAGGTGCCTCTTTCTGGCGTCATATGACCTACGTAAGAAGACCCAGGCTCAGTAAAAATTGAGATCTGTTCCTCTTTGATAGTCCAAAAATGATGGTGACCATCTTCACCCACCTCAATATGAAGGGTTTTATCTTTTCTTCCGCACTGAAAAAAAAATAAATTAGATCTAGAGTCCAGACTCTTGAAAACGTTGACAAGGTAAAGAACTCTTGATTCAATCAGATTTAAGCTTAAATCAAGAACCAAGCCTCTTAATTTGAGCGGATTTCCTTTTGATTTAAGTTTAAATCTGATCGAATCAAGAGTCCTTTTTCTTGTCAATGTTTTCAAGAGTCTGCACTCAAGATCCAATGTGTTTTTTTTTCCAGTGCATCAAAAATAGCCTCCAAACATTGCCCTCTGGCGCACCTGGTGATTTTTGCACAATTTTCCTCAATTTTCGTCGGTCGCGACGCAATTTATTTATACCTATCACGATTGGTTCAACATCTGAGAGAGATTGAGTTCTAGCATTAAAAACAATTTTGATATCAAGTTAGTGAGTTCCAACGCAGTTTGATATTTTGAATACAACCGCAAGCTCTTTAGGATGCCCTCAGTTTCAACGTAAGGGTCTTTTCAGTGACGTTTGATGTGTTAAATTCACGTCCGAAACGCATCATTAGGCTAACACCAGCGCCAGTTTTGGATGTGCTCGCAGACGAAGGAATTTCAAGTCGCTGGGAGATCTCGAGAGACATAATACTTGTCGCGTTTCTATTTTCTTGCATTTAGCTCTTCATTTCCTGTTTTTTGTTTCAAATTCGATGTGGCTCCCCAATATATAGAATACATTTACATGTCCCGTTTACCGCGTTGATCCATCAAAAACTGACAAGTAGTTGATGGGCGCTATATATCGTGTCGGAACAACACGCGATATTTCACATCGATTAGTTCAAGTTTTTCAGATACCCGTTATATTTCTCGTATTTTGAGATCGCAACTCTGATATCAGAAAACTAAAGAATTCTCTTACCAATTTGGAAAAACAAATTCTTCAGGTTTTTTTAGAGGAAAAATTTCGCATTCCATACTGCATATCGAAACTGCACTTGAATGCGATATTTTTTCTCTGCAGAAACCACGCCTCTATTACGTCGAACATGTTTGTCAAAATTGATGAGAATTCTTTAGTCTCCTGACAACAGAATTGCGATCTCAAAATACGAGAAACATTACTAGTAGCTGAAAAAATGGAATCAATCGATGCGATATATCGCATATCGTTCTGACACAAAATATGGCGTTTATCGAATCACCTTAACACTTCATTGCTTAGCGTTGCATGAAAGCAACAAATGGTTTTCAGCTTTATTTCTATGCTTGAGTATTAAATTGAATCAAAGGAAGAAATGATCTTTGGGGAGCATTATAAGTCTGATCTCCTAACATTTAAGACAAAACTACAAAAATCGATGTCAACTCACTCGATTGTCGAGAAAATACTGTTCGATGTAGATTTTCTCTCCACAAACAAATGGTTTTTAGCTTTATTTCTATGCGGGAGTATTAATTTGAATCAGAGCAAGAAATGATTTTTGGGGAGCATTATAAGTCTGATCTCCTAACATTCAAGACAAAACTACAAAAATCGATGTCAACTCACTCGATTGTCGAGAAAATACTGTTCGATGTAGATTTTCTCTCCAAAAACAAATGGTTTTTAGCTTTATTTCTATGCGGGAGTATTAAATCGAATCAGAGCAAGAAATGATTTTTGGGGAGCATTATCAGTCTGATCTCCTAACTTATAAAAGGAAACTAAAAAAATCGATTTCAACCGACTTTATCGTCGAAAAAATACTGTAAGATGTAGATCTTCTCTCAAAAATCAACGATTAGCTCATGCGACAAAGGGCTAAACATCGAAAATTAACGCTTTTTCCTTTACGTCGGATTCCCCGTGAAGTGCCTTCGTCGGAGGCAGCCTTTCAACTTACCGTGAACTCACTTGCAGTGATTAACTCTGCGGGATGTGCGGAGGGGGTTGCGCGATTCCGGCAGAAGGTCGGAGCGCGGAGGCCGGCGGTGTGGCTGTGGGCAAGGTAATAAAAATGACAGTCGCCTCCCCCCGGGATGCTGGGCGCAAGTCTATCTCCGCTCCATCCCATCCCACACCCCTGCTCCGCTCCGAACAGCTTCATCCTCAGTGTTGGCGTACTCCCGCGTCGCGTAGCTCGTGTTGCCTACCCGCGCTTCGCCCGGCGCGCCAAGCCGCCACGTGGTTTCGCGCGTGTTTCTCTCGTATTTCGTATCCCGATGCTATAGTCTCGTTGTGGTGCAGCTTTCGATTTCTTGACGAGATTCCTCTCCTGTTTTATCTTCCTGTTCTCTTACTTCCTGAGCTATGACTGCTGTTCTGTGACTTTTTCTCTCTTTTTTCGTTTTTGTCTGTTCGATCCGATCGTAATGGAGTTTCTCACGGTGAGGATCAAGTTCCAGTTTGTGCCCAGGTCGAGATTTTTCTACATAGTGTTCCAGTGCAACAGGATATAGGTCCCGGCAAGCCTCTCCGTAAGTAGCTCGCACCACGTTCACTTTCGCCCCCGACTTCAAACTTTCGCGTTGAAAAAATCGCTTTTCTCATCGTTATTCTTGTAAAATTTGCAAGTGTATCATGTTGATCTTCGATCATTAAGTAGGTGATTTTTGTTATAAAATCACGAAAAACTTAGAATTGATGGATTGGAACCTAGTCTCATTACCAACAATTCCGGAGTCATCCAATCGTCTTCAATTATTCTAATATTCGGATGTTTTTGCAGTCGATAAATTCCACGTATCATTCGTATCCTGCTATTTGAACTAACATGACATCTGCGTCAATTAATGACCTGCTCTCGAACTGCATTCGGTTTAGAAACCGAATCTACCTCGTTACCCATTTAGTAACGTAATGTAACTTAAGTAACTTAAGTGATCTTTTCTCACCTCTTTCCAGGGTGTCTACAAGTCCGGAAATCGTACTGTTTTTTTAAGGGCGGTCCGGAAGTATTAAAAAATTGCGGAAATTCCGCGAGAAGTTCCGGAATTTTTGGCGCGTATACGTAGTATACCGCCTTTGCGATCGTTTCGAACCCTGCTCGATACAATAACCGAGTCCCTTAGTTCCTTACCGAAAAGTGACTACCGCGAACTTCTGAGATTTTCCAAAGCGTGTAAAAAGTTTATTTATCCAACAATAATTATGATTTAAAGTTGTTTCTCATTCTGGGGGTCGCTAGTTTATGTGCAGTGAATACCAAGAGTCTACGTTACTTGGTTTTTTTAAAAAAAGCGTAAGAATGCGACGCGCTGATTTAAAATATGCATATATAAGCAGAATCAAGCGAACTGATTCGAGGATGGCTGAGCAGGTCGGCACTCTCGGAATGAGAATTTAACTCCTTCGTTTTGTTCAAAACGTTGCTTTGACAGATCTGTAACCTCGGTTATACTTTTCAAAAGTTGGTACCTGTTGAAGCATATGCTATGCTAAATGGTCTCCGTGGCGACCACTTTTTCTCTTCATCTTAACCTAATATATATGAAAAAAGAAGTCCTGCTTGTATGATTCTTCCAGTCATAATTTATCCTTAAAAAGGTATTATTAATAAAAATGTGTTTATTTATCTATACCTAATATTGTTGACCTTTTTTCTGAGCTCAACAAAGTGGTGACCCCGACGTGATTCTTTTCTCAAAATCTAGAAAAGAACTAATCATACTGTTGTGTGAAGTTAATTCAAAGAGTGGGTACATCGACCTGGTATATCAAGTTTCTGCGATTTTTTACGGCAAATCGGTAGATTTTCGGGATGTGGATTGCTCACTTTCAATTCATGAATGAATAAAGCATGGACATGGTTGAGCTTCTTTGCATGAAAAGACGTTTAAAATAACAAAATCAAGACATATTTAATACAATTGCATTTATATCGAGTCAATTTCTTTTCAATAATATAACGGTATTTATAATACCGGTAATTTGGGTATTTTAGCCCCAAAATACCTTTAAATCGACTTTATCTTCTAGGAGTTCGACAGAATTTTTCCTTTCTTCGCTTAAATTTTTCCGTAGCACTTTTCTTCAAGAATCTGATAAGATTTTGCTTGAGGCAGATCAAAAAACTTAAATTTGTTCGAATAGCTTTCTAGATTCACAATACACGGTCTCGTGAAGGTGCGTTGTTGACCTTGCAGTGTTGGATCGTGAATTCTCTTGTTGTGCTGCTTGCCTTTTTTGAAATCTCTGTAAATGAAAACTAAAGGGGTTGATATGTGCGAGTTAATGACGCGCCTTATCAACACATTGTGTTGGAGTTCACTGCTTGTTTTTCATTTCTTGTCATTTTGTCGCGTTTTATTCGAGAAATTCAAATCTTCGAATTTCGTCAATTGGAGGTACTGAAAAAGTACTGCATTTTTCTGTTAAGAAGGTACTGAATTTCTTGGGAATGCACTGATAAAGCACTGATTTTAGGCCAGCCTATTTTAGTAGACACCCTGCTCTCACTCCTCTTGAGCATAACGATGCCTATTTAAATCGGCTCAGTGGTCAGTGCGTCTGACTCTGGCTCAGTGTAGAATTAAGGTCCTGGTTCCAAACATTGAGGCCCGCCCTGCCCCTACGCGTTACCTCAATTTTATGAAACCCCTACGTAACGAGTAATATGCATTATTTATAAGAGAGCAAACTTAAATCTAACGAGTGAAATACTTGAATTAAGTTATCCCAACAAATGAAGAAGTCTAAAATGGCCGCCAGGTATGGCTAGGTGAAACAAGCCTCACAAATCATAATATCTTGGTTTGTTAAATGGATTACAATTCGTTCTTGTATTCCTCCCAACAAGGAGGTTAAACCTATTCTGCCTCCTTTTTCAGGGAGAAAGAACGATACATGTTGATCCCTTACCTCTTGTTGATGCTTAGCTGTTTCTGTCAAGAAGTTTTATGGCTTCGTGCTTAACGTTCTTAAATTAAACCTCTGGAATGAATCAAAAGTTCAAAGTTGAATGTTTTCACATCCCTGACAATCAGTGGGGGACACAGGAGCTGTGATCATCAGTTTTTTTGGTGCAGGGTGACGGTGGCGCGACTGCTGGAATGCGTGATGAGTCTGGGTACTCTTTTTTTTTTTTTTTTTTTTTTTTTTTTTTTTTTTTTTAATTTTATTACATATCGACTTCTTAATACAGAAATATGATCCATTGTTATAGCATTAATTAGTAAATAGCTTTTATCGACTAAAAATATTTACAATCGTACAGTCTTTTTTCTAAAGAGTCGGGGTACTCGGATGACTAAATACAACTTGTCGCGGTGAGGCAATTCAGAAACCGCATAGCCAGTTAAAACATACTATAAAATTTGGGATAAAAGCTGTAAACACATATACCAAATTCCGTACGTTTCGGGGCGAAACAACCAACCCCTTCCTCTGCGGCTGAAACAACAAAATTAAGCTAAAAGCCTAAAAAATCTAAAGAACTACCAAGAAAATAAACAAGTAATAAACTCAAACAAAAACTCTACTCTGAAAAATACACTACAAAAAATACTCTACACCGTTAAGAAAATTTAACTCAGCGCGCGATCTATACATATGTATAAGGAAGTCGCTTAGAATTCACTCATCGCTCAGGGCCAATTTTTTCTGAGTTAAAAATCTCCGACATAAGAGTGGAAATTTTGAGCTCAAGGAACTCAGAATTCACGCAGGTGTGTGTCTAGACTGGGCCTTCTTTTTCAAGAGAATCAGTACACCTTACGAACAATTTTGGCACAGGATTCTTGGGTCCATTTACAACCATAATTTCAATGATTGCACTTGCACTATGTATTGCACCACTACTTGACACGCACTTCGCCACTTCCTTCGACAGCTACTCACGGAGACTGGCGCCAACGCGTCGCGATTTGGAGACGAATACGGTAACGGTTGCTGCGTGTGGAGATAGCGCAAAAAAAATTAGCTCTCTTCATCCATGAATCATTCAGACTCAGAGCTGGAATATCTCCTCTGGAACGATCCTTATCTTTATGGAGTGATACTTGTCATTGGGTTTCGTCAATACAGAGCTTAGCTCACAAAGCACTTGAATGGCTCTGCTGGGAGCTTTTCTCGTCGGAGCAAGTTATTTTACTCAACGCAAAAAATTTTCACGCAATGCTTTGAGTAGGTCAGCTCCGAAATATTTCACTCAGACCAGAATAATTTTTAACAGTGCACCTAGGATGAGATTAGAACCCAAGGCCTGTGGATGCGGAGGCGCTCGCGCTGTCATAGCTCACAAAGCGCTTGAATGGCTCTGCTGGGAGCTTTTCTCGTCGGAGCAAGTTATTTTACTCAACGCAAAAAATTTTCACGCAATGCTTTGAGTAGGTCAGCTCCGAAATATTTCACTCATAGACCAGAATAATTTTTAACAGTGCACCTAGGATGAGATTAGAACCCAAGGCCTGTGGATCCGGAGGCGCTCGCGCTGTCATAGCTCACAAAGCGCTTGAATGGCTCTGCTGGGAGCTTTTCTCGTCGGAGCAAGTTATTTTACTCAACGCCAAAAATTTTCACGCAATGCTTTGAGTAGGTCAGCTCCGAAATAGTTCACTCCGACCACTCAGACCAGAATAATTTTTAACAGTGCACCTAGGATGAGACTAGAACTCAAGGTTTGTGGATCCGGAGGCGTTCGCGTTGTCACTGCGCCATCGGACTGATGTGGCAGGCACGACATTCAGATCGTATTCTAAGGTGCGCGCTCAGTCGGCTCAACTAAAACGCTTCGCTGTCACGAAAAAATGGCAACTTCTGCTAAAATTCATATCTCCTGTACGGCTGGGCATTGAGGCCCCCCCAAAAAAGTGTCATCACAATTCTCTATTCCATCTCCCGGCCAAATTTTTAACCGAATCCTGGTCTGAGGAGGACAATCGGTGCCGTTCTGCACCCAAGAAACTGATGCTCACAGCTCCCGTGTCTCGCACAGCGATGACTGTATCCAATAAATTGGTTGGTTGGTTACAGCCAGGTGTCGAAAGTAGACGAACGACGAACATTCGGGTCGAGGCATGAGGGAAGAAAAAAAATGACATGGAAAAATAAATAATAATTAAACTGATGCCCGGGATTATATTCAAAGTTACTGTTAACCACACCAGCTTCCTAATCAGCAGTACCCCACTTCCAGTGTCTCTTAACTGTAACTAACCAAACGCTAAGCGGTCTGCTGGTTAGGGCATTACCGCAATGCTTCAAAAAAATCGCCGGAAAGGAAGTGAACTACGCGTGGCGCGAAAAGCATTCTTTCGCTCATAGGTCATAAGTTTACGTAAAATTAGTTTATTAATGAGCCCCTCCAAGCCCTCTATCTGATTGTGATGGAGATTCTTTTAAAAATTTATAGTGTTTTAAAGCGAGAAGCGTCCTAATGCCCCTCCAAGCCCTCAATCTGATAGTGATAGAGATTCCTGTAAAAATTGATATTTTTTTAAAGCGAGAAGCGCCCCAATTTGAAAACATCGCTCATAGCAGGTCATAAGTTTACGTAAAATTAGTTTATTAATGAGCCCCTCCAAGCCCTCGATCTGATTGTGATAGAGATTCTTTTAAAATTTGATATTGCTTTACAGCGAGAAGCGCCCTAATTTTGCAACTTCGCTCATACGCTATAAGTTCACGTAAAATTACTTTATTAATGAGCCCCTCCTAGCCCTCAATCTGATTGTGGTCGAGATTCTTTTAAAAT
The DNA here is from genome assembly GCF_918797505.1 of Bemisia tabaci. Taxonomy (NCBI): domain Eukaryota; kingdom Metazoa; phylum Arthropoda; class Insecta; order Hemiptera; family Aleyrodidae; genus Bemisia; species Bemisia tabaci. The sequence continues at coordinate 44,249,464 of NC_092798.1, forward strand.
TTGATATCGTTTACAGCGAGAAGCGCCCCAATTTGGCAATGAAGCTCTTCACTCATCTGCAAACCCTTTTTCGGCGCTAATCGTATATTACCAACTTAACTTGTTTTAATCCAGCGTGCAACTTTCGAGCGGAACGCCGCGCTGTCTCCTGCGATTCCACATGATGTGTCCAGCGATGCCAAATTCAGCCTTCATAATTAATCCGATGTTTGATATCCATTTCGTACATTTTAAATACCTGAAATATATGAGTCCAACTTTTTTATTTTACTCTCCTATCTCCTCGTGTGGTTTTGACATCTCAACCCGAGGTGAAGTAACTTGGCGAGAGCTAAATTAACCAAACATTTGTTTGTCCAAGAAGATTTGTCCTGGCTAGAACACCTAAAGAGTGTTGTAAAGAGGGTAGAATCCTGTGGCTGTACCAATAAGAATATTCTGTCAAAAAAGGACTTCCTCAATATTATATGTGTTCGTAAATTCAACGTTAAAATACGGAATCATCTTTTGGGGTGGCGCATCAAGTGAGAAAGAAGTTATCATTCTGCGAAAAAAAATCCCTAGAAATTTGTATGAATTAGATTATACAAGTTCTCGTAGAACCATCTCTAAACGGCATTAAATATTAACGACGATAACCCCGTACACATCTCTTTATTAATAAAAGTAGGTTTCTCTTTATTTCTAATAGGCAGGAAGAGTCCTGGTTACAAAATCAAAATATGAATAAGATGAAAATACAAGACAAGGTAGATTAACAAGTCATGAAAAGCAATTTTGTGAAACTTTATAATGCATTGCCAGAAAACATTCAAATAATTGAACACCCAATACTGCGAACTCAGCTCATTAGGCGCTCTCAGATGAAGCAATACAATTTTTGTGTGCAAATTCTCCATGGCGCCCTTGTTGCTTCGGCAACACGAGTGGGAACCGCGGTAGGCAACCGCACAAGCCGAGCCCCGAAAAGAGGCGTGTGTCTCGGTCGAACAAAAAGTTCCCGTCCGATAAATCAAGATCGCGGGCTCACAATAAAATCTGATTAAATACCCGGGCGCGGCGTCGGAAAGTTGACGATTTAAATTTATGCCTACCAATTAATAAGCCGCCAACTCGCGCTCGGCTTCGCTTCCGCGGGGGATTTAAATTTCAATTAAAACAGACGCTCCCGTGAATTTAAAATCGGGGAGCGTCTTCCGCAAGTCGGAGTTCTTGCTGCGCCGCGCTCGAGAAAGCCACCCGCTCAAAGTCCTACCGAACTGATCACACGATTCGTGAATCTGCGTTTACACTGAAAAAGCGTTAATTTTTGATGTTTAACCCTTTGTCGCATGAGCTGATCGTTGATTTTTGAGAGAAGATCTACATCGTACAGTATTTTTTCGACAATAGAGTCAGTTGAAATCGATTTTTGAGGTTTTTTTTTTTTTAAGTTAGGAGATCAGACTTAAAATGCTCCCCAAAAATCATTTTTTGCTTTGATTCAATTTAATACTCCAGCATAGAAATAAACCTAAAAACCATTTGTTGCTTTCATGCAACGCTAGTACTTTGAGATCGCAATTCTGTTGTCAGGAGACTAAAGAATTCTCATCAATTTTGACAAACAAATTCAACGTAATACAAGCGTGGTTTTTTCGGAGGAAAAATATCGCATTCAAGTGCACTTTCGATATCAGTAGGGAATGCGATATTTTCCAAAAAAGAAACACATTGGATCTTGAGTCCAGACTATTGAAAACGTTGACGAGAAAAGGGACTCTTGATTCACTCACATTTAAGCTTAAATCAAAAGGAAATCTGCTCAAATTAAGCGGCTTGGTTATACACTGTTAAAAATCGTTGATTCCGTCCGACGGAAAATCCGGAGTGAGAATGAACACGGGAGTGCGGTTCAGCGCGTAGGTGCTGAGACGGGCTGCATTAGGGTGCGTCAAAAAAAATGAAAGTCTGAAATGTTCCGCTCCCCAGGCGGCAATCGATGACGTTTGGTAAAAAAACTTGTTTGCCAGAATTTGGGCCAATATCAACCATTTTAAATGGTGCCAAAGGTCAATTTTGTGATGAAATAATGATATTTTGGTTTAGACCTTGATTTCGCACAAAAAACTCGATTTTACGCTGAAATCGTGCGTTTACGAGAAAAATGCCAAAGAACTCGACTTGTAGAGGATGAAATTTTACACTAGGAACACGTCTTGTAACCGATAAAAATCAAATTGAACTAGAAAAACTCAACTCGGTATTTATTTTTTTGGTCCTCAGAATTTCCGAGGTCTTAGAAAGTAGAGGTGTAAAAGACTCATTTTTCACGAAAATAAGTCGAAAGAGGGTGTAAATGAACTGTAGGTAAGTGTTGAGGATGCAAATGTCATCAGAACTTCCTCAGTTTCAAAAAACGTTCCAACTATTTTGCACAATCCTCCAAAAAGTGCACGGCTCGAGAAGCAGGATCGTGCTATAATAGTAAGGGGAAAGAGCGGTTTGACCGGGAAAAATTTCGTAACAAACTTTCCCAATGTAATCGTCATCAGTAGGTCCCCCTGAACAACTTCCTAAAAGTTAAAAATGGCCCGACCCCGGAATACCCCTCAAAAAAGTTAAAATTGAAAATGGCGGCCGTAATAAGAGGGTCCGGGAAATCGGTATTTTAAAATGCTCATTCTGTCTCATCATGTGAGGTATCATTTCCTATGTAATTTTGGTCGCAGATTTCATAAATGAATTCCGCACGGCCCCTTCTAAGCTTACGTTTCTCGCGGTAGTCGTATGTTTCCTTTATTTTTCTTTATTAAATACATTTATAACATCAAATTTAAGTTTCTCGGCCATAAATACATGAAAATAAAGACAATTCACTTTCCTTGTTCCTTCGGTGAATATTTAAAAAAAAATGCAACCTCCTGCCTTTCACATTTGGCCGCCACCTTTGATTTAGAGCGCCCCCTTTGGCCGGAGGGCCTTGTGGAATTCATGTATGAAATCTGCGACCAAAATTACATAGGAAATGATACCTCACATGATGAGACAGAATGAGCATTTTAAAATACCGATTTCCCGGACCCTCTTATTACGGCCGCCATTTTCAATTTTAACTTTTTTGAGGGGTATTCCGGGGTCGGGCCATTTTTAACTTTTAGGAAGTTGTTCAGGGGGACCTACTGATGACGATTACATTGGGAAAGTTTGTTACGCAATTTTTCCCGGTCAAACCGCTCTTTCCCCTTACTATTATAGCACGATCCTGCTTCTTGAGCCGTGCACTTTTTGGAGGATTGTGCAAAATAGTTGGAACGTTTTTTGAAACTGAGGAAGTTCTGATGACATTTGCATCCTCAACACTTACCTACAGTTCATTTACACCCTCTTTCGACTTATTTTCGTGAAAAATGAGTCTTTTACATCTCTACTTTCTAAGACCTCGGAAATTCTGAGGACCAAAAAAATAAATACCGAGTTGAGTTTTTCTAGTTCAATTTGATTTTTATCGGTTACAAGACGTCTTCCTAGTGTAAAATTTCATCCTCTACAAGTCGAGTTCTTTGGCATTTTTCTCGTAAACGCACGATTTCAGCGTAAAATCGAGTTTTTTGTGCGAAATCGAGGTCTAAACCAAAATATCATAATGTCATTACAAAATTGACCTTTGGCACCATTTAAAATGGTTGATATTGGCCCAAATTTTGGCAAACATGTTTTTTTACCAAACGTCATCGATTGCCGCCTGGGGAGCGGAACATTTCAGACTTTCATTTTTTTTGACGCACCCTAGGGCTGCATGTGTAGTCAAAGCACTCCGCACCGGAGCTGCAGTACGGCCCGGAGTCACGCGCACCTTCTCTCCCTCGCACTAGCGCTATATACTGTCTCTTCTCCCCTTTAAGCCTGCCACTCTCAGAATGAAAATGAAAAATTTAAAGAGAAAAAAATAGAAAAAATAATAGAATAGTAGAAATAATAAATTAGTCGAAATTGTGGTATAACAGAGACAATAGAAAAGAAATAAAATAAAGTAAATCAAATATATGATAAAATGAAGTCAAAGACTAAATTGAAGTAAATAATTAGAGGGAGCAAGGAGATGAAGAAAAAAATAAAATAAGGGAAACAACTAAATGATGTTAAAGAATAGAATGAATTTTAAGAGTAAAGTGAAGTCCAAAAATTATGATGAAGTATTAAAAGAAATCACAGTAAGTATAAAACAAAGTAAAGGAATGAGAAGTAAATAATTAAAGAAAAAAAAATAAAGTGCTTGAAAAAATAAAATAGAGTGAAGAAAAAATAGAGACAACAAGGAAATAAAACAAAGTAAAACGATAAAATATAGTTAAAAAATATAGTAAAGTAAACTAAATACACGGACAAATCCAGGTAGATTGAAAATATCTTAGCGGCCCGTTCAAATCGACGTTAAATACCGTTTTTGCGTCTCCGCCACGCATCGTTCGCTATAGCTCAATCGGTAGGGTCGTCGGTTAGTGTTAGGTAGGTCGCGGGTTCAATTCCCAAGGTAGGTAGAAAATTTCTAACTTTCAAAATCGACTAAATCACGTACCAATGGTTTCATTATTTTTATTTTTCATGGTTTCAAAAATTATTTCCACAATTAACCCTTTTCCACCATCCCCTAGCTGCGAACCCCTAAATTTGCGGCTCCCGCGAATCCGTCCGGCGTCGGAGTGATTTCTATGCGTACGGCACCCAAAATCCGTCCAGCCGATTCTCCGTCGGAGTGACTCCTCGGTCCGGCGAAGTGAGGGCCCGTTCTTACTCGCGCTTGTGCTGAGTCTCACTCCGTTTTTTTTAACAGTGTAGGGCTTGGCATACATGAGAAAAATCTGAAATTTGTCTCCAAGTCGGAATAATTCAGTATTTGCCTCCGACAGTGATATCATCAAATCGATCTTATTGTTCTTCCTCTTGCATTGGAACAAAAAACATATTGTATCTAGAGTCCAGACTCTTACAAACATCGACAAGACAAAATCCTCTTGATTCAATCAGATTTTCGCTTAAATCAAGAAGCAAACCTCTTAATTTGAGCGGATTTCCTTTTGATTTAAGCTTAAATCTGATTGAATAAAGAGTATTTTTTCTTGTCAATGTTTTCAAGAGTCAGGACTTTAGATCCGATGTGTTTTTTTTTTTCAGTGTAACTCATGTATTCGTGTATCTGATCGTGAGTTCTTATTAACCTCTAATTCTTGATCTGATTGAATCAAGAGTATTTTTTCTTGTCAATGTTTTCAAGAGGACTCTAGATACAATGTGTTTTTTTCCAGTGTAGCTCATAAATTCGTGTATCTGATCGTAAGTTCTATTAACCTATAATTCTTGTGTCTTTCCGACAGTGTGAAACCACGTATTTCCTCCTTTTACATTATTTTTTAACCCAAACTGATTGCGGTAAGCGAACGGGCTGTCAGGTCGTAAGACAATGATCGGGCTTTTAGCCATCGCGCGTTAAAAGTTCAGCTTAAAGCTTTTCATGCCCTCTCGAGCCTGGTAGCGGAAAATTCAGGAGGCTGCGTTGCACTGGGGACTGGCCTAGCAGGGCCGAAACGCGTCTGCAGTTGCCTTCCTGAATGGACGTATTTCAGTGTTGCTCCAAATAACGTATTTCTTTACGGGAAAATTTTGCTTGTGTGTGAGCTTTTCCCCTCTGTAATGAGATTTGTGCTTTAAGCTGATCTTTTTACGCACGATGGCTGAAAAACTCCATCATTAATCTGTAAGACTATCGATAATTGGACTGCATTTTGCAATTTGGAGCTATAAATTCTGGTTCATCATAAGGGAACTAACGGCACATACGTTGTTTTCAAACCGGGCCGGAATTTATAGTTCCTAATTGCAAAATGCAGTCCAATTTGTATGACCGGACAACCCTTAGGGGAAAGATTAGCTGGACGACGGCCTAAGAAATTGGCACAAAGCTGGCTCTCTTCTCCTGAGATGATTGAAGATTTTAAGGTATTTTAATAGATATGATGATTCCTTTATTTTTATTGATTTTTAGGTATTGAATATTTATATATTTTATTTATATAATTTATTTTGCCAGATACTGGATGGCCTGACAAACAGGGCTATGCTCTAGTCGTTCGTGGAAGAAGAAGAAAAAGACATTCTTTCTTAAAGAATCCAGGCAACCCAATCTTCATAAATTTTCCTTGATTTTTCCTCTGTGTCAGCAGAATATGCCGTAAAAACCTCAAACCACGAAGTTGGCTATTGGGGGAAAAAAGTTTCAATAAGTAGAACAGGAGTAGCAATGAAGTTGCGCGGCTCCCCAAAGGTGACCGTCGATACAAGACGAGAAAAGGTTCATTGAGTTGTTTCTATGACGGAAGGAAATCGGGGCTTCTGAAGAAAGTTTTCTTTGAGAATCCAGCAACACCGAACAAAAAGTATCACAATCCTAACTATAATCGTCTATGATTTTGGCGCCATCTGTTAAAAGTAGTTGCACTAGACCGAGGTATGGTTTATCCAATCACTTTTTCGGCAGACTTAACCGTACCTCTGATTGGTACAACTACTCCTGTGCCTGGCATCGAAATCAGTCAGGAGTTTGGTTGGGATTGTGTTACTTTTTTGCCGTGAAGTGTTAACAAACCACTGCAGTGCCGTGGTACCTCTATTCTTCCCCGGTAGCTATTTTATCCAGATCGATAGTGGATCAGAACTTTCTATCATGTGGTAAATAAATTATTTTTCTATGGAAGCGACAAATAAAAGCCCCTAATAAATTTAAGCATCAAGTGAGGAGGCTTCTTGTGAATCGTTATCTTAGTAAATTGATGTCGTTCGAATACCTTCACGGCATTTCTCAAAAGCAATGTCAAAAGATCTACCTTACGTTTCTGCAGCGCGGAATAAAATAATTTTTCAAATTTTATCAAGTGAGAACCCGAAAACTTAACTACATCAGAGGAAAGTTCGAAACGAGGAGTTCGGGTACAACGATGCGTCAGTCACCCCTTGCGAACGAAGGGGAAAAAAGAAGTTGGCTCCCAGATTGCAGCGCGAAAATGCAATTGGTAGTGATTGATCGAGTCGAATTTATGGCTCGGTTCTCCGCTTTGAAAGTTTAAAACTCATCTCCTCTCGGCTCGCGATGTCGCTAAACCGGCGGGTCCCGCCGCAGCCGGCTATCCAGCCCATTGAATGCATCATCTAAACCAGCGACACTGCCTCTGACAGAGCATGAAATCTCACCACATTCGCGCTCCAGATATTCTCCGCAGGGCGGGAGATGCCCAGCACCGGATAAAATTCTGTTGTACAGACACCCGCCAAATTTCGGTGGCTATACAGCGTTTACCCGGGCGGAGGGAAAGTTATGTTTAAGAATCGGCAATGAACCAACCCAACTAGACTACTTTTTTTCAATTAGTAAGTGCACTGTTAAAAATCGTTGATTCCGTCCGACGGAAAATCCGGAGTGAGAATGAACACGGGAGTGCGGTTCAGCGCGTAGGTGCTGAGACGGGCTGCATTAGGGTGCGTCAAAAAAAATGAAAGTCTGAAATGTTCCGCTCCCCAGGCGGCAATCGATGACGTTTGGTAAAAAAACTTGTTTGCCAGAATTTGGGCCAATATCAACCATTTTAAATGGTGCCAAAGGTCAATTTTGTGATGAAATAATGATATTTTGGTTTAGACCTTGATTTCGCACAAAAAACTCGATTTTACGCTGAAATCGTGCGTTTACGAGAAAAATGCCAAAGAACTCGACTTGTAGAGGATGAAATTTTACACTAGGAACACGTCTTGTAACCGATAAAAATCAAATTGAACTAGAAAAACTCAACTCGGTATTTATTTTTTTGGTCCTCAGAATTTCCGAGGTCTTAGAAAGTAGAGGTGTAAAAGACTCATTTTTCACGAAAATAAGTCGAAAGAGGGTGTAAATGAACTGTAGGTAAGTGTTGAGGATGCAAATGTCATCAGAACTTCCTCAGTTTCAAAAAACGTTCCAACTATTTTGCACAATCCTCCAAAAAGTGCACGGCTCGAGAAGCAGGATCGTGCTATAATAGTAAGGGGAAAGAGCGGTTTGACCGGGAAAAATTTCGTAACAAACTTTCCCAATGTAATCGTCATCAGTAGGTCCCCCTGAACAACTTCCTAAAAGTTAAAAATGGCCCGACCCCGGAATACCCCTCAAAAAAGTTAAAATTGAAAATGGCGGCCGTAATAAGAGGGTCCGGGAAATCGGTATTTTAAAATGCTCATTCTGTCTCATCATGTGAGGTATCATTTCCTATGTAATTTTGGTCGCAGATTTCATAAATGAATTCCGCACGGCCCCTTCTAAGCTTACGTTTCTCGCGGTAGTCGTATGTTTCCTTTATTTTTCTTTATTAAATACATTTATAACATCAAATTTAAGTTTCTCGGCCATAAATACATGAAAATAAAGACAATTCACTTTCCTTGTTCCTTCGGTGAATATTTAAAAAAAAATGCAACCTCCTGCCTTTCACATTTGGCCGCCACCTTTGATTTAGAGCGCCCCCTTTGGCCGGAGGGCCTTGTGGAATTCATGTATGAAATCTGCGACCAAAATTACATAGGAAATGATACCTCACATGATGAGACAGAATGAGCATTTTAAAATACCGATTTCCCGGACCCTCTTATTACGGCCGCCATTTTCAATTTTAACTTTTTTGAGGGGTATTCCGGGGTCGGGCCATTTTTAACTTTTAGGAAGTTGTTCAGGGGGACCTACTGATGACGATTACATTGGGAAAGTTTGTTACGCAATTTTTCCCGGTCAAACCGCTCTTTCCCCTTACTATTATAGCACGATCCTGCTTCTTGAGCCGTGCACTTTTTGGAGGATTGTGCAAAATAGTTGGAACGTTTTTTGAAACTGAGGAAGTTCTGATGACATTTGCATCCTCAACACTTACCTACAGTTCATTTACACCCTCTTTCGACTTATTTTCGTGAAAAATGAGTCTTTTACATCTCTACTTTCTAAGACCTCGGAAATTCTGAGGACCAAAAAAATAAATACCGAGTTGAGTTTTTCTAGTTCAATTTGATTTTTATCGGTTACAAGACGTCTTCCTAGTGTAAAATTTCATCCTCTACAAGTCGAGTTCTTTGGCATTTTTCTCGTAAACGCACGATTTCAGCGTAAAATCGAGTTTTTTGTGCGAAATCGAGGTCTAAACCAAAATATCATAATGTCATTACAAAATTGACCTTTGGCACCATTTAAAATGGTTGATATTGGCCCAAATTTTGGCAAACATGTTTTTTTACCAAACGTCATCGATTGCCGCCTGGGGAGCGGAACATTTCAGACTTTCATTTTTTTTGACGCACCCTAGGGCTGCATGTGTAGTCAAAGCACTCCGCACCGGAGCTGCAGTACGGCCCGGAGTCACGCGCACCTTCTCTCCCTCGCACTAGCGCTATATACTGTCTCTTCTCCCCTTTAAGCCTGCCACTCTCAGAATGAAAATGAAAAATTTAAAGAGAAAAAAATAGAAAAAATAATAGAATAGTAGAAATAATAAATTAGTCGAAATTGTGGTATAACAGAGACAATAGAAAAGAAATAAAATAAAGTAAATCAAATATATGATAAAATGAAGTCAAAGACTAAATTGAAGTAAATAATTAGAGGGAGCAAGGAGATGAAGAAAAAAATAAAATAAGGGAAACAACTAAATGATGTTAAAGAATAGAATGAATTTTAAGAGTAAAGTGAAGTCCAAAAATTATGATGAAGTATTAAAAGAAATCACAGTAAGTATAAAACAAAGTAAAGGAATGAGAAGTAAATAATTAAAGAAAAAAAAATAAAGTGCTTGAAAAAATAAAATAGAGTGAAGAAAAAATAGAGACAACAAGGAAATAAAACAAAGTAAAACGATAAAATATAGTTAAAAAATATAGTAAAGTAAACTAAATACACGGACAAATCCAGGTAGATTGAAAATATCTTAGCGGCCCGTTCAAATCGACGTTAAATACCGTTTTTGCGTCTCCGCCACGCATCGTTCGCTATAGCTCAATCGGTAGGGTCGTCGGTTAGTGTTAGGTAGGTCGCGGGTTCAATTCCCAAGGTAGGTAGAAAATTTCTAACTTTCAAAATCGACTAAATCACGTACCAATGGTTTCATTATTTTTATTTTTCATGGTTTCAAAAATTATTTCCACAATTAACCCTTTTCCACCATCCCCTAGCTGCGAACCCCTAAATTTGCGGCTCCCGCGAATCCGTCCGGCGTCGGAGTGATTTCTATGCGTACGGCACCCAAAATCCGTCCAGCCGATTCTCCGTCGGAGTGACTCCTCGGTCCGGCGAAGTGAGGGCCCGTTCTTACTCGCGCTTGTGCTGAGTCTCACTCCGTTTTTTTTAACAGTGTGTAATCAAGAAGGCAATGAAGTAATTCTTCTAGTTTACAATAAATGTAGGTGTCAGTTACCTTGCGGTTCGCGACAAATGTAAATGATAACCAAAGGATCACTGAGTTTAAACATCTCTTGAGAATGCCCGCTGCACTTACTTCGAAGACAGACTAGATTGACAAAGCGCTGATTTGTTGGTATGTTAACAACATGAAGACAGAATATTAAGCGAGTGGAAATGAAAACATACAACGCTCTCATCACCCGTTTGTTCAACTCTGCCACATTGAGATATTCAGTTGTAGTTTTTAGAAGAATGAGCCTCTGTACCAACAAGCCAATTCTTGAGGGATACAAAGATAATCAGGTCTATGGAACATTTTTGTAAGCTCAAGATGTAGGAGATGGTTTTTTTTCAATGATTCTACGAACATTAAAATTTAAAATATTTATAGTTTTTCGTCCCCTTCCACGTTTTCTATCATGTAAAATTCGGTGTGCTGAACATACTATGCTGGCTATCGACTATTTCAGTACAAGGGTCATCTGCGTGATGTATTGCGGACTCGTTAGATGGGCTCCAGTTTTAAGACAAATTCATATTTAGTTATCAAAAATTGATGGCTCAGCTTATTAGAAATAACGTGTGTGTTATCATTTTCCCTCAGTACACACGTGGGTGAGCCACGATTTTTCAGTGCTAGAGCTATCACGAGAAGTGATGTGTCATAACGATACCTGGCTAGGCAAAATATTCGGCTTAACGATTGTAAATGCTAAATAACTTAAAAATATTGAAAAATCACTCAATGTGTTTCCTTCTTCAAATCCACTGACCGAAAAGTTCAAATATACCACTTAAAACTTATGTAGTTTCAGTGTTCGTCGTCACAATTTTCCTAATGGGCTAAATCTTTTAACTAGTTCATAAATACTGCGCACGGCGGTAGCAAGCATTCTTGTTGCGCATTCAACTGTGAAAACCGTTTTGAAGGAATCCAGAGTCAGCTATTTATGTTGAATAATATAATTTTCTCTCTGATGACCAGCTTTTATTTCTTCAACTCTGGGGTTTTTCCGAGTGGAAAGTCATAAAAAACTGATGTTGATGTTAATCGTTAACACAAATTTCCTCGAACGAGTGTTGGGCATGAAGTACCTCTAAGCTTCGAGTTAAGATTAAGACATGACGTCACAGCTAGTGCTTATTTCTTAAAGGGAAAAAATGAGTATTTTTGTTCTCACAGAATAAGCAGCTTGATTGTTACGCTATGTCAATACCTTGTTTCAAGTGCGGGCTTTTTCATCGTGTGTAGCGCCTTCTGTATGGAATCTGGAAATATATTTTTTAATGCTTTAATGGTGTGTTTAATGCAGGTGTCTGAAATTTAATGAATTTTGTTTTTAAATTGAGTGAACTGAACACGAAGATACCCGTGGTTCATGAATTGAACAATTATTGGAGAAGATATGACAAAGTTATCTAATCTGCTAAAATACATGCGTTTAAACGGGAAATGCCGCCAGATGACGTTACTAGGCGGTGCATTTCCTCACTTTTAAATATATTTTTATACTATTTTCCAAATCAGGAAAAAAATTATATAAAGTTCTGTGAAATCAATTCATTCAACACTTTCAGATGAAGCTATAAACAATTTGCGTGCTAATTCAATTCTCCATTATTCCCATTACACTGTTAAAAATCGTTGATTCCGTCCGACGGAAAATCCGGAGTGAGAATGAACACGGGAGTGCGGTTCAGCGCGTAGGTGCTGAGACGGGCTGCATTAGGGTGCGTCAAAAAAAATGAAAGTCTGAAATGTTCCGCTCCCCAGGCGGCAATCGATGACGTTTGGTAAAAAAACTTGTTTGCCAGAATTTGGGCCAATATCAACCATTTTAAATGGTGCCAAAGGTCAATTTTGTGATGAAATAATGATATTTTGGTTTAGACCTTGATTTCGCACAAAAAACTCGATTTTACGCTGAAATCGTGCGTTTACGAGAAAAATGCCAAAGAACTCGACTTGTAGAGGATGAAATTTTACACTAGGAACACGTCTTGTAACCGATAAAAATCAAATTGAACTAGAAAAACTCAACTCGGTATTTATTTTTTTGGTCCTCAGAATTTCCGAGGTCTTAGAAAGTAGAGGTGTAAAAGACTCATTTTTCACGAAAATAAGTCGAAAGAGGGTGTAAATGAACTGTAGGTAAGTGTTGAGGATGCAAATGTCATCAGAACTTCCTCAGTTTCAAAAAACGTTCCAACTATTTTGCACAATCCTCCAAAAAGTGCACGGCTCGAGAAGCAGGATCGTGCTATAATAGTAAGGGGAAAGAGCGGTTTGACCGGGAAAAATTTCGTAACAAACTTTCCCAATGTAATCGTCATCAGTAGGTCCCCCTGAACAACTTCCTAAAAGTTAAAAATGGCCCGACCCCGGAATACCCCTCAAAAAAGTTAAAATTGAAAATGGCGGCCGTAATAAGAGGGTCCGGGAAATCGGTATTTTAAAATGCTCATTCTGTCTCATCATGTGAGGTATCATTTCCTATGTAATTTTGGTCGCAGATTTCATAAATGAATTCCGCACGGCCCCTTCTAAGCTTACGTTTCTCGCGGTAGTCGTATGTTTCCTTTATTTTTCTTTATTAAATACATTTATAACATCAAATTTAAGTTTCTCGGCCATAAATACATGAAAATAAAGACAATTCACTTTCCTTGTTCCTTCGGTGAATATTTAAAAAAAAATGCAACCTCCTGCCTTTCACATTTGGCCGCCACCTTTGATTTAGAGCGCCCCCTTTGGCCGGAGGGCCTTGTGGAATTCATGTATGAAATCTGCGACCAAAATTACATAGGAAATGATACCTCACATGATGAGACAGAATGAGCATTTTAAAATACCGATTTCCCGGACCCTCTTATTACGGCCGCCATTTTCAATTTTAACTTTTTTGAGGGGTATTCCGGGGTCGGGCCATTTTTAACTTTTAGGAAGTTGTTCAGGGGGACCTACTGATGACGATTACATTGGGAAAGTTTGTTACGCAATTTTTCCCGGTCAAACCGCTCTTTCCCCTTACTATTATAGCACGATCCTGCTTCTTGAGCCGTGCACTTTTTGGAGGATTGTGCAAAATAGTTGGAACGTTTTTTGAAACTGAGGAAGTTCTGATGACATTTGCATCCTCAACACTTACCTACAGTTCATTTACACCCTCTTTCGACTTATTTTCGTGAAAAATGAGTCTTTTACATCTCTACTTTCTAAGACCTCGGAAATTCTGAGGACCAAAAAAATAAATACCGAGTTGAGTTTTTCTAGTTCAATTTGATTTTTATCGGTTACAAGACGTCTTCCTAGTGTAAAATTTCATCCTCTACAAGTCGAGTTCTTTGGCATTTTTCTCGTAAACGCACGATTTCAGCGTAAAATCGAGTTTTTTGTGCGAAATCGAGGTCTAAACCAAAATATCATAATGTCATTACAAAATTGACCTTTGGCACCATTTAAAATGGTTGATATTGGCCCAAATTTTGGCAAACATGTTTTTTTACCAAACGTCATCGATTGCCGCCTGGGGAGCGGAACATTTCAGACTTTCATTTTTTTTGACGCACCCTAGGGCTGCATGTGTAGTCAAAGCACTCCGCACCGGAGCTGCAGTACGGCCCGGAGTCACGCGCACCTTCTCTCCCTCGCACTAGCGCTATATACTGTCTCTTCTCCCCTTTAAGCCTGCCACTCTCAGAATGAAAATGAAAAATTTAAAGAGAAAAAAATAGAAAAAATAATAGAATAGTAGAAATAATAAATTAGTCGAAATTGTGGTATAACAGAGACAATAGAAAAGAAATAAAATAAAGTAAATCAAATATATGATAAAATGAAGTCAAAGACTAAATTGAAGTAAATAATTAGAGGGAGCAAGGAGATGAAGAAAAAAATAAAATAAGGGAAACAACTAAATGATGTTAAAGAATAGAATGAATTTTAAGAGTAAAGTGAAGTCCAAAAATTATGATGAAGTATTAAAAGAAATCACAGTAAGTATAAAACAAAGTAAAGGAATGAGAAGTAAATAATTAAAGAAAAAAAAATAAAGTGCTTGAAAAAATAAAATAGAGTGAAGAAAAAATAGAGACAACAAGGAAATAAAACAAAGTAAAACGATAAAATATAGTTAAAAAATATAGTAAAGTAAACTAAATACACGGACAAATCCAGGTAGATTGAAAATATCTTAGCGGCCCGTTCAAATCGACGTTAAATACCGTTTTTGCGTCTCCGCCACGCATCGTTCGCTATAGCTCAATCGGTAGGGTCGTCGGTTAGTGTTAGGTAGGTCGCGGGTTCAATTCCCAAGGTAGGTAGAAAATTTCTAACTTTCAAAATCGACTAAATCACGTACCAATGGTTTCATTATTTTTATTTTTCATGGTTTCAAAAATTATTTCCACAATTAACCCCTTTCCACCATCCCCTAGCTGCGAACCCCTAAATTTGCGGCTCCCGCGAATCCGTCCGGCGTCGGAGTGATTTCTATGCGTACGGCACCCAAAATCCGTCCAGCCGATTCTCCGTCGGAGTGACTCCTCGGTCCGGCGAAGTGAGGGCCCGTTCTTACTCGCGCTTGTGCTGAGTCTCACTCCGTTTTTTTTAACAGTGTACGTATAGTGGTCAGAGGAGGTGCAAATATTTTCTCGGGGACAAGAGCATGGATGAAATGATAGTAAATTTGGCATCAATGATAATAGGATGGGGGGGGGGGGTCGCTGAGGAGGCATCAGGGGTTTAATTAAACGGGGAGACCCGTCGTCGTCGTCGTCGTCGCCCTCGGACAATGGGCTCCCGAGTGGGGCCGGAACTCGAAGGAACCACCAAGATGCGCCCAGATTTCCGAGACCCCCCGCCCCGCCCCTCCGACAAGAAAAACTAATAACAAGACCGGAAACGGAAACGATCGGCGCCTTCGGAGCGTCACGTAAACAATTAACCGCGATCGCTTCCGCCGCCCGATTTTATTGGAGCGAAAAAACAAGGCAGCTCGTCCTCCCGCGCCGCGGGGCATCGGATATCGGATCCATTTTCCCCAGCTGAACCCGTCCGCTCTCGCAGGCGATCAGAACCTGAAGCTGGTCGACCCGAAGGTGCAGCTGCAGTGTCCGCGAGCAGGGTGCACTGAAAAAGAAAGAAAGAAAGAAAAAAAAAAAAAACATTGGATCTAGAGTTCAGACTCTTGAAAACATCGACCAATCAGATTTTTGCTTAAATCTAAAGGAGATCCGCTCTTAAGAAGCTTGGTTCTTGATTTAAGCAAAAATCCGATTGAATCAAGGGTATTTTTTCTTGTCGATGTCTTATAGAGTCTGGACTACAGATCCAATGTGTTTTTTTCCCAGTGTGCTTACAAGTCCGGAATGTCCGAAATAGTACTGATTTTTTAAGGGCGGTCTGGAAGCACTGAAAAAGTGCAGAAATTCCGTGAAAAGGTCTGGAATTTTTTTAAATTTTTTGTCATTTTTGTCGCAATTTCCAAGATTTGAAATGTGTGTAATTTCGTCAAATGGAGGTACTGAAAAAGAACGGAATTTTTCTGTTGGAGAAGGTACTGAATTTCTAGAGAATGTATTGAAAAAGTATACTTATTTTTGACCAGCCTGTTTTAGCAGACACCCTAGCGAGGATCCCAGGCAGGGCGTTGACAATGATGTTGATGTACGGTTGACTTTTTTGCAAGCCTTATCCATCGTAAATCTATTGAAAATAATATTATTAATTTACAACCACATATCGACGGTGCAAGTCGGCAATCACATAACTCTTTGCGACGTCGCAGGCTTCCCTTCATACTTTATTTTTTAAACGGAAAACTACTCAACGGCAACTCTTGACAACCGCCGTGATTTTTCTTCTCTGTGCGAAGAAAATTCTGCAAAAACTTCAAGGAATGATGTCAATTTTTTCTCCTTTAAGAAAATAACATGAAGGCGGAAATCTTCAGACACCGCAATCGAGCTATGTGATTGCGGACTTACGCTGTCGATAGCCTGCTAACGCCGCACCGTTTCAGGACTCTCCCATCTTCAGAGCAGTATCCATCACATTTACTTAAACAGATTTACCAAAATACCACTATAACTGGATTTTTCTGGATTCTACATGCTTAGCTGCATTTCAAAGCACAAGGACGCCTTTTGCTCACGAAACCTCAATTCCGAAGCCCACCTGTGACTTGATATGCTACTCACCGAGTCAAATTCGAAGAATAAGCGGTCAAATTCCGCCGCGATCCAAGCAGTTTTCTGGAGACGATGAAACCGAAATCTCAACCCGAGGCCGTTGAAAGTCCGTCGAGCGTGTCCATCTGGAGAGTTGACAGAGTTTCCAATCATCCGATGAATTCGTGATTCATTGTTTGGTCCGGCTCCGGCTCGCCATGCCAGGAGGGGGGGGGACGTCCGAAAGGGCGCATTGTCAGCTGCTGGCATATTTCCGGAAGGACTTGCGCTCCGAATTAAATACAAACAAAATTCAACATCATAACTTTTTGCCTGGCGCTCAGGAAGTCCAGCCGTCGCGGCGCTGTCGGTTCGTCCGGGTTTGGCATTTAATCGAAAGGAGGGTGTCTACAAGTCCGGAAATAGCACTGATTTTTTAATTGCGGTCCGGAAGGACTGAAAAAAATTCGGAAATTCCGCGAAAAGGTCTGGAATTTTTTCAATTTTTTGTCATTGTTGTCGCATTTTAAAATTTTTGAAATTTTTCGAATTTCGTCTAATGAAGGTACTGAAAAAGTACTGAATTTTTCTGTTAGAAGAGGTACTAAATTACTTGAGTATGTACTGAAAAAGTGCAACATCGTCCCCCTCCTTCAGCCGCTATGTGTAAGCCCCTGAGATGGTCGCTTCTATTTATTAGACGTATGCGTCCTTTTTAGATCGCTTGAGATATCTTTAAACCTATTTCTTCCTTTTCAAAATGACTCTCGATTTGGACGTACCATAGCATATTTCGAGCACGCGTAACCTTTACGTATCTCAAATCTCAAAAATGAGACGCATCTGAACGCGATACAACTATTCCCGTGAGATGGATATTCACATTGCACATGAGAATTTAAGGCGCGATTGCGTGAGTCGTGAACTCGCAATGCTCTGCTCTATGCTGCGAGTGAGATTCGGGAGAAAAGTTAAAAAACGAGGCCCGAATACAACTCTCCTATCTGCGGATGTGCTACTCACGTAGTGCTTGAAGCACCAATATGAATAAGACTAACGGAAACCAACACGTTATGGAAATAGAGCTATGGAAAGGATGCGCGCGTTTACGACGGCGCAGAGATACAACTATTCGTACTTGATGGACGTCCGTGCTGTATCTGAAAAAGTGAAGGCGCTTTGACGCGAAGCGTGAACTCGAGCATTGTTCTGTCAATGAGGTGTCGCTCAGATTCGGGGAAAACGTTAAAGAAGAGGCACGAATGCGTCTCCCCTGTCCTCGGCTCTGTTGATATTCGTTTTTTTTTCATCTTTTTTCAGATGCGTGTCTGATTATTTTTTAGGATGGATTTGCCTGACCCACACTTTGCACGTCGCGTCCGTCCTTTGCTCGTGTAATCCGCAACACTGACCGGGTTCTTTTGGAAATAATTGTGCTTGGATGCGTCTAACGGCTTTAATTCTTTATTCTCTCTCTAATCTCAACGTTCAATTTTGGCATTTTTACTATGTACGATTAATCAACTTCCAACCTGAAAATAGCGTAAATTGTGCTGCTTTGTCAACATTTTCTGAACATCCCTCCACGTAGGGTATGCTCCACCGGGAATATCACATTACGCTTGTTTAATCAGCTCATAAGGGTCTACACCTTCAGATAGGAGCCAGTCCGGCCCTGTTATACGGTTACCACGGCAGTGATGTCACACGGGACTCCACGGTAGTTGAGCCGCGGATTTTGACAATAATTGTAATGATGAGCAGTTGAGCACGGTGATGTCACCGTGTTCCTCGTAATATGATAGTGAGCACACGAATGCTAGCATGAGCATGGTTATGCTACTATGCTCATCATTAATCTTACCACAATCTACGGCTCTAGCACCGTGGAATTCCGTGTGACACTCCTACCGCGGTAACCGTGGGCTGACTATCTTTTCCGCACAAAGTATACATTTGTGGTAATCTGTCCGCTTATCGTTGCCGCACATAATCCTTTTCGCACAAATAATTTTCTGTAGTATGTGGCAACGTCGAGAAAAATATGAGGTATATTTAAGTAAAATGAGTGAACAAAGATTGAAATAATTATGTCTTACCTTACTCAGCAGTCCAACAGGGATCGTCAGAATCCAGATTTTCGTCCGTGAATTTTCCATTTTCATCTGCGTCCTTATATTTCAACTCTTTCTTAATTCTTGCTATTTCTTCCATAAATTGCAAGCGAGTGGTGTATTTGTAAGTGTTAAACGTATGAGTTGCACTCGATATTTCCTGTTGCGGTTG
This sequence comes from Bemisia tabaci, assembly GCF_918797505.1. Taxonomy (NCBI): domain Eukaryota; kingdom Metazoa; phylum Arthropoda; class Insecta; order Hemiptera; family Aleyrodidae; genus Bemisia; species Bemisia tabaci. The sequence continues at coordinate 44,268,365 of NC_092798.1, forward strand.
CATTTTGTGCGGCAACGATAATCGGAAAAATTACCACAGATGTACTTTAACCGTGGAATTACCGTGTTCCTTTCCTCCGTTTATACTTGCCGTGCACTGAGAAAAAACTATGGTTTATAAACCTATTAGAGGTAAATATGGAACACCTATAATAGTCGTAAATAAACTAATGATTCTCGGTCTGTGAACCATACTAAGGTCTCTGTACCTAATTAAGGTACAGGTACCATAACTAAGGTATATGTGCTATTATTATATGTAGAGGTACTACTATTAGTGGTGTTCCATATTTACCTCTAATAGGTTTATATAGTTTTTTCTCAGTGTGCGACGGCGATGGGATCGGGCATACGAAAGAAAAAGGAGACCTTCGATTTTTTGATGACGCATGTCGGTACGGATGATTTTTATCATCTATTTTCTCGGAAACTGAGCAGTTCAGAGAAAAAAGTAATTCTATATAAAGTGTTTGAAATGATACTTAAATAATCGCACTGGAAAAAAAACACATTGGATCTAGAGTCCAGACTCTTAAAAACATCGACAAGAAAAAATAATCTTGATTCAATCAGATTTAAGCTTAAATCAAGAACCAAGCCTCTTAATTTGAGGGAATTTCCTTCTAATATAAACTTAAATCTAATTGAGTCATGAGTCCTTTTTCTTGTTAATGTTTTCAAGAGTCTGGACTCTAGATCCAATGTGGTTTTTTTTCATTGTGGGAAAATTGTATCGCTATCACTCGCACCTCGCCTCTACGTATAGACGCTTCCGAAATTCACCGCTCGAACGGAATTGAGCCTCGCCGGGGTGGGATAACCCCCCTCCCCCGAGAGCCGGCAACGCGGAGGAGGGGGCCAACACAGCTAGGCTCGGCGAAGCGTGGCCGTCGAACCGCCGAAACCAATAAAAGTGTGAACGATTAGTCTCGGCGAGCTCCCGCCATTCGCTCGACTGCCCCGCCGGGCCGAAACCGCCGATCGACCCAGGAATCGCGCGAGGGTCGAGCGGTTCTTACCCGACGCGGCGAGGGATGCGCGGCTCCCGATCCGAAATTAATGTCGGGGGCCCCGCGATCCCTGCCTCGGCAATCTGTTTGCACAACCGCTATCTTGGAGAGTATTCACGACGTTTTTATATCCGAGTTTTTCTGTATTAGTCCCTCCGGTGTGGGAGGCAGTGGCGTGGCATGCTTTGCGATCTATCGATATTTCCCCATTTAAAACTGTGGTAAATAATCGATTATGAAGGTGTTCGCTGCGAAAGCCCTGTTTATCGATACTTTTTCATAGGTTTAAATGGCCGATCAATCGATATATCGCAAAGCACGCCACGCCACTGGTGGGGGGCGGGGGAGGGTGCTCGGCCCCGCTTCCCTGTTGCGTTCCGGAGTCGTCACCGCAATACTCATTACCGCGATTCGGATTCTTTAATACCCGCGCCCCTCGCCTCGGATGAATCGCGGGGATTTTCAGGACGATGCACTTTTAGCGGCCGTGGAAGCATTTTCGCTGACGCAGATGTTGGGTTTATTGTGAAATCTGTGCCAGGTTTTTGAGGAAAATGGTTTTTCTGAATGTTAGGCCGCACAGTGGATCGAGTCGAGATCGAGGCAAGAAGTTTACAGGGTGTCTAGCATCAGGATTTAATCCCGATTTCATCAGGGTTTGAGGAAAAATCGGTCGTAAAATCAGGATTTGAGAAAAGTCGGCTGTCCGATCTGATTTTTTTACGCTTTCGCATACGCTTATGCAGATATTAGTAGAGTGGAAATGGCGACTTGCGGCCACCTGAGATATCGAAATGTAACCTAACCTAAGTTCAGTGTTGCCGTGTAACCTAACCCAAGTACAGCGTTGCCGTGTGACCTAACCCAAGTACAGCGTTGCCGTGTGACCTAACCCAAGTACAGCGTTGCCGTGTGACCTAACCTAACCTAACCTAACCAAACCTAACCTAACCTAACCTAAGTCCATTTCAGTCGCGGGTTGCGTGCCTCGCCGACCTAAGGTGCAGATATGCGGGTTGCATACCTTACGGACGGGAGGCGTCCTATGTTGGTCGCGCACCTCGCCGACGATCAGCGATAATTTGTGATGTGCATTCCTCACGAACCCATGAAATGCGGGTTGCATACCTTACGGACTGGAGGCGTTCTCATGTTGGTCGCGCACCTCGCCGGTGGTCAGGGATAATTTGTGAATCGCATTCCTTACGATCCTCCTGAAATGCAGGTTGCATACCTTACGGGAGTAAGGCGTTAACATGCGGGTTGCATACCTTACGGAAGTAAGGCGCTAATACGCGGGTTGCATACCTTACGAGAGTACGGCGTTTACCTAGCCTAACCTCTACACCCCCCTCAAATGGATGACGTCATCCCACCCGCACTTTGATGTTCCCGCGCCGATTCAGGTGATCTTCTGTCAACTCCTCCTCCGGCCGCCGTTCAGGGTGCGACCAAGTTTAAACCGGCGTGGCCCGCTTCGCGATGTATCGATTGATCTGTCATTTAAACCTATGAAAAAAGATCGATTATCAGGGTGCTCGCAGCGAACACCTTAATAATCGATTCTTTACCATAGCTTCAAATGGCGAGATATCGACAATCGATCATTCACGCCACGCCACCGGTTTAAACCTGCATCAAAGGCGCAGAGCCGCGCTCGGATCGAACGCTGTCCGAACGAGTCTGAGCCTGCCGGGACAAGTCTGAACCGGTTCGGGTCTCTTTTCCTTCGAGCGACCGGGAACAAGTTCCGAACCTGCCCGACGTTGCCACCTCGTGACTCCTTCATCTCTGCGACGTTGCCGCTCCGTTCAGCCCCCCGGGTGTAATTTCACGGTTTTCCTAAATAAATAAAAATGAAGAAAATAAGAAATGAATAAAAAATAAATACAAATAATAAACAAGCAGAAAAATCCAACATGAATATGTTGGAAAAGCGTGCCGAATATAAATGTTGGACACAAACCTACTATTTTCACGTTTTGTCATTTGCATCAATTGGTACTTTTTGCTAAATTTGGGAGAAAATATTGATTCATGAACGTTGAATGTAAATTGATTTTAAAGATTCCGTCCAATTATCTTGATTTTAAGCTGATATGCGGCATTTCGCACGACCGTGATTTGGGCGAACTGCCGTGCATCGAAATCGCGTTGAGTTAATCTCTTTGGATTTCGAACTGTAACTTCTCTCCTATTCGGCCGATTTTTACAAATGAGGTCTCTTTTTATTTGTACTTTAACGGAAAGTAAGGAAAAACTCGCTAAATAGACGGAAAACAATTTTTGTGAAAATTTGGTGGATCCTGGCGTCACGGTGAATGGTTAATCGGGCGTGGAAGATAATAGGTTCGACGAGGCGACCCTCTCCTCGCCGTCTTTTATTGCCTTGCTCGAAACCTGACACCCAAAGCTATATCGGGAGATAACTGCAGTGGTTTGAGTGGATTTCTGCAGGGGCCACGGTTAGTACATGGTATAAAGAGTCACGAGGCTCATCACAGATTGCACTTGCAGTGCAAGACGCTCATTGGCTAAACAGTTTTGGCGGGAAAGAAGGTTCTAGAGTTGAGTCCTCCGAGCGTAAGAAAGCTTCTATGAGGTTTTTGTCAAATGAAATAATACGGTTTTGACAGGAAAATGTTCTCAAGGGTTCCCAATTAGCAGTTCATTCGGTTTTTTGGTAAGAGACCATCAAGGCTTGACAGTATAATGGTTCGAAGACAAGAAAACGGGTCCGAGGAAAAAAATATTTGGACGGCCCGTTGAATAGCATTGGTTGATCGGTGTGCTGTACCATGGTACATCCGAGTGATTTCAAAAAGCGAGCCCTACTGGCACGCTTGATAGATAAAATGAAAAAAAAGAGAAAATAAACTTTTGTGTCTTAATGGACGAGACGCCGTTAAAATTCATGAATAAAATTTCAAAAACTTAAAGATAGACTCGCCCGTCTTAAGAATCGAACCCGGACCGTTCTGATAAGAACTCGATTAGAAATCCGGGCTTCTACCGACCGAGCAAGTCTATCTTCGGAAACGTAACGGTGAAAATACTCCTACAAATAATTTCCTACCCACCGGTGTTGGAGCTTTAGACACCACCCCTAACCTTATATCGACCCAGTTGAACAGATAAATAAACGTAAAAACAAAGTGTTCCGTTTGCAATTTTTATTTCTAAAACAAAAAAGATTACATGGATTTAGCTAAAAGTAAATAATAAACATTTTAAATTCTTGAAAATTATAAACTTACATTCGTTAACGTATTGAAGTCGTGAAATTATAAACTTACATTCATTAACTTATTAAAGTCTCGAAAATTATAAATTTACATTCATTAACGTATTAAAATGATAGGTACAATTGAAGATGTTATAGGTTACACGAATCCAAATAATAGTCTTTACATCAGATCTGGGAGGGATGAGAGTGACAGAGAGAGCGGTGGAGTGGAACAGCATCGTCCTACAGGAGGCTCGCGGTATAATTGTTCAGCAGCCGGTCAAATTTTACACGAATCGGGAAACCCAAGTTTAAAACCACTGAAACCAGGTTTAAAACCAATGAAACCAGGTTTTAAACCACAAAACACATTTAGGAACCGCCATATTTCAGTTTAAAACCCCAAAAACTGAGTCTAAAACCGATATAACCACATTCCAAACCGGAGAATCTCTGTTCAGAACCAGGAAACTCGAGGGTAAAACCCTTAAACACAATTGTCATCTCCGGAACCTTGTTAAAAACCAGAATAACCACATTGAAAATAACCAAATTTGAAACCGAAGGAACCCTGTTTCAAACCAGGAAAACCACATTGAAAACCGGGAAACCCAAGTTTAAAACCACTGAAACCAAGTTTAAAACCACTGAAACCAGGTTTAAAACCAATGAAACCAGGTTTTAAACCACAAAACACATTTAGGAACCACCATATTTCAGTTTAAAACCCAAAAAACTGAGTCTAAAACCGATATAACCACATTCCAAACCGGAGAATCTCTGTTCAGAACCAGGAAACTCGAGGGTAAAACCCTTAAACACAATTGTCATCTCCGGAACCTTGTTAAAAACCAGAATAACCACATTGAAAATAACCAAATTTGAAACCGAAGGAACCCTGTTTCAAACCAGGAAAACCACATTGAAAACCGGGAAACCCAAGTTTAAAACCACTGAAACCAAGTTTAAAACCACTGAAACCAGGTTTAAAACCAATGAAACCAGGTTTTAAACCACAAAACACATTTAGGAACCACCATATTTCAGTTTAAAACCCAAAAAACTGAGTCTAAAACCGATATAACCACATTCCAAACCGGAGAATCTCTGTTCAGAACCAGGAAACTCGAGGGTAAAACCCTTAAACACAATTGTCATCTCAGGTTTTTAACAAGGTTCCGGAGATGACAATTGTGTTTAAGGGTTTTACCCTCGAGTTTCCTGGTTCTGAACAGAGATTCTCCGGTTTGGAATGTGGTTATATCGGTTTTAGACTCAGTTTTTTGGGTTTTAAACTGAAATATGGTGGTTCCTAAATGTGTTTTGTGGTTTAAAACCTGGTTTCATTGGTTTTAAACCTGGTTTCAGTGGTTTTAAACTTGGTTTCAGTGGTTTTAAACTTGGGTTTCCCGGTTTTCAATGTGGTTTTCCTGGTTTGAAACAGGGTTCCTTCGGTTTCAAATTTGGTTATTTTCAATGTGGTTATTCTGGTTTTTAACAAGGTTCCGGAGATGACAATTGTGTTTAAGGGTTTTACCCTCGAGTTTCCTGGTTCTGAACAGAGATTCTCCGGTTTGGAATGTGGTTATATCGGTTTTAGACTCAGTTTTTGGGGTTTTAAACTGAAATATGGCGGTTCCTAAATGTGTTTTGTGGTTTAAAACCTGGTTTCATTGGTTTTAAACCTGGTTTCAGTGGTTTTAAACTTGGTTTCAGTGGTTTTAAACTTGGGTTTCCCGGTTTGGTTTTTAACAAGGTTCCGGAGATGACAATTGTGTTTAATGGTTTTAACCTCGAGTTTCCTGGTTCTGAACAGAGATTCTCCGGTTTGGAATGTGGTTATATCGGTTTTAGACTCAGTTTTTGGGGTTTTAAACTAAAATATGGTGGTTCCTAAATGTGTTTTGTGGTTTAAAACCTGGTTTCATTGGTTTTAAACCTGGTTTCAGTGGTTTTAAACTTGGGTTTCCCGATTCGTGTAAAATTTGACCGGCTGCTGAACAATTATACCGCGAGCCTCCTGTAGGACGATGCTGTTCCACTCCACCGCTCTCTCTGTCACTCTCATCCCTCCCAGATCTGATGTAAAGACTATTATTTGGATTCGTGTAACCTATAACATCTTCAATTGTACCTATCATTTTAATACGTTAATGAATGTAAATTTATAATTTTCGAGACTTTAATAAGTTAATGAATGTAAGTTTATAATTTCACGACTTCAATACGTTAACGAATGTAAGTTTATAATTTTCAAGAATTTAAAATGTTTATTATTTACTTTTAGCTAAATCCATGTAATCTTTTTTGTTTTAGAAATAAAAATTGCAAACGGAACACTTTGTTTTTACGTTTATTTATCTGTTCAACTGGGTCGATATAAGGTTAGGGGTGGTGTCTAAAGCTCCAACACCGGTGGGTAGGAAATTATTTGTAGGAGTATTTTCACCGTTACGTTTCCGAAGATAGACTTGCTCGGTCGGTAGAAGCCCGGATTTCTAATCGAGTTCTTATCAGAACGGTCCGGGTTCGATTCTTAAGACGGGCGAGTCTATCTTTAAGTTTTTGAAATTTTATTCATGAATTTTAACGGCGTCTCGTCCATTAAGACACAAAAGTTTATTTTCTCTTTTTTTTCATTTTATCTATCAAGCGTGCCAGTAGGGCTCGCTTTTTGAAATCACTCGGATGTACCATGGTACAGCACACCGATCAACCAATGCTATTCAACGGGCCGTCCAAATATTTTTTTCCTCGGACCCGTTTTCTTGTCTTCGAACCATTATACTGTCAAGCCTTGATGGTCTCTTACCAAAAAACCGAATGAACTGCTAATTGGGAACCCTTGAGAACATTTTCCTGTCAAAACCGTATTATTTCATTTGACAAAAACCTCATAGAAGCTTTCTTACGCTCGGAGGACTCAACTCTAGAACCTTCTTTCCCGCCAAAACTGTTTAGCCAATGAGCGTCTTGCACTGCAAGTGCAATCTGTGATGAGCCTCGTGACTCTTTATACCATGTACTAACCGTGGCCCCTGCAGAAATCCACTCAAACCACTGCAGTTATCTCCCGATATAGCTTTGGGTGTCAGGTTTCGAGCAAGGCAATAAAAGACGGCGAGGAGAGGGTCGCCTCGTCGAACCTATTATCTTCCACGCCCGATTAACCATTCACCGTGACGCCAGGATCCACCAAATTTTCACAAAAATTGTTTTCCGTCTATTTAGCGAGTTTTTCCTTACTTTCCGTTAAAGTACAAATAAAAAGAGACCTCATTTGTAAAAATCGGCCGAATAGGAGAGAAGTTACAGTTCGAAATCCAAAGAGATTAACTCAACGCGATTTCGATGCACGGCAGTTCGCCCAAATCACGGTCGTGCGAAATGCCGCATATCAGCTTAAAATCAAGATAATTGGACGGAATCTTTAAAATCAATTTACATTCAACGTTCATGAATCAATATTTTCTCCCAAATTTAGCAAAAAGTACCAATTGATGCAAATGACAAAACGTGAAAATAGTAGGTTTGTGTCCAACATTTATATTCGGCACGCTTTTCCAACATATTCATGTTGGATTTTTCTGCTTGTTTATTATTTGTATTTATTTTTTATTCATTTCTTATTTTCTTCATTTTTATTTATTTAGGAAAACCGTGAAATTACACCCGGGGGGCTGAACGGAGCGGCAACGTCGCAGAGATGAAGGAGTCACGAGGTGGCAACGTCGGGCAGGTTCGGAACTTGTTCCCGGTCGCTCGAAGGAAAAGAGACCCGAACCGGTTCAGACTTGTCCCGGCAGGCTCAGACTCGTTCGGACAGCGTTCGATCCGAGCGCGGCTCTGCGCCTTTGATGCAGGTTTAAACCGGTGGCGTGGCGTGAATGATCGATTGTCGATATCTCGCCATTTGAAGCTATGGTAAAGAATCGATTATTAAGGTGTTCGCTGCGAGCACCCTGATAATCGATCTTTTTTCATAGGTTTAAATGACAGATCAATCGATAAATCGCGAAGCGGGCCACGCCGGTTTAAACTTGGTCGCACCCTGAACGGCGGCCGGAGGAGGAGTTGACAGAAGATCACCTGAATCGGCGCGGGAACATCAAAGTGCGGGTGGGATGACGTCATCCATTTGAGGGGGGTGTAGAGGTTAGGCTAGGTAAACGCCGTACTCTCGTAAGGTATGCAACCCGCGTATTAGCGCCTTACTTCCGTAAGGTATGCAACCCGCATGTTAACGCCTTACTCCCGTAAGGTATGCAACCTGCATTTCAGGAGGATCGTAAGGAATGCGATTCACAAATTATCCCTGACCACCGGCGAGGTGCGCGACCAACATGAGAACGCCTCCAGTCCGTAAGGTATGCAACCCGCATTTCATGGGTTCGTGAGGAATGCACATCACAAATTATCGCTGATCGTCGGCGAGGTGCGCGACCAACATAGGACGCCTCCCGTCCGTAAGGTATGCAACCCGCATATCTGCACCTTAGGTCGGCGAGGCACGCAACCCGCGACTGAAATGGACTTAGGTTAGGTTAGGTTAGGTTTGGTTAGGTTAGGTTAGGTTAGGTCACACGGCAACGCTGTACTTGGGTTAGGTCACACGGCAACGCTGTACTTGGGTTAGGTCACACGGCAACGCTGTACTTGGGTTAGGTTACACGGCAACACTGAACTTAGGTTAGGTTACATTTCGATATCTCAGGTGGCCGCAAGTCGCCATTTCCACTCTACTGATATTTTAATTTTTCTCCGCAAAAACCAAGGATTTGATCGGGATTTTGAACAATTATGAAATCAGGATTTAGCAGTCAAAAATCAGGATTTCCCGAAATGAAAAATAAACTAGACACCCTGGTTAAATATTCTAGTACGTTAACACGATTCGCGCAACGAAACACATTGAAATCGACTTCTAACGAAGATATTTAAAGTTTCATGACGCGTGGATTCAAAATTCCCCCTCATGCAAACGCTATGGTCTACATGAGTATAATCCCGCACTGAACGTTACCGTGACAGTCTCTGCAGTATGGAATAATACCAATAACCAATATTTCACGTTAACACGATTCGCGCAACGCAAAACACTGAAATTGACTTCTAACGAAGATATTTAAAGTTTTATGACGCGTGGATTCAAAGTTCCCTGTCATGTAAACGCTATGGTCTACATGAATGTAATCGCGCACTGAACGTTACCGTATGGCAGTGTCTGCGGTATGGAAAAATATCAACCTCAATTTCGGTGCTTCGACTCTGCTGTTGCACTCCGTTAACACTTCGAACAACACAAGGCGGGTAAGAATATTTCTCGATTAATGTGCCTGCCGAATCTGGTTTAGTGCGCGATTAGACTCGCGTTGAGTCTATCGAGTTTTTTTTTTTTGGAATTGGATCATAACTTACTATTATGAAGCCGTTTAAAATGTTCTAGGTCAAGCTTTGACCTGAGTGTCGCTTGGTTGAAGACGGAACCTAGGTACATCGACTTTCATTATTATCTGGAAATTAATTATATAACCTCATTAACTCACTGAGACTACGAGATGGAATGCTTCTGGATCCGTAGAAAAGAGTAGAGAGGCGCGAAGTGACAAACCTAACCTCGCACCTTACGTCCCTCTCCGGTTAATTTTTGATGCGAGAATCATTTTTTACGTGAAATTCTGGTTATGTCACACGTATCATAAGACTTAAGTTTGTACCTTGTCCAGTGGTTCATTGCGTTTACTCGTTCGCCCCCTCTCTAGAGGTTCATTGCGTTCACTCGGTCAGATCAGCATTCTTTTAAAACATGAAGTCAAGAAAATGCACCGAATTATCTGTCCCCGTTTCTTTAATCGCCAGAATTGGAGTCGCTAGCAGTATCTCCACTTGCAGTTTCAGCATTTTTTGTCAAGCGGATAGCATTCACCATCTAAGAAGAAGAATATGCTTCATCCATCTAAGCTGTTTGATTTTATACAATGAATTGTCGCGTAAGATTTCACGTTTGTTTTCTCCTTAATCGAGGTGGTTAAATTTCATGAAAAATATAATCTTGAAATTCCGCGTGAAATATTTTATGAAATCCCAGAAATTTATGTAACATATCGAAAAATACCGGTTCCTTTTCATGATTGTAAAATCGAAAAATCATGACTTTCCTCTATTTTTGTGTGTGTGAGTGCGGGTTGCATACTCTAGCCCCTGAAAAACAATGAAATATTTCACAGCCTCGTGAGATTTCATGAAATTTTTTCCTAAAATTTCCAATCATTCAGTTTTTTCTAACGTTTCATGCCATCCTTTCCTTACCCCGTCATGCGAAAAATTTACGTCAGCGAAGGGCAAGGTTCGAGGATTTTCCGAGTAAAAATGATAGAAATTCCGAGGCGAGCGCGAGCCGCGTCGAGCACATGTCTGCCGAAAGTTAGAGCACGACTGTTGTCTAAATGCTCTAATTAAAACTTGTCTAATTTCTCCCAACTTTTATTCAATCCAGTGGGTAGCCGCGCCCCCTCCTTTTATGAGTCCTCCGCAGCACTCCGACCCTCGGCGTAACCGCACTTCGCACCCTCTCGCCCGACGCCGCGCCGGGGCCGCGGATTTCGCGGTTTAAACGTTTTTCTCCAAAGTTCCCCGACCAAGATAAAACATCCCGCCTCGATTAATTGAAAAATCAGATCTCGGCGGATAGCCCCCCGTCCCCCCGCCGACACCTCGCTCCGACGCCGCCGAGTGCGAGACATTAAAAAGTTACTACAAGTATTTTTTGCGCTAACTGCTTTAATTAAAGACGCTCTCGAGGCCCGGCTCCTCCGCTTCCATCGAGGAAAGCTGAGCCGTGCGAGGGTACATTTTTCTGTGCTATGGTAAAACGCCTTATGTACATTGGAGAGTTGCCAAATTTTCTCCAAAAAATTGTTTATTTGTAGGGATGGTAATGTATTTTTTCCAGTGTAATTTCCAGATACTTTATCTCTAATTACCGTGGAAATTCTCTGAGAAATTGGACGGAAAATAATCAAAAGTTTTCCCTAAAATTCGTGTTAATTTAAGGAAATTAGACTACTGACGAAGGTTATACGGCGTTTTTCCATAGCATGGTACCGCAAGCGGTCAGTCTCGTACTGGTGCGCATTAGAGTTCTAAAAATTTATTTTTGACTCTAATTTTAATTTTTGGTATTTCTCGACTTTGATTCCCCGCAAAATGGTGTGAACCCAGCACCATTTCTCCACCTTGTTACGTACAGTTTCGGGCCTTTTCTCAGTGCTTAATTTTTTCATATGTAAATAAATGGACAACAATTTTGCCCCTGGTAAAAGGCAGCCGAAGGACCTGATAGTCAGGCATTTTTTCCCGAAATTAGCTCGGAATCTGGATAAAGTAGCTATTAAAGAAGAATAAAATTCCTCGAAACTTTCGTGCTTTGGGAAGCAGTTAGTCAACTCATTCAGATCTTCGGCCTCTAAAAGCTGACTCCGTTGATTTATGTAAATAAATGGATAACAATTTGGCCTCTGGCAAAAATCAACCGAAGGACCTGATAGTCAGGCATTTTTTCACGAAATTAGCTTGAAATGTGGATACAGTATTGAAGAAGAAGAAAATTCCTCGAAACTTTCGTGCTTTGGGAAGCAGTGAGCCAACTCATTCAGGTCTTGGGCCTCCAAAAGCCGACGCCGTTGATGATAATCCGGAGAGAGGGCGACGCACAGCACTTCTAGCCCTCGCCTCAAACCAGCGCCCGCCGAAGACAGGGTCTCAGACAATTGGTTCATTAACATGTCAAGAGGTGAGCCAAATTGGAGCTACATTGCCCAACTCTCGATCTATTCAGATTTTCCCGAGCAAGCCTCCTCAAGCTCAATTCCATTCCGGGATGCGTTGCAACGCCCCCTGTGTCTTCAATGCGGCTGCAACGAGTAGCGAACAGCCCGCTGAAACGCGGACACTTCGGTCTGTGTCGAACGGAAGAGTCGATGCTCATGCCCCCAGATTGAGTTCACGAGTCGCACTCATATGTTGGCGTTCCTGAAAAGTTCTGCTCCTCGCGTAGTCCCTAGGACGGCAGATCGTTGTGATTTTGCCACTGCTAAAAATGTAACGTGGATAAGAAATTATTTTTTAGGTTTTATAGATTTGGAGGTAGTTTCTTTACCTACCTGTGAGTTTGTCGACATCACAAAATTTTTTATTTAGTGTTTACCTGTGAGTTTGTTGACATCGCAGAATTTTTTCTTCACTGGAAAAAAAACACATTGGATCTAGAGTTCAGACTCTTGAAAACATCGACAAGAAAAAATACTCTTGATTCAATCGGATTATTGCTTGAATTAAAACGAAATCCGCTTAAATTAAGCGGATTGGTTCTTGATTTAAGCTTAAATCTAATTGAACCAAGAGTATTTCCTCTTTTCGATGTTTTCAAGAGTCAGGACTCTAGATCCAATGTGTTTTTTTTCCAGTGCACTGTTACCAGAAATTTGCCTGATCCATTCGTATTATGAAACGGAAATGTTAGAAATTCCGATCGAGACTAAATTTGGTATGAGGAGCCGTCGATGCGCCTGTAACTTCTTTGAAGGAAGGGAGACAGACAGGGTGGAGCAAAAATACGCATCGTTAGGCGCCATTGTTTTGAAGCGCCGAGTGGGAGTAAATTATCAGTCCGCAAGAGCTTTTGTAGTCGAACATGATGCGGACGATGTGTAACACGTCGTCGAAGTCGAACTTACTGATTCTTCCTTGATAATGCGAAAAGTGAGGGGATCTACAAAAAAGAGATAATTTTGCTCATGATTATTTACGAGGGACTAGTCAGCACTGGAAAATAAAAACACATTGGATCTAGAGTCCAGACTCTTAAATACATCGACAAGAAAAAGTACTCTTGATACAATCAGAATCTAGCTTAAATCAAGAACCAAGCCTCTTAATTTAAGCGGATTTCGTTTTGATTCAAGCAAAAATCCGATTGAATCTAGAGTATTTTTTCTCGTCAACGTTTTCAAGAGTCTGAACTCTAGATCCAATGTGTTTTTTTTTCCCAGTGAGTTTTGTTTCGAAGGCCAGGAAAGTAACGAAGATCAAACTCAAAGAAAAGGTGAGGAGTATGATACTAGAAGCACTTGAGTATGACAAAAAATGAAGAAAAACTCCATATTTTACAATTTAAAATGGGGATTTGTACATGATTACCGGAACCAGGTCCAGTAATCCCTGTCAGCGCGAATGTGAACAACTACGCAAAAATTCAACGTATGGACAAATATGTAATCTTGAATTATTTTGAAGAATTATGAAAGCAGTGGTACCGGTTCGTGAAAGAAAACCCAAAATCTTTTCCTCTCTCCTTGCTGTTTATGGCTGAAGGCCAAGTAATAATAGTAAGACTAGTAATTTGTCCTTTGATCATCAGTGGTCATTTTATTTATTCATTTATTGGAACATGGAGTCTCTTCTTTGAAGGGCTAAAATGCACTTAAATACAAATACTTTTCAGCTATTTACGCATAACAATTTACACATTGTCATAGTACATGCTTATACATCACTAAAAAATTTATCTCCAAAATTTCATCAGAATTTTTAAACCTGTTAAAATTTTTCGTACAGCGTTTTTAAATGTTTCATTTGCGTCATACGTGGTTGCTCAAAAGAACTCCTCGCTTATAATGCTGTTTGGTGTTGTAGTGACGTTTTAGTCGTGCTTGCGCTCAGGAGGGTTGGGCCGGAACTAACGAGGTGAAAGAGGCAAATGCACTACACTTCGCAGTACTCTGACAAAATACGGCACTTAACTCTCCATTTTGGAGATGGTGGAAAAAAGAAATAAACAACTGTGCAAAACAGCTAAAACAGCTAATTAGTGTTTACAGGGACGATCATCAATTTTTTAGTACCGTGTGCTACAATATCAACGGCGTGACGGAAAATTCTTCCATCTGCTTCTTCTTCTTTTCCACAGGTACTCTCGCGGGGTTTTCTTTGATAACTTCGCGTTACTGGGTGACGCAGAAAGTAATTTACGCAATTTGCGCGACTTTTACGTCATTGATTGCATATCCTGCCACCCAAATGAATAATTCTGAATTATTCTCGTCGTTTAGAAGAAAGTCCCTCTAATTTCTGGAAAGGTGATTTTCCTCTCTAACTCCGCGACGAACGCATAAGTCTCTTTCCCCCCGTAGGGCATTTTTCAAACTTCTTGCATGGGTTGAAATTGCTGCCCCTGAGGTACCTTTATGAAGATGTTGACAATTCTGTGTCTGGACACAGAGATAGGAAATGACACACAATTTTTGTGCGGAATATTACGGGATCCATCTACACTATAAGCTCCGAGACCTCCTAATTTTGCGAAACTGGTAACGCTTAGTTCCAGCGTTCTACCGGGCCGATTTTCATGATTTTTGCGGCTATTGACGGGCAATTGCCTCTAGATAAGCCAACTCTTTTCAGATTTTCAAAATATGGCCCAGGTTTTTTTATATAACGTGGTAAAGTTGCGAATTCTCCCATTTAAACAATGTAAATTTATACTTTTTGTCATAGTTCGTTTGAGCGTTCTACCGGGCCGATTTCCATGATTTTTGCGTAAATCGACGGGTAATAGGCCCTAGATGAGCCCGCTGCAATCAGATTTTGGAAAAAGGACCCAGGTTTTTTTAAAATCACGTTATAAAAGTGAGTGAGTTTACAGAATGCTCCGGTACTGCTACCGCTATGCGCGGGAGGATGCGCAATGGTCGAGGAGGTTGCGCAGTAGCTGGGTAGCCTGCGCATCAGCTCTACACTTATCTACACAAGATTCGCACTTGAGATTTCATGTCGAGCGGTGGCCGTGTCGTCTAAAGTCGTCAAACGCGGCCGCTTTGATCACAGTGTGGGTTCGATCCCCGACTAATGAAATCTTAATTATTACCTGACTATCATTGTTCATTGTTTTACTTCAATATTTCATCAAGCAGTCATTCCAAAACGCGTCATCTTAATATTTAATTTGAAAAATAGAATGAAATTGTGAATTAACCACTGTACTAATTGCGAGGGGCGTTGGTTCATTTGAAAGGTGTTGTTCTCAATGCTTCGGGAAAACTATAAATTATTTTCTGGGGTTCGTCCCCGATTTTTAAATCCCTAAAAACTCATAAATTGGATGAGGGGAAGTGGGGGTTTTTTGTTTTTTGTTTTTCGGAAAAGTTTTGTTGCTACGCATCTTACTTTACTGTTTGCTGTCTTTTTATCAGCTGTTTTCATTCAACAATCATCATTAAGTGAGGTTACTTCCAACACTCAACTGCCATCAACTTACATTTTTCTTTTCCCGCGTTTTTTTTTTTTTTTTTTTTTTTTACGGTTTTTCATGATTGCTTCCATCTTTTTCCTATTGCCAATTTTTCCTCATTAAGTCAATAACCTCCAAGTTTTTTTCTCATTTTAACATACCAAAAAAAAAAAAAAAAAAAAAAAAAAAAAAAAAAAAAAAATTCCGATCAGAACTTTTCACGCTGTTTCTTTTCAATGTGTATAAATATGTTTATTATTTCCATTTTCATTTCACCCTTTTTCTTCTGATTTATTTTTTTTAATTTAAAAATTGAACTTTTCAGTTATGATTTTGTTAAAATAATAATAATTTTTACTAATTTTAATTTTAAATTTAACAGTTGTTATGAGTGAAATTTTCAATGACCGAGGCGGTCGTCCTCCAAAACGTGGTCGCGTTTTCCAGAATTCTTCGCATGTTCGTTTAGTGAAGCAAGAACTTAACTCTGTTATTAGTATAGAAAATCAAAGTTTCATTTCTTCATTTCGGAAGTATAAAATTGATGATCAGAACTTTGATGAAAATTTTGTTACCAAATTTTCAGTCGGTTCAATGAATATAATTTGTCATCATTGTGATGCTCGCCATTTTCAGGGTGAAATGTCCAATGGTCATTTTAATAACTGCTGCCAAAATGGCTTAATTTCTTTACCGAGTATTTATATTCTCCAAATTTCATAAAGCGTATCAGAAATTATAATAGTGCTGTTGCTTTTGCCTCTTTCTCTGTAAATCGAATTGATATTCCGGGTGATGGACCTTATTGCTTTAAAGTTCAAGGATCCATATATAGGTAAGTTTATTTAATATTTACCGTTACGTAACGTACTTTTTTCAGTTTCTCAGTCCGTCCCTCCCTCCTTCCCACCCCTTAACGCATCCGGAATGCAGCTGCATTCCCCGGAAACCAGAAAGCAGACTGAACATGGAAAAAACGAAGAAGAAAAAGCGGAAAAATTAGATGAAGTTAAAACAGGAGCAGAAAAAGAAGAAGAACCAGAAGGAACAGCTACTGAAGAAGAAAAAGAAGAAGCAAAAAAAGAAAAGACAAAAGGAGGAAAGAAGAAGAGCAAAGTTGTAGGAAATATAGGAAGAAAAGCAGGACAGAAATGGCAAAAGAAGAATCAACAATTTAATCGAAAAAAAAAGCAAAGTATTTAAAAAATAAAAAAAGATCTTCTTTAAAATTAGTTTGAAAACAAATGTAAAACCTAAAAAATAATTTTGTATGAAGATTAAAACAAAATTTTAGTTTAAAGTTTACTAAATAAAATTACAATTTTTGAAAACATTTGTTATATTTATTCTCTCAAAAAAATAATTAGACCCGATTCAAAGACAAAACAGAAAATTAAATGAAAATAAATAAAAAAAAAAAAAAAAACATGTGAAAGTGAAAAGTGTACAGGAAAAATAAGGGGCTGCGAAGCAGCCCCATAAGCCCCTAGTTTTAATTTAAAGTAATTTTAAAAATTAAAGTATACCTCATATCGTAATTATTTAGGGGAAAAATAAAACTAACACCGATAGGAGGGTAAAAATAGGGCCGCGAAGCGGCCCATTGATGGCGCGGAGCGCCTTCAGGGGGTTGGGCCGCGTAGCGGCCAGGGGGCTTAGCCCCCTAGTATTTCCTAATATTTCTCCCTTGCTTAGGGCCTTGAGAAAATGTATAGGAGAATATTCCGCTTTGACACAAACCCCACTAACCAAGTCAGACAAGATGTCCTGTCTAACACGATCGTGGCATTTTTCGCCTGGCAACAAGATATTTGCCCTCGGTTGAAGTTTCCGCTCAGGCAAAACAACTTCGTCTTTTCGTTCTGGGCAGCCCTTATAATGTTTCCACAACAGATCTAAATACTTTCGCTCAATCAGCGTAAGGTTCCCTAGGTTTGTCTAACGCTGCTAAAAATTCGACGATTCACGTCGGAACCAGCGACAACGGACACGCCTGCGGGGTTTATCCATGTGTTGGATGCGATTCACGGGGGTGTATTTTAACGGTGTCGGGCCGCGCCCGCAGCATTCAGAGTTAAACGGCGTAGTGGCATTAATTCGCTGACATAATTGTAGCCTTTTAATGGTCTCCCGTTTGTTTGATTAGCCGGACCATGCAGTTTCCACCGACACCGGCCGTGTCGGGATACGCACCACTGCAATTTTGCCGAATAACATCCCCCGCAAGTTGCTGTTATCTAAATCTGAGCTTCGCCTCGCGTCCTACATTGGAACTGAATATTGGTGCCTCTTTTTTAGGTACTTGGAAAGGATTTTAAAATTTTTCATCCCACTTTAAACATTGTATGCACAGAATTTAAAAGAAAAATCGAAGGTTATTACATGTTTTATCATAGTTATTTTGTTTTCGGGTTGTCGGATTTTTGTGGGTTGTATCACACTTTGACCGGAGTAAGGCACACGGAACAAAAAATTAATAGTCGTAGACATGATGACCGCAAGATACGTCATAGGGGAGGAGAGAGTGAGAAAACGAAGTACTTCATATTGCCCCTGAATTATGGAAATGAACAACGTGATTTGCTGTTTGCTACGCCGAAACGCGAAAATCTTATCATTGACTGCGTCAATGGGCATCGCCTTTACGAAGGATGCTGACGTCATTACTTCACCCACCACGTCGTAGTTTAACGTAATATCCTCTTCAAATACCAGAAATCCCACTTCCGTCAAAGCTATGTATAACTCGTTTTCCTTTGAAGCATCATTTTGATATTCAATGTGAAGTATTTGCCCATTAAACGCCGACGGGTGATTTCGACTATACTTCTATAGTCGAAATCACGCCTTTGCGGGCGCGCAGCGCACCGGAGGTTGGGCTGCGTAGCCCGTAGCGGCTGAGGGATCACTCGAAAAAAAAAAAAAGGATGAGGCTATTCGTCGGTACGGTACCGACGGAATAAATGGCTATTCGTCGGTACCGTACCGATGAATAAATGGCTATTCGTCGGTACCGTACCGATGAATAAATGGCTATTCGTCGGTACCGCATCGGCAACATTAATTAATAAAAATGTGTTGTCAAGCCTTGGTCCGAATGGACAAGCAAACGCCATCTATGGTGCTCTGTTGTAATTACACGGAGATACTAAGTACGTAACTTTACCTCAGAATGTGATTGTACTTTTCATTGCAACAACCAGGCACCATGCCGACACATCTTCTTGAAGCGAGAGCATGATCGTTTATCCTGTTTTGATGTATCTTTGTTTCACATTCGCTATCACAGAAAGAATGGCTTGCGAATCTTCAGTATCTGTCGCTGCCCCAACTAACAACGATCATAGTGCAGAGAGCTATTCCACCACTAGCGAATCTTCGGTTTCTGTTGCTGCTCCATCTGACGAAAATGTCAGTGCAGAGAGCTTCACGAAGCTAAAATTTAAGAGTAAAGTCATTTCACGAGGGCGACCTAAATTGCCAGCTAGACAACTTTGTTCCTGTAATCGCACCGTTGCCGACCGACAATCTGTGGAAAATCCCCCCGAAAAACGAAAACGAAAGAAAACACCTGCAAATGAAACTAAAGGCCCCACCACCCGAAAAAAGAAGCGTTCTTGATGATTCTTTTGACAGAGTAGTACATTTCAGTATTATAATGATTCATTTGACAGTGAAGTACATTTCAGTATTATGATTATTTATTTGACAGAGTAGTACATTTCAGTATTGTGTGAGAGTATTAAATACATAAATTAAATTTGGAGAATATTTCTTTACAACTCGTGTTGGGTTTTTATTCCATCATTCACCCAATTTTTAGCTCTTAACTTCCACCAAAATATTAATTGAGAAATCATATCTTTAATATAATTTACGTACTAAAATCAAAGTACGGTACCGACGAATAGATATTTATTCATCGGTACGGTACCGACGAATAGCTATTTATTCATCGGTACGGTACCGACGAATAGCTATTTATTCATCGGTACGGTACCGACGAATAGCCATTTATCCGTCGGTACCGTACCGACGAATAGCCACTTCGAAAAAAAAAAAACCCATTGGATCTAGAGTCCTGACTCTTAAAAACATTGCCAAGAAAATGAACTCTTGATTCAATCAGATTGAAGCTCAAATCAAAAGGAAATCCGCGTAGATTAAGAGGCTTGGTTCTTGATTTAAGCTTAAATCTGATTGAATCAAGAGTCCATTTTCTTGTCGATGTTTTCAAGAGTCTGGACTCTAGATCCAATGTGTTTTTTTGCCAGTGATTGCTTGTTAGGTAGAGAGGAAAACAAGGAGAATGTTAAAGCAGCCCGAAACGGAAACGACAATCGAAAACACAGGAAAATGCGGAAACAAGGCTAAAATACACAATTCAAAGGCAGGACGTTTCGGTACCTTACGGCACCATTATTAACTGCTAAAATTAAAAATATAAAAGAAATTAAAATAAAAACTAGCAAACGGCGTTACATGGTGAAATTGGAATTGAACTGAGACTGCAATGATAAGAGAATAAACAACAAGGTACGATATGTAACAATCATCGGAAAACGAGAGAAAACTGATCACCGATGATTAAGAAAATAAATTGCACGGGCGGCCGCCAGGTGGCAGCAGTTCACGTTGTGCGAAACAAGCCGAAATAGATCGAACTTAGACGATTTATATTTGAGCGGGAATTACAAACGGAATCCTGATTTCTCAGGATTTCAATCATTTTTCTTATTAACCTAGGATTATGTCTTCTCATGGCACAAAATCCTCACGTTTTCGAAGTCAAACTTATTGTAATTGATCTTCATGGTTGTGTAAAGCTGTCACCTCCTTCCTATTATACTTGTGTCCATTTAAGCGTTTGGCCAAAAGATGTTTTGTTTGGCCGATGTATGAAATATCGCACTTAGCACACGGAATCTGGTATACCAAACTCAAAAAGGTTCAATAATCGCTGTGCCCTCGGAATGGAGCCGTCATCATATCTGCTAAGATCTAAATTCTCCAAGAGTATGTCGTATGCTATATCAATCAACCACGCAGGAACTTTTTTATCAAATTTTCGAAAATCCAGTCCATAGAACGAATGGTTGGTCTTCATTGCGACGATCAACGATCTTCATTGCGCCATCAGTCGCTGTTTCGAGGCCATAAGCGAAAGGTGTTGAATGGGTGGGCAATTTCTGGTACGTTTTCATCAATGGAATTGCAAAGTGTGCCTCCATTAAGATAACTTCGAGAGGGTATCCCCATACAGCTCTTACCTTAGTGTCGTTCATTTCGCAGGTATGAGCACGAACAAGTGCTTGGAAATCTGGCGGAGTGTATTTTTCACCATTCTTTACTTATGATATTTGTCGGCGAATGTAATTCTGAGCGGGAAGATTTTGAACTACAGACCTCTTCGTTTTAAATACTGGCATATTCTTTTCAACACGCATTGTACTCCATGGAAGTTCAGGGGACTTATCCCAGATGTCAAGATCTGCATCAATAACTTGTTGGAAGGTATATGTATGGCCGTACCTTATTCAGAAGGGCAAAGCATTCCTTTGTGTGTCTGATTGCTCTATCAAGACAAGCGTCCTGTGGACGGGAGAAAGAGGTTGATCCGAATTCAAGTATGTCGTGCTCGATTAGTGACTGTGTAACCGGAGAGCGTCTTTTTCCGTCCGGTACAAGCTCTTTTGGAAGAAAGGGGCATGGTTAACAGTTGCCGCGTGTCCGACTGCCAAAGCCCGTGCTTTTTCCAATAAACGTAGGGCTGACCTTGCGAGTGAGCAGCATCCTTCAAAGCTTCAGGGGTAGGCAGCTTATTCTTATTCTTGTTCGGTAGGCAGCACCGATGTGAGAAAAATAGGGGCCTCGTGCGAGCGCGCTTTTTGGCGACATTATAAATGCACTGAGACGTCCTAAATATTGGTCGGCCTCAGTATCGTTTTGCGGAACGCGCTGATTGCCTTGCGGTAGTCAGTACCGATTTGAGAAAAATGTAGGCCTGGTGCGAGCGTGCTTTTCGGTGACATTGTTTCTATAAATGTACACAGACGTCCTAAATATTGTTCGTCTCCAGTGTCGTTGTATGGAACGCGCAGCACGAATGAGATGGCCAAAGCAGTTTGCCCGAATGGCTCATACTAAGGGCGGAATCGACACCAAATCCCGCGGTGATGGAGACATAGCCACAAGTGTCTTTTTTATAAGCCGAGAAGCAGCCCCTAGCGCAACACCTATTCTATGAGTTCCCGCGGGTAAACCTGTGAACCTCAAAAGTGCATTGGCGAATAACGAAAAGTTGTTCGCTCCAATAAGCTGATACACATCTACAGTACTAACACCAGAAACTTGGGCAATGGACAATGTATGTAGGGTACTCGCCCAGCAGCCGACTGTTTGAGCCGCTGAGACTTGCGTGTTGACGTCTACGCCCGGTAACTTCACGCTCAACACCTTAGCCACGCATCCGGCGATGCTGCCTTGTCGCGTGTGGTGATTAGATATCCACAAAGTAGCTTCGGTTGTTCTCATACGGTAAGGTTAGTCCGCAGAGCCTCCTTGGTGTAAACGTAGGATTAAAGGAAGTGCCGTAGTGAACCCGGACCTGCCCTAAAAAGCGGAGAAGAGGGAGATCTGCCTCCTTACAGCGGTCAGGGGCCAGAGCCCCCTACGATTTCGATTTATCCTCTCAAACCATTTGTTTTATTTCCATTACTTCCTTGTCAAGGTACTTTTGATGCATCGTTGTGAAAACTCGCGACGGCATCTTGGGCGCCGAAGCGAAGACGCCGATCAGTGCGGTTGGCGTGGGAGCGCGAGAGTTTTAATTCGGTTCCGGAGTCAATTGCAGCTGGGCTAACCTCGGAGCATTATAAATAATTTTTAATGCGGTAAAACGAAAAAACGTCGCGGGCGCTGATGCGCGAATCGCCGGGGACCGCCGTTTCTCGGGGGGTCTCCCTGGCGCGCCCGCCCGCGTTTTGGCAGCGTCGACGCGGAGTCGGGGCCGGGAGTCAAAGAGCACGGACTGTGAAGCATAAAAACCTGATGAGTTGAAATGACGCAGGGGCGGGCACAAGGGGGGCATAAACGGATCCCAGAGTTGCCACGGTCCGGGAAACCGATGGAATTTCCCGTGTCGGGACAGTCCCAGCAGGAAGGACGATAAGATCGATTTGATGATATCACTGTCGAAGGCAAATACACTGGGAAAAAAACACAATGGATCTACAGCCCAGACTCTTGAAAACATTGACAAGAAAAAATACTCTTGATTCAATCAGATTTTTGCCTGAATCAAAAAGAAATCCGCTCAAGTTAAGAGGCTTGGTTCTTGATTTAAGCTTAAATCTGATTGAGTCAGAGTATTTTTTCTTGGCGATTTTTTTAAGAGTCTGGACTCTAGATCCAATGTGTTTTTTTCCCCTAGTGTCCTTGAATTGCCTTCTCAGGGTCTCCCGAGGATCTTGTTCAAGTATTTTTTTTTAAACTATGCTTGCCCTTACTTTATGTCTTTAATAATCAAATCTTAATAAAGTTTTACTTTTTGGTCAGTTAGTATATTGTTGTACTAGCAATTTTTAATTTGAATGACACAGACAATTGATTTAATCATTTTATCAGTGTATTTGATGTACTTATTTATCTATTGGTCTTTTAATTATAATTAAAGATTAGATTTGATATTCTAACCTCAGTTTGATAAACTAGTATTTGATTTAATCATTTTATCAGTGTATTTGATGTACTTATTTATCTATTGGTCTTTTAATTATAATTAAAGATTAGATTTGGTATTCTAACCTCAGTTTGATAAACTAGTATTATTGTACCATTTAACTTAATCTTTAGTACACACATACATTAAGTCGCTTTCGCAGCCCAGCTTCGCGCTCTTCGACGCCCAATCGCCATTGCCCCCTATCCTCCCAGAGATCATCAGGCAATTGGCGCCTAATCTATAGTTAACTTCCTAAAATTGGTTTCGAACAGTATCCTATGTTAAATCGATTTCAGTTGTTTGGTTCTATTGGCGAAAATTTGGTCTAGAAAATGAGGTGAAATACCTGCAAGGACTGAAATCCTAAATTCCTAAATTGTGGAGCATCATGGCAACCTCGAAGGAGGATCCGAGCCCGAACGATAACGGAGACGAGAAAAAGCGGGGGCTAATATGACAAAGTAATTCTTTTTTCATACTTTTAATGCCGCTCAAAATGTATTATTCCGTCGGGGGAAGCGGCGGCGGGGCGGGGGTTTCTTTCCTTTTCGGGGCGAGAAAAAAGAAAAGGAGCGGTTTCGGACGCGCGTGAAGAAAGGAAAAGCTTTCGGGGGCCGCGGAAGTCGGGGTAGATAAAGAACGGCAGTAAATCTGAAACGAGCCAATGAGCTGAAAACAATTGTTGCAGCTTTAAATTCGGCCCGATGAGTCTATCGCTGCGCTCTCCCCGCCTCCGTCGCCCGGTTCGTGCGGTGGCATCTGCAGCGCGGTGGCGTTTAATTTGTGCTCCTAATCGAATGCTTGTTTCCCTTCTTTATCTTGTTATCCGCGCCCGTTCCCACCCTTGGCTCCCGCCCCTGACGGAACCTTCAAGGCCGCTGCGGTCGCGCTCTCTGTCCACAGACCTCCCGCTGCTCGAGTTTTTGCCGTGTGTCTTGAGTAGGGGTTCTATCTTTCTGACAAACATGGAATTTTTTGGGGGTAACTGAGGTGCTTGGCAGGGTGCATAGCATCAGGATTTTCCCGATTCAATCAGGATTTAATCCCGATTTCATCAGGAATTTGAGAAAAATCGGTCATAAAATCAGGATTTGAGAAAAGTCCTTAGGATTTAATTCTTAAGTTCACTCGAAAAAAACACATTGGATCTAGAGTCCAGACTCTTAAAAGCATCGACAAGAAAAAATACTCTTGATTCAATCGGATGTTTGCTTTTAAATCAAGAACCAAGCCTCTTAATTTGAGCGGATTTCCCTTTGATTTCAGCTCAAATCTGATTGAATCAAGAGTATTTTTTCTTGTCAATGTTTTCAAGAGTATTTTTTCTTGTCAATGATTTCAAGAGTCTGGACTATAGATCCAATTTGTTTTTTTTTTTTTTTTTTTTTCCAGTTTTCTACTTTTGCATACGCTTATGCTGAAATTTTAGCATCAGGATTTTCCCGATTCTATATCAGGATTTAACCCCAATTTTATCAGGATTCGAAGAAAAATCGGTCATAAAATCAGGATTTGCGGAAAGTCCTTAGAATTTAATTATTCAGTTCTGTTTTCGCATACGCTTATGCAGAAATTTTAATTTTTCTTTTCAAAAATTGAAAGAATAACAGCGAAATCAGCTCTTAATTATGTCCTATTTTTTAGCACTCTCAGATGAAGCAATGAAAAATTTGCGTGCTAATTCTTCATTTATTTCTAATAGAAGTGGTACTACACTGAGAAAAAACTATGGCTTATAAACCTATTAGTGGTAAATATGGAACACCACTAATAGTAGTACCTCTACATATAATAATAGCACATATACCTTAGTTATGGTCTCTGTACCTTAATTAGGTACAGAGACCTTAGTATGGTTCACAGACCGAGAATCATTAGTTTTTTTACGACTATTATAGGTGTTCCATATTTACCTCTAATAGGTTTATAAACCATAGTTTTTTCTCAGTGTAGTAGACACCCTGCACAAGAGACCACGCTCCTCAAATTCCCGCAAGTCCTAAATTTCAATGGGGTCCTCGCCCGACCGCTAATGAAGCGCACCCGTCTTGGGTCCAGCGGAGCCCGCGGCATTGTCCGCTCGGCGGATGGATGGCTGCTCCCCGGGAGGGTGCCCCAGTTCCATTGTGGGGGACACCGAGGAGCGCTCGCCGACGCAGCGCCGAATTGTCAAAGCATCGGCCCGGAATTTGTCAATAATCAATTTGTTTAATTAGTTAAGTGAATGAGTCCCGGGCTTAAGGCAAAGCCCCTCTCGGGCCGTCCCGAGTAAATGAAAACACAAGTTGGAAATTTCCGTCAAGCTCCGGTCCCCCCGACCGGCTAACCTCAGCCCGGGACTTAGCTTTTACCCTAATTAAGGCTCTTTATTCGTGATTCTTGGTTTTTTCTCGCCGACCGTAACGAGCACCGCCCCCCGGAGAATCGTGCATTCAATTAACGACGAGGTGGCTATTCAATGGGTTCTTCCGGCCAACGAGGTATATGGAATGTTGCGTCACCTGCCTCTCAGAATACGAATTCGGCGCGATGGTACACCGAAGGAATCTCAAGATCTGTCGTTTGTGCAGGTTTCTCTTATCTTCAGAACTCCTCGCGGGAATGAGTCCTTAATGCTTATTCCCATCTTTTGGCGATACGTCCTGTATGAAACGAAGAAAGGATCTGAAAACTTGGAAGAAACCTCCTTATTTCGAGGATGTTGCAAGGATATTAGCAAGTCATCCATGTGATTTTCTATTTTCAGGGAAGAGGTGTAGACACATGAACCTGTCGAGGGTCTTTCACATTTCTTCGGTCCTGGCCCTTAAAATGACAATTACGTCAAACTTTGATTAACAACAATGATTTGAGGAATCACTCGCTCCAAACCGTAGTTAGCATATCCGTGCCATGCGTGAAGTATCCTGGCAGTTTGGCAGGCGCCAATATGCGCGGTTACCGGCTAGTGATGTACGCGCAGTGCTGAAAGTATTTTCGCATTTTCGTAGGCGCTAATACGCGCCTTATAGCATGGCACACTGTTCAAAGGCACGATCGACCATAAACTTGTTAATGAGAAGTGACGAGAGTTTTAAAAATTGCCAACACATTACGGAAAAAAATGTCTTTCAAAAGCAGTCGTCTCCTGTGTGTCATCAAAGAATCGCATACCGGAGGTTGTTGATAGGATATTGGTGATTCCTGCGGGCTGATTGTTGAAATTGGTGGACCAAGCAATAGACGAGGAAGACAACAAGGATATGGACGGGTTCTATTGATGGAAGCGGGTGGTTGCAGTGGACAAAGGATCTAGGTAACATCATCTGAGGTGTTCGACTAACTAACGACAACCCACGGGAGACCCGATAATTATTCCACCATTTTCTCCCGTAGTCTACAGAAACCACCCATTTCTATCAACAGGTTCGCTCCATACTCCATAAGTCTTCTCTGTCCATCAATTTCAGCAATCAGTCCGCAGGAATCGCAATATCGAACCAATAACCTCCAGTATGTCATTCTTCGATTGGACACTTTTCAGCTCCACATTTCTAATGAACTCCCCGCTTCCTCTCATTTTTCCAAGTCCGAAACATTTTAACTGAACGTCGACTGACGCAGCGTTTTTGGCGCCGAGAGGAACCGGTAAAATTCCTCGAGAATTCCATCGGCAACTCGTCTCCTCAAATCTCCGAGCATGGAGAACGACCGGGAATCAATGGCATTGTTCAACAGGGTTGAATTGGTGTTGGGGGGGGGGGGGGGGGGGTAACCTCGGAGTTGGGCAGCCGGCGGGGTCGCCGATCGGGGTGAATCGACGCTGTCGCGCGGCATTTCAATTTCGCGGGGACTCAGGCGCCGGGACGGAGGCCTCGGGCGATGGAAATTGGCGCGGTCTTGGCAGTCGATATAATTGGGATTTCACGGCGAAAACGGTGGCGGCGGCACGGATCTCCACACTCGACGCTCGGCAGAACTTAGCACCTCCGCCCGCACCCACCCCTCCGCCCGAAACGGAGTTTCTCCCCCGATGAGGGACATCGTACTCAATTACAAGACTCGAGGGACGTTAGCCGGTGCACACTGAAAAAAAAAGTAGCTTGGATCAAGCATGATGATTCTTGAATTTGCCGCCGAGAATTGTTTTTTCTTCTTGCTTTAAGCTGACTTTTTCTTGATACAAGAAAAATAATGCTTGGGTTGAGCAAGAAAGTAGCTTATATTAATCAGAAAAATTCTTGATTTAAGAAGAAATACTTCTTGGCGGCAAATTTAAGATTTTTTTTTCCAGTGCAGGGACGTCAAACTGAGTGACGACAAGATATCTACGGAGATGCATTATGCGTGGTTTTCACACATTTTAATAAGGAGAATATACAGGGTTGTTCAAAAGTCACGCACCACTGGCCATGAGAGGGTTGGTCATTTGAAATTTTTGAGTTGCCCCCCGCCCCCTGAGGGGATCAAAAACTGGTAAGCACCTAAAAAGGTTTCTCCCTCGATATGAGGGAAAACGTCTTAAACTGCAAATCGATAGCATAATTAGCACTAAAGTCATGGCCAGTGGTGCGTGACTTTTGAATAACCCTGTATAGCAGCAGGACCACGGTTAAAGTGTTCAATTTCATTTATCACGTATGCATATCAGAGTAAATTAAAAAAAAGAGTAATTTCACTCCATCTTCAGCGCCTTAAAAACATGACAAAACATGAACTACAATACCTAAGTGAGCTCATTTTCGTTGGTAAGCTTCCTCATGTATTTTTCCTTGCGTCCCCTATATCATTAACAACTCCTTACTTAGCCTTCAATCCCGTTTATTGGTAATCAGTTTGTCTCTATTGGTATTTTTTAACTTGACTAATTAAGTATTTAATTAATATACAGTCTCAATTCTTTTTATCGGGATGCATTTTGTTTGATTTTACTTTTGTTTCCCGATCACTTGGCTTCAGATTTTAGGTCTTGCTAAGCGATAGCCATTTCGATGCTACGATCATCATCAGGCCACTTGGTTTGGTAAAAACATATACGTAAAACACATTAAGTCACATTGTATACTATTATTCAAATTTACTGAAAATTTATTAAAACACTTATTAAAAACAATCGCAGGTGCACCCGTCGCTGCGAACGCGTCCTAATTTAATTAATAACCCATCGCTTTCTTTCTTGCTACTCAGTCATGGACTGTGATACGTTTTTATTGTATTGTAGCTTATATTTTGTTATCATATTATTACGCTAAAGATGGAGTAAATTCACTCAAAAATGCCTACGCAATGACTGATGATTATTCAGTTTAACCGTGGTCAAGCTATATTTCCTCCTTATTGAAGCCGCAAGCATCATGTGCACCAATGGACATTGGTGAGAGTTAAACAAAACGTTTCTTACACATAAATGAAACACTTCATCTAATTCTCAACGTCGATTAAATTGAAACGTTCGGTTGTTCCGAAACATGGACCACAGCCAACTTTTTCTTTCATTAGAGAATGTCCTTTTATATGGCAATCAAAAAGTAGACTGCATTGAAAATTCTTCCTTCTGAGTGAATCATCGACTAACAATACGTTCATCAAACCATTAGCCACCTGTATTCAAGTAGCAAATCTGCCTAACAAATTGATAGAAGCTTTGATTCCAGCCTGTTCTTTATGCTGAAAAGAGCGACACGAAGTTTAATAATTAGAACTTTTAGGGCCTATTACAGGATGAGGTTCAAGGATGCTCCCAACCGAACTACTTTTAGCTCATAGTACACGCAGAGCGACACGAGAAGAAGGCGCATATACGGTGTACATTATGACAGGCCATCAAATTTCACGCCACATAAAATTTCTTCAAAATAATGAAAGATTCTTTGGCGGCGGTTCAATGTTTTGAAAAGAAGCTATTGAATTCAATTTCCTCAGCGTATAAAACCTAACTAGGCTGAAAAAGCTCCAGACATAAGGGAAGGCTTTTTGACGGACCCGGTTTCAACTCCTAACGTGCTATTAAGAGAGAGGACAATAGGCCGTAAAAACTTCCACCGTTATGACAGTGCCAACAAAAATCACCGATCGGAGAGTAAAAGATCCTCTCCAGGTTTCGGAGCGTGGTGCCGGAAGTATACCTTGCATCGGGTGTGCGCTTCTTCATTTTCATAAAATGATTACACGAAGTTCAGCAAAGGCATTATTGAATAAATAAAATGATAATAAGTGTGTAGAATAGATCACAAAATTTCCATCGAGATCTCCGGTTACCAAAAATATCTGGTTCTCTTCTCTGTAGACATCGTTGTGCATTTTCGTCTGCACGGAAAAAAGGAGGTGGGGGCTGTTGGAAGAAATATGAACATCCCCAGATGTTGCCGTATACTTTCAAAACTGTAAAAAAATTATTACTTCATAAAAATCTTTGTTCCGTCGATGAACTTTACGTTACTTCCCAAAAGAGGGAGTAAATTCATACAACCACTATTAATTGGTAATGTCTGTAGCTTTAAAAAAATTGGGTCAGTACCACAATTTGAGGGGAGCCCTGTAGTATTGCTTTAAAATAACTATTACTTCAAAAAAATCTTCGTTCCTCGAAGAACTTTACGTTACTAGGAATAAATGAGGGAATAAATGAATACAACCACAATTAATTGGTAATGTCTGTAGCTTTAAAAAAATTGGGTTCGTACCACAATTTAAGGGGAACCCTGTAGTACTGCTTTTAAATATTTTTACCTCTAAAAAATCATCCTTCTGTCGAAGAACTTTACGTTACTTCCCAAAAGAGGGAATAAATGAATACAACCTTAATTAATTGGTAATGTCTGTAGCTTTAAAAAAATTGGGTCAGTACCACAATTTAAGGGGAACCGTGTAGTACTGTTTTTTTCGCGTGGTATAGAAAACCAAGACGGCAGTCAACGAAAGACTGAGCAATAGTGAGGATGGAAACTCGCGGTCGCCGCTCTTGCACCTCCGGGGAGTGTGTCGGCCAATCACTTCGGCGAGCGCGGAACGCGCCCCTCTTGAGAGACGGTGATTGGCCGCCTCAGTACTCCTCCTATACGGTTGAGACGGAGTCTCGAGGAACCGTGTGAATATTGGTATTAGTGCTGGGCAGATTTCGCTTGCTTCCCGGAGGAATCGGGCTTGCTTCTCCGGAGTGTCGTGTTGTTTCCTCAATCCGGCGGCGCTGGACTCTCCTGGAATGTTCTTGCAGGGGCAACTCATATCTGTGCATGTTAAGCATGTTTGGATTTTACAAGTGCAAAGGGTTGCACTGGGAGGCATAGACAACAAATTATGTAAAGCAGAAGCTGTCTTTCTACTTTTGCCAGCGATGTGTAGAAATGAAAAGAAAGCGTCATTCAAAAAATACATACCAGAGAGTAAATCTCTTCCGCTTTTGAGGTAGCGAAGAATTTTTTGAATGTAAGCCGATCTTTTCAAGGGTGGGATGATTTCTGAGAGTGCCGCATTGTCAAAGTGTTCGATTAGATCATATGATATTCCTTGTTCTGAAAGTAAAAGAACGCTAAACAGCAAATTAGTATTAATAATTTTAAAAAATATCCAAAGTTTTTGACGTTAAATTGAGTTTTAAGGTGTCTTTTTTTTTGCCTTGCTTACAATGAAACAATCCATTTTCAAAATCATCTATAACTACATTTCTTAAGTACGTCTGTTTCTTCCCAATAAAATTCACACTCCTTCAGTCACTGTAGGCTTAAATTAGAGAAGTGGCTAAGTACAGGCTCTTATAGTATCCACTCAAAAAAGTCCACTACTGTCTTGCTCTGGAAACTGCTCAGATATCAAGAACTCAACTTCAAAATGGCCGCTTACATTTTCAGAAACAAAATAAAGAAAACATCGCCTATTTGCGTGATACTGACTTAAGATGAAGTTCAACTGGCCGGTGGTATGCGAGGATCTTGAAGTTTCGGTGATACAACTGGACCGAGTTTAACACAAAGGAACCAAGCCACATCAGCTATTGCCTAATTTAATTGGGCAATACATTTTTTTACGAGAGAACGTTTGTGCGGATTCCTTTGAAATTTTTAAGGAATTTGCTTCAAACTATGGAGATTTTTCACTGAAATGTGCACGGAAATCCGCACAACTGTTTTCATGTCAAAAATTAAATTGCCCAATCAAATTTGGCAATAGCTGATGTGGCTTGGTTCCTTTCTGTTCAACGCGGTCCAACCAACCACACTGAGAAAAAACTATGGCTTATAAACCTATTAGAGGTAAATATGGAACACCACTAATAGTAGTACCTCTACATATAATAATAGCACATATACCTTAGTTATGGTACGGGGTACCTTAATTAGGTACAGAGACCTTAGTATGGTTCACAGACCGAGAATCATTAGTTTATTTACGACTATTATAGGTGTTCCATATTTACCTCTAATAGGTTTATAAACCATAGTTTTTTCTCAGTGCACCAGAAACGCGTTCAGCGGGGCACGGCGGCTGCGGGAGCGAAAGTTTCACGGAAGAAGTTAGCCGCGCGGCTCGGGAAACAAGGAAAAGTAATCCGGCGGCAGGGGGCAGGGGAGGAAAAAAGCTTCATCAAGGTGAGGCAAATCACATCCGATGAGTCGAAGGGGGAGCGGCGCGGGGAGGATTCTCCGGTTTCAAATGAAAATTGACAGCACTCGACGGGCGCCGAGAAAGAAATCACGCGGCTTTCACGGGGCCTTCATTAAGTTTTCCAGAACTCCACTTAACACAAAACTGCGGCGACACTCTTTCAAAGGAGAGTTTCTGATCAAGAGACGATTGTCCCGTCCCGATCGCGGCGGCTCTGCTCGGCGCACACAGGATCGAGTCAATAGGAGTGGTCGGACACAATTTGAAAATTTTAAACGATTATAATTATGTTTATTCAATACTTTAAGGTTCTGAAAAATTAAAAAAGCATTAAAAAATTATAGATTTTTGATTGGTTAATCTAAGAATTGTAGTGGCATAGTGTAACTATTCGATTTTTAAAACTCACGTGTTGGAATCAGCCGGCTTTTTCGCTTCGGCGGCCTTCTTCTTCGCCACGGGAGACGAACAACTTCCCATTCGCACGGACGGATGCCTAACCGGAATTTTGCTAGCGTCTGAAACACTTTTTGTCATGGGACGCTTTTCAGTGCGGCTCCTGTAATTGAAATTATTTTTACAAACTTCAGTAAAAATGTCAACATACGTAGAATTAAAATTATATCGCCCCGAAATTAAATAGATTCGAAGAGTGAGAAATTTGAGTGTGGGTAAGAAAGTAAAACATCTGTTGCGTATTTCATTGCAAGCTGTTTATTACGCCGTCACAGACAATTACAGTCGTGGCTTGTCTTTTTAAATAATATATAAAATTGCCAGTATAACGGGGGAGATAATTCAAATCATATACACATTAACAAATATGTGTCGTTCTGATAGAAATTTTTAACGACAGAATACAAATTACATTTTCGGAAAAATTTCATCTCCTTGTAATTATAGAAGGAGCGCCGCTACATGTAAACCTAAAATGTATTTAAACGACGGGTATCCGTATAAATTGTGAGGGGAAAACATTACTTGAAAAATTCACCCGTCTAACGCCATCACCGCCGAAGCGAGAGATTTTTCGTTTCCAAATTAATATTCTCTACATTAAAAATTTCACCATCGTCATTTTGATGTTTGACAGATAACAAGAAAACTTATAATAGAATATGTATTATGTACACAGAAAAGAGCACAAAATTTAAACATCAATAAACAGAGGGGGGGGGGGTTTCCCCCTCACGTGAACATGGCGATTATCATACTCTCTTGATTGAATTTTTTCCGGCGTCCCCTAGAATTTGTTCCCCCGAGCAGCATGGTTAAAAATGGAATTAAATCCGGCAGCCCTACGACGATAGGGTATCACCTAGACGTCAAAAAGGGAGTTTAGCAAGTAAAGAC
This sequence comes from Bemisia tabaci, assembly GCF_918797505.1. Classification (NCBI taxonomy): domain Eukaryota; kingdom Metazoa; phylum Arthropoda; class Insecta; order Hemiptera; family Aleyrodidae; genus Bemisia; species Bemisia tabaci. The sequence continues at coordinate 44,301,543 of NC_092798.1, forward strand.
AGATGAGGAAGCAACAATTGGGGAATTTACTTCTTCTTTTTGTGGAATTGCGTGGATGAAGACGAACCGCCTGATCGATTTCTTCAAGTTTGGCTCTCGCGTCCGATCTAGCCTTCGTTCGGAACAGAAAGGGGAATATTACAGTCTTTCGAATGCCAGAATGATTTGTAACATCATGTTGGGGAAAGTCTGTCATACGTTTATGTAGAGGCTTTCTTATGGGATTATGACTGGGCTGTTACTATAAAGATTTACATATCTTATTTCAACTCACCTTATGAATAGACTCGATCCATTGTGCGGCGCGGCGGGCGGCGAAAAATATCGCCTTTCTCTCGATCCGAGATGAGACCTCTGAAACAATCGGCGTTTCGACAAGCTCCGGCCACCGTTGGCTCCGACCCATCCTCCGCGCGAAAACTTTTGAAAAAAAGTCATCATTGCTATCATCGAAGCGTGATTCCGAGTCGGAATGGTTTCTTTGGGTATCGCGTGAAGCTGCAAGCTCAGTCGAATGATTTTCATAGACCTTTCGTCTGTAGCAGAGGTCGTATTCATAGTTGCTCCTTAAACGGCTCATTTCCATAGGGAACCTTTACACAAATTGTTTAAATTGTGATGAAGGGTGGTTTAGGAAAGCCTTGATCATCTCGTCGGAAAAAGCACAACTTTAGCAAACTACAGGACTTAGTAGTGCACTGGAAAAAAGTAGCTGGGATCTAGAGTCCAGACTCTTGAAAATATATACAAGAAAAAATACTCTTGATTCGATCGGATTTTTGCATAGATCGAGAGTCAAGCCTCTTAATTAAGCGGATTTTCTTTCGATTCAAGCAAAAATCCGATTGAATCACGAGTATTTTTTCTTGTCCATATTTTCAAGAGTCTGGACTCAAGATTGAAGCTACTTTTATTTCAGTGTGTAAGTTTTGTAATGGATCTGTTCAAAGGATTACAATGACTTGCAACTGTATAAAGTACGAAATACAAAAGAAAGAATTTATGACGTTGACAAATTTACAGGTATGTATGGACCAACCTATATTTTCCTCGCTCCCAATTCGTATTTTCGGTGGCTAAATATAATTGAGTCCCTAATGAAGATTTTCTCTCCGAGTTATACCGTTGAATAATCCTGAACTTTTAATTCGCAAAAGATGTGTTTGATTTAAATGACTTTAACTGAAGTGTTTCCGTCGCCGAAACTGAGTGATGTATCAGCAATATTCCAAATCCCTGTACTTCGTCAAATAAGTTTATCACCAAGTTCAACACAAATGAAGGTGGCAAATTCCCTGTCATGGAATGAAGTGTCTCTGTTTCTCCAAGCGCATGTTGTATCTATCCGTTAAGATCACTCAGCTTCTTAGAAGTTTTCTTGCTGGCTTACCGGTAGCCTAGGAAGGTTTTACAAGAGAGGGATGCTCCTCTTGAAACCCTCCGGAGTCAGGTAAAATTATGCGAAGGATTTTCTATAGTTGTAAACAGGTAGGAAAATTCAAAAATCGGTACTCTATCACAAGCTGAAAGAACTTCTACCCGAAAGTATTCGGATAAAATTCAAAAATTGGGTTTCTGTATCACAAGCTGAAAGAACTTCTACCCGAAAGTATTCGGATATTCGAAACTCCAATTTTAATCGTTACCGTCTCCTGCCACTAAGGAGGACGTTCAAGGTCTTGCGAGTCTCTGCTGCATTGAAGTAGCAAAGCTGAAGGGGAGGAGTCGACCTGTCAGCCGAGAGCCTCTGCTCAGCACAGCTGGTAGGCAAAGTGCCTTCAAAACGTGTGAGCGGCAACCGAGCCTTACTTCCGAGCTCGAATAGTTGCTTCGCCTGTAAGAGCTTACACGAGAACACAAGCCCTCGGATCGAATGGACCACTACACAAGGTACGAATTTCAGCATTCTGATACATGTTTCTTAACCAAAATTTCACGTAGAACACGATGCGCTCCACGAAAATTACCGAAATCAATACCTTACGAAGATATTTAATGATTCTTAATGCGTGAATTCAAACCACCCGCTCATGAAAACTCTATGCTCTACGTGATTCACATCGAGCGCTAAACGTTATCATGACAGTCTCTACGATATAAAAATCTGGCAACCTCGATCTTGACGCTTTGGCTCAGCTATGGCTAATTGCTTATAGTTTGAACAACACATGGTGGGAAATGAACATTGCTCGATTGAGATGCTTGCTGAAACCGTCGTAGTGCGCGATTTGACTCGCGTAGAGCTTTTAATTTCTTGTGAGCGGACAGTTCAAATTCCTCGTAACTAATGTGTAATAAGAACGTTAATATCTTCGTTTAAAGTTGGTTTCAGTAATTTTCGTTGTAAGAATCGTGTTTTACGTAAAATTTCGGTTAAGAAACATGTATCAGATTGCTTAAATACGCACCTTATCTAGTAGTCCATTGTGAGTGGAGTCGGCTTTTTGCCCATGATTTTCGGTTAATTTTGACGTTGCTGAGTACAAAGCACAGTCGTCCCATGTTTACTAATGGATATGTGAGCTTTCTTGAGGAAACTTTTTATAATGGTTTCTCACCGTTCTTATGGGTTGTGTAGTTTTACCCGCTTCAGAACAAAGTCGGCTTCGTTTTCTAAGATGATAATGCATGGTGCTGATTCGACAGTAGCTGCTTGTTTCTTTTTTTTCTTTCATCAATTTTTAACTGCAATTACATTACTCGCAAAGTGTAATGCACTTTTCAAGAACTCTGGAAACTTAACATTTAATCACAGATGTTCCGTATATGTATGCATTTAACTACAGTTATTATTTGGATTACCACTTTCTATGAAGCTTAAACTGGTTCCCGGTCGTGGGCAAGTGTAGTGAGTGAGGCTTGATTCATTAACATCGTATTCTGTGAAAATGTTATATCAACACATACTTTTGGATAAAATTCCAATCTACTTTCCACCACGTATAAATCTGATATTATAAATATACGGATTATAAAATTACTGATTTAACTTCAATGCTTCCGTTAATGCCGCAAATTCGTTTATGTTTACGCCCGTGTGAGGGGAGCGGAGGGGCCAGAGTCTGCCCGAGAGCGCTCTCAAAAGAGGAGAGCTGGTGGGGACGATTAGCGATTGCGAATGATCGCAACGTCCATGGCGATGGCCCTTTGAGGATGGAAAAGAGGAGGGGGTAGGAAGGTCCCACCGAGATACTCAGAAGGGCTACCAGCCAAGATACTCAGCCTCGATGAGATGGAAGGGAAAGGGAGAGAACTTGGGGGGACTTGGCCTTGACCATGGCTTCCATTCCTCCATTGTCATACTTCGCAATCCATCTGGTGATTGTCGACTTGGAGACAACATTTTGTAACATCTCATGTTGAGCTATCTCAGCTGTAGATGCCCCCACAAGGTATTGCCCTATCACAAATCCCTTCAGGTCCAAGCCGTGGGGCATTCTTACAACACAAAAAAGCTACAACACAAAACACAGTGGCACAAACACAGTAGCCACAAACTTCAGAAACTTACTGAAACGCACTTCAGACACTTGCTGAATCAAAATATGAAACTTTGACCACCAAGTTTCGGACGCAAGCGCGGATTTTGAAGACATAAATATCTTCATCCTGACAGATAATGATATCACATGAGGTTGCAATTGCATCTACAATAGAACATCAGCAAAAACTTAAAACGGGACGAAGGTCGAAAAATAAAACATATAAAAGGACAAATTAAAATAAAGGTAATAATATAAAAGGACATTCCGCAGTTATTACGACTGCAACATACATCCACAATAAATACAAAAATCTAAGTCCTGGACCGCCTTTCACGTCGGGGTGCCGCTACCTCCCCCCCTCCCCCTCGCTAAATTTCACTTTACGCCCCTCGAGCCGGCTAAGGGTCCACGCCCTGTAATGTGAGCTAGTCCAACCCTGGTACTCTCCATATCTTTTTGTTAAAAATAATCCCTGAATAATCGAATAAGTTTTTTTTTCTCTCCCGAAGCCTGACGCCGCGGTGCTAACCGGTAGAGGAGAGCGCAAGACAAGAGGAGAAAATAGGGTTTGAGCGGAACCCGGCTCATATTTAACGAATACAATCTGCTCGTTGTGTCATAGGACCACACCGTGGCTGTGACGTTAAGTGGACTGCGGACTCAGCGAAAATCCAGCCCCGATGCGAGACATTGATACGACGGTACATTCCACCCCCCCCCCCCCCCCCCCTCGCTCCTCCGGTAACGTGTGCTCCTCTCGGTTACAGACAGAGTCACGAACTATCACGGTATTTCTTGTTAATTTTTCTCTCGAATATGCGGAAAACGCCAAAAATATGAATGGATAATTGGGCGTCTGTGCACAGAGAAATCGTCCAGCTCTTAGGGACCCTTCGTCTTCAATGTTAGAAGTTGTATCCAATGTGTAATAAATAATTATTTTTCACAGTAAAATGCAATTTTTCTTCTTCTTCTTTTTTAGATTTTCCATTACGGAGGTATCATTTTGGCTTTCTCTTGGCCTTGGCAAAGTTTTTCGGAGCAGTTTTAACTCCAGGTGGTGGACCTTGGCTAGGTGTAGGCGGACGTGACGGATTAGAGCTGCTACTAGCAGGTTTAGAGGTAGAAGGAGTCTATATACCTTATGACATGTCAATTGTAAGGGATCCAAGTCTCTGGTTTTTGATGGCTGCTTCTTTGATAATGACCACCAGAGAGCCGAAAAGTTGTTGAATATCGACGTACGTGAATTCAGCATCGACACTTTTGAAGAACTCCTGCTTGATGAATAAAGCTGGGAATTCTTTATTCGCCTTGTGCAGGAGTCTTCGTTTCATCGCTCTTGTGACGTTGTTCAGGAACCTCTTCTTTTTGAACGTCCCTTCTCGCTCCTCGCAAATTATTATTGAGGCGTTTCCTACATTCTGACAACTCAGGGGCATTCTCTCTCCGTTTTTAAATCCAGAGAAATCCAGTTTCCCAGGATGGTGGTCAATTGATCCGACGATAAGGAAAGGCCTATTTTCCATATTTGGGTTGTACCACTGAATCACTTCTTCTGTTCGTGGTGCAATACCTGTAGAGGCGAATTTCCTCCAGTTCAGGATGGATCCTGTAACTCCCTCCGAATAATGAAGAAGGAACAAATTCTGGCCCCTGGGAACAGTAACGTGTAGATCCTTTTACAAGCCTCTCAAGTACCCACCTCACCTTCTCGAAATGGACGGCAACCCCCTTCAGCATTTCGTTAATTTTAAAGCACCCTTTCCTGAATCAAAATACATAAAATAATAGGTGCCTTAAATAGAAACTACTCCCCGCCCCCCTGAGGTTTACATATATATGAACGCAACGCTTAAAACATTACTTTCATTTTATTCAACAAATCACAATGTAACAAACGAAATAACAAAAAATATCACAATTCCTACCAGTAATGAAAATGGGACAGCCTACCGCTTAACATTACTTAATGAAATAACAAACGAGATTTTTCTCTTCTTCTCCATCAGAAGGTTCCATAATGAGGAAAGTCGGTCGCTGAATAGGATGAAATATTTTAATTTTAATGTACAAGAGAATATCGGTAATACAAATCAGCCTAACTATTTGAAGAGGAATAACTATCCAAATTAAATGACAAACGTCAAAAAAGTGGGGGGGGGGGGGGTGTGGGAAGGGGCAACTTCAACCAGCAAAGTAACTTCGAAGCGTGCACAAAGAATTAAATGTATACATCGGTGGCAGCAGTAGGTTCTTCTCTTTCCTCTGCGATTTTGCCACATGATTCTACCATCGGACTTGTGTGCTTAAACAGAATTGATCTACGATCAGGTTGTGCTTGGTCATTCATTTTCTTTTCCATGCAATTGTGCTCACCCAGGCACCCAACAGCAGCCGGTTTGAGCAGCCGGCTGTATGAAAGCCTGCAAAAGATTAGGATCACAGCAGCGCGTTACGGAGAAATTATGTATCGAGGACCCATTTTCCCGCTTATCGCGAAACACTACGACCCTTATCTCTCACCCGCTAAAAATACACTAGTACGTCGTTACCAGTCGCCCAAACCTCCGTGTTTTATTCATCGCTTTTATTTTATTTTATGATGAATTTAGGCGCCCCTACCTCATGATTGCTGGCCTACATGATTGCTTCCTTTTTGAAACTCTTGCGACGGGTCTTAATTCAGGATAATCATCGTGAACAGCTTGGTGTTTATTCATCGGCAGCTAATCGTACAAATGATCACCGAAAGAAAAGTTACGTTTTAGGGCCGTTTTTAGGCCCCTTCTTCAAAATTTTGCGATTCTTGTCGAAATGACGGGTTGAACTTATGCAATTTACGGTGGTAAACATGAACTGTTCACAGAGCTCTAAGAATGCATAGGAGGGCTGCCTTGACATAAGTCGTAAGGCAAATTATTGCCCACCTTGTGTTTCGTTATATTTAACGAACTAACGAGCGCATCAAATGATGCACCCATTACTCAATCTTGACACATCCTCAAATTAAGTGAGAAACTGAGACTGCTGACTGAGACTGTTGAACAGTTGCTCAATTTTCCTACACTAGACAAAAAAACACATTGGATCTAGAGTCCAGACTCTTGAAAACATCGATAAGAAAAAATACTCTTGATTCACTCGGATTTTTGCTTGAATCAAAACGAAATCTGCTTAAATTAAGAGGCTTGGTTCTTTATTTAAGCTAGATTCTGATTGAATCTAGAGTACTTTTTCTTGTCGATGTTTTAAAGAGTCTGGACTCTAGATCCAATGTGTTTTTTTCCCCAGTGTAATATGAGACTGGATGTGTAGAAAGAGACCTTATATTATGCCTAGAGAAAATATTCCTCAATTTTTTGCGAACACTTGAACTTTGTTTTTCTACAACCTGAAAAAGCGTTTCTCGGAACTTCAGTGTTAATATCTCCTCGCACTTTTAAGGTTTTAGGGTCGAACTTGCGTCAAAATGTCGGGAGTAAAGGAACATTTTCAACCTGAACATATGGTCCCCATTTATAGACCCGGTCACATATTTCGTCGTTCCTCTAGCGTAAGGGTGTATCTCTATTTCAACATGATCCCTGTGCGCCATATGACTCTACACTGGAAAAAAACCCATTGGATCTAGAGTTCAGACTCTTCAAAACATCGACAAGAAAAAATACTATTGATTCAATCAGATTTAAGCTTAAATCAAGAAAGCTTAAATCAAGAACCAAGCCTCTTAATTTAAGCGGATTTCTTTTTGATGTAAGCTTAAATCTGATTGAATCAAGAGTCCTTTTTCTTGTTAATGTTTTCAAGAGTCTGGACTCTAGATTCAATGTGTTTTTTTTTTTTTTTTTTCCAGTGCCCTATGCTTTCCGGGGTTGATATGAAAATAGAGATACGCCCTTTAGTAAGAACAAAGCACAAAAACATAGCCCGAATATACGAATAAAGAGGAGATTTAATTAAAATATGGGTAAATAAGGCTAAAAAATTATTAAAACACTAAAACACAGGACGTTTCGAGCTGTTACCAGCTCATTTTCAGCTGCGAAAAACCTATAAACAAGTAAAAAATTGAGTGGCGACCTGACCCCAGCCGTTGAATTCCAGTGGTTACGTGATAACGGCTGGGGTCAGGTCGCCACTCAATTTTTTACTTGTTTATAGGTTTTTCGCAGCTGAAAATGAGCTGGTAACAGCTCGAAACGTCCTGTGTTTTAGTGTTTTAATAATTTTTTAGCCTTATTTACCCATATTTTAATTAAATCTCCTCTTTATCCCTTTAGTAAGATCAGCGACGATTTGGGAAGATATCGAGAGATCCCCAATCATGTTTCTGCATTTAAAAAAAACTCCAGCCGTGGAAGCCGTATTTACGGGCTACGTAGAATACACATACCGTCCGCGCACCGGGTTTAGAGACCGGAAGTTCCGGGCGAAGCATCCGGAGCAATCTAAGCTACGGTTCCAGCACCCGAAACTTTCGGTCTCTAAGCCCGGAACGGACAGGTTGTCTATATAGCCCGTAACCTTTTTTTTTCAGTGTGCGTAAGAAATCTTCGTCATCCTGATCTGGAACACCCGGAATAAGTCGTTGATTTTTTTCGCCGATAAATTCCGACTTATTCAAGTATCCCGTGACAGTGCTACACGTCAACTTTTCAGATAACCCACCTCTCCACCCCCACCCATGCGGTGTGTAAAACTCATTGATGCCGGTGCCGGGACGGAATCGGTCGACGGATATAGGGACGCGTTGACCCCGCTCACCTTTGAATGGAGTCCGGGTTGATAAGGGTAACGAACGCACTAAAGAGTAACTGTCGAGAATATTCACGCCAGCCCTCCGACGGGCGGGCGCGGGGGATGTGAAGTCGTTTGCCGCGTAGGGGATGCAGAAATGTCCCGGCGCGCCGAGTCAGAACGGCGGATCCGCGATCGGATCGCGCGGGAGTTGAGCGGTTTCGAGGCGGCGCGGCCACGTCGGGGGATAACCTTGCACGGTCTGGCTCCCTGGGGACGGCACTCCTCACTCGGAATTTAATGGGCCACCGTGAGCGCATCTTCGCCAGTTCCGTTCCGCAGCCCGCGTTCCTCGTTGCCACGATCCGCGAACGGATTCGGCATGGAATCGCCGCCGGCGGGTTGTAAAGCCGTGATATATGCAGAGTGGTCACTGTCGCGAAATTCCGAAAAGAGTAATAAAATGATGCTCTGGGTAAAAAAAAAAAAAAAAAGAAAAGGGAAAAAAAAAAAAAAAAACGTTGGATCTAGAGTCCAGACTCCTAAAAACATCGACAAGAAAAAGTAATCTTGATTCAATCAGATTTAAGCTTAAATCAAGAACCAAGCCTCTTAATTTGAGCGGATTTCCTTTTGATTTCAGCTTAAATCTGATTGAATCAAGAGTCTTTTTTCTTGACAATGTTTTCAAGAGTCTGGACTCTAGATCCAATGTGTTTTTTTTTCCAGTTTTAGGGAATCAGTAAATAAAAAATACTTAGTAGAGCCGAGAACAACTCACCGCCTCCTTGGTCATGGTTGCTATCGCGGCACTAATGATTATTCCGACGTCTTCATCAGTTTTATCTTTTGTAGCTATCTCGAATACGGCCACTAGAAAGAAAAACAATCTCAAATTAGAAGGATATTAATAGAACTAGCTGCTTAAGCTCGCTAACTGCGATGTCCGTTGAGTTCCTCCTGAAATTTTTCTCCAGAAACACCCCTCAAAATTTGAAATATGACGAAATGGACAGCGTTAACAGAAAGGAACGAAGCCACATTAGCTGCTGCCTAATTTAATCGGGCAATTTAATTTTTTACATGAAAACGGTTGTGTGGATTTTTGTGCGAATTTCAGTGAATTTTCTCCATAATGCAAAGCGAATTCCTTAAAATTTTCAAAGGTATCTGCACAGACGTTCTCTCGTAAAAAATGTTATTTCCCTGTTAAATTAGGCAATAGATGATGTGGCTTGGTTCCTTTCTGCTTGACGCGGTCCTAATAAATATCGAAATTTGCAGTTTTAGTCAAAAATTTCGTGTCCGACCTTCCTGATTGACTCGATCCACTGCGAGACGCGGCAATCGAGTAGGGTGTCTCACGATGTGCGCATGTCTCTTGACACGTGTGGCAACCGTGAGCCGCACCGATGACGCACCGAAAGGGGGAATAATTGTTTCGTGAGACAATTGTTACCCGGGTCACAAGCAGGCAAGTTGCGCTGCCTATCAATTTGACGCCGCCACGATGTGCAAAGGGCCTATCTTCGTCGGGAGTCTGGCGCGGGTAGGCCGTTTCAGCCGGCGTCGGGTGAGAATGGACGGCCGGGGACACCGCACGCCGCGCCCCGCGAAATTATGTGCGGAACGTGCGATAATAATGTTCAATGATAAGTAACGCCTCCAATTACACATCTGTGTTTGAAGTGAATTGGTTGTCTGATATTAGCGCGCTGGCCGAGTACCCGTCGAGCCCGCGCTTACCCTGCGTGTTGCCTACTCGTCCAGGCGAAACAGTTCCACGGAGAAAAAGACTCATCTCATACCGAGGTCGGAAACGTTGCCATTTAATAATTTTCGAGGATTTTTGACCTCCGGGATTTGAGACGCTTTATAATGCTTTGGTCTCACAAAACTCGAACGGCGCACGGTGGATCGAGCCAATGGGAGAGGTCGGAAAAAATTTGGAAACCTTAAAAGCTTATAATCCGTTCAATCAAAACTTTGAGTCTTTAAAAATGGTTACATTGGTACCCTCTTAAAATTCTCTCCTAGAGGCCTCCCTCAAAATTTGAAATGTGACGAATTAAACGTCAAAATTTGCATTTCTAGTCTAAAATTCATGTCCGTCCTTTCTGATTGACTCAATCCATCGTGCGGTGTTGTGGTTAGAACCAGATTTATTCATGGTATCTTTGGTTTTGAACGAGCAGGACCCCTGCAGATTTCTTGCAGATTCAGGAATGACGTACGCACGGTATGATCGAAGAAAACGATATTACTGATGAAAGAATACTCATGGATCTGATATCTGCTTCCAGAAAGATTCTATTTCCTTTTATTATTGATCGAAAGATTTGAAACTTACTAATTTTTACCATCATTTCGATTCCATAAAATAAGTTATTGTATTCTTAACAGTTCCATTTGTTACATGATGTTTACTCGCCTAAATTATAATGTGCGATCGCTGTTTTCTCGCTTGGAAAACCCTTCAAATATTTAAAATTTAGTTCTTCTGTCTTTTTTTATAGCTAGTCACGTTTTTGGCACTTGAAAAAAAAAATTCAACGTCTATACGTTTGTGTTCATATGCACTGGTTTAAAAGTAGCTTGGATCAAGAGTTCAGACTCTTAAAAACATTGAGAAGAAAAAATACTCTTGATTCAATCGGATTTTTCCTTGAATCAATGAGCCAAGCCTCTTGATTTAAGAGGATTTCCATTTGAATCAAGAGTATTTTTTCTTGTCAATGTGTTTAATGATCCAAGCTACTTTTTCACCAGTGTGTACATAAGATCATAAATCTGTAAAACATGTCACGGGCTCATATCAAGGTTAAAAATTGTAACGATTAGTTACCGATGTGATCCTTCTAGAACTCTTCTATTTCCGATTGCTGGCTTCCTTCACTTCCCTGAGCGGCGTAACGATTTTTTGCTGATGATAACCCGGCATCAGCTCCCTGGGAGCTTCTTATGAAACTGTTTTCCGGAGTTAAGGAAAAATTAAAGGGCCCGCTTCATACGGGGGGAGATTTTGACTGCCGGGTCGATTCACACTCATTATGCCTGTAAAGTAAGCAATTAGAAAAAAAGTTACAGGGGTGGTAGGTGACTTTTGGATAATCCTGTATACGCTTGTTAACAGCTACTCGCATGGAAGAAAAATTCATCAATTGACTGAGGTACTTCGGAGAGCTCCAACAGTTTTCGATGCTAAAGCGTTCCGCATTCGCATTCAACAGTGAGAGGAAGGCTTGATATTTATCCGGAACAAAACCTCAACCGGCAGAAAGGTGGGGGACGTAAATGAACGAAACAAATACGTTACAAAACGGAATCAATGGATTCAAATTACACGCTGACCGACCGACTGATCGAAAAAAAGGGTGCAGGATTGGTTGAAACAAAATGAAAAAAGTAGGAATTCGATGAAACTCGATGCGAGTTTCAACAGAGGGAAACGCTTTTTACTGACTCAAAATGAAGAATCCTTTGTTGTCAGCACTCAAAAGAGGAAACCTATTTTCAGCAGTATCAAGTGAATTGAAATTATGGCTCTCAACTCAGGAGCTTTTACTCGCTGCGGTTAGATTAAGAATCTAATGCGTGCGCGTAGGCGGAGCTCTTTAAGCAAGTCATTGAGATAATCTGATGAATCCGTGCACATTCATATGGTAATCTTGCCCACTTAGTGTGCCTATTGCTCGAAAAATTAATCAAGTTCAGTAATAATTTACGTACACCTTGAAATCGTTTTTGCTAAATTTCTTTATTTGGAGAGGCCATCAATCATTGTTCTGTACTTACAAGAACATGCGAAAGAAGAAGAAAGAAATCTGGCACTGCCTGCAACACAATTCGTGCTTCGAAATTTTACATTTGATCGGTCGTCCGTGATAAGTGTATATGAAACTCCATGTAATTCCGTTCAAAAAGTCGGAACCTTTGCGGAGATCATTTCTTGAAAGAACATACTTTTGGTTTCTTAAAACGTAAGAAAATCCATTGATATAAGTCGTTTTCAGGTTCATCGCGTGATCCTTCTCGATTAACCGCGACCCTCACTAAGTTTGGTTCGTGGGCTAAATCTTGTGGCCATTTTAGGTGCCTTTTTTCTGGCGTTGCACATTGTAAGTTGTCTAACTCATTGTCAGGCTGGCTTGCAAAGGATTCCAAAGATGTAGATTGGTTTGAAATGATACTTTATGTCAGAATGATTTAAGGTTTTCTTATCCTTGAGTTTTTCCAGTCAGTTGGTGGGACAAAGCAGTCGAAATTTTACAGCTTCTGTTATACTTATCTGCATTATTTAAAGGACTAGAGTTAAATGACAAAATAAATAAATAACCCAAAAAGCACGCAATCTTTGGTTTTGACCCATTTTTACATCAATCTCTCAGAGTCAAGTACGTCCAATTTTGAGAGTTCACTGGAAAAAAACGGACCTTGAGTCCAGACTCGTACAAACATCCACAAGAAAAAACACTCTTGATTCAATCAGGTTTAAGCTTAAATCAAGAACCAAGCCTCCTAATTTGAGCATATTTCCTTTTGATTTAAGCTTAAATCTGATTGAATCAAGATTCCTTTTTCTTGTCAATGTTTTCAAGAGTCTGGACTCTGGATCCAATGTGTTTTTTTTTCCAGTGTTTGGCGTACAACAACAACAACAACAACAACAACAAGATTTGCGTTTAACGTGCCGATACCTGACTGACAGGAGAATCAGCCTTACTCGGGCACGGGGGGTCTACCCCTCCTGCCGGAAGGGCTTTCACGCGTCCTCAGCGCGCCTCACTGGGATTGGACTTGCCCCAGTTCGGTACCGATACGCTCGGTGGGCGCCAAACTACGGCTTGCGCCGCTGGGAGTAGTTGGCTTACGATCTGCTCTGCTTGATTTTACCAGTTTGCTGAAGGCTCCCTGGTCCGCATCAGCTGGCGGTCGGTGTCATCCAAACACCTGACACTTTAGGCTGCCTATGCCGTTTACAAGGATTCCTCGTTTCCGAGGCTCCAGGGTAATTTTACGTCGTCCGACATCGGGACTTAGTCCCTGGCCTTAAGCGAATTGGCCTAATACCACCGGTAAAGGCGAGAGCCTTTTTCGACTCTTACCTCTACCCCGAGCTAACCCGCCTTCACTCGGAACCACACAGAGACCAACCCTTGGAGGCCCCAGGAAAACCTGGTGGGCAAGAACCTCCCCCTGTGTACCAGATGATTCGTGCTGACCACTCAGCAAGGGCCTCAACAGCCACGGCTCCTGGTGGGCCGGAAAAAAGGGCAGTGTCTTCGCCTCTACCATTCACTCTACCTTCCATTCATACCTGTGACTGAAACAATCATTCCCGTTTCCGATTCCTCCTGGAGGCGGGCAAAACCACGTACCGGTGGAAAAATGGAAAACTATGTTTTCTGCTTAATTTTAGTATTGTTTTCATACCTATCCGGAACAATCCCAGCGATGTCATGTAATTGAATATTTATAATTAATTTAATGTTTACTTATTTTATGGTTGTAATCGTTTCCTGTTTAATCTCGGTATTGTTTTCATCCGTAGCCCAGTGATGCCATGTAATTGAATAATTATATTTACTCTAATGTTTCCGTAATATGTTTACATACATAAAACTATTTACAAACACTAACATTACAATAATTACATTACAACAACAAAATATATAAATAAAATAAGTATTCCTTCCTATTTACGCTGCTTAGAGACTCCTCGATTCCCTATGTCCTCTTCGGATCTTCCCTCTCATCCTGGGTCATCCACTCCACTTTCCAATCTCCTCCCTGTTACTCCTTATACTCTCTGGTCCCTGTCCCTTTCCATTCTCTTAACCCTCCTTTCTTCATCCATTTTGTCGCACATTACTTTGAACCCCTTTATAATTTCTTCATACACTTTCCTATTACTTAAATCCCTTTTGTTCTCAACCCCTTCCAATTTTTTCTCCATCCTATTTCTTTCCCCGATGTATTTTGGACATTCCCAGACCACGTGATCCACGCTTTCCTCCACTTGGCACTCTTGGCACATTTCCCAATCCTCTTTTCGATGTTCGAACAAGTATTTTCCCACTCCTATATGTCCAGTTACGTACCCCACTATCCATCTATCCACAATCCTTTTTTCTTTAGCCCATTCTCTTACGCTGGTCATTTTTTCTTTCAATTTAACATTTTTCACTCTTCCTATTTTGGGATCTTTGGGATTTCCTCCTCCGCGTATTCTGTTTCCCATTCATCCCATTCTTCACTGAGAAAAAACTATGGCTTATAAACCTATTAGAGGTAAATATGGAACACCACTAATAGTAGTACCTCTACATATAATAATAGCACATATACCTTAGTTATGGTCTCTGTACCTTAATTAGGTACAGAGACCTTAGTATGGTTCACAGACCGAAAATCATTAGTTTATTTACGACTATTATAGGTGTTCCATATTTACCTCTAATAGGTTTATAAACCATAGCTTTTTCTCAGTGTTGTTCCTTTAGCTCTCTCTCTCGTATCCCTTAACTATCATTCTTCTCTCTTCTTTGGGTACCCCTTCTTTACTCAACTCGCATCTTCTCTCCTCTACCTTTCCCCTGATTCTTACTACTCTTTCTACGGGAAGCTTTCCACAGAGGGCTATACCAATGCACCCCATGATACCGTACGGTATGCCGATGTAGTTGCTAAGAGTGCTGCCCTCTGTGATGCCCTGAGTGTTCTTTTAACGTGCTTCTGTTCGACTCTCTCGTGCCACACTCCTGCCGCATACAATAGGATTGGTAAAAACGCACCTTCATATATCGTGTTCATGATCGAGAGCCCCACTCCCCATGCGCTTCTATTGACCCTTTTCATCTTATTCATTGTGGTTGTAGCCTTATTTGCTGCTGTCTTTACATGTTTGCCAAAAAGCCAGGATTCATCTATTTCCACCCCCAGGTAAACTATACTTTTAACCCATTTCATAATTTCATCCCCCAGCTTAACCTCCGGCCTCCAGTCATTCGTGTGCCTGATACATCCCACCCCCTGTATTACTGCCCCTTGTTTGGCGTACAGCGTTCACCACGCTGCAGCACAGGAAAGGCACAAAATATAACAGAAAAAATAAAAGTGCTTTGGAAATCATTAAATTTGACGCGGAACCACCTTAACATTTACAAAACACACATTATATATTCCTTCAATACATATTTTTTCCCCTAAGATTTAAATGAGAACAATCCATGCAGAGTGTGCAAACTTATTTAACACGCGCTGTACTTGTACTTCTGTTTGACTGCTTCCGCTTCTATTTCTAGATTAATTTCTTCCCTGTCCAATTTCGTGAACGTATCATCTGGCACATAACGCCGTTGCAGGCCCCTTTCACCCCTTGATTGGGCCTTTACTTCCCTGGGTCGGTTGGATTTGGTCGGGAAAAATTTAGACGGGTCTTCTTGTATCGGAAGATTTTTTGTAGGCGCACCGATATAATGGGTGATGTGAAAGTCGTTTCTCATTACGTTTACGAAAGAGCCAGCGTCCCAACTGGGGTCTCCATTTGACACGTAAAATAGTCTCTTGGTCGGACACAGGTGGGAATTTCACAAGGATGGATGGATTTTTTGTGAGGATTTCACAAAGTGCAAATCCAAAAAAAGAGTATGACTACGTTTCCATCTCATCAGGGATACCCATCAGGGGGCAAAGGAGGGATGATGACTCTCCGAGCCTTTAAATACAATTTTCCCGTTCCCCAAAGGACGTTTTACTTCGCCTTGCTTAAAAGCAAGCACACCCGCGTCGATGTACAAGATCCATAATTTACCCTGTGTAATGGTTGGAAATTGCTCGGAGGGATTGGCCAATTCGGATTTCCCGATTCGGAAAATGCGAATGGTTTTCGGATTCGGTTTGCTCGGATTTTCTCTAATTACAGAGATTTTCCGCCCTGAGAATAGAGCAAATTTCCCCTACCGTATGTATCTTTCGTCGTAGATTCCATTTTTGATCATATTTCAGCCGAATAACGAATTTTAATACGATTTTGACACACATGCTCATGACTATTGGAAATGGGTTCCGTTAGCTTATATGTAGCTTATTTTTTACGTTACTTTCGGCAAAAGGGGCCATAAGCGGCTCACATATAAGCAAGCATTTTGCAAAACTTAACTCAAATACATTATGTGAGGAGTGGGGGGAGGGGGTTCACAGCCTCCTCACCATTTAGGTTGTCATATTTTCTTCATTTTCTTCCAATATCGTTTCTTGTTCATGGTACCTAATTGGTTTCTCACAATTGCATACTTACACATAAGGAAAATTCCGACAGCGTTCTTTATTTCCTATTTTTTCCTCCAGCCAGTAAATATATGTTTTCATCTATATGAACTCCCTCCCTTTTCAGTTAGTCAACAAATGTGAATATTTTTTTTAAATAAAAATAGAATTATATAAGTATAAAAATGATATTAATACCATTGCTTCTTTTTATGGAGTCAGTTTTGAAGATTATTTTATATACTTACCACAATACATGAAAAATGGAATGTACAGTTAAAAAAGAAAAGAAAATCCTTAAAAACCGGGACCTAATGGATCAGATTCTTCACTTTCAGGTTTTGATAGATTAAATGTGTTTTTTAACCAAAAATCAAATTTCTTCAGAAAATAGTCCTTATTTTTGGATGCACCTCTCCACTTTATAACTAGTTTCGAGCAAAACAGTCGGCACCACTCTATTAAAGCATCATTGTCAAATGATGTTTTGTAGTTTTTTTTTAATTAAAGAAACCAGATAATTATGATCGTTCATCGATTTTTGATTCGAATGCAGCTCAAGGAAAAGTTCCAGGTGCGTTGGAGACATTGTTTGAGAAACGGGACATGAATGCACAAAACATAAAACGTAAACTTTATCGCACACGGTTTCGTACTAGGTTGAATAAGCTTCATAGACTAACAGGAAGTTAATGTCTCGTCAAAACATCAACAAATCAGCCAAAATCAGTAATCAGTAGGAAGATTACCGAGATTGAGGGATCTGCACGATTTTATTGATGACATTAGAGCAAAATTGGTTCCCAGCATGCGCGACTTCCTATCATTCAAATGGACCGTTTTTGCAGATTAGCGGATATTAGCGGCTAATTATTACATAACAGCATTCCTGATAGTGTACAAGAAGCAACCCAACAAAGGATTTTGCGGACACTTGTGGACATTTTTTATCGAGCTATCTTAACATTTTTTTGGACTTTTTTTTAAAGCAAGTTTTGGAGGTGGTTTTGGTCCTCTTATAAATATGCCAATTTACACTAATTATACACCAAAATATTCCTTAAAGGGAGGAGAATAAGCATATTTAATTAAAACTTTGATTCATCTGCCACAGAACTCATGTATAAGCGAATTAATACCTTGAGAATCAGACGGCAAATTTGATACCATCTCCGATGCCAGGTTCAGGCAACCCGCATGTCAAAGCGGAAGGGTTCAAAGACCCTTGAACCATGGATACATTCATTTTGGAAGCTTAACTACTAGAAAACCAAGACAAAGTATTTAAAATCCGACCTTTTTTCTCGTCGCCCATGACCGACCTCTACCATTGACTCGATCCACCGTGCGGCGTCTGAAGCGACTACGTTACAACATAGAGTTAGCTAATTTTTTGTGTTGTCAATTTCCGTGTGTCAAATCGACCAAATCTATGTGTTGAAATCTGCGACCTCATCAAACTTAATCCAACGCGCTAGCTTGCAAGTCACGGCCTCTGAGTAAAAGGAGGAAAACCAGAGTACGTAAGTTCGGCAGGACTTTCCTCCCATGATCAGATGTCAAACCGGGCATGTCAGTAGCCTTGTTTGTTGCGGTGTATTGTGCCATAATTTTTGTTAGAGGTGGAAGAGAAGGTTCAAAAGAATCGTGTGTATACTCATATTTTGTTAGGAATGTATCGGGGAATGCGTGATCTAAAGTGTGAATTATGTTATCTGCTGCATTTTCAGAAGTTAATGTGACGGATTTACCTACTCATAACGAGGCCTCTTTGAATACCCTACCTTGTGAGGAACAATCGCTTAGGAAGCGTGATCCTTTAAAAAAGCTACAATAGTCTGTCATTATAGGGAGAATATTTCTAATAAATCTATATCTGTTTGAGAGTGTATAATCAGCGTAGTTTGTAATAGGAGAATTGGCCTGAAAGATGGGAACTTGGATTTCAGATCCATGCCTATTGAAGAAATAGTCGTTATCAATATCGGTATTGATAGCATTGAAGGTACCTGGTTGTAAGAGGAGCGCGCGGTTGGCGGGAGTCCAGTTGTCTTGTGGAAACACTATACCATTAATGTTGCGTGCTACTGAATCATCAAACGTGGTTGTGTCGTTATAATTTGGGATGTTTTCTGGATTAGCTACAAGAAGTGTGTTAACCATACCACAGATAAATGGTAAATTAGGTCATGGTAAGGATGCAGTTGTGCAGTATGTGTTGAAATCTGCGACCTCATCAAACTTAATCCAACGCGCTAGCTCGCAAGTCACGGCCTCTGAGTAAAAGGAGGAAAACCAGCCACTGAAAAAAAAGTAGTTAGCGTTGAGAACTAATTTGGTAAGTTCTCGCCAAGTAGAATCAAAATTAGGCTTCAGAACTAATTTATTGTACTGAAGCACCAATCAATTCGCTTCATACGCTGACTTCACTTTACTAGAGCGCGAACCAGATTTGGAAAACAGCACTAGCTGTAAAATTAGCGCTGTGGTAAGACAAATTCACCTTCGGGTCAAACTAATTCGCCCTCAACGCTAACTGCCACATTGTCCGTTACATTTATTTAGTTTCGAAAAAGTGGCGTCGGTACAACAGCCTCAATCGCGTCAGCTCGTGAAAATCAATTAAAATGTGAAATTTCGGGCTCGTTTGACAATGTAAATACTCCCGGTATGATTGATAGTGTCCTCTCTTTCTTGAAAACGCTCGAAAGCAACATAAATAAACCTGTTAAGGTTAGAAATCGTCTGTTCGATTCAAAAAGTAAACAAGCATGATATTCGTTGGAGTCGTCAATCTTCTGTATTAAATTGCGATTAAAGCGTTCCGCGTTCAGTTTATATTTTACGAAAATCTGTGAACTTACTGCTTACTTCTATAGTTCGTGTTCTCCCGTAATTTCAAAAGAATATCTCAAGTGTTCGGACGAGATATGTTTATTCAGTGTGAAGATTCGCTACCGTTTCATGTGTGAGTGTGTCTCTCTAAAGGATAATTCTGTCTACTTGCACATACCTATGGGCTATTCCTTTCCTCTGTCGTTCATTTGGAACCGGTCAGTTTATTTTTACCTCTCATCTTTTAAGAAATCTTCTTTTCCTGAAAGTATTGTCCAGTTATCATTCGCTAAGCCGTTTTCTTCTCTCTCAGTTTCGAGGTTAGGTTGACCCAACCGTACCGAATGCGAATTAGAGTAGCGGAATTAGTTTCCAGCACTAATAGTGGTTAGTGTACAGAAACCAAAAATCATGTGTGTCCAAATCACACAATTTGAGTTAGTGTATAGAAACCATTTTTAGTCATCTGACGCTAACTCATTTTTTTCAGTGGAGTACGTAAGTTCGGCAGGACTTTCCTCCCATGATCAGATGCCTTAGAGTAGCCTACGGTTCGTGTCGATTTACCACCGAAATTTTCAACTGCGTAAGAATGCTCGTCCAAATCCGACTCAGAAAAGCTGATTCCATCCTCAGACAAACCTCCTGGAATTCTATCACATCTTGAGGACGGAAGGTTTGGCAACGTGTGCGGTCAAGACCTTTCACCTGGACGGGAACTCGGCGAATTCCTCCGCTGCGACGATAATTAGCATAACGAGAAGGGAACATCGATTAATTATTCAAAATTAGCGATACCGTAAAAAAAATACCCGGGGAGGCTGCGGTCGGGCGGGGCTCGGCTCTAATTGGCGCCTTCCGTCTCGAGAGATGCCGACCCGCCGAGCGGCCTCATCAAAATGCAACACCGATGTAAATCCGCTTTGATCTCCGCTCGAACGCGCCGCAAGCCTTTGAGTCAATTTCAATTATTTTGCATGCGATTTTTTCCCCCGCGCTTTTCTTTTCTACCGTCACGTGCTTAATATTTAAATGCTGTCTTCGGAAGTTTGGAGTTAGCACAGAGACGGCTGCACATTGACGCTATCTGCCGGCCAGCCGCCACTTAAAAGTCGAACGTTTTATTCTGTTCAACGGAAGGGAAGCTAAAGGGCGAAGAAGGCGACGGGTTGATTTGGACTGACAGTCTGACTTGGGAAGTAACATTTTATTAGTCGGCAGAAAGAAAGGCTTTACTGCGGGTTGATTGTTGAAATTAATAGACAGAGAAGATATTAGGAGTATGAAGCGATCCTATTAGTTGAAGTGAGTGGTTCTTATAGACTCAGGGAGAAAATATAATTTCTCAAAATAGTCCTCGTTTAACTTTACACCGATTATCAAATATAGACACATCATTTGATAAATTTATAGAATTTATAAGCCCCTGAACGTTTTAACTGTAATCAACATCATAAACGTCACCATTAATCGATGAAATTATTTGTCGAATCCTGAAATCATACTTTAACCGATTAGACGACTACTTCATTAAGAAGAGAACCGTTTCATCTCTTAATCCTAGGAATCACATCGCAATTTTATTTCTACTCATTGACACGTTTCGTCCAACGTATCTTCATAATCCGCCACCACGACTCTAGGGTTGAAAAAAAGTTCTCCTTTCCGGCACTCCTCAACACGTAGTGTAAAAGCGGTTTCGTAGGTTTCCGAATGTTTATTCGGAATGAATTATTAAGTTATCAAGTTAATTGGATTGAAATGTAGTAACCGTTTTCTAAAATATGTAAAGTGAACATTTGTAAAAAGAGAAGAAGAAAAAAGGACCTAATTGCCGCGGCGTTGCCAAAAGGTCCCCTTTCTCTCTCATCCGGGAGGGAATCGGGCGACCCCTTAGAAACCAACATGAGCTTGAAAATTCCATACTTTTAATAATGACTATTTGGGCAGGTCACTGTGTCGTTTTAATGGAAGTGACTATTTACTGTTTTATTGTGATCCGAACACCCGACAGAAAAACAAGCATTTCAATTGCGAGACTACAAGTCCGAAGCACCCATTTTTTTCCATGTTATTTTCCCACTCTATTCTCGTGACGTCATCGTTCCGCTCACGAAAACACGGTTTTCCTACCGTCGTTGCGAGCGCTTGCATGGGTCCACGTTAATGATTTTAAGGTAAGAGGATTGATTCAAGTGTTCTTTGTTTGTCGCTGCGGAGCGGTTCCCGGTATTCCTCTCCCTCTAATTGGAATAATGAGGGCGGGAAGCGGAGGAAGCGCGTGGAGCAAGAGCAATTAGAGGAGCGTAAACGTCCTCGTAAAGTTCTTTCGAAGGACATAATTAGTTGCAATTTTCGCGAAACTTTTTAAATCTTCCCGGGGATTTTCCCGCATTAAAGTCATCCTCGGCCCCGACGCCGGCCCGGTCCGCGGCCTTTCCGGAAACGCTCTTTATCGTTCGAGTGTTTCTTAATTTCCTCGCCGCTAACATTTCAGCGAGTAAGTGGCCGGCTCTCCCCTCTCTCCGCAACGGCGTTTTCTCCCGGCTTCTCGCTGCACGGTTAAAATGATAAGCGAGTCTAGCATAAGTTAATAGCATCAGTCTTCGGTAATGATCGAGGGGGAAGACACGAGAACAAATGCGTCGCCACCCCGGTGGTTTTAATTTCGCCTGGTTTTACATGAACGCGTCCATGAAAAGGAATTATAGTTGCTCGCGCCATTTGGTTTAGCGTATTGAATAAGAGTGTAATATTTATTCAATTCTCTTACATAGTAACCAAAGAAAATTATCCACAGTATCATTTATATTAAGTTTATTTTAGTATTTTGCGAACGTCCAATTAGTATACTAATATTAAATGTATAAGTTAAAATATAAACACAAGTATGAGTAAAGAGAATCTTACTTGAACAAGATAATACCTTACTATTATTTTTTAAGCGAGTCTAGCATGAATTAATATCATCAGTCTTCGCTAATGATCGAGGGGGAAGACACGAGAACAAATGCGTCGCCACCCCGGTGGTTTTAGTTTCCCCTGTTTTTACATGAACCCGTCCATGAAAAGGAATTACAGTTGCACGCGCCATTTGGTTTAGCATACGAGAGTATTCAATAAGAGTGTAATATTTAATTCTCTTACATAGTAACCAATGAAAATTCTCCACAGTACAAACCCGAACTCAATTATTTTAAGTTTATCTGCGTATTTTGTGAAGATCCAATTAGTGCAAGTCTCGCTGGTCCATCCGACTTTCTACTGAAGGTTATATTACACGTACAGTGGAGAAAATGTATCTCAAGGCATGGACATAGGCACAAGTATCGTACTTGGCTCGCTATTTCTGGTGATATAATTGAATGAAAAATCCACGAGAGTGTTTCAGAAGTCATCAAAATTTTTGTTTTTCTGATATCCTAAAAAATTCTTCTCAGAAGTTATCCTCATGATTTTTAATGCTTCTTTAGATACATTGCCTATGCAACGCCGTTCTGTGTTGTTCACACGATCAAAATACGGCTTGAGATTAATAAATAGGAAGCATCCGCCAATGCCTCTGGCACATTTGAAATATTGATTCTGTATCACTGAAATACCTGCTCTTATGCTTTTTAAAATGCAATGTTCTTTTATAATGCAACAAAAAATAAACATCTTTATTAGGATATGTTTATATGTCTTTTTCCCTAATGCTCTTGATTCATATTCTAGATCAGCGTAGAGAAGATAAATATAGACTGCTATCCTGAAAAGAGGACTTTGAGTCTTGTCAGAGTGGATAGAATTCTTATTTAATTGAAATTCTGAATTTTTCCGCCACTGAGCGAGATTTTGACTTTTGGATTTTTGGAATGTTGGATTTGAACACTTGGTCTCACACGCGAAATCTCTTAGAAAATCAGTGAAGTTGGTCATGAATCATAGGACATTTCAAAATCAGTTCCTTTTTTTATGTATGTAGATTGAAACTTTGTCGTAAAACCAAAACAGAAAAGTAGATAATGAAATACAATAATGTCATCTATATTTCACGCAGGAAGAACGGGACTCAAAGCATTTCAAGCTGAGAATGTTTAGCTTTTAATGCCATAAAGTGGCATAAATTCCGATTGAACACGAAATGACCCCAGAAACGTAGAGGGTAATTTATGCTTTCTTAATGTGGGAGTCATTTTGAACAGTGCTCCGTCCTCTTTCCTTGATAAACCAACCACGGAGAGCACGACAATTCTCTAAGCGAGTTGAGCCCGGTCTGTCAGAACATGACAAAGTCCGTCAGAACGAGACGCTGACATCTGGACGTAATCAAGGGCCAAGCCATTAATCTAGATCAAACGAGTTGTCCGAGTGGGCTCCCATCGTCGTCGCTAATGCTCCTCATCCCCGATTTTTCAAAATTGCTTTCCAGCGGCAACATAACGAGTTCCCTCACAACAGTGCGAGATCGCCGTCGCGGCCTCAACGGGCAAGGCCGGATCGAAGACTTAATGCGAGAAATTCGGCGTCGGCTTTATAGTCCACGCCACGAAAAGTGGCGGGTGAGGGGCGGAGACAGTCGGCCAGTCTAGTCTATCGTAGAAGGGTTGAAGCGCAGGTATTGGCCCAGTCGTTACCCCATTTCAACTACGGGCCAATACCTGCGCTTCAACCCTTCAACGATAGACTAGACCGGCCGACTGTCTCCGCCCTTCACCCGCCACTTTTCGTGGCGTGGACTATAGTCTTATATTTCTTAGTATGATGTCCCGCACCGCATCCTAAGCTAGGTTGTCTATAAGTCCGGAAATAGTACTGATTTTTCAAGGGCGGTCCGGAAGTACTGAAAAAGTACGGAAATTCCTCATTAAGGTCCGGAATTGTAGTTTCAACTTGATCATGAAATTCTAGTTTTTGAAATTTTTCGAATTTCGTCAACTGGAGGTTCTGAAAAAGTCCTGAACTTTCTCTATTGAAAAGGTGCTGAATTGGGAAATGTAAAAATTTCCTAGGAATGGACACAGCGAATTTTGGCCGTTTGAGCCGCAGAGGTGATTTGATGATGGATAATCGTGGGTCGAGGCCCATTTGTTGTACCTCGACCTCTATAGATGATATTTTCGGGCTCCCGGTAATTGCCGCAGTTGGTTTGGAGATGCCTAAGGAGTCCAGATGGGCTTCCATAGCAGACTTGAGCCTTTTCTGAGCGCGGGCGATGGCCTCCTTACTTTATAAGCACTGATTTTTGGCTAGCCTGTTTTTGTAGATGACCTGTACTATAAAAGTACTGATTTTTGACCAGCCTGTTTTTGTAGACGACCTGTAAGCACGATGAGCTTTTAAAATCAAACTCTCTACGTGCCAATCTCAAGAAAAGCGGGGCTGAAAATATCATGTTTTGGCCTTTTTTACGCAGTATGTATAGTCAGAATGTTGTATCATCTTTAAAGCCATCCGGAAGATATTTTTTTCCTCCTAGGCCGGGGAGGTGACACGGACCGAAAGGACCAAGAAGCTTCGAACGACAAGAGCGGAGGGGGAGGGGGGGGACTGCGTTCACTCACTTATCAAAACAGGCTAAACTGTCCTATATCCGCGAAAACAGGGCCCAATAAGTCACTTTTTAGTCACGCTTTTCTCGAGATTGGCACATTGAAGTCTATTTTGGGATGAGGGAAGAAGTTTAGTCAATGCTTGTGGGTGGATTTTCATTGTTTGAAGTCTATTTTGGGATGAGGGAAGAAGTTTAGTCAATGCTTGTGGGTGGATTTTCATTGTTGCTAATTTTTGTTCCAGATACTGAGGCCTGAGCGATTCATCGCAGGCATGTAGAGAAGTGATGCAACTCCTAATGCTGATTGCCTTGATCTTGTTGATTTTACCGCTGTTAACGGAAATCGGTAAGTGGAATTCTGTGATTTTCCTCATCCGGCTTATGCATTTGAAGTTAATAGAGCACATGCGGTTTTTTTTGGGGTTTTTGTTTATTATCGGCCGGGTCTTACTATCCATGGGAGGATTCGGTCATCGAGCATCATAAATTTATTTTCTCCCATTACGCAGTACTTACACCTGTAGCACAGAGTGAATTACACCAACCCAATGTTATTTTCGTCCATGTATGCTTGCAATCAACATCTGTTATAAAGAAACCATCGTTTACAAGTTTACCTTCACATCCATCCGAGGTCTCGGAAAATACCATTTTTGAGGGTGATGAACACATAACCCTTTGAAATACTTTCTCTTTCCTCCTCCACAGTTACATTTATAGAAATCAATACATTACCATCTCAATGGATTATCAGAAAGTAGTCAACCCCGTATTTTGGAACGTCTTCGGGCTGTGACATTAATTTTTCCATTTGACTGTCCATGGAAAATGGGACCATGTACGCACCGAGGCAACCTACAAGAATATTGCGTGACCTCGCGAAACTTTTCCTCAATTCGATTGTATGGCGAAGGTTGAAGTTTCAGACTGTTACAGGTTCCTGTATACTAACTTTGACCCCAGATAGCAGGAGGAACCTGCTTCCGCAACTCTGCCTCAAAGATAAACGCCGTATGAACCTTCAGGCGTTGTCAAATTTCATTTGATAAAACCTGAATTTCCTAGTAAACTGATGAATATGTGTCTGTTAATTTTTTGGATAATTTTTTTCGCAATTTCATCTGAAGGTTCTGAAAAACTCAAAGGAAAATATTCATTACTTCCCTGTAAAATGAACGTTTCATCGAAGGAAATGCGGCTACTCTCGAATGATGTATACGTCGTTTCACCTCTTTGCACGGCAGAACTGGAACACGAAGGGAATGGCCGTGGCGGAATTGCGATCGGTGACCGGGGCGGAGGGCGTTGAGAACAGATGCGTCTGGAGGATCGTAAAACGATGATAGTAAGATTAGCATTTAAAGTGAGAGAGCATCGTATAATTGGAGGAGATGTCAACGATTTGAGAGGAATCGACGCGAGGCGACGCGCTCCTCCGCCGAGAAGCTCCACTGTTAAATATTACACCCACCCACATCCAAGGCGAAGTTTTAATGAAAATTGTTCTAATGAAGAGAGCGCGGCCCGGAATCGACGGAAAGGGGGAAGACCCCGAGATCCCGGGGAGGTATAATATGAAAGGTGATCCCTCCGCCGGGGCCGGGCGGTGAATAAAATTCCCCGCCGCTTATACATGCCCGCGTGTGTTATCCTTATCGGTAATTGAATTTTTACCCTCCCGTCTTATGTAAATCCGGAGCTTTGATATTATTTTTGATTCCGCACTTATTACGTAATTGATTCGGGGTTAAGTTCCCGACGCTTCGTCCCCAAGACTCCCGATCCCTTTCTTATCCCCCTACAATTACGAATTTTCAAGGATCATGCCCCTCATCCCTTCCGCCGCTCGGAGCGGCTGGCTCCGATATTAGCATTTTAAGAAGTTACGCTCCTACTTTTCTTTCGGGAAATCGACCACTCCTCCTGGTAGTCAGTGCCCCCGGTTTTTCACGTTAAGGTGATTCGATGGACACCATATTTTGTGTCAGAACGACTTGCGGATTATCGCATTGACTGGCTCTATTTTTTCAGCTACCAATCATTTTTCTCAAATTTTGAGATCGCAATTCTATTGTCAGGAGACTAAAGCACTCACTTACCAGTTTTAACAAAAAAAGTCTACGTAATAAGAGCGTGGTGTTTTTAGAGAGAAAACATCGCATTCGATACTGATATCGTAACTGCATTCGAATGCGATATTTTCCCTCTAAAAAAACCACGCCTTTATTACGTTGAATTTCTTTGCTAAAATTGGTGAGTGCTCTAGTCTCCTGACAACAGAATTGCGATCTCAAAATTCGAAAAAAATTACGAGTAGCTGAAAAAGTGGAACCAATTGATGCGATAATTCGCATGCCGTTCTGACACAAAATATGGCGTCCATCGAACCACCTTAAGAAGTAAATGTTAGATAGATAAATTCTTTGTTTACATACGGGTTGGATTTACGTAGGGGAGAAAAGCAAATTGCATAGTTTGGTGTAGAGGTATGAATGGGTAAAGGATATGATTTGAACGGGTATTAGTGCTGGAGTACTGAATTATGCATTTAATATAAGTATTTTTATATAGTATAGTGTTTAAATAATCTTTAAAGATCATGGAACGTAGTTATAGGAATCTGCCATCGTTTTTTCATCACTATTCCATTTCAGAGATTTTGGAATTTTGGGGTATTTATTTATATAGTGTACTCTGAGGCTCTCGTAGGTTGGGTACGTACATAGAAAGTGTTAAAAATTTTCTGGGCTGTGCATATTGTTAATAAGCTAATATTAACTAATGCTTGATTTTTTATTTATAGAAACACACCAAAATACAGAAACAAATGGGCGTGCAAGGCTATAGAGGATACATTTTTTATTTATTATATTCTCTTTGTATCCGTGAAATGTCACCATCAATTTCACAGTGTCATTTTTTTTTAAATTTGGAATATTTGTATCGTGAACGGACTACGCCCATGTTACATCTGGATCGGATCCTGTATCACTGTTAAAACAACTCCGCGTTCGTTAGTTTTTTGTTGTTGATCAATTACTTAAGCGTTTTTAGCAAAACGTCTTTATTCGGCACGGCGTAATATTGACCTGGTTTTTTAACAAGTGACACAACTACCGATTTTTCAAAAAAAAAAAAAAAAAAAAGTTGTTAATAAAGACCATACGAAGATGCATCTCGCAGCCGAACAATTTTTCGCGTATATCTCTTTTATTTCTTGTGATACTATTGTGAATCGCACGCATTGATGCTTTAAAGAACTGTTTGCAAATGAATCAAATCAATTGACCCATTTAGGCACGTAGAATTCGCGTTTTTTAGAGTTCTTTTTGATTAAATTATTTTCACTAAGTTTCTTCCTGCATTAGTGCGTACAAAGACACTGTTATCACTGCGCTGCCTCCGGCAAGTATAGCTTTAATATTCTACAAATTGAATGGTTGCGCAAAAGCTCAGTAGTATCAGGGCTCGCATTTACCTCGAAGGTTTTGACGAGAAGGACTGGACGCCATTACAAAGTCTAGTTCTGCAAACATTTTTATCGGCGAAAGTATTTAAGTGTTCAGTCGGCTGGAATTCGGCAGGTTGATTGCATTGAACTGCTCATCTTTGTCAAATCTAGGGAAGAGCTCTAGCTATTCGAGAGCCAATAAACTTAAATTTGCGGACACCTAGACGACAACTGCCCTTCATGGTCATTGCGTTTGTTGCTTTGGAGGTGACGTGGTGTGGCTAGGCTCCTCACTCTCTCGATCAGCATAGAATCCACAATTTGCTTCGGTATTCTAGTTTAATCCACATCGTTTCCGCCTGCTATGATGACCGTCACCACCCCTCTTCTAGGTCTGATTCCTTTGATTACATTTTTAAACTTAGCCCCCGGAAAGCACGGTACCTTCAAGTCAGAGCCTGCCCCTCTTTGATACATATAAGAGCCGAGCCATCTACCACGCGAGGAGGCGAAGATTTTGTCACGCACGCCTGTGACAATTCGAATCTTCGCTGACGAATGCTTGCTCGCTCAAACTAGATTTATCAAATACGGGTTTAATGATCGATCTTGTAAAATTGAAAAAGTAATAATTAAACTAAGTGTGTCATAACTTAATTATTGATAATTGATCGGATCACGATTGGGTTTCCCTTGTTTATTGAATTTTCCCTGACTAACTAAAGAAACGTTTCGCAGTTCGTTTCATAATTATCTACTTTGATTGCTACAACCTGAAACATGTAGTGCCGTGATTAAGCATCCTTACCCGACTTGCCTTCAACCTGGCTACCCAAGCTTCCAGCAAGTCATCCTCCCCCCTTTCCTACTGTTCTTCCCGATCCGCTTTCAACAAGGCCACCCAAACTTCCCGCGGATCTTCCTCCCCCGGGCTGGATGGCAGCGAGACCGTGGCGGTCGGCGCGGCAGGAAACGGCGTTGCCGGGGACCTACGGGCCGATTATTGAAACTGATAGACAAAGCTATAGACAAAGGCGACAAAAGGGATCCTATTGGTTGACATGGCTGGTTCTTATAGACTTATAGCTTTGTCCATAAGTTTCAATAATCGCCCCGCTGGAGCAGGAGCCGAGCGGATGACGTCTCTTTGGCGAGGATCGCTGCCCGACGGCCGGGGCTCAGTGCGTGCGAATGGTCGCCGGGGTGGTCGGTTGGTAGCAGGGCCCCTGAGCACAAATATATATGCTCGAATCGCTGCTCAGGTCCAGTGCCCGAGCAGATGAAAAAAAACGCTCAGCGTTAACGGCTCAGATCGATTCGAATCGAATAGTGCTCAACTTCGCGCACGCTGCGCGAGAGAGCTGAAGGCGGTGGCAGGTATAGTGCTGCATACGAGAGCGAGCGTAATTCAGCTGCTGCTGGAATAACGCTCAATGAGCATTATTCCCGCCCGGCGAATTATGCTCAACGACCACCGCTTATAAATTCAGATTTACGTGACCGAAATTGCAACACCGCAAAATTCCCCATCCCTTCTTCCTACTCGCCCGGTAAGTTTCGGTCGTCGGCTCATCGGGCACGGCTTGCGCTGCAGCCGTCTGAGGTCCAGTACAGATGTCGAAGTTCATTTGCTTCCATCGCCTGATTCACTCTCGCTTTCAAAACCTTCACTCAGAGCCGAATTTATGGGGGGACCCGTGGTGCCATGGCACCGGGCGGCAAATTTTCGGAGGCGGCAAATTTCGGATTTTTTTTTTTTTTTTTTTTTTTTTTTTTTTTTTAAAGAAAGAAAGGAGTTTATGTTTCATGTTCGCCTTACATGTGTCACAAATCCTCGTCCCTTGAAGAATTATTTTCTCCTCCTTAAATATTTGTTTGCAACACTTTCCTGAATTCCTGCACCAATTCGCATCCTTTTCACTATCGCAGAATTGGATTGTGCTTTTGCCGTATTGCCGTATTTTTGTTGTCAATGTTTTCAAGAGTCTGGACTCTAGATCCAATGTGCTTTTTTTCCAGTGTTAGTTCTAATCTAACGGGCAGATTTTCATGATTTTCGCGGTTCGATAGGAGAAAGTCCCCAGATGTTCCCTCTCCATTTGGATTTACTTACTTAGGGCACGAGCAGTACGTAGTGCCGATCCTTGAAATTTCTTAACACTGTTTTTCTTCCATTTAAGAGTACATAAAAGAATAAATAAGTTTAATGTATTTAAATGGATGAAAAACAGTGTTGCCAATTTGATAAATCGCCAATGGACAAAGCGCCCTTAGGAAGTTGGGCCACGTAGTGGCTAGGAGGCGTATACAAATAGTTTGAAAATTGTGCGCTTACATAATCCTACATAAATTTATTTTAATTTCATAATAAATTGTTACCCACTGAATATATCGACGGCGTAAGTCCGCAATCACATATCTCGTTTTCGGTGTTTGAAAATCTCTGCCTCTATGGTAGTAAGTAAACATTCCGAGTGAATGTTGCAAACTTGTTTGTTTTTTGATAGGTTACAATCATGAGAATCGTACCTACTTTTAAATTTGTTGAAATTCATAAATGATACATTATGTATACTGTAAGCTTTGAGACCTCCGAAATTTGCAAATCTGGTAGCTATATAGAACGTTTAGTCCCGGCGTTCTACCGGACCGATTTTCATGATTTTTGCGGCGATCGACAGGTAATTGTTGCTAGATGAGCCAGCTATACTCAAATTTTGAAAATGTGACCCAGGTCTTTTTATATTACGTGGTGTAGTTGCGAATTCTCCCATTTAAATTATGTAAATTTGTATAATTTGTCACAGTTTGTTTGAGCATCCTACTGGGCCGACTACCATGAGTTTTGCAGTTATCGACAAGAGATTGTCGCTAGATGAGCCCGCTGTAATTAGAATTTGAAAATAGGACCCGAGTTTTTTTACATAAGAGTAGACGAGGGAGCTTAGGAAGGGGGGCAAAATTTGAAATTCCCGCCAATGAAAAATTTCGGGAATTTCAAATTTCGCGGAAAATTGAACTGAGCGGGAAATGTTGAATCTCGGTCTGTTACTGTTAGTAGGGTTATTGAATGGAGGTTATTATCCTTTGCAATTGCTACAGACTATCATAAAGGGACGAAACGCCCCGTCCCGTTTCTTTTCAGTCTTGGAGTGAAGTTCAGTCGTGGACCAAATGAGAGTCGGGTATGAAAATCTTTTCATTTTCTTTGGTCGTCCTTTCGTCGACGCGGCCCTAAAAGCGCGAAGCGTCCTCTGGGGGTTAGGTCGCGTAGCGGCCAGGGGACAGGGGGCATGCCCCCTAGTGCGTATGCGTACATGAGTAATTATCGATCGTCAAATATAATAATAATAATAATAATAATTTATTTTATTTGTAAATGCACATTTATAACGGCGAAAACAAATTGTTCTCATTAGTGCTGC
This sequence comes from Bemisia tabaci, assembly GCF_918797505.1. Classification (NCBI taxonomy): domain Eukaryota; kingdom Metazoa; phylum Arthropoda; class Insecta; order Hemiptera; family Aleyrodidae; genus Bemisia; species Bemisia tabaci. The sequence goes on from NC_092798.1 coordinate 44,333,283, forward strand.
AGATCGACCCTCGTGCGTACTGCGTAGCTGATTCCAGAAATAGAAATTTGGTGGCCATTTTTTAATACATTTTACTATTTGAGTCATTCTTTTTTTGTAAATCCATTTTCCATTTTTCAATTTTGACAAACTCTGATACAACTGCAACAAGCATGAATAACGCGGATAGCCTCGTCTCGATGACAACGGGAGAAAGATTTGACCGGAAAAATTTTCCCGCCTATGATTAATTGATTATTATGACTGAAAAAGAAAAAAAAATACACGACACCCTCTCCCAATTAGCAGTCCCTCCTTATGGAGTTTAAAAAGATCGTGTCTAGATCTTCTTCCTTTTCCAATCGAGTGATTAAATTGCGAAACCTCCCTCAACACATATTTTCGATGGCTGCTACGTGCAAATAATAGGGCAAGAAAACGTCACTTTCAGCTGTTGGATCGGGCGATATGAACTTGAATTGTCAGCTAGCTGTTCGGCTTTCACGGGCACTTGCCGGCAAGTTTCACGAAACCCCTTTTGGAGCATTTAATTAAATAGTGAAAAAACCAGTGTTAGGTATTAATAACTTCAAAAAAAGTAAATAAATAATGGCGACTGCATTACCTTCTTCACGACGTGGCTGTTTAATACAGTGAAATTCCTACTTGTTTGTATTAGTTCGTAATGTTTCTCTAAAAGTGTCCGAATCTCGAAAATCCCAATTTAGATACCAACGTAATTAATAATTAAAACAGATTATTTCTTGCTCGCCGATAGTGACGTATTCCAATGAATTGCAGTCAGCGAATTTCCTCCGATACTAAAACTTTTCATACAGAACTGGAGTACTGGTGTGGTGTGGCACAACCAACAATACCTGATTCTCTTTACCCATTTTTCTGCAAACGAAATTAACGAGGATGTTCCGTGCTCCACTTACATCCAGCCATTTTACGTTCCTTAATCTACATTGATTCCTTTGCTCCAATACCTTCTAAGGCTGCCAGCAGCTTATAAACTTTACCGGCTGATTCGGGCCTATTTCATTTATTGAAGTTTCGGTTTTACATAAAATTTAGTTTCCATGCCATTATATTTCTCGATTCCACCGCCTCTCCATCAGAATTCGGACATCATCCGATGTACTTCTGCCGCCACCGCGTCGCCGCCAGTGCCAGTCTTTGGCCTTCCCCGGGTACTCCCCGGCTTCGCGGCTCGACGATCCCGAAGCTCCAGGTCAAAGTTCACAACCATCAATCTACGCGGGGAAATTTACCTACCCCTCCTGGGCCGTTCCTGATTGGTGCACCCCCTCTATGGTCGGACTTTGGATTTTGGCAAATTTTTCAACTCCTCCAAATATCGCAGAATGTACATTAAATTTTTCTCTGAATCTGATGAAGATATTTTCAATTTTTTCCCCGTTACATTACTGATTTTCCGTCATGGAAGCAAGCTGAAGCGTTTTTTTACAATTTTGGACGATTAAAATTTTTAGAGGTAACCGAAGACGAAGAAAGTTCTATGATTCCCGGACAAATTTCAAAAAACGGTCAATATTCAACTTTCAAAATTTCAAAAACAGGTTCGTCTGTTTATGTAGGCGGCCATTAATTACACAACTAAACAAAAATCGTCCAAATACCTTTAATGGTTCCTGAGAAAAAGGTACATGCAGTAACGAAGATTTTTATGCCTTAGCACAGAAAAGTGGTCTCCTGTCAACTTCCAAATTAAAAATCGTACAGTTTAAAGGAAAATTATGCATGATTCGTCTACTAGCGAGGGCAAGGCAGGAAGTTGCCACTTTCCAGTTAAGATAAAATTTAACGTCCTTTAACGACAAGAAAACAGACTGATTCGTCAGGTACTTATCGTTTTTGGGCTCTGGTAGCAGTTTTCAAATTGTTCGACTCGAAAAATTTGCCGTTGTAGGCTTGGCGGGCCCCCTACCGACCCCACGGACTCCAGTTCAAGTCCGAGAATACCTGCAGCTGTCATATACAGGGCAATTTTTGAGGCGGCAAGACTTCACCACGCCGCGATCTTGGCTCTCGAAGAAACAAAATCGTGATGCTTCGTAATTTCACTTTAAGGCAGGTTTAACAATATTTGTGTGTTGGGGATACCTATCGGCTCCATAATTGAAAAAACAGAATACCAAAGTAGACATGTGCAAAATTTGGAGCTAAACGGACGATATTTGGAGGGTGCTGACTCCCCCTGTACACGAAAAACGCCCATTTTGCGATTTCTTCCAAGGATTCATGTCACTTCCGAGGTAAAGCAGGATTTTTCGACGGTCTTTTTTTCGCTTGTAAGACAGTCACGCGCCTTTCAAAACTAATCCGATAGTTTCCAACATTTTGCACAACTTTACTTCGGTATTTTTTGTTTTTGGATTTTTTACTAGGACTAGGAGTCAACATTCCAAACGCACAACATGTCGACGGTGTAAGTCGGCAATCATATAACTCAGTTTGCGACGTCGCAGACTTCCTGTCATACTTTATTTCTTAAACGGAAAACTACTCAACGGCAATTCTGTAAAACTGCCGTGATTTTTCTTGTCTGTGCGGAGAAAATTCTGCATAAACTTCAAGGAATGATGTCAATTTTTTCTCATTTAAAAAAATAACGTAGAGGCGGAGAATTTCAGTCACCGCAAACGAGATATGTGATTGCGGACTTTATGCCGTCGATGTGTTAAAATCGCTTTGCAGTGTGAATACGAAAAATCACTTTCGATTTTCGTCTAACGAGGGGTTGCTATAGTCATTGGCGAAGTCACAGTTTACGCGAAGCAACAGCACACGCGTACACCACAGCCGCGGTAAATAAAAGGTGCAGGACGCAGGTAGAAAAAGCGGCGCTGCCAACTTGTGCTTAATTTATCATTTTCAGCGAGCGCAGCGAGCATAATTCAGCGGGCTCCAATTATGCTCAGATTAGAGCCCAAATCGTCGGCCGCCAGGTACCTGCTCGCGCCCGTGACTTGAGCGTTATTCCCAGCGGTAACTGCTCTTGCTCAAATCCCAATGCTTCTGCGTGGCTCTGTATGCTTCTCGCTCTTGGGACGGCTCGACGGCACCACTCACTTATGGCTCTGCTCGAAAGCGAATTAGTGAGCACTGAAATTGAGCAGTGCTCACGAATTATGCTCGGGGGCCCTGGTTGGTAGGCACCCCGACCCGATGTCTTCTTCGGACGATTATGGGCGTTATGGGCTAAACCGAGAAAAAAACCCGAGAAAAAATGGATCATTCAAGCTCATTGAAAAATGAACGATCCGGATCATTCAATTTGAATGAGTTTTTCGTCAGCTCATTCAAATTTGAATGATCCAGATCGTTCACTTGATCATTGAATTTTAATGCGCCCGAATGAGCTTGAATGATCCTGATCATTGAATTTCAATGAGCTTGAATGATCCGGATCATTGGATTTGAACGAGCTTGAATGATCCGGATCATTGGATTTGAACGAGCTTGAATGATCCGGATCATTGGATTTCAACGAGCTTGAATGATCCGGATCATTGGATTTCAACGAGCTTGAATGATCCGGATCATTGGATTTCAACGAGCTTGAATGATCCGGATCATTGGATTTCAACGAGCTTGAATGATCCGGATCATTGGATTTCAACGAGCTTGAATGATCCGGATCATTGGATTCCAATGAGCTTGAATGATCGTGATCATTGAATTCCAACGAGTTTGAATGATCCTGATCGTTGAATTTCAACGAGCTTGAATGATCCTGATCGTTGAATTTCAACGAGCTTGAATGATCCTGATCGTTGAATCCCAACTAGCTTGAATGATCCTGATCGTTGAATCCCAGCCAGCTTGAATTCTCCTGATCGTTGATTTCCAGTGAGTCAAGGTCTCGGTCTGATGAGAATCTATTATAAAAAGATTGTAAATAGTATAGAAGCAAAAGTACATGGGTATCCATTCTCACTTTGCAGTTTTTTTTCAACAGAAAAATGAAGGGGAAAAAACCAAAAAAACATATGATGATAGGAAAAGTTAAGAAAACACAGACTCACCAGAAGTTTATCCAATTCCTCCAGAAGTAAGCTCATCCTCCGCCCTATTACAGCAACAGTGTGAATGTAGGTACTATAATAAAAGTAGTTTGAAGGTGAAAATTTTTGCTACAAACCATCTCCCACACGCTGTCAAGAATTCAAACCACACAACAGTCATTGTGGGAGAGGCTCGTAGCTTTGCCGCCGAGTTGCAGAGCTGCTGCGGGGATTCTTTCCATCGACAACTGAAAAATTTAACTAAAATGGAACATATTAAATTAACAGCATAACCAGAAAAATGTTGAATTGAAGAATTAACCGCGCGTTTAGAATTGCATAAGCGATGTCGCTGTTTTACTCTGATTTAAAAGAAAGAAACAAGCAAAAATTACATTGGGATACAGGGGTATAAAATTGGCTTTGTCTCTGAAATAATTAATTTACCTTAGATTGTGCTTTGAAGTGAAATAAGGCAATAGTACTTACAATTTTGTGCTTGCGTGTTTGTTCAAATGAAGCGTTATCGATGGAGAAAATATTGAAGTAAAATTGTGTCCTCGGAACACAAAGCAGTGCATTCGATGGCTGGAGCACAACTCACAGGTACAAGGTAAGTTTATACTGATAACTTGTTAAACAGTCCAGCGAAAAAACAATAAATACATAGAATTTAAAGCAACACAGACGAAAAACCTGAGCGGCGACACGCTAATGATACGCAGGCAGCAAGACTGATCAGACCAAGTGGCGAATACCGCGACCCCTCGGCCTTTACAGGTTCGGGGGTGGAATTTCCATCTTCCTTGGCTCAACGGTCATCTTCTTTTGTTTTCTTCACGCAGCAAACGAGTTGTGGGAGGCGGGGAAGTAACGGCGTTGCCACATTGCTGAAATATTTTCCCATCCTCCTGTCTTAAGGATTGCTATGATTATGTCAATTTCTCGTCTCTTTTTTTTATATTATCATGTAAGGCTCATTTTTTTTACTGTCATAAGGCTAATCTTAAGAATTTTCAGAAAAGCTAGTGAGAGAGGCCCTACTTTCCTCGAAAATTGAAATCCTCTGTTCTGTAATTTCTCTTCTATGTCGCTTTAAATTCTATTTATTGTTTTTTTCCCTTGACCGTTTAACAAGTTATCAGTATGATGTTACCTTATACCTGTGAGTTGTGCTCCAGTCATCAAATGCACTACTTTATGGTCCGAGGACACAATTTTACTTCAATAAAATTCTCTCCATCGATGACACTTCATTTGAACAAACACTCAAGCACAAATTTGTAATTACCTACTGCCTTGTATCACTTCAAAGCACAATCTAAGGTAAATTAATTATTTCAGAGACAAAGCCAATTTTATACCCCTGTATCCCAATATAATTTTTGCTGGTATCTTTCTTTTAAATCAGAGTAACAGCGACATCGCTCATGCAATTCTAAACGCGCGGTTTATTCTTCAATTCAACATTTTTTTGGTTATGCTGTTATTTTTATATGTTTCTTTCTAGTTAAATTCTTCAGTTGTCGATGGAAAGTATCCCTGCAGCATTGCCGTGCTAAGGAAGAACGCCGGATGAACATCCGAGAGTTGCCAAATTTCCCTTGATAAAGCATGTATTTTTGAAAATATTCATGTATTTTTTTTTCTAGAAAAGTTCAGATATTTTAGATTAAATTGCGTACAAAATTGTCTAAAAATTTTGGAAAGTAATATTCGCAATTTTCCCAGTAAATTTGGATTTTATCGGAGGAAACTTAGCAACGTCTGAAGGCTAATATGGCGTTCTTTCTTAGCACGGCAGAGCAGCTTTGCAACTCGGTGGCAAAGCTACGAGCCTCTCCCATCATGACTGTTTTGTGGTTTGAATTCTTGACAGCATGTGGGAGATAGTTTGTAGCAAAAATATCTACTTTTATTGAAGGTACATTCACACTGTTACTCTAATAGAGCGGATGATGAGCTTACTTCAAAAGGAATTTGATGAAATTTCTGGCGAGTCAGTGTTTTTGAACTTTTCCCTTATTCCTTCATTTTTCTGTCGAAGAAAAACTGCGAAGTGAAAATGGCTACCCATGTGCATTTGCGTCTATACTTCTTACAATTTCTTTATAATAGATTCTCATCAGACCGATACTTGAATATCCGAATCTGCTGAAGTGATCATATCATTGTGGTAGGTCCCAGAGTTTGACCCGATTGAGTATTTATTAAAGTTACATAGCAAAATTATATTAATGTAGAATAGTGGGAGGTAAAAATTATCCAAGTGACCCAATCAGACGCTGGCATAGTAGTGGCTTATTCAACTTTAATAATCTGGATCGTTGACCTAATAAGCTTGAATGAGCTAGCATGTTGGGCCGTTCAATTTTAATGCTCTTAATGATTCAGCTACGATAAGCCTGATCATTGGCCCAATGAGTTTGAATAAGCCGATTAATTGAATCATTCAAATTGAATGATCCTGATCATACAAGTTGAACGATCCAACAAGTCGGCACATTCAAATTGAACGATCCAACAAGTTGGCACATTCAAGTTGAATGATCCAATGGGCCAGCGTATTCAAGCGCATTGGGTCAAAGATCCGGATCGTTCGACTTGAACGATCCGGATCATTCAAGTTGAATGATCCAACGAGTCAGCGCATTCAAGCTCATTCGGGATCATTGATGCTCATTGAAGAATCATTCAAACTCATTCAGGATCATTGAAAATCGAACGATCCTGAATGAGCTTGAACGATCCATTTTTTCTCGGGAAGAGCCGTTTTGGGCCAAAAACAGTGGACGTTTTGGGCGGGCCCTTCTAGGGGAATATGAGATTAATTTGTTATTATTCTGCACAACGTGGCAAACAATTTCCCTTCACACTTGAGGAATCGTCTATGAAGCGATTCCAATAGGCTTGGGACCATCCACAGAAGGTACACTCTTCTGCGGGTGCTCTCCAGAAGTAACTTCTTTCTTATTAGCGACAATGGTTTTTCTCGTAAACTTTCCGATGCCTCACGTTTTAAGGACACTTTCATTTGCTGAAGTGTTGTGTCGACGTTAGAATAAGGTGGATGATTATGTTCCACGTTGTTCCTCTGTATAACATATTTCAAAGCCGAATCCACCAATAAACTCGCACCGCACTTTTTGTTTGAACATCGAAATCTCTTTGATGCATCTTTCAATATGTTTGAATGCGTGAACTTAAATTTATCGACAACGATACTTGGTTTTTCTCTACTGGTTCCTATCTACCTATCTGCACAAAATACAATGCGTGGAATGCGTGCTGTGTTGCCAAGCATTGAAACTCACTTTCCCAAAAAGTCCATAATTACCCGACCCAAAGGGTTACGATTTTGTGGTCGTCCTAAAGTCAATTAGCCCAAAAAGGATTGGACCCTTCGGACGGGTGGGTCGTCCTGGCGGTTGGGCATCAACGACAGGCAGGAGTTGTGGATCTCCTCTCTAAGTGTATCCTAGTGATCTTGCATAAATCTAATCAGGGCTGGGTCAGTTTGCGGGGGATGGGCCGAAGGTGGGTGTTTGGGCGCCGCTGGTTCCGCTGGTCGAAAATGGTTCGAAATGGGTCAGGTGTGCCGGTCACAGAATTATATTTTGATGCTTTGTTCTTGCAGATCAACTAAAAATGCTAAGATCTGTCCTAACAGCGACTCTTTTCCTTGCATATTAATATATGTAGATATCGCGCCTTGTAAAACGCGGTTTATGACGTCACCCACCGCGGTAGTACGTACCATATTATGCACTATCGCCGTGCACTGGAAAAAAAAAAAACACATTTGACCTGGAGTCCAGACTCTTAAAAACATCGACAAGAAAAAATACTCTCGATTCAATCGGATTTTTGCTCAAATCAAGAATCAAGCCTCTTAATTTGAGCGGATTTCCTTTTGATTTACGCAAAAATCTGATTGAATCACGATTATTTTTTCTTGTCAATGTTTTCAAGAGTCTGGACTCTAGATCCAATGTGTTTTTTTTCCAGTGTGGATGACGTCCAAATCCCGACTTTTCATAGGACGATATCTCGGTTAATATTAAACGTAGAAAGTTGCTGGTAGAACCGATCGTATTGTTTTTAGCTAATCTACAAAAACCAAGCATCAAAACACAACGCAACTGGCACATTTACGTTTTGGACAACACTTATCTTGTGACGCAAGGCGGTCTGCTACAAAATACAAGACGGCACGCCGTCCAGGAGTCGGGCAATTGGAACATGGTGATCGTGGAGGAGAGGGAAGGGGCGCTAGCTCTCGAGCTCGGGGGCAGCCGAGAAAATAATTCACTTGTTGCTCCAAAAATCACTCGCCGTCCTCCTTACCTCGACGTCGTTCCACAACCTTTGCCAAATAGAGCAACGCAAGGAGTTCACATCGGCATTCCTCTCTCTTTGAAGGAATATCAACGTCGCCCCTCGAATTTCTCCTCGAAAAAAACAATCGTTGTCACATTATCGTCGTCTCTCCCACGAGGGAACATAATTTTATTGCGAGATTGCTTAATTTGCACAACCAAATACCTGCGCGATTTTGACCAAAATTTTTCTGATTTTTGCATGAGATCAGAAAAAAAATCTGTGAAATTTTCCGACTGAAACGTTCGATTAATACATACAATCAATACATGTATGAGGACTTACATGTAACAATGGCGGATGTGAAAAATTACCTTTTCGAATCACATTCAAAAAACTGTTTTGGCATTGCTTAATTTGCACAACCAAATACCTGCGCAATTTTGACCAAAATTTTTCTGATTTTTGCATGAGATCAGAAAAAAAATCTGTGAAATTTTCCGACTGAATACGTTCGATTGATACATACAATCAATACATATATGAGGACTTATATGTAATAATGGCGGATGTGAAAAATTACCTTTTCGAATCACATTCAAAAAACTGTTTTGGCATTGCTTAATTTGCACTACCAAATACCTGCGCAATTTTGACCAAAATTTTTCTGATTTTTGCATGAGATCAGAAAAGAAAATCTGCGAAATTCTCCGACTGAATAACGTTCGATTAGTACATACAATCAATACATACATGAGGATTTAAATGTAGCAATGGCGGATGTGAAAAATTACCTTTTCGAAACACAATAAAAAAATTGTTTTGGTGTCGAGAAAATTTTGAGAAAATACTAGAGATGTGATCTTCGAGATCTGTAAATTATGCCAGAGCTAAACATATTAAATTTTTGTGTGAACAAAACAGTTTTTTAAACGTGTTTCGAAAAGGCAATTTTTCACATCCGCCCTTGTTACATATGTATAAGGCCTTATATACGATTACTACCTACGTATCAAAGTGGAAAGTAGGTATCAGTTACCTAACAACTAAACAGGAAATTAACAAAAATAGCTCTCGGTTTTAATTCCCTAAGTAGAAGGAAAAAGCGAGAAATCTTCAGAAAATCAGCGCAATAGTAAGAAATGACTTACGTGATTGAGTAACACAGAAAAATTCCGTTGTACTCAAGAGGGGCCATAAAATTGGAACAAACGTGTATTTGCTGCAACAGAAATTATAAAAATCGTTCGAAGAGTGCGCGGACACCACTCAAGGTGACGAGTTTCAGAAACTCAGATTAGTAAACAAAGATTTTCATCAGAAATTTCTAGTTTGTGGAAGGAATACGTTTAGGCAAAGTTATAGCCCGCCAAACCTAACTCAACCCCCCTGATGATAAACTCAAAAAATGAGTCTTCCTATTGCCAAGCATTCTCTCTCTTGCTGGGTAGGCTCAGAGTCATGTTGCTCGCGCTCACTGGAAAAAAAAAGAATCTTTTTGCCGCCAAGAAGTATTTCTTCTTAAATCAAGAATTTTGCTGGTTAATATAAGCTACTTTTTTGCTTAACCCAAGCATTATTTTTCTTGAATCAAGAAAAAGTCTCACTGGAAAAAAAAGAATCTTAAATTTGCCGCCAAGAAGTATTTATTCTTAAATCAAGAATTTTGCTGGTTAATATAAGCTACTTTTTTGCTCAACCCAAGCATTATTTTTCTTGAATCAAGAAAAAGTCAGCTTAAAGGAAGATAAAGAAAATTCTTGGCGGCAAATTTAAGAATTATCATGCTTGATCTAAGCTACTTTTTTTTCAGTGCTGCTTAAAGCAAAATAAAGAAAATTCTTGGCGGCAAATTCAAGAAATATCATGCTTGATCCAAGCTACTTTTTTTTCAGTGCTTGCTGCGGGGAATATTCCTTCACCATTCTGCTTTTTCGCCGACGAAATTCGGCAACTGGCCGTCGACTCCGCGTGGCAAATTGACATCCTATCCTTCTTTTCGCCCTCCCACCCCCCCCCCTTTCCGAGCCGCCACCGCACCCCTCAGCCTGTCGGCCGCGTGCCACGAGTTCCCGGCGTCGCGGCGCGGCGCGGCGCTCGGCAGGTATCCCCGCCTCGGCGAGCCGCGAGTATCCGAGAATCCCGTGAATTAATTTCTGTAACGTAACCTCCCGTCAGGGCCATTCACCGCTCAACCTGCTCCATTCATCAACCCTTTCTCCGAGCTTCCTCTCCTCTTCCTCGGCGACATATCCTCGGCGACAAGGGCCCCGCGCGACCTACCCCACTGCAACTCAAATTGACCGCGGCATCCTCGATGAAGAACCATCTGAATGAAGCTATGGAACGGTCTACGACACGTCGAAATGAAGATAACGCTGAAAGAGGAAATCAATAGGAATTTCGAAACATTTGAAGTGATCAATCCCTCCCTCCAATCCATGTATTTCCAATAGCAATTCCTGTAATAATAACAGCTATATACAGGGTTATTCAAAAGTCACGCACCACTGGCCATAACTTTAGTTCTAATTATGATATCGACTTGCAGTTTAAGACGTTTTTACTCATATCGAAGGGGGAAACTTCTTTAGGTACTTTCCAGTTTTTGATCCCTGCGGGGGGAGAGGGCCGAGGGCTACTCAAAAATTTCAAATGGCCACCCCCTTCTGGCCAGTGGTGCGTGACTTTTGAATAACCCTGTATAAATATATTTAATGTAGGATTAGATAGATTGTGAATTGTCAATTATAGAGCAGATTCCTCTTGAAAGTTTAAACTACCGTCAAATTTTGAAAAAGTTTGAAGATTTCTTTCTTTTACTTCTTTGATAAAAAGTATCCTAACATTAAAGTATCTACACACTCAATTATTAGACCGGTTTGGTCTTCACACGTTTTCGTATAAGAATATATTTAATATGTTAATAATTAAAGTTATTTAGCGCGATCATCTCCGTTCGAGCCTTGGGCATGTAAGTTTTAAGCGAATCGTGTATAGAGTTGGGTCATTCAAAACATTTTGACAATTATCAGGCGTTTGAGCGTCAGGAAAAAGTATTTTATTGTCAGTAGACGTCATGAAGATTTTGGCACATCCATGCTCCGGATTGCTCCGGCTTTCAAATCTTCAGAGACTAAGGTCGAGTAGAATTTGTTTCTGCAGATCCACTTGTCTGGTCTAGAGTCAGACTAGGCCAACTTGGCCGGCTAACCTGAACTTATTACATTACGTTAAAACAGCTCGGGGCATCTCAATAGAAACAGCTTTAACCATACACACACACACGCATCCACACCCTATGATTATATACATATACGTAAGGAGACACACGGTTTGATTACATCACTAAAATTCGCCAATTTGCGAGTTTTTACCTGCAACTCATCCCTAATAGGCATCTGATCTCCAACTTTAGCACTAACATGTCGTAACCAGTCCCGAGACATGTTTTGAGGCAATTGTTTCGAAGTAGCATCCACATCATGACGTATGTCAACTTTAGGTAATCGAATAGCCACAAATTTAGGGATGAGGAATGGCGGAGGACAATCAAATCCGTTCACGGATGGGGGGCTCCATATTAAGTGTGGGGAAAGCTTTATTGGACATTTAACTGGACATTTTACGTCCTTCTGCAACAGGAGATTTGTCCTCGGGTTGGGATAGGCATGCGCTGCATGAGGCACCTCAAACTTCAGATCCACCGACTCTGCTTCACCAGAAGAGGATGAATCGTTCAAATATGTATATTTTCGTTCGTCTGCAATCGGGGATTACTTCGAAAAGATGCGGGAACTCTTTCTCGCGTCAGAAATGTGCTTGAAGCCACCATACCTGGAAAAAAAAAACATTTTAAATGAAAGATTAGCCATGTCCTCGCAGTGGCCAATGAAATATTGAATATAATCAATCTGCAGAAAACATTTCATGGGGATCGTAAATAAATGACTTTGACCATCCTCAAATATCAGGATAAAAAAACTTTCACAATCGTCATTATTGGGAAATTAATATTTTGACAATCGTCAATCTTCAGAAAAAACATTTTGACAATGGTGAATATAAGATAAACATACATAACTTTTAATTTCGGTTACTCTGAAATTTAATAATTGATACATCCTAAAAAATTAATATTAAACTTATTTAATTATAAAAAATTGTTCCACTTCTAACGAGAAAAAATTTATGTTAATTCTAATGACTTTATTTCCATACTTACCGGTTCGTACTCGTAGTTGATCTTAAGCTTCTTTTCTGTAATTAAAAACATTATTTCTTCAATGACAGATTGAATTTCAATTCCGGTGAGAATTCCGAACTCTTCGTACCTCACAATGGTACCGAAGCGTTTCATCAAATTACTACGGTAACCGCATAATATTTTGGCTATGGTTAGAATACAACATTTCCTATTATCATTTAAACGATTCAGTTTTATCCTAAGATTTTTAATACTGTTAAACCAATCCACGTTGTTCTCCACAAATCCTTTAGTGCAACTACTACATTTACCGCAAATTCCTTTTCCGTAGTGTCTGTCTACCCATCTACAAATTACTTCTTGGAAACACATCCGTCTTTGAATTACTATGAAATGCGCCATTAACCTGTTATTTCCTTGCATTATCGTGTTACCCGAAACAATTGTGCTCGATACAAATTCTTTCCGTTGCATAGCTTCTAACTGGTTACATATTTTTCTATAGCTATATGAAGTCGTTCTCGAAATCGGCGGAAAAGTCCGGGTAGCTCTGAATTCGATCGGGAGTCAAATGAGGGGATTTAGCCAGTGTGGATGTTGGGCTCATTTTGTTAATAAATGTTCTCAATCTTCCTAGAAATTGGTCCGCATCAGAGTCATTGTATACAGCCCTAGCGGCTCCCGTCAGGTAAGAAGCACCTACGTGATAGGAAGCGCGATTTGCCATAATCGCGGCAACAATCGGTGGGATTGCCACAAAATCTCGTGGGCTTGGGCATATGGCGATGAGGGCACTCTTCATCATTCTTGAGGCCGCTTCAAGAGCTACCCCAATCCTATGCGTTCCGGCGGGCAGCCCAGTAAACCTTAGTAAAGCGTCAGTGCTGAGGATAAAATTGGACGCAAATTGCATTTAAGCACGTGCAACGTGCTAATCCAATGTCCAACTGTGTGTGTAGCGTTAGTCATTTCGGTCATTTTCGTCGCAGTTCTTGTTGCCGCTTCAAGAGCTACCCCAATCCTATGCGTTCTGGCGGGCAGCCCAGTAAACCTCAGTAAAGCGTCAGTGCTGAGGATAAAATTGGACGCAAATTGCATTTAAGCACGTGCAACGTGCTAATCCAATGTCCAACTGTGTGTGCAGCGTTAGTCATTTCGGTCATGTCTGCCCCAGGGTATTTGATACTGAGGACTTTAGCGACATACCCGCTTACTACTCCTTGGCCTGTATGGTGATTCTGCAACCTATGAACGGCTTTGGTGGCGATCGCCACTGTCAAAGCGGACCTAAGAGCCTTCACTGTGTATGTGCTAGCGGGAGCTGGTCCCCAATTTTCGGCTTCATTCATTGGGAGGAGCCATTATGGGCACCCAGTCCCCATCGGGCATCCCATCCGTTTTCCTGCACCCTTTTTAAATCTAAAAAAACCCCTACTATTATCTTTTCTCCTTCTTCCCCCTCTATCCATTCTTTGAACTGCATTTGATCAGTTCCTCAGTCCCTCTCCCCTTCCTGAAGCATCTTTGTTCTTCAATTAGTATGTTATTTATATACTTTACGGTTATATGAGACCAAAATAAAAGATAAGTAATAAATCTGTATGTCTCAGATAAACAACAAATAAACGATTGAAAAAATACACAGACACTCAACTGGAATAAACAAATCCTTTTACAACCATGCCGAGCCTATAACATTTGTATAAATAAAAAAGGGATAGAGGGAAACCAAAGTATATTCAGACGAAGTGTACAGAAAAAACAATCACCATGACAACCAATTTTTTTGATAATTCTCAGGAGTTACATCCCACTTTTCGTGTGTGTCTATGATCTAGCTAGTACTGCTATCGTGGCGGCGGCGTTTTCTCCAACAACGTCATTGACTTTTTCCATTAATGCACGGCTCTCGGAACTAGATGAAACTGAAATCAACTCCTGCAATGTTGATTTTGTGGAGGTTCTCAAAGGGTCCATTGAGTCTCTCTTAAGCTTCTTCTTCTGTTTACCGCAAAATATGCATGATGTTCCATTCTCCTCTATGGTAGGAGAGGAGGGCCCATCGATGGCCCTCCCAGATCGTGAGAACGCTTGTATCGGCATGGGCTTAAGTTTTTCTCATTTTTTCCTCCGGTTTCTTGCGAGTCTGATATCCAATTTATTTACTTTTAAATTTCATCAAAATTTGATATTTTTACACTCCTCACCAATTTTTGGCGGAACAAGACTAAAATAAATTACTCTAATTACATACACTATTTAAAACAATTTCAGAAACCAATACGGGACCGTTCAAGTATTACAGGAGCATGTTTAGCCGTCTTTTTGATCCTCCCTTTCCCTCCTTCCACCGGAAGATTGTAGAAAGTAACGGAGAAATCCAAAAACTAGTTTAAACAAATTATTCATATTTGACATTACTTTTTTCTTTTTGTAAATTGAAAGGCTTTCATGAAACTGTGCGTAAGCTCCCCTCTCCGCGTGACTGCGGCTTTAGGACTCTCTCTCCACATTTTTTGGCTCCACAAGGACAAGTTCTGCATCAGCGGGCGGGATTTCTTGGAAGATTATTCCTACGGTGTCGTGCAAAGTGTCTCTCCCGGATTGAGTTTCTACGCACCGATCATGATTATCGTAGGCTAGACCTACACTCAACTCGGGAGATGCAATTATACCTCCATAGCTTTTCCAAATTACCTCATGTTTAATTATCGTGTTTTTCGCTACAAAAATGGGTCATAATCGGTGCGAGGTCGATCGAAAATAGAAAGCTCGAGTCGTTAGGAACATATGAACAAGTTAATTAAGTACAATAAGATAAAGTAACAGACAATAAATAAAAAATAATAATTAATTATAGGAGATGCAATCATACCTTCGGTGCACACACCGCCTTTACTTACAGAATTATAAGTCAACTCCGTTTCCCTTTACTAGTGTCGTTTTAATGTCATCTTCCACCTGAGGACGTAATAAGTTAATTTATGCAGTATCGACGCAAGAACGAGGCCGCGAAGCCGAGTACCCTCTCGATGGAGGAAAGAAGATCCCCTCAACATTTGATCTTTGCTGCGCCTTCAAATACTTTTTTTTTTTTTTTTATTATGATTAACTTTATTGATGAAACACAATTGTTGCCACTACCTATAGTAACAAAGGTCTCTATCGACTAGTTTTAACATTAATCATAGAGAAGCATAAAAAGTAAAAAGAAACGTATGATAAGAGTAATAATAATAATGCCCTTATCATGATGGTCTGCGACATGTAATGTCGCAGCCATTGGATTAATCAGATTTCTGAAAAGATATCGACAAATTCAAGTCATAGCGTCAAGCTTTTCAAATACTGAGGAAATATTCCTTACACCTTCGTGAAGGAGTATCGTTGTTGTCGAACGAGTTTTGCGACCGGCTCTTCCTATCTTCTGTATGAAGTTCGGCAGGCCAACAACGATCACCGATCGACATTCTCCATTGTCGATCCCCAAGGAAGCGACCGATGTTGCAACCATTACCTCGGCTTGCCCCGACAACCAATCGCTGAAGTGTTTCGTTTTCACTTCTTCCCCCATCGGACCGGTGAAAGGAACGTTTGCAATTCCTTTCGACTCCAACTGGCGGCTGTATTCTTTCACCTCCTCAATGGTTGGAAGAAAGATGACCGTGTGTCCGACCTTACGTAAAGAGGTGAGGAAGCCAACCAATCTCTTCAGCACTTGGCGTTGGTTGGAGAGGGCAAATTTGCCATAGACAGGGTCATTCATCGTGTTAAAATAGATTATTTCCCTGTTGGAGACGAAAGGGATTTGCTTTATCAGAGGGAGTTTTTCTTCCACCGACCAATTGCTCAATCAATGCCAGATATTCTGCAGGGGGGCTAAGGGAGAATACCCCCCCCCATCTTGCTCCCCACCTTCCATCCCCTAATAATTGTGGGTTAAAAAATTTTGGGAGGACAAAGTATACATATACTACTGCTCCTCGTATTTTGAGAACCAATAAGTGAAGGGCTTAATGACGCCTGCATACCTTTGAACATGTTCCCTAGTTGATTTCTTCATTAACTATTGAGTTCCGAAGTATATCATCCCGTATATTGATTATATAAAAAAGTGAAATTACTTTTTCATCATTAACCCTGTTGATTATCTTTATCCTCAAAGTGTTCTTGGATAATAATATCAATAAATCAGAAGAAACCATTTACCTCTGAGGCGTACTGATTTCTGGGTCGTCTTTCTGCAGAAGGTTAATCGTAGTCTCCGACAGGTGCCTGAAATTATTAATCCAGTTTGTACATCAAATTCCAATCCCATGATCCCGTCCCCCAAGTATGAACTCTTTCAAAGGTGTAAGTTTGACGGGGAAATCACTAATATTAAACGATTTCGAGTTCAAAAACAAATCACTTAAGTAAGTTTTATAAAATAAATTCAGTTCAAATACCAATCACTTAGGTAAGTTTTATAAAATAAATTCTGTTCAAATACGCACAAAACCCATCTAAAATTATGAAAGCATGGCTGGCTGCACACTCTAAATCAAAACGAAATCGAAAGCGTACCTAAATATAAATATTAAAGGCACGCTAAAATCTAATAGTTCTTCACGAAAATCAAATATAATATCTACAGTCAGTAAAAACCGGAAAATATCAGGAAAAATCTTGAAAGTGGGTCCTAGATTAGGAAATTCTCAGTGCGTCAAGCGTTATTCAACTACAAGCATTCCAGCACATGCACAAGTTGACATGCAACATTTGATATAATTTATCAATAAACGACGAACACGCTTCAGTTCGAGGTCGGTTTTTCGTGAAATCAAACAAATGTCACACAAAATCATTAAATTGCTTTTAAAATGTGAGGAAAATCCAAAATTAATTTATAGTAGACCCTTTGTATACAACCCTTTAATACCCAATTCGAGTCGAATTTACCAAGTCGCGGGTCTGTAGTATTATGGACTTGAAAATCCAATCCTCATGCACGAGCTTGAGTTACAACTTAATTATACGAACAAAAATTAAATATAATAAAGTTATTCAACCCTTGGATGCCCAAGACAGGGATAAGTGACCCGAGACTTCCTTCAAATGCACTTACCCTGCCACTTGTATAGGGCCGGTGCATACGAGCCTCAGACACAAGTCTGCTGATATATCGCAGTTGGCTTGAGAAGGGAGTAAGGGACAGAGAAAGCAGACCCACGAGGAAAGCGTCAGACATCTAACAGAAAAAGAAAAAATTATAAATTATAAATCGAATGTCAACACAGCCTAAGCGAGACAAGTCGTATTTGGGCCTCGCTTTTTAACTTTCCCGGTGAATCTGAGCGACACTTCAGTGGTAGTTTCGGGCGTAGCCCCGTATAGCATCGGCATCGCGAGTTCACACCTCCGCGCCAACGCGCCTTCAATTTTGCAGATGCAACATGGACATCCATCAAGCACGAATAGTTGTATCTCTGCGCCGTCATCAACGTGCAGATGCCAGACCTTCGTCCGCGATTCTAACCTGTCCTGCTGCACTCTGCCCATGCCAAATACATCGCTGGTTTGCAGCATTATGAACGGTTCCTTATTATTATACAATATACATATCTTACTATATGAGGATACGTAGATCTAACTTTTTAATGATGTATATCCCTTTATTTTACCGGAATAATTTCGAACTCAAAGTCTGGGTCATTTCTTATCAAGGAACGAGTTATATCGACGGAGAAACTAACAGACCACGTATCTCTTTTTGCGTTGCTCAAGACTTCCTGTCGTCATACCTTCTTTTACAAATGGGAAACTACTGAGCGTCAATTCTTGAAAACTTCCGTGATTTTTCTTCTCTGTGCGAGGAAAACTACGAAAACTTGAAAGAATAATATCAATTTGTTCTCCTTACGGAAAATAAATTCGGAACCGAGATTTTTAAACACCGCAAACGAGATACGTGGTCCAGTAGTTTCACCGTTAGATATGTTCTTCATAATCAAATTATGAATCGGAGGCAAATATATTTTCTTTCTTTAAAACAAGTAACTACCATGTTTAAATGCAGGGACTTACTCTCTTCAAAAAAAAAGTATCTGGTGTGTATTGAACAAGATAAACCTTTGTGAAGGCCCTATTCAATCAGATTAGGGTTTAAAATAAATACGAAGACCTTTCCGACCACTTAGGGCTCAAGTATACGGCAATTTTTTTTTGTGCATGCCGGTTTTCCATCGGTCGCGGGAAAATAGGCTGAAACGATGTTCTTACGGCCGTAAGTAAACAAACAAGATGGCTGTTATCAGCAAGCAAGTTTGAGGTCATGCACATCTTGCATCCTCCTGTAAAGGCGAAAGGCGATTTAACAGTGTTTTCATGTGTTTTTCATATGTTCGTCATAGATATGTTAGTTCAAATTGATACTGCCCTATAATTTAAATTTTTGTCAAATTATACCCTCTTATCATTGTTACAATGAGTCGCCATCTTGTTTGTTTATTTACAGCCGTAAGAGCATCATGAAGGCTATAAACTCGTTGACCAACCCAAAAGCGGAATTTTCCTGTAGCAAAAAGATACCAATGACCAGACTCTTGTCTACGAAAGTACGCTAGGGAGCCCTACACCCTCGTTTTCGGCGACTTAACACTCTCGCAACGAAGGCCGACGAAAGTGGAATTTTATCTACTTTGGCGGGAACGGGCGGCGCGGCGTGGCGTGGGTGTGGAAAATTAATTAAAATCAAGGAGCGTGGAAGACTTGCTTTATAGAGCGACAAACGAGGAACGATGCAAGCATTAAGAAGTTGGGCTATCAATGCAACCGCTGGGGCACCGGCACCCCGTCCTCTCCACCCCTGAGCAGACCGAGTTGTCGGGTCGCTCTCAATCATCCCCTAAACGCCGACACTCTGGAGCACCTGAAAGGATCCTCTCTGTCTATTTTAAGGTAGTTCGACGGATGCCATTTTTTGTGTCAGAGCGACGTGTGATATATCGCATCGATTCGCCCTTTAATTTCAGCTAAGTACGTGCTGTTTTTTTTTCGAATTTTGAGATCGCACTTCTGTTTTTTTTAATTTCTTATTTTATTTTATTTTGTTGAACTTGAGTTTTATTTTGCAATTACAATAAGTTACAACATCGAGGGGTATCCGTGTTTAACATTGCTTCCCTCTGTTTACAATGCAAAAGAAATTAAATTCATTTAGAAGTTAAGGTGTAATACTACTGATTGTTGGATGTTTGGTCGGAGACTTTTACTCAACTAATTTTAAACTACCCCTTGCCGAGGCAATGTTCGAAGAAACCGCTGTCAGGGGGAAAAAAAAAACTATTTACTGCTATTTTCAGGGTTGGCTCTCTTCACGTCAAAGATCTACAGCATAAGGAAATGAAATTCTTTTCTATGATCGCATTTCTGTTATCATGAGACTAGAGAATTAATCTACCAAATTTCACAAAGAAATTTAACGTAATAAAGGCAGGGAAAAATACATATAGCATCCGATACTGATATCGCAACTAACTGCACTCGGATGCGATCTTTTTCCGTCAAAAACAACCCCGCCTTTTTTACGTTGAATTTCTTTGTGAAATTCCGTTCATGAATTCTTATGTCTCATGATAACAGAAGTGCGATCACAAAATTTGATAAAAATGACAAAAGCAGCCAAAATAATGGATCGAATTGGTGCGATATGACACACGTCGCCCTCGCCCCAAAAATGGCGTCCGTCGAATCACCTTAAAATCAAGAATTCTAGTAGGCGTCTCGGAAAAAATCCAGGGGCGCGAAAAATATGTGTGGTTAAGAACTGCAAGCAGGTCATTAGCAAGCCATTTGACGACTTGATAAAATCAAACGAAAGGAACTATTAGACGCATTTTGGGACGCAAATAATGGGACCTCAACAATGTTACGTATCTGTTTACATTTGAACCATCGCTGATATAAAATTACTGAATTTATCTCTATCCAGCTGTGGAGCCTTCAACTGCGCTACTGTCATAGACGATTATCAATTTCAGCCATGAAATCCTTTCTCTCAGGAGTCTCATTTGTATTTCATCTTTAATCTCCCAAAAGCTTTTCTTTACCTCCTCAAATTTCCTCAAAATAAGATAATAACACCTGGATGACAATTTCCAGTAGACACGATAGTTTCAGTTTGTTTGGAACATCAGTGAGGAATGTTGTGTAGTAATGAAGCTTGCGGTAACGATTCAAGTCCTTCTCAAACGAAATGAATCTTCTCACCGTAAATAAGTCTACAGCAGAAAGTTTGAATGTTACGGACCGAGTTTATCCGTGTTTTGTTTCTTCTTTTTTACCTCCAGAATAATGAGCCTCTAGACAAGATATGAATTAAGCACAACGCTGCGTGCTTTCTCCTCGAAATCCCACAAGAGAAACGAATCGCACAACGGGAAGTTTGAAAATCAAATACTGAACAAGGTATAAGTTTTCTATTAACATCGGGTAAATGGCAAACATACAAATGACGTCATTACTATAATCGAACTTCCATTTTAATGGTGAAATTGTAGAAATGCGTCTATCGGTTTGTGGCGTCGCAGACTTCCTGTCATGCTTTATTTTTTACGTGGCAAACCGCTGAACGTCTTTTTTTTAAAACTTCGGTGATTTTCTTCTCTGTATGTGAAGAATATTCTGTGAAAAGTTCAAGCTATGATGTTGATACTGTCTCCTTTTAAAGAACAAATGTAGCGGAGATTTTGAGACTCCACAAGGGAGATACGCCCTTTGGGGGTTTCACCATCGATTCGATCCGTCTATAAAAGACCTGTTCATATATCGCTCAGAAGTTAAGGTGATTCGATGGACGCCATATTTTGTGTCAAAACGACGTGCGGTGTATCGCATCGATTGGCTCTATTTTTTTCAGCTACTCGTCATTTTTCTCGAATTTCGAGAGCGCAATTCCGTTGACAGGAGACTAAAGCACTTACTTACCAATTTTTAGAAAGAAATTCATCTTAATGAAGGCATGGGTTTTTTAGAGAGAAAATATCGCATTCGAGTGCAATTTTCATATCAGTATCGAATGCGATGTTTTCTCTATAATAACCTCGCCTTTATTACGTTGAATTCCCTTGTTAAAATTGGTAAGTGAGTGCTTTAGTCTCCTGACAACAGAATTGCGATCTCAAAATTCGAGAAAAATGACGAGTAGCTGAAAAAATGGAACCAATTGATGCGATACATCGCATGCCGTTCTGACACAAAATATGGCGTGCACCGAATCACCTTAATCAGGAGAAAAACATGTGCCGTTTTCTTTTACTTGCAGTGGAAAAAAAAAACACATTGGATATAAAGTCCGGACTCTTGAAAACATTGACAAGAAAAAGGGCTCTTGATTCAATCGGATTTTTGCTTAAATCAAAACGAAATCCGCTTAAATGAAGAGGCTTGGTTCTTGATTTAAGCTAGATTCTGATTGAATCAACAGTACTTTCATGTCGATGTTTTAAAGAGTCTGGACTCTAGATCAAATGTGTTTTTTCTTCCAGTGTGAGACCTCGGCTTGTGGCCCATTGCGTACGTAGTCAATCGTTCTCGCTTGACGAGGTCCATTTTTAAGTAAGTTCGGCGTCGAGGGGCCGCGGGATCCCTCTCTCGAGATCCGAGCGTCTTTGGAGCCGAGCCACAAACATATCCGACATTGTCAGGGCCCTTTGTTTCGAGAGCCGGAGTTGGGACTGATACGACTTATCAGATGCTGGCATGCGAGCTAAATTATTTTGCTCCACTCCGCCGCGGCGCGGCGCGGCGTCTTGAGCCGGGACGAGAAAACCTGGCGGCAGACAACTCTCGATGCGATCGCTTACATGTTGACTGTTGACAGGGATCCCTCCGGTGAACAAAGGGATGCGATTACCGACTTGTTCTTACATGTTTGCACCGCTCCCCCCTCGACCTCTCCTCGCCGCCGCGAAGGCCCGGGTTATTAAAGGTCCCGGAGCCTTCCCCACCATCCAGCCGAGAGTCTTTTTGATCGCACGTTATCTCAATTAGCTCCCCAGCGGATTGCCAAATCTGGTCCCTTTTCTTTCCGACCGGAACGTTTGGAAAGTCGTTGGCGAGATCCTCCATTAGGATGAAAAAAATTACAGAAGCTGAATTAACCCAATCCCAACACGTGCGCATTAAATTAACGAACTATTTTGCCTCATTTTTCGATCTTGAACAAGACCCAATTGTCCGAAACGCACTTTACCCTGTTTGGGGTTTCTGATAACATGTTTTTCTTCCGCGGTTGTTCAGAAAAGTCGGAACTCTGGGGCATCCAGTTCTCATAGTCTAACCGTAGAGAATAAATAAGAACCCCGATTCCCAATTTAAACCTGTGTTAAAAACCGTTACCGCGCGACTGCAGCGAACCTGGCAGAGGGTGCGATAAACTAACGGCACAGCGGTTTACGATCGTACCTCTATTGTAGTAGGTAGTATTCTATGCAATGTTCGTTGTCAATTTTATGCTTTTCTGCTTCCCTTTTCCATTTCACCAATTTTCTTTGCCGGCTTTATTTCCAGTGCTCTCTTTTTACAATGAACAGAATTAGTACTTGGCAGTATTTGACCGCAAACTGGCCTTACCAAGCCATATCCGTCAACCGAAAGCAAGTTGATGCGACAATTTTCTGAAAATAAATCAAGTAAAGCCCGCAATTTTAATATTTCATAAATATTACTACAATCGTTTTTACAAGACTCACTAGTACACACGCAAAGTCAGGATATTAAAAACAAAAAACAATAAATTAACTAACATGTTAAAATGACCTGTAGTGACCCCCCACACTCCGTATGTCCTCTCAGATGGACATCTGATAACTTATTTGAAAATGGTGAAGAAGAATTTTTCTTGGCTCAAAAAGTCTAACAAATTAGCTGATTTCAAATATCATCACAAATAAGTATTTCCTGCACTTCCTGAAACTCGGTAGTCCTCGGGTTAAAAGCGGGTGGGCTGTGCTGATGGCCAATATTGAATGAGGGGTATAGTTGCCATAACCGTTAAATGGTCATATTGATAAAATTACAGCCAACGGTGCTTTGATCCTCGGTGCTGGCACACAAATTGAATTATTCACGAATTAATTCTGAATGATTCCACATAGGTTGATACTGAGAGGTGTTTTCTCCTTACAATATCGTTTGTTTGACAACATCCGTTTTGAAATTCACGCGTCTCACTAGAATTATGAGAAGAGGCTTACAATTAGTTCCCGGAAGAAGTGTGACCTTGGGTTACCTGATTAGTACGACCAAGTCAGGATGAGCAAGGCGCTGGTGGAAGAATTCTAAGGCTCGAAGCTGCTTTGCCGAGCTCTTTTCAGACTACTTGATTCAGCTACACGGTTCGACGACCGAGAGTTTGAAGTAGAGAGTTGGAAGTTATTTTTCCCAATTCTCGAAAGCCAGCCAGGAAACACCAACGGAAGTCTATTTCACACTTTTAACCCCCACTTTCACTGAGGCGAAGTAATATCCTTGAGAAATTAGACAGGTGCTTTGTGCACGTTTGTTCCTTCCTCGCAGTGTCATCATTCTTATGGATTTACCTTTTGAAAGCAAAACGCGAAAGATCGGCTCGAAGTTAAAATGAATACATATAAATGGTGAAAGCTATAAGTAGTCAAACTCAATAACAGGGAACAATAGAGCGGCTGGCGTGGCAGGGAAGCAGATAAAGAAAAGTTAATAAAGAATCATAAATAGGGATTACAAACACTGAAAAATGTGGTACGAACTGTATAGGTACGGAAGAACGTGATGAAGATAAAATAGTGCTGGGCCAACAACATTTTACGGCGAAAGCACGGCCAGAAAGTTCATAAAATGTTTTCTTTTTTTCGCGTCAATATCAATCGATACTTTTTGGTAGTCATTAATATTGTTTGTGTGTCATTCGATAATAATTTTTATAGTTTCACTATACGCTCTTTCAAATTTCTCTCATATTTTTCTTGTGCAGTTTTGTCGTTAGGCAAATCGATGGTTTCTATGGATCTTAGTGTTTCCTTGGAAATTTTAAAACCACCTAGTGCGACAAAAAAAAAAAAAAAAAAAAAATTACATTATTTTATTTACAGTATTCTCGCTACAACGAATCGGCAAGGGGCCGGAAGGTTTTTTCATTACAGAGATGCTGTCGATATAATGAACGTCACTACACGAAAATACCGAGGCATGTAGAAAAAGACAAAGTCCGAAGGAAAATGGACAAAACGGAAAAAACGAAGCATAGAGCAACAAAATCATAAAATTCACTTGTTCCTGAAGAGTTCAAGCAATTCGTTATTCGCGTTTGCTTCTTGACTACAGAGAAACGGACGTCCTCGACTTCGTTTTCTAATTTGAGCAAACTTTGTACCGCAGGTGTATATTTACTTGTTTTTTCTCTTCTTTTCTCTTTTTGCGATTTGAGTCCTACAAATTACAACGCCCTTTAACTTTCTGAACAGTTCGAAATAATCCTTCACTGGGAAAAAAGAAAAAAACATTTTGGATCTAGAGTCCAGACCTCCTTAGCTATTCTAGCGCACTTCGTAGGCAGAAAAATTCAGAAATTTTTAGGCGCCTTTAAGTTGATCGTTGATTTGAGTTCCTCTTTTTCAGTTATATTTCTTCCCTCTTGTAAATTTGGTAAAATTCTTCTGTAAAAATTATTCATTTGCGAAGTACAATCATAGCTTGAGCACCCTTAAACTATGGGGTCAAAACTGCAATCGCGGCAGGAGAAAATCGACAAGGCCAGCCGCCAAGCGTGGAGGCTACCTCAATAAGTATCTTCCATTCCATTGCTACGGCGCAGTGATACAACTATTCGTACTCATTGGAATGCGTGAGGCATCACGCCACAATTGAAGGCGTTTTCCGAAACTGCCGACTTTTCATATCGGGTTTCTTGCGAATTCGGCGATGAATCTCGATGTTCACCGCAACGCGGAATGACGGGAGACCGCTAACAGTCTCGACTTGCCCCCATGCAATTAAATCATGGAATAGGAAGAGCCTTGTCGAACCGAACGCAAGAGGAGGGGATTTCTACACACATTGCAGCCCACCCAAGAAAAAGTGGCATGCCTACTACAGGATTTTCCCCATTCCCCGGTAGCCGCACAACAGGCAACCACATTACTTCATTCATTGCACGGAAGTTTTGAAACACTGGAAAAAAAAAACACGTTGGATCTAGAGTCCAGACTCTTAAAGACATTGACAAGAAAAAATACTCTTGATTCAATTTGATTTAAGCTTAAATCAAGAACCAAGCCTCTTAATTTGAGCGGATTTCCTTTTGATTTAAGCTTAAATCTGATTGAATCAAGAGTCCTTTTTCTTGTCAATGTTTTCAAGAGTCTAGACTCTAGATCCAATGTTTTTTTTTTTTTTCTAGTGTTGTGTATTCTACCAGAAGTCCTGAAAATTAATAGTCTTTGAGCTCGATGTATTTTTCCTGTAAGTACAGTAACCAAGCTCCTCGGTACAGTGCATTACTTCAACACGCCAGAGGACCCTCTTTACAGGAACGAGAAAAAAATTCCGCCGGAAACCTCACACCGACAGCCTCTAATTCGGGAAGGAACTGCCCGCCCCTCTTGAACTCCAAGCTCCTAATTTCCCAAGTTTCATTCGCATTAATGCGCGAGGCCACAGCGAAGTCTAACCGCGGCTCGGCGTCTCGCGGCTGTTTTTTACGAGTGCAGCCGCAGCAGTATTTTATGGCCCGCGAGAGATCACCAGCTGAACGCATAACAAAACGGTCAAATTTCCCGCTGAAGCAGCGGGGACGGCACCCCCTCCCCCGCGTGACGTAGTTGCGGAATATTTGCGTACGAGACCTTATCCTTGCCCCCTCGGACACAAGTTCAGCCCTCGGGAGGAAGCACCGACTGCGTGCGAGATAAAAGAAACCGATGAAAACACGGTTACCATGTCTGGCGTTGTATCTCCGAAGTTCGCGTCTGGACCCCGTGGTGCTTCTCGATGCGCGGGCAATGCCGCGGGAAGTAATTAGAAAAGCTGTTAGGAATATCTCTAATATCCCTTGCTCTGGGTTTTGGTGCGGGCTCTCGAGTTTTATTAAATTATTAATAACGCCGAGGAACATCTGCCGCCCCCCGGAGCCCGGAGCGCGCCTTGGTTCGGGAGCCATTAGCCAAGATTTCGGCCTGATTAGACGCTGATAACCTCCCGGCTTCACTCCCAGTCAAAAGCTCCACTCCGCGGGAACTTCCTGTTTCCCGATTTATGGTTGCATTAACTCAACGGCTCCCGGGTGGAGACCGCCCTAGCGGCGGAGGAAGCCGTGATGAAGACACTCGCAACGTCGCGACGATGACTTTATTTTTTCTAATTTTTTTTCTTTTTTTTTTTTCTTTTGTGTTACTTTAGGTGGTTTTGAAAATTCCAAGGAAACACTCGGATCCGTAGAAAAATTCTGCATAAGAACAAAACTGCATATGAACAATTTTAAATAAATTTGGAAGCGTTGTTGCTGTTATTTTTTTACTTACGAGGTATAATCCATTAGAAACCAAACTTTCGCCATTGTGGGCCAACGGATGATCGGATCGACGTTTTCTCGGGTTTATCTGATTGCTGATAAAGTGACAAACACGTTGGTTTTTACGGATTTCAATTATCTTAACTAGTTCGAATTTTACAGCCGTTTGATTCAGGTACGTTCAAGTGCGTGTTACTATTTTGAGAAATGCGTGAGCTTTTCAGAACAACTGTGTAACATTAAATTTTTTTCTAAGTTGGGTAAAACGTTTTCCATAACTTTTCCAATGTTAACGAGAGTTTATGTTGATAAGTGTTTAAGTTGGACTCAGTGTTACGAATGGTTTAAGAGATTTTAAAACGGTCAGGAATCGGTGGAAGGTGAGGTTCATGGAGTCAAGCCCAGGACGTCAACTGACGAGTTTCACGTGAATCAAGTTCGCGAAAAAGTGCAAACCAACGGCCGCTTAACCATTCGTGAGCTTTCAGAGGAACTGAATTTCTTTCGGGTCCGTTCCGAGAATTTTAACCCAAAATTTGAACATGCGTAGAGTTTCCCGTTTTCCGAGTTTGCAGAAACTCTACGCGTGTTCAAATTTTAATAATGTTGAAATAATTAAATGGAAAATCGAGCTGCAACGTGACCCCAGTGAGTGGTTACGTAGGATAACGATTGAAGTCAGGGTCCCACCCACTTTTTTATCAATTGTTTCGTGTTTGCAGCTGAAAATGAGCCGATAATGGCTCATAACATTCTGCTCTTTTAGTGTATTAATGTATTTTCCCTTGTTTACCCATGATTCAACTGTTGTCAAGGACGAACATTCTATTGAAATCAAATGTTTCTGCTCCCAGAGTAGTGAGTATACCTGGTTGACAAAATTAACGGTCTCTATAATTGTCATTACAAAACTAATCATTCATTCTTGGGGCGGAGTCCATCAATTAACCCTTTTTTGTCAAATTTTCCATCCCTATCAATGCAAATGGATCTCTCGTGGTAGCTGTGAAGATTTTTTAGCAGATAGCATGTGGTGATTTTGACGGTAGAGTACCGAATTCCAACTCTGCGAATTAAGGCAATCTAATGCTCTCGGTTGTGCTCCTCCCGTTGAAGGACATAACAGTTATCGTCGGTTGCCGGTTAAAGCACTCGGCTCCTGCAGCAATGTGTGTTGCTTGTTTGAAGTTGGGCAATTCACCGCGTGGAGCGCAGGTTGCGCCGCTCTCTGCCAGTCATTTCCACGATGAATATTGAGATAACCCATTGTTGTCGCGTGCTCCAAGTTTTCGACTAATCCGTAACGTAGAGCACATTTATCCGATGAACGCTTTTGCCCATGTATCTCGAAGATAGGTTGCTTTCACTCCAGTTGGGAGCCCTGTTTACCCATGCAGACCGTTTTATCCGCGGGTACTTATTTCCTTTTTTTTATATTTTTTTTTATTCTTTTGGACGCAGTAGATGGTTTTAAAGTGTGCAAGGAAGCACCCAGATCCGTAGATACATTTTGCCTAAAAACGTTAAAAAGGCTTAATTTCACTATGAAATTTATTCGCCTACAATTGTTATACATATTTAATTTGTAATATCGCCGGTAGTGTTGACAGACACTCTGCCACTACGCACCTCCATTTTTCATTCGCACTTGTTATTTTCTTTGTTTGTTAACCTTTGTGGGATGAAAAAAATGACCTTTCCCTTACATTTCTCTATCAATTTCTTAGTTTTCTTTTTTATAAAATTCACTTTCAAACGCTTCTAAAGGATCTTTTATGTAACTGAACTATTTTTGAAAAGTGTCCTCTCTGTAAGTGAATTTGTAAATGTGAACATAATTATTCCTCATTATTTCTGAAGCAATTTAAATAATGCGTTCCTTTGGAGGGTAACTTGGATCTAGAAAGAGTGGCCAAAGCTTTCATTTCGTAAAAGTATTACCGTTTGACTTCCGAAGTAAGTTACTTGCCTGCCATAACGCAACGCACAACGCGAACATAATATTTTGCACGTATTGTGCAGAAATTTACAGAGTTGTGACTTAATGAGGGCGGATCAAAAGAAAAAAAAAACACGTACTTTGCCCATTATAAATATCAACCTGAATGTCAGGGGTTTCAAAGGAAATACGTAGCACATAAAATCATTAGCTTTAATATTATTGTGTGTCATTTTTAACCCGTTGGGTTTTTTGGGTTGAGGGGGGGGGGGTGTATTCCTCGCGTTGATTTATATCTATGGTCTTCTTTTTATTTCGGAAGACTGGAAAGTTGAACATGGATTTTTTGGGAAACAGGTTATAGCGTAACAGTTGGCGTCGTGGCCCAAACGGAGGACGCATAATCATCGCGGTTGTTACATGAATTGCGTAGATTAAGCTCTGTACTTTATGCAATATGTTGCTCACTCGCTCTACTTCTCTCCAGTTTCGGCTCCCATTCATTTCCGTGGAGCAGCCGTGCAAGCTTGAGCTCATGAGCCGCCCCTCTTTTCAGTCGAGGGTTGGGATGAGTTCTTCATGTCCGCAAGTCAGTCAAAAAATTATTCCCGAAAATCCGTCATCAAATGCTCCAGGTCAACTATAAGTATAGCAAGAAAAACTTTGTTTTTGGTTACATTTAACTGCGAACGGGTTTAACCAACCATCGGCTGAGTTACTCACGTAACCCCTGTGAAGCATCACTATAAATTGGACAAACGTAACCAACACAACATGGAAATGGAGCAAATGGAAAGATGCGTTTTTATGACGGCGCAGTGAAACAACTATTCGTGCTTGTTGGATGTCCGTGTCGCATCTGGAAAATTGAAGGCGTGATGGCGCGACGCGTACATGAACTCGCTACGCTCTGCTCTACGCTGCGAGTGTAATGTCGCTCAGATTCGGGGAAGTAGTTAAAAACCCGGGAAAAGATCTAATTTGCGTTCTTGCACAGAAATTTTGTTAATAATTTTATCTAACTTAAGATCGGCATGTGTTGACTCTATGCTGACTTTTAAATGTCGCTCAAATTCGGGGAAACAGTTACAAAGCGAGGCCTGACATGACATGAGACAACATCTCAGATTTTTCGCAACATTATCTTCATGATACCGATCACTATCAGATAAATCCTCCCCCTTTGTTTCAGGTGGCATACACAATCATCTTACAATGTAACTATATTTCCGCTTCGGCACTCATAGTAATTGAATCGAGGACTCTGAAAATAAATGAGGTCTCGGAGCGGAGGAAAACGCCAGCGATCCAGATAAACTCATTTTCATGGGGCGAAGGACGGTGAATTAACCGCATTGAGAGTCTAAAGCCCGATAAATCATCCGCAAAGAGCAACCTTACACGAGGCTAATTTTTCTTGAAATCATCTTCCGAGAGTATTTAATTTAAGATAGGATTCCCTTTGGAGAGGGGCCGCAGATTGATCGAAAAAATATCAGCTTCTGTCGAGATTAAATGGAGCAAAATAGGGGTGCAGTGCCCTGCTCCCCCGTCGGCGCGCAAGCACTCGAGCCGGCCGCCCCCTCCGTTAGCGCTATCATCAGTGATATTACCTCCCGAGGCGGTGAGGGACAAATGAACAAGTCGACAAGTCAGCTCCTCCAGACATATTATCGTTATCTGAAGGGCCATGAATTGATATTTTTCCGGCCAACGGACATTATTGACCATTAGGGGAGTTCCCGTGTTAGTCGCTCTGTATTTTTACGGGCTCCTTAACTGTGAAAGTTTTCGGCGGGATCTCCGAATCGATTTCGCCGGCTTAGTGTCGCTGAATCCATTACAAGCGCCTTAATTCCGTGCTCTACAGATATCCTACAATCATTGGAAGAGTTCCTCTCGCACCTTTGTCGCAAAGTTATTCCTCGGTTACGAGAGTTCGTGTCTTAGTTAAAAGCGCGGGTACCGCTTTTCTTAGTCCCTTACGTTTTTACCACACATACGCGAACTCGTCTCCCGCACTAGAAGGACGAATATTATTTTAATCAATGTGTGGAGGTCGTTCGTTAATGAAACCGTTTGATGACAAATATTTTGAAAGTTTCAGTGTGATGTAGGTGTGCTATGATGTCCGAACGCTCGTTCAATTCTTTTCGAAACGTTGTTGTTTTTACACATTAAATAATCACATTTTTAAGGTCTCAGCCAGCTGAGATGTCGCGATGTTACATCGTCATACAATATTGTCGGGTAAAAAATTGCGGTAAATTGGATTTTATCTCATACATTTGCATTGAAATCGCGATTTTATCGACGGGGCTCATTGGAATGCTAGACAACGTTAAGTTACAGCACCAAGGGGGGATAAGGTGGCCTAACTTGGGTCGCCAGTTTAGGAGCCGCGGGTACCGGAGTATTCTTTCGTTCACTTTCTCTCCTCTTCTCCTCTGTCGCCTTCTTCTTCTGTGTGCCCATATTCGTAGCAACCGTTGCCATTAGGACTCAGTAAGGCAAAACTGAGGCACATTAGAGTGCCTTTGTAGGGAGAGTATGGACAAATCAATTTATGTAGTTCTTAGAGCCCTAAAAGGGCGACAACGTGTAAAACGAAAAGCCCTAGAAAAGTGCCGCTGCCAACCTAGGCATTTGAACGATTAATCAATATGGCCGACAGCGCTTTGTATACAAGCGTCTTCAAGGATTAAGACTTTGAAACTGAGAAAATTTATGAGAAATCAAAGTTTTATACGTGCTTTCATAATTTCAGAAACGACGGGGAGTAAGAATTGAGAAAATTAGTGCCTCTGGATAATTCGAGTTATAGGTTGGCTGTCCCTTTGGGCCCCAAGAACTACATGACCAGATCAACTCTAACCTCTAAATTTTCGAGTTGTCATTACCCTCCCTTTAAAAGAACTGTAAGGCACACCTGACCCAGCATGACCCCTCCGGGCCATAAAGAAAAGAAAACAAAAAAAAAACTTACGCCAGTTAATACCGGACTACACATGGGCATGCAAATTTAAACAAGCAACCATTCCTTTGGAAACAGGATAACTTACTTTTGCAACCTGCACTTTTTTCATTAGCGAAAGGCATAGTTTTTTGAACGCCTCGTCACTTCTTCCGCTAAATTTTTGATTTGTGTAAGTACCTCGAAGAAACACACACACAAAAAAAGGATACAATGGGACATAGATCCGTTACACGCAAGAGATATGGCAAAATATATGGAATTTCTACGTGTAAAATCGCACGAAAAGTCAAAGGGCGTATTGCAAAGTAACACAGAATACACAGTATTTGGATTTTTGTTCACACAGAATTTGAACTTGGAGGTGTGTATATATATATAAAGTCGCTTTATAACGCACTCTGGCGTTCTACGACACCCAAACGCCACATATGCCTGTCTTCCCAGAGGTTATCGGGCAACTGACACCGCAACATCTCTTCGTCAACGCCCTGCCGCCAACCCTATACGGGACGTCCCCGTCGCCTCTTCCCAGGTGGTACCCAATCCAAAACTTGTTTGGGCAACCTCTCCTCCGACATTCTTTGCACATGTCCATACCAGCATAACTGCCTGGACAGTGGACATGACGTCGTGCACGATATCTTTCTCCACCTTCATCACCTGGCGAATTCTCTCATTACGTCCATGTTAGGTTCGTCTTGGAGGTGTGTGCTAATGTTTTTAATAAGGTTGGAACCATCAAACATTACATCGAATACGTACCGCAGCAATCCCAAAACGATATTTCAAAAATTTCAAGCATGACGAAGCCACATAATGAGCGATTAAGCAGCAAATACAGAATACTCTTTTCATTTTACTCATCCCAGATCTGGTACTCGTCTTTCTCGATAGGGCGCGGTAGTCTAGGCGAATATTGCGACAAGATGGAGTATACTCGCAGGGTGTCTACAAGTCCGGGTGCGGAAGTACTGAAATAAAGCGGAGATTCCGCAAGGAGGTCCGGAATTTTTTTCATTTTCTGTCATTTTTGTTGCGCATTTTAAGCGAGAAATTCAAATCTTTGAAATTTTTCGAATTTCGTCAATCGGGGGTACTGAAAAACTACTGAATTTTTCTGTTAAGAAGGCACTGAATTTCTCGGGGATGTACTGAAAAAGTAATGATTTTTCGCCAGCCCACTTTAATAGACACCCCGACTCGCTTGGATGTCCATGATCCTAGAGATTTCATCGCCGAAAAATCAAAAGAAACGGAAACTTAATTTCAAAATATCGCAGTACCTCCGTCATAAAATGCTACTTGGGCCCCGGCAAGGGAACGACGATCGGACGTCAACACTTGTAGCTGACGTCGCGTCGAGATTGGGGAAAGATTTCGGGGGCTATCGGCGGTCGGGCGGGCGCGGGGTGGGGCTTAGGGCGTAATCCGAGGCCCGATCACGCGTGCACTTTAGCTCGACAATTACGTACACGCAGCACAAAGCAAACGCCGCCGGTGTTTGCCGACTCGCCAGAGCGCCCGCACCGCCCGCCGCTCGGCACGGCTCCGCGCGGGTATTCCCGCTGGAACCGGCAGCGACGCCCGGGCCCCGGATCGGCGAAACGTTAGCGTTGTGTAAACAGGATGGAAACAGGATAAAAGCCACGCGAGAAAGAGCCCGCGGCGCTGAAGCTAAGCAGGCAGGCAGGCGATCGAGGTCGGAAAATTCGTAGCCGCCACCCGTTGACAAATAAGACGAATCAGTGTTTCTAACCCTCCGCCCCCGCCGAAACCGAGTCGAGACGTGCATCGCCGAGGAATCGGCCTCTGGGGGTGGAAATAACTCCACCTCGGAATTTACCTGTTACGCCAGGTTGACTAGCGAACACAGCCGCTAGGCCGAGTGAAAATTACTTTATATCACCGTACACAGTTGAACATTTCCCGGTTCGGTGTCATTCCTCGAAATTTCGGAGTACGTATTACGCCAACAGATTTGCTGACCACTTAAAACTGTTCCGTCGCGTTCTAAGAGAGATTGATGGAAGTGGTTCAGAATTGTTTCTTTTAAGATTTCACAGAGACGGTTTACGGTAATTTTTTTAGGCAGGAGATGAAGATAAATGTGACTCACTCCATTTTTTTAAAAAAAATTTCACGAAAAATTATAGTAAATTACTCGTTTTTACAAACTTTTGAAACTCAAATGTAGTAATTTTTCTTTGAATTAATCGGTTTTTGAAGGCACACGATTTCAAAAGCTTAGCATAATCGTGTTTTTTTCTTTCTACATTGTTCTTATTATGGGCTTGTTGAAGCACAAAAAATAATTTTGAAGTAAGCCGATTTTCGTCTAATGCAAGGTTGATTAGACGCACTTCTACTCTAGTTAAAAACATTCCCACAGAGTGTAGTTGAAGATATTGTATTAGAATGTTTTTGATTTTACAGGCCCTTTAATTTCTATAAATATCAAGTTGGAATGGTAAAATAACCGTAAATTTGTAATATGTAACAAAGCGATAATATCTTACTGCGTATCGTTTTCATCCTCACTGCTTGTGAGGCTCAAAAATGTTGATGTATTGGGAGTCTCTTTCACTCGTGATTTTTTTGAAGCATCAATTTTTGGAGTAATATTTTTCCTTTTTGCATCGTAACTGAGTCTCGTTTTCATCCTCACTGCTTGTGAGGCTCAAAAAAGCTGATGTATTGGGAGTCTCTTTCACTTATAATTTTTTGGCAGTATCAATTTTTGGAGGAATTTTTTTCCTTTTTGCATCAAAACTGAAATTAAAAAATGAGCTATGAACTATCAGGAGTTAAAAGCATATTGATTGCGCGAGACGCACGGGTCATAAGACTGTAAGTTGAAATTAGACGTGGGTTAAAAATCAGCGTCAAGCTGAAAATCTCAACACAGAGGGAAAAAGGTGATATGAGCACAATGTTTCATCAAAGAGCTACGGTGTTTGGTGCAACACTAGTAACAGTCATTCCAGAAGGCAGCTGCAGGCAACTTCGGGCCTTCTTGGACCAATTTTCAGTGCAGCGCAACATCGTGAATTTTCTGCTCTAAAATGTTAAGTTCGATGGAACGAAGAGAAGATCGTCTTGAAAGACAAGACCTGTATCAACACAAATGTCATCTTTGATGGACCATGCCCATTTAACACAATCCGGGACTAGCTTTTTATAATCTGGCCAACCACTCAAGTACAAGTGTTTGCGTTACTATGTGTTACTTTTCTTTGTGTCTGGTCAACCTGAAGGACTCGCTGATTTTCAATACAGAGTCTTGACATTGGGAAAACCAACAAAAAAATCAACCAACAGCTCGTGTTACTTTGTGCTTTACTTCCTAGATGAACAAAAGATTTTCTGTTTTTTCTCACCGGGCACGCTTTTTGTTCAAGTATGCAAATAGTCAATTTGCTGTGAAAATTCAATTTGTCATCTGATAACGCCGACCTTGTATTGGTATGAAACTTGAATGCCAGAATTGGCCGGACGATACGGCGAGTGTTAAGAATTGGAATGCATTTTGCCATTAAGGGCTAGATTTTCTGGCTCAATTTAGGGACAAAGCACGTAACATTAGTTTCCGCACACACCTGAGCGTTTTTACGGGTGCACCATTGTAGTTCCCAATCTCAAAATGTACTCGAATGACCGATGACACAACGATGATCAATTGCCTTATCGGTGTACCTTGTGCTGATTTTTTCAGCTACATAATGTTTGAATGCGTGATGTTGGCGTTAGTAATTTAAGTAAGCCTGCGGACAAAGACCAAGGCAAACACTAATTATCTCTGAGAGGGCGCAGTAACAACAAAGATTGCTTTTTCTCCATGCGTTTGAAGTTTCTACAATCGAGCAAGAATTCTGAGAAATAATGAATACGACCCATGACTAAATTTTAAACTTCAGCAGACATCAGTTAATACGGCTCCTGGGGGAGGCTACGTCTCTCCTTCAAAAAATATATTTCTAGCGTTAAAATTGTCATTCTCATTTTTCCTAAGTCAATAATGCTCTCATGGCCTTGCATTTACATTTCTTTTCTTCATTCTAGTGTTTCATCCACAATTTCGACAACTTATTCGGTGGATCTCTGCTTTCCCATCTTTCGGATTATTGTCTTTCGCATGTCTTACACGGATGAGCATCTAATTCAGGCGGGCACACCCTCGATTTCCGAGGGAATAAAAAGCTTCTAGACCCGGCAGAAACTTAAGTTTCCGCGGCGCCTGCGGCGGGGAGAAAACATCAGAAACCTTTCATAATCCTTTCTGCGGGAAACATTCATTTTGATGACGCCGTGTCTCGGCTAGGACGTCCCGAGCGACTTAAGTTTCGCGCGAGCCGTTGTCGCTCGATTTTTCCCCGGTTTGAAATGTAGCTTTTAGGGTTAAGTGACGAGGCAAATGATAAATGGTCGGCGACGTCGCTCATCGCGACCCCGACTTGAAAGCACTTTTTGCGCTCCATCGTGCAGACCGGTAATCACCGGGGCTCCGTCCCATTGTAATCGGTTTTTTTCGCGGATCGGCTCGATCGGATCGTGCTTCCGCCGATATCCCTATCAACCGCCACCGCTAAATACATTTCCGCGTCTTCCAACGGAAGTCACCGTTTTATTCTGCCTCAGCTCACGTGTGGTGCGCTCCTCCCCTAGGGTTTCAGATGTTGAGGTGAAGGATATCCCTCTGCTAGGGAAGTTGGAAGCTTCTTTAGTCGACTTTTCCAAAATGGAAACATTTATTTTGTTATTTATTTTTTTTTTAAATGAAACTCTGTATTTTTTGCGGTGTGGACAGCACTGGAAAAAAAAACACATTGGATCTTGAGTCCAAATTGTTAAAAACATCGACAAGTTAAAGTACTCTTGATTCAATCAGATTTAAGATTATATCAAGAACCAAGCCTCTCAATTTGAGCGGATTTCCTTTTGATTTAAGCTTAAATCTGCTTGAATCGAGAGTCCTTTTGCTTGTCAATGTTTTCAAGAGTCTGGAATCTAGATCCAATGTGTTTTTTTTTTTTTTTTTTTTTTTTTTCCAGTGAGCGTTAAGCAAAAAGGAACCAAGCCGCATCAGCTGTGTAGCCAAAAATGGGCTACAATGTAGCTCGACCGAAAATTTGCTTCTCGGTTATTTGCGTATGGATTTGCCTGTCACTTGGAACCTAGTGGTATTTTGGCATGAGTTTGAAATCTCAGCCGCCATTTTGACACTTTTGGTATTTTTTAAAATCCAACTCCAAATTCGTTTTTCTCGCGTTGAAATACCATCCAGTACAGAATTTTAGGCAAATCCATCCATCGACTTAAAACCTAGGTGTCAATTTTCGGCCGTCTTGAACTTTAACCGGCCGCCATTTTGAAACGGTTTGAGATATTGACCTTTGAGTTAGCGCGAAAAATGTTCTTTCTTTATGAACGAGGTACCACGAAGGAGGTCTTCCCATTTGAAAAAAAGTCGGGGTCCGTCTCTCCCCCCCCCCCCCACAAAAAAAAAAAAAAAATTAAGGAGGTGATGAAGTAGCTCCCTTTGACCTAGGATCATCCTCCAAGTTTCAAATCTCCACCTCAATTAGGTCAAAAGTTTGAGGGAGGGGGGGATTTTTCGGACACCCTGTACATTGTTCAGCAAAATACTACTATTTATCACGTTTATTTCTTCTCTTCCAGACCCCTAAGATCTTATTTTATTCAGCATCTTATTTATTAGTCATGTTATACTGAAAGCTACTGTTTTTCGAAATTATATCTCTCTCTTTGTTTTTCGAGAGAGAATATTACGATTCGGGATTAGCTCTTTTCAATATATTTCAGCGGTGAAGATATGTGCTTTTAACTGCATTCAAGAATGTCTTGGTAGCCCGTGATTTTCATTAGCCCAATCCGGCAAAACGGGTGACGAGGCCGTTTTGTAGGCAATCCGGGGGCCCAATCCAATACAGAAGCCGATCCTCCTCCCCAACACACCCCCCCCCCCCCCCGCCCGAGCGCTCTTCTCAGCTTTGTCACTTTTATTGGCTTTCCAATGTACTCGCTTTCCCTCGCATGCATTTTCCTCCTAATTGATTCCTCCACTCCACAAACAATACACATTTTTCCGCGCGCTTCCAGGCCTCACCCTACCCCTCTCCTTTTTTTCCGAACGTGCACGGTTCTGATTACATTCATGAGTGGTTTGTTTGTAGACACTGAATTTATTGCGGCGCGCTCGGACAGTGAAATTCCAGCTCTCCCGTCGGCGGGGGAGGGAGCCGATGACCAACTTATTTGTGGCATTTCCATTACTCAGTCCATAGTTTTTTGCGTTTTTGTTTCGTTTTTTCATAATTTAATGGAACAAAGCTCGCCGAACAAAACGAAGAATGCCGCGCAAATTTTAATTTCCAAATTCTGTGAATTCGGAGGGCTAGCCGCGATTTTCTGATTCGTTTTTTGACCGACTAATTCATCAATTTTTTCTGGTACACAGATATCCTGGGATCCTTAGAATGTCATTACTACTGATAATATGCCTGCACACATAAGCAACATACCGCAAGATTACCAGTGGTCTTATCATAGATATTTTCTGATGATATTAAATTAATTTTTAATTACTATTAATTATGAATATGAATTTTGTACAAAATGCCGAGTGATATTTGCCATCCACTATCTTAAAAAACCAAACCAATTATATCATTCATGATAAGCCAATGATTACCTCTCTTCTTCCTCCTCAGCAATCGGTGGAACAGAATTCGTGAGTAATCAAGGGAAAACCTAAGCTAGCCAGATATGGCAGTCCTCAAAATAACAAGCCCTGAATTATTTGTCAACGTACTGGAATTGACGTTTACCAATGCATGGCTGAGGCGAATTTCAAAATAAAATTATAGCCGGGATTGGCTCATGCTGGCGACATACGGAATGGTTACCTCCCTCAAGAAGTAGGTTTGAGTTCTCAGACACCGAATCAGAATCATGTTTTGCATCGGAATAGTTAATATCTACACAGCATTACTCTACGAAGGAAGATTTCCTTAAACCGGAGGAATTTTTATGATCTCAGTCCGAACCTGCTAAAGTAGGAATGGGCCTGTTGCAAACTTTTGCTAGAGCAAAAATAAGAGTTGTTTCTTATAGATAATGCCTCGAAAATCACGATGAGCGCATCAGCAAAGTCTGAAATGCACTCATAACTTCACAGTCTGCGTAAGAAATTTGCGGTTTTTTGAGCTTCCCGCTTCAAAAACGATACTACGGCACAGGTGAACATTTTGTAAGAGGAGTCGTTCCATCGTCGGCAATAATCATCATGGCCGACGCCAATCCGCCAAAACACGTTTGATGGGACGAGATAACATCTGAACAGCATTAGACCAGATAACAATCGGTGTGTTAACGTTCACATTTTCCACGCCCGAATTGATTGACCTTGAACTCTCCTCGAATTACGCGCGGAACTGCGCGCAAGCGTCGGCCATGATGAATATCGCCGACGATGGAGCGACTCCTCTAACAAAATGTTCACCTGTGCCGTAGTATCGTTTTTGAAGCGGGAAGCTTAAAAAAACACAAATTTCTTACGCAGATTGTGAAGTTATGAGTGCATTTCAGACTTTGCCAATGCGCTCATCGTGATTTTTGAGGCATTATCTACAAGAAACAACTCTTATTTTTGCTCTAGCAAAAGTTTGCAACAGGTCCATTAAATGTCCGGGACGCTTAATCGACGGAACCCCAGGCTCCTCCAAAAAGCAAAGAATCCGACGGGTTCGACTTTTCGCCCGATCAAACACAGACCGACAAAACCAAGTCACAAATCAGCTTAGATGGGTTAGAAATATGCTTTACAGCATAGCATGACTTGCGACTCCAAAAAAATTGGACTATGTTTAACAGACTTGCCTTTAGTATACGCTAAGGCTACATTGGCTCCAACTCCCCGAAAGGAGAGAGGAAACAATTTCTCGGTTTCCGTTACCTTAAGAGCGGAATCAAGCTGAGTAGCTTCGAGTCCAAGGCTAAGATATCTCTCATCCAAACCATCACGACCGCGGGTTGCAGTCTCACCCTTAACTACCTTAGAACTAACGTTCTCACGGTAGCTATCTTCGCGTCGTTGGCGCGAGCCACGACCACCACGAGGTTTAAAGGAAAACTCTCCGCGTTTAGCGGAAGGACCTTCGCTCGCAGCCGGAGTGTCACTGTCTGATAAAGGCATATTCGGGACTTTTAAAATAGTTATTGAGTAGTAACTATCCAACGGCGATGGGAACAAGATGCTTAAATTGTCATATCTTCGATAAGATTCGCCACTTTTTCTCCCGGTAGAACTACTAAAGAAAGAAAGAAGAAGAAGAAGAAAAACAGACTTGACTCACCGAACGGGCGCGAGGCCTTACGTCCAATGCAGGCTATCACATTGCTTCACCCAAGTCCAACATCTTCACCGCTCCTGAAAAAGATTTACACGCCGTTCCCCCCAAAATCCTTGCATTAGCTCTTCCTATGTGCCAGGTCAACCTCAACGTCGCCCCTCAACCTAAAGTTTGTCCAACCTGTTCCACCCTCAGCACCTACAGTTGAAACAATGTCCAACTTGCTGACATATGTCCTGCCCCTGCAAATTTGTACCGCGTGAACAGATCGGCCCGATATCCCGGACTGAATTTGACAAAAAACCACTGTTTGTCAAACCGCCGTCAACACCTACGGATTCCACCGATTGCTGAGGAGGAAGAAGATTAGCTCTCTTCTTATTATTACAATCAATGAACTGTCGCGTTTAGTCCATGGTTTAAAC
This sequence comes from Bemisia tabaci, assembly GCF_918797505.1. Lineage (NCBI taxonomy): Eukaryota > Metazoa > Arthropoda > Insecta > Hemiptera > Aleyrodidae > Bemisia > Bemisia tabaci. The sequence continues at coordinate 44,374,063 of NC_092798.1, forward strand.
AAAACATTAACTCCCGCTAAAATTTATCGGAATCTTAATGAAATGAACGTTTCTCATTCCAAATTTGGCGCATGGGAGCACACACTGGGAAAAAAAGTCAGGACCTTGTTGACGTAGGAGGCGTTAGATCCGTGATTTGGTTTCTTCCTTTTCTTCTTGAGAGCATCGGGGCTGCTTGCAATTCCCAACCGCTTCTTGACACTCTTTCGAGGACTTTTCTCCCGATCTTGAATCTTGAGAGCGGGGATCTGTCAACCGTAACTCAAACTCGATCTTGAATCATGATAGCGGGGATCTGTCAACCGTAACTCAAACTCGATCTTGAATCTTGATAGCGGGGATCTGTCAACCGTAACTCAAACTCGATCTTGAATCTTGATAGCGGGGATCTGTAAACCGTAACTCAAAGTACAATATCTGAAAATTTCAAGAGAAAACATTCATAAACTAGCTTAAGAATGAATGTTTCCTAGGGGGAAATTTGGCAACAATCGGGTGTTCATATGCCGTTTTCCCTTGGCATGGCCCTATAAAGGGCTCCTCGAGACTCTTGGACATGGCCGTATTTCCAGCTCCGCGCCGCCTGCCGCTTCCTCGTAGGCCAACCGCCCAACGAAGACGTCTTAACAGATTTCCGTCGGTGTTCTTGAAAATCGTGCACCAATACGTACTTTTTCGGCGGCCGGGGTGAACGAACAAGGAGGAGATTCTAAGCGAGGTACGAATTTTAAGCTTTCAAGACGGTCCTAGCGCGGCTGAACGTTCACTGGAAAAAAAATCGCTTGGATTTAGAGTCCAGACTCTTAGTAACATTGACAAGAAAAAATACTCTTGATTCAATCCGATTTCTCCTTGAATCGAAGAGCCGAGCCTTTTGAATTGGGCGGATTTCCTTTTGATTCGAGATAAAAGTCCGATTGAATCAAGAGTATTTTTTCTTGTCCTAGGTCTTAAGAGTCTGGACAGATCCAAGCGACTTTTTTCCAGTGCAAGTTAAATAATTCATATTGTAATATTCACCTTTTTTTTTTTTTTTTTTTTTTTTTTTTTTTTTTTTTTTTTTTTTTTTTTTTTTTTTTTTTTTTTTTTTTTTTTTTTTTTTTTTTTTTTTTTGATAATTGGAATTCTCATAGACCTGGCAAGAATTCAGGTTATTACTGTCAATGAAATATTTATGAAATTTTCTTATCGATCAATCTAATCGGACTTTTTTGCCCATTGCTCAGTGGTCTTACGTAAATGTCAAAAGGTGAACGCTCGGAGCTTTGGTAGACTTGGAGGGTTGTTTTCGGCGGCGGGCTGGCAGCGCGGGCCTCCGGTTGAACATTGGAGTAATTATTGATGCAGCTCACGGAGCCGGAATCCGAATTCAAGTTGACGTAGACATTTCCGTGAATGTTATTAAAATGGCCGCCTGATATCAAAACCAGGTGCTCGGCTCGTCGCTCGACACAATATGTTCTTTACGGCCCGTGTCACCAGACGCAGACCTCAGCTTCCGCGAGAGGGCGCTTCAGTCGTCTGGTGCCTGTGCGAAAATGCTGAGAGGCAACTTCCCGTGGCAGGGAAATAGCAGGAAGTCGCGCATTTTGTGAGAAAAATTGAATCCATGACGAAAGTAAGGTAAAAATCGACTTTTTGAATGAATATAATGGTTTTAATGAATATTTTCCGTGAGGAACCGATTCATCAGTGGCGTGGCGTGCTTTGAGATACATCGATATTTCCCCATTTGAAACTGTGGTAAAGGATCGATCATTAAGGTTTTCGTAGCGAACGCCCTTTTTCTCGATCCTTTTCCTTGGGTCTAAAGGGCAGATTAATCGATATATCGGAAAGCACGCCATGCCACTGGGATTCATTGCACCCGGAAGCGCACTTCAACTGCACATCCACTTGTGAAGTCTTTCTTGCGAAAGCGAAAGTACTGTTTCCGAACGCAAAAACTCATCGATCATTTTGACAATTTGAATCCGATATTTTGCGTTCGGATTGTTACAGTTTTATTTCATGGTTTTTGAAGTAGAATTTTTGGGAAGAATACAGCTGAAATACGCTCCTGAACTGAGTTGATCCGTGGTTGCCAACAATTTCAAATGAAACCAGCAATTGCGAGAAATGTGTTCCCTCGTTGTGTGTTATTTTTGTAGTAGATTTTCCACAATCGTAGTAGCACCATTTGGTAACAATTATAACCGCAGTCCACATCTATCATGGATCCACTTATTTTTATGACTCATTCATATCTAAAATTATCTTTTCATTTTTCAATCCTATCAACTCATTCGTAATCAAGTTTTTTCCCGTGAATTCTTCTTATGTTGATGCTAGGATTCATGACTCTTCTTCCGTTTCGTTTCTCGTGAGAAAAAGAAAGAGACATGCAAACGGTCATTTACGTCAATTAAACGTTGAGAACTGGATCTAAAATTCATCGGAATTACTTACTTCATACTTCGCATTCGATCAGAAATGCTGCTGTTTATCGCCAAACTGGTTTCTTGTCATCCGTTGCTGATCCACCGAGGATGAGGCGATGGTACTAGAAACAATTATGTTATTTGGAAGTTTCTGCCAAACGGAACTAGGTGCATTATGACGTGAGCCTTGTTATGCATACATCCCCATGGATCTTAGGACTCATGTCTTGATGCACTTAGTTCCGATTGGCAGAAATACGTCTAATTTTGATTTGAGCTCTCCTAATGACTCTTCGACATCATCGATGCTTAATGCAGTAGCGTCACTTCTGTCTCTCTGCTCTTGTACATCCATAGCTTCTCATCGACCCATTCTCTAATGATTCGTGGCAAACAAATTTGGCGTCTGCTGTTTAATGGATTTTCCGCTAGTCCTCAGTGTAAAAGTTTAAATAAATTCCTGTGTGTTTTAATCGTAATCACGTCATGAGAAGAGGAAGCAAGAAGACAGCTTACTAATCTTGAAGAATAATCAGTATGCCGGGCATGTGCGAATAGACAGTTGGACTCTTCTTTACGACAAAAAACCAGGAAGGATGAAAAAATCCGAGGCTATTTCCCTCGCGTCCCGAAACTTTTATGACGGATCAACGGAGGTAATCCTGTATCGGTGACCGCGGTAATCCGCGCTGGTCTCTTTTAGACACGATCACAGTCAGCGTCTTGCGGGCAATTCGGGATTCTTGAGCACGATTTTTTTTTCGCAGGAACCTTTATTATATTTTTTGACGGCACTCCATTTTATGTTCAAGAACTGTCCAATCAACCTTAAGACACACCAAACTCATGAACATGTCGGTGATTGAGCTGTGATTATGGAAGGTCTAACGTTAATTTCAATTGAAGTTCCCTAGATACCCGAATGACTCAAACAGCGCGATGAGAAAAGGATAAAAAATAATGAAATGACGAAATCAAATGATACACCGCGATTAGGAAAACAAATAACTTGAATACAATCATTGAAAATTATAAAACTTGAATATAATCGTCTCGTGTATTTCTTACCTGAGACTTGAATACAATCATCGGAAAATAAAAAAAACCTGAATATAATCGTCTCGTGTATTTCTTACCTGAGACAGTTACGCCTGGAAGTCGTTATTGGTATTTTCTTAGCATCCTCCTCTGACTGAAAGCAACTCCAGCGAAAAATTGTCTTATTTTGATGCGCAGTGTTTTAGTTCGTAATGAAGCAGGGAAAGTGCGGGCGGTGGGAAAACTTGAAATGAAACTTGGTACTTATCACATGATATCTCTCCTTAACCGTATTATAAAACTTTCCCGAACTTATTTTTGAGTGCGTCGTCACCGCTAACTGCGGCGGGAGCTGCAAGTTTTGAGTCGAGTCCCATACTCCTCGGGAATTAGAATCGGTTCCGCGCACTCGAAGAGCAAATTGCGGTATAAACTCATTGATTTCTTTTATCATATTTTTGTGAAACGCACTGCTGCAGTCGCACTCTGGGCTACGGTTTCAGGGTAGCGTGACAGGAGCCGTCCTGCGCCCGCCTTTGAAATGCACGTGTAGCAGGGAGAAAAAACTCTTTTGAGGGCCTAAAGAGAATACCTGTCGTCTCTAACGGTGCCTTGCCTTTGATTTTTATACGTTCAGTTGTTTCCCTGGTGATTGCTGTATGCACATTGAAAAGTTTATTCATGATGGGCGGACCCAATGTTTCCTCCTGAAATCTAAGGCAACCAACAGCTAATGAGCGGACCCAGTGTTTCCTGTAGTACTTGATTTCTTTTCATTAAGGACAGCTAAAAGATGTTAAGTAGATTTCAACTGAAACTTTAACTTGTACTGCCTGGATGTGCATCACTTGAAACAACTTTGCCTAGAAAAAGCAGTTGTTGATCTAAGAAATCTAGGCATATGGAAATAAGTAATATGTTCTGATTCGATTTGTAAATACTGAGAATCTACCCCGTGGGTGGGTGTCAGCAATGATATTCATGTCGCAAGAAAATGATGGGCCAGCCTATCGATTAGAGAGCGGGTCATGGCTTTTGTGATCGGAAAATTCGGTCTGAAGACCCTATTGGGCGCGGCGAATGAAGGGGTCCGACATGCTTTGCAGCCTTCTCTTCTGGATCTCATACTTAACTCTGTGTCGATAGCTCTTCCGCGACTTCCTGTTCTACGTAGTATGAGATAAAGGGGCGACCACTGTTCAGGAGCAATGCCTGGCAGAAGTTTCTTTCTGAGAAGTTGCGTTTGACTTCTTTGGAGTTTGATAATCGTCGCCCTTTCCAGAGAATTTGGCTGCCAGTTTATTATTAAATACTTTACACAACATAGTTTTAAACATTGGTTTTAGTTTCGTCTCACCTGTTAGCTTCAGCTCCAATTTCTGCAAAAAGGAACGGGGAAGGAATAAAGTTTCAGGTCAGTAACTATGTACCTTCGACTCCTTGAAAATACCCGTATTTTTTTAACACCCCTTGTAATTTTTCTTTTTTAAATATCATATTATACTGATGTACTGATTTTTAAGTTTAACGAGGTGTCCGGTCAGTTCGTAGCCACCGATTCCCCGCCGGACAATTTGTCGCGGGACTTTTCATCGCTGCCCAGTTCCCCGCGTGGCAACTTCATCGCAGGACAATTCCCCGCGTTTGATTATCATTAGCAATATTTTTTTCAGTAGTTATAAACAAAATTTTCCCTCACACTCAATCAGGCCTAGGACTGACCGAAGGATCAACCACAAATCTCAGGGATGGTTGTATTCTTCGGGCATGTTTAAAAATTTCGATTATAATGCTGTCTTAAAATATTAAGTAAAACTTACAAACCTTATAAAATACACTATTCAGGATGCTCTATTTGCGTAATTAAAATCAATTTCACGTAATTACACGGACAATTCGATGTTGTGGGCAATTCCGCGGAGGTAGTCCAAAGTTGAGCGGTCCTACTGTTGAACTGTCCTAGACTCTTTTCTTCCATACCCAAATTCAAGCATCATAATGAAATTCACAATATAAAGTGGACATGTCAAATAAAGGTATTTATTTCTGATAACCTTTCTGGAGACACCACGAATGCTTGGTTTGTGAAAGTATGAATAATCCTCGAGGATGACGATGGAAAAATTGCAATTTTTCGTTTTCGTTAAACACCACAGTCTCCTTCTTCGTCGGGAATCAGGCGACACATAAGAGTTTAAAAACGTAGAGAAAGTCTGTTTCGATCTTGTACCTGATTTCCTTTGAAGAGGCGATGCACTCGTTCTTCTCCTGCAAGGTCCAGCCAGGCTGATTCGGCCTAAAAAATGCGGTATTTCTTTTCATCCGCTGCCAACTTTTGTCGTTCTCGAAGCGTATCTTCTACTGTTCTATCTGCGAGAGAAATTATACGATTAAGTTCACATCAATTACTTACACTCTTTTGAAATTGCTTTCCCCTTTCTTTTCTTTTCCACGAATAAACAGAAACATGAATATATCCGATGACACCAAAATGCATATCAAACTCAGTTTATAAAACCAATTTTACCTCTGTCGGGAAACTCGTTCGGAACGGCTGTTAGTTGTAACAGTTGTATTTTTAGAAATGAAGGATAGAGGCAGAATATAAGAAAAGGATCACGATTAAAGATATATAAAACCGAAAGAACACGAATACGAGAAAACAAAAATCTTTTTCAAATGAAATTTACACTGGTCTGTCTCCGCAAACTTTTTGATAATATGGAGCGCGTGGGAATTTTGTGGAGATAATGCCGTTCTATGTAAATGATACATCATGGGGGAGGGGGGGGGGGCGGGGCGGGTTGTCAGGTTTTCGTCAGTGTTGGGTGACAAGATGGCGAGAGAGAGAAACAAAAAAATCATCTCCTCACGTTTACTAAAGGCAAGGGAGAAAATTCAACAATTTTTCACTGCGTCTCAATACTCCAAGACTGATACTGCTGATAATGAATTTTTGAAAGGCAAAGAGCGCTGAGGAGGGTCGGTGACCGTCCGGTGACGAGTAGGTGAAGAGGGCCCACATCATTTCCAAACAATTGCAAATAAGAAATGATGGCAATGGCGCCACCTTTATTTTTAGTCAACTAACAATGTAATTCGGCGGAACAACACAGATATTAGGAACAAACTTTATAAACGTGGCAAAATTCACAATACTTAAACTTTTGCTGAATCACACTTAAAAATTAGTGGTCATTTATAGACTAAGCCTTGTCTGATGCTCCAACTGTTGATGTTTGAAATTTTGTGTTTTGGCCGTGGTGTGGTTTTGTAGTTCAGTGTTCGAGGCTAGTTTAGAATGAAACTGATTTTAGATTTATCATCCCTGGATTTCACTAACTTACTCCTCACGTATCCAGACTCTAAGAAAGACAAAATCTGATTTACAAAAAAAAAAAAAAAAAAAAAAAAAAAAAATCTGATAATAATCAGAGATCCTTAGTCTGCAGGAGTCAATCCTTTAAGATCTTTCTCACATTTCCTGAATATTTAATTCACTGAAGATTTCCGAGTACTAAATCATCAGAATGAGTGGAGAACGCAGGGCGATGCCAATTTCACAAACTTCGGAGAATACAAGTTTCCGCAACTTGTTAGAAGACGTCGACCAAGTTGAAACACATTTAGATTTACTTGAACCGCCTTACAACCCTAATGGAATATCCAACTTATTGTTAGATTATGACCATAATGCAGATAGGGTAACTCTAGTTATAAAGCGAATAATAGATGAGTCTCCTGATGTGAAAATAACGTTTGAAAAAAAAAACTCTGTAGATAAAAACATCGAAATCTAATGCCCAGAAAACTGCCCATGGTGTCGATTTGATGTGAGAGACTTCAGAATCGAAAGATACCAAAGGGGTCATAAACTTATTTGATCAAGATCGACAATCACCAAATATTCAAGCACCATCATGCATGACCTTCAATACACCGACATTTCTTATGGGAAAACCAAATATTTGTACCAAGTCATACTGGCAGTTGAATATTTGTCAGGCGGGAAAATTAACATCAATAAGATGCGCAGTGACTGACCTGGTCTATACACAAATAATGCAAAAATAATTTAAAAACGCAGTTCAATAAAGAGCGGCAGGATATTATGAATAGGTATTTCCCAACATTTTTATAAGCAGAAAAGTACGCATAACTATACAATGAGTGGTTACATATGGTTATGCTTATGTACTTTGCATCGTTACATTTGGTTTCCTGTGGCAACCTAAATAATACATTTTAATCAATGAAAGGAAAAAATGGCACATGCCTGAAGAAATTAAATTTAAAAGATGAATTGCCAACAGCTGAAAACTCAAACAACTTAAGAGAAAGTGACTAGTTACCAAATAGATTGAGGTGAACAAATCAGGAAAACAGCCCACAGACGGATATTTTCAAAATTGGAAAAAAACCACACTATTCCTATTTTTAAGGAATGCAAAATGCAACCTTGGTTTTCCAACTTTGTCTTCATTTCAAAATCATGGCGCCTGCCAGGGATAGTGACATCCTTCTCATGGTAATAGAAATTCACAGTATCCTTTTCCTGTATTTTCCATTGTAACTTTGAAAGTTTCATAGTCAACATTGTTTCAACATAGTTTCGACAACATAGTCTCATAGACGACAACGTCGCGCAAGTTAATACACCGTACCCTACTCCTCAATTCATTAAACATGTCGACAACGAGGCTTACGAGAGGCAAAATTACTACAACTACTGCGTTCCTAACGATAAAAGGAACTACGAAGGAGTTCGTTTTGCCGCACCCCGTCGGAAGTCTAAGGCAGAAGTTTCTTCCTGCGCGGATAAGCTTCGTTGCCGCCAAATGTTCCTGCTTAAGTGACTGTACCTGCGGGTCCAAGAGCTTTGCCGCTTACAGTAATCTGGAAACATTCATAAAGAATCAGAAGAATTGGAAATGGACTTGTGATGCTTACCTGTCGACGCGTCCAATGTGTCTGGTGTGACGTTGTGTTCCACCCCGAAGTCATTATTAAGGCATCTGCGTGTCGCCTCGCTTCGATAGAAGCCCTCCGTTAGTCCTCTTAATACTTCCACGAACACATCGTTCGCAAGAACCGTGTAGTCTGTGTAATTGTGGAAAAGTCTTGAGTCTATTTTAATTCTAAGGGTGCGGAGACCTTTGGTTCTCCGTAATTTTTGATAAAATGCCGAACTATTTTTTTTTTTTACTTTTTTTTACATCTACTGGCAAACATGAAACATTGAAACAAGACGTTGCTGTGGGGTATTCTCCATCGATGAATCTAATTCTAGGTTCGTCCGAATATGATATCGCGGGTAATGCGGTGGACCCTGTTGCAAACGCCAAAATATTGGCAAAAGTTGATGTAGATTTTCCATTTAAAATAGAGATAGGAAACTCTTTGTGAAAAGTGGTCTGAAATTTGTCAAGCTCTCTTCGCCAAATGGTTTATAACCATCTCCCTTCAATCAATTACACGGGTCCCAAAAATGTACATTATTTTTCAGATTTGCCATTTTTAGAGATGATTTTCCTCTAATGAACTATTTTTTATGGATCAGTTCAGTTTAGCTTGGAAATAAAAAAAAAAAAAAAAAATTGGGCTTCACTTGGAAAACTGTAATTTCCTGGAAAATCTAAGGAAGATAATGGAAAAAAAGGTCGTTTTCGGGTTCAGCACATGGAATTTCCCCTTCTGGTGTTAATCACAACGTTTTTCTGACTAAGTGGACTCCTCTATCAGTGTACCACCATATGCAGTTTTTTCGAGTACAAGAGCCTTTATTTCTTCCTTAAAGCGAAAGGAAGCTCCACCTTCAACCAAGTGGAATGACCGTTTCGTTCCCAGTAGAATGTTAAATTTCCTACAACATGTTCTCGTGTGGAAGATTCCAATGTATCCCTAAGTGTTGGGTAAACATTTTCGTTCTCAAGAGTACCCGTCCGTTCACAATCTAAATAAATTTTCTCAGGGCGATTTGGTTCTATTACCTCATAAAGGCTTGAGTAATTTTCAGTTTAGTTAGACTGTTTTGCTCGAAAATGATATGACATTTTTTTTTTTCAATTTCTACACAAAATCACCCACCAAGTTTTTGGCAAATAGCCTCGTGTTGACCTGTGTTATGAAGCTAACTTTTGCCATTGGATTGGGTTCAGTTGGGGACATGTTCCCGACGTGTATCATTGCGAATCATAATTTCTCCGAGTTCAAATCGATAAATTTTCAAGTTCACAAATCCTAAACAAAACTCTTTTTTATTTCATCTTTCACGTTAAAATAACTTGTTTAAGTCTGAGTACTTGCCAGAGGTTCCGCTTGCCTCAACCCCATACGGTTCAACCGACTCATTAACATTTCCGACGTGGAAGAGTTTTTGATCGTTTTTGTCACCGCGGGTACTTCAGAACCAAAGTTCAGTTATACGCAGGTTAGGGAAGAACTTCCGGAGGAACGCTTCGAAGAGACGCTTTACCCGCCCAAAAGTCAATTCCTCCGGTACGGCGGACGCGGCAATGTTCCATTCTACATCCAGGTACGGCTTGCATGGCCTGCCGTCCGGAATGATTTCGTAAACGGCAGGAAATGGCCCTACAAAGTTGTTACTCAGACTTTTTAGTTTTGTTTAGAGGTAGCTTGGGCTCGAATAAAGGGCACATTTTCTCGACGCATTTGGTCCCGCACAGTAGCCCGCGGGCATTGCCTCGCTGTTGCGGTGGACGTGAGAAAGCATCGAGGAAATAGAGGTGTAGTTACCCCACCTGAAACAGAATTTACAAGTAACCGGATGAAACGCCCTAATCATTTGAATAAACGTACACTGTAATTAGAAAGAAGGTATCCATCCGCAAATATTTATTTTCCAACACATCTGCCCTGGGTAACGTGTATTGTTGCGGTAGATCCATCCTCCGTGTGCTCTTCGGCATCGTATCTGGCGACAGCAGGAAACAACGAGTGAATTCGGTGGGTAAAACAGCTCATTTTGTCGGTGGCGCTGTCGTCGTCGCCGCCGACTTCCTCTTTCACTACCCTGAAGTTGGGTAGGAACACAGTCTCCACCCCTTCTTTACATATTCATTCAGGATATTATATAGGATAATTGTGAATGCTGGTCTATAAAATTTTGTAGATGATGGTCGACAAAATTTTGTGGATGATCGTCTACGAAATTTTGTAGATCATCGTTTACGAAATTTTGTCTACGAGCCTTGACTAAAGTTTCATATCCCATGGGCGAATCTATCATTACGGAAATACGAGATAAAATGAAAATGATAGCCTCATGCAGTCGCCACCCCTTGCACCCCCGGTGCTTTCTTCGTTTATATGCATCGAAATATGCATACATTTCTCTGGGGAAAAAAAAACACATTGGATCTAGAGTTCAGACTCTTTAAAACATTGAAAAGGAAAAATACTCTTGATTCAATCGGATTTTTGCTTGAATCAAAACGAAATCCGTTTAAATTAAGCGGCTTGGTTCTCGATTTAAGCTAGATTCTAATAGATTCAAGAGTATATTTTCTTGTCGATGGTTTTAAGAGTCTGCACTGGGAAAAAAAACACATTGGATCTAGAGTCCAGACTCTGAAAAACATCGGCAAGAAAAAATACTCTAAAGTCAATCGGATTTTTGCTTACATCAAGAACCAAGCTTTTTAAATTGAGCGGATTTCCTTCTGATTTAAGCGTATATCTGATTGAATCAAGAGTATTTTTTCTATTCAATGTTTTCAAGAGCCTGGACTCCAGATCCTATGTGTTTTTTTTCCAGTGTTCTTCTGAAACACTCCCTTATCAGGGGAAATGTACATACGGCGTTTTTCCTTAACTCGGCAGAAGGGAGGATTACGAACGAGCGGCAAGTCGATCGGGCGGGACGTCCGTTGATTTTTCACTCTCGTTCGACATCGTCGAGTCTGGTGGAGGGTGGGGCGGGAGCCGAATGGGATGCAACCAGCAATTTAGCTTCGACCGCGCGCTCAAAGAAATAAATTCCGACTGTGTATTATTTCCCGTCTCGTTTCGGGGTTTCTTCTCCGGGGGGAGCGCGGATCGCGGAAACAAATGAGGTAGACTGATAAATTAAGCGATTGATTCGCTACCGCACTCCGCCTTCGATCGTCTGTTGTCGCGACTCGTTTCGTTCCCCGCGAAAGTTTTCGTGGAATCAAGCTCGGAGTGGTCCCGCAGAACTCGACTGCCAATATTTGATAATCCCCATGAATTTGTTTAATTTTTTTTTTTTTTTTAATAATGATTTACCTTCTCCACATTTAAATTGGAATATTAAGACTGAGACTTAAGTCCTCCCGCAGAACTCGACTGCCAATGTGTGATAATGGACCATCAGACAGGGTGCGAATTGCAGCATTCTGATACATGTTTCTGGACCAAAATTTCACGTAAAACACAATGCGCCCAACGAAAATTACCGAAATCAACTTCTTATAAAGATAATTTGTCATTCTTAACGCGTGAATTTAAACCACTCGCTCATGATAACTCAATGCTCTACGTGATTCATATCGCGCGTTAAACGTTATCATGACAGTCTCTGCGATATAAAAATCTGGCAACCTCAATCTTGACGCTTTGGCTCAGATATAGCAAATTGCTTATAATTCGAACAACACACGGTGGGAAATGAAGATTGCTCGTTTGAGAAGCATGCTGAAACCGTTGTAGTGCGCGATTTGACTCACGTAGAGCTTTGAGTTTCTTGTGAGCGGGCAGTTCAAATTCCTCGTAACCAATGTGAAATAAAAACGTTATTATCTTCGTTAGGAGCTGGTTTCAGTAATTTTCGTTGTGCGAATCGTGTTCTACGTGAAATTTTGGTTAAGAAACATGTATCAGATTGCTCAAATTCGTACCTTGTCTAGTGGTCCATTTCAATGTCAGTCATGGACAATGGCCAGGGCTGTCGCACCATCCGAAAGTTGCTAAAAATTGCGCCGCAGCCAAAGTGTTAAAAAATCTGAATGCAAATGGATCCTCATTGCATGTGCCATCATGCACGATTACATTTACTCAACAGGTATACGCATGATACGGCAACATGATAACGCATCATGCATCAATACATGTACTACAGATTTAAAGTCCGAATGCATTGACAAGAGCCTCGAGGCCTGCAAGATATCATGAACCTGTATGGATTCTTCGAGGGCGGAACATGTTTATTAGATATCTCTCTTTTAAACCCACACATTTATTTGTATTGTTGTTTCATGTCTCTTCAATTTAATTTTTTCTGATAGTATGCAACACTGAAGGAGTTTGACGTTTGTTTTCTGTTTTTCTGTTCTCAAGGGGAAGCGTTAAGTCCAGAATTCGTGGCACCTTTAAAGAACCAAACAGTGACAATCGGACGGGACGCAACTTTCGAGTGTCACATCCGCAACTTGGGCGGATACAGAGTAAGTGAACCTCTGAAATGTTGGCCTCGCTTGTTTTTGAATTTAGATGGGCAGTTTAGATATATCAGTATGAAAAATACGATGCACCTCATACATTGACGTAGAACTGTTAATGGACCACTAGACAAGGTACAAATTTAAGCGATCTGATACATGTTTCTTAACCAGAATTTCACGTAGAAAACGATTCACACAACGAAAATTACCGAAACCAACTCCTAACAAAGATATTAACGTTTTTATTTCACATTGGTTACGAGGAATTCAAACTGCCCGCTCACAAGAAACTCAAAGCTCTACGTGAGTCAAATCGCCCACTACAACGGTTTCAGCAAGCTTTCTCGATGGAGCAATGTTCATTTCCCACCATGTGTTGTTCAAACTATTAGCAATTTGCTGTAACTGAGCCAAAGCGTCAAGATTGAGGTTGCCAGATTTTTATATTGCAGAGACTGTCATGATACCGTTTAGCGCGCGATGTGAATCACGTAGAGCATTGAGTTTTCATGAGTGGGTGGTTTCAATTCACGCATCAAGAATCATTAAATATCTTCGTAAGGAGTTAATTTCAGTAATTTTCGTTGTGTGCATCATGTTTTACGTAAAATTTTGGTCAAGAAACATGTATCAGAATGCTGAAATTCGTACCTTATCTAGTGGTCCATTGTTATTATTCATTACTCTCATTTCATAATCAAGTTTGATATGCATATTGCACCTGTAATTCGATTCTTTAATGTGATAGTATGGGATGCCAAAGGTGCTAGGTTTAGCACCTTTGGCATACCATCATATTATTGACTCACATTTCAATTTATTCGTGTCTTCTTATGCTCACTCTTGTTGATTTCAACCCGCGAAATTATTCACAAAGGGTATTCGACGAATGTTATCTCTAGCGTGCAAAATTGCACATTCTTTGTTTACTGAAAGTCCTGTATCGAGGTTTGAATCTCCGCGGGAAATAATTATCACATTATCTATTTCTGATGAGTGCATTTATTCGCCGTGGACGAATCCGGAACTTCAGATATCTGACGGCGGATAAATCCGGAACTTTCAAACTGACGGTGGACAAGTCCGGACGTGCCCGTGCGCACACCTCCATCTTCGGGTAAGAGAAGATGTTACTGATGACGAAATGCGTGCACGCATGTCATCGGCTAGTATATCAATTTTCAGCATTTTTGCATTTATTTGAGACTGGTTTTGCACTTTTCACAACTGTATCAATAATCTTTTGTGAAAAGGTAAAATTTCCACCAGAAGTTGATGTCCTCTGTGTATCTATGCAAATGATTGATGTGATAGGAACGGTGCAAATGTCCTCCTTCCGAGGCTAATAAAAGTAAATTCTTGGTCCATTTGGATGCATGAACCGCATCCTAACATCCTGCTTCTCCTTGTAAATTTCCTCAACAACTCCGAAGTACCAATCTTGATCGTAAAAACAAGCAACACAACAATTTTCATACGTAACTCTTCCATTATCTCTGAAAAGGTGTCATTTTTTACGTTGGAATCAAATATTAAAGCAGTTGTTCAGTCGGTTGAAATTCGTTTTGCGATGAGTTTCAACGCAGTAGAAGATCTAAAATCGACTTGGTATTTGTTTCGCAGACCGTCCTCGGCGGACTTCAGAACGGAAAGCTAACACAATTTTGAATCGCAACTGTTGCAAAATTAAACATTTGTTTCACCGAAATCAGCGGGTTGGAGTATTAACGCTACAGGCTTGCTTCCCTAGTATAGCATCTAGACTTTTGACAGTCTCACCAACACCGTTGCATTCAGTTTGTTCCTTGCAATGTTGCGGAAAATGACCAATCTACTTCCAGCTGGAAATCTTCAAAGCGATCTGACAAGTTAAGAAAATTATAGGTATTTATGGACTGTCCAGCACAACCATCAAGAAACATCACAATCAACCTTTTTAGCTCTTGGATACTCATTTTTAACAAAATCAGTTCCAAGGCACTGCATATGATGGACGATACTCACAACATATTTCATATCGTCTGATATTATACATAATGACACCGGTACAAGATAATTTTCATCATTTCTACAGTACGCGGAATGACGGAGAAAATGGTACACGCGTCTTTGTCCCAGTGAAGCCCTTGACTATTGTCTTGAACAATGTAGCCGTAGTTTTCACTGAAATCGCTAATTACTAGTGCTTCATCTTTCGGTTGGAAGGGTCTGCTTCAGATTATTCAATTGAAGAGATTGAGCCTTCGCTCTGTATGAGTGCGGTAGTAGTGCCTCCAGTTGTTGTAATGAAAGCTTTGTAAATTCTTTAACGTGTAATGACAAATGTTTTAAAGTAGATCTAGCTTTTGGGTCTCATTGATAAAATTCGATTTCTGATTCATCCTCCAAGAATAATATAAGTGCGGACAAAGGGAGCTGAGCACTCTCGACCCTAGGGCACGTATCACCTGGCTTCCGCACAAAGACATTTTTACATGGAAGTAGACTTGTTTTATTTTTTTCCTCCTCAGTATCTAGAGGCAGTATCTTTATGTTTAATTGTAAATTAAAGTATAAGTCTTATTATATAAGTTAAATTTAAGCTTTTTAATGACGAAATCTCATTTAAAAGTATTACTTGTACAAACTATTTTTGTGCACCCCCCCCCCCCCCCAAGAAAAAAGAAATACTGGATTCCATCAGACCCCTAGACAAATCATCTCATAGTTTCTGTCCTGAAATGCGGCTCTTCTTCGAAAGTTTGTCGGGCTGCGAAGCTGCGAATCAAACGCGGAGACCAAGTCTGAAGAGTGGGATGTCGGGAAGTTAATAGAAAAAGCGACGGGAATCCACTCATAAATCATCGAGCCGTGTTTACTTTCCCTCTCACGGCGCAATCTGACTGTGACAGTGTGTTTTGTGCCGCGGTAGGTGCGTCTGGACGGGAGCCGGTATCAGCTCCGAGGAACGTGGCTACGTGTCGCCGCCCCGGCAGCTGCGATCGCCATCCAGCACGATCCCCTCTGTTCCCGATAAAACGCATCTTCCGCCTTAGACTCCCGGAATTCTCGCCACCGGACGACAGAATCGATGCAGTCGTCTCGCTCCGCACAGGGTGTCCGGGAGGAAATACGTCGTGGTCGGCGAATGGATTTTCCCAGTCAAACACTGGAAAAAAAACACATTGGATCTAGAATCCAGACTCTTAATAACATCGACAAGAAAAAATACTCTTGATTCAATCAGATTTAAGCTCAAATCAAGACACCAGCCTCTTAATTTGAGCGGATTTCCTTTTGATTTAAGCTTAAATCCGATTGAACCAAGAGTAATTTTTCTTTTCGATGTTTTCAAGAGTCTGGACTCAAGATCCAATGTGTTTTTTCCAGTGAAGTGTTTTTTCGTCTGTGGTTATGTTTTGAATTTCTTCATCGGGTTGCTTTTTGATACTTTATGTAAACGAGTTGAATGATTGAGACCACGGCACATATCAAAGAATACAGTTAGTTACAATACGAAGTATTAGTAATGAAATTTTAACGTAATTTTAAAAATAACTTAATTAGTAATGCAACTGTAAAAATGACATTCATCTGCTGTTGTTAGATATTTAGGGATACTACAAGGTTATTCAAAAGTCACGCACCATTGGTCGAAATTTTTGTGTCGCACCCCGCCTTCCTTCCCCTGACAGGGTCTAAAACTAGAAAGTACCTACAAAGTTTCCCTCTCAATATGAGGGAAAACGTCACAACCCGCAAATCGATATCTTAATCAGAACTAAAGTTTTGGTCAGTGGTACGTGACTTTTGAATAACCCTGTATATTAAACGCCCTGGCTGATAGGCAATTCCGTAGTGAATTTATAATCTGGATCTGGATTTATTTGCACCGGGAGAAGAAATCAGCAAATACGTGTCACTTTTTCGTTTCATGAAATTTTTCCTAAGGAAGCATTTCGCCTGCCGCAACACCTGTCAAAGTTCCAATCTTCCCTTTAAAATTTGTCGATGAAGTCCAAAGCAAGTACCGTGTAAAATAAGCTCTTTGTGAAGGGGGGAGGGGTTGGTGGTAATCTCACCGCATTCTTCATTTTTGTGGTTTCCAAAATCTAGTTCGACAGAGCTGAGGGGAGAGTTTCATGAGCTGCCGTCCGCAGCGCTCTTGGCGCACGACCCGCTTTTCATTATTACCCTTCTTTAAATGTAATTTTAAAAGTTAGATAATGAAAACAAAACAAAACAAAAATTATTTTAACACGAAGTTATTTGTTTAACAGAAGTCGCTGATTCATTAAACCTCTAAGTGAGCATGGGTCGCTTATTAAGCAAAAAAATGAGTTCTGGAAATCCAAGAATCATGGTTCGGAGTTTAATTAGTCTCCAGATAATTTTAGGACCATTGAGCATCGAACCTTGCATGCTCGTCTCAAGCTGAGCTGCGGTGAAATGAGCGAGTTGCTCCGCCAGGGAACTCTCCCCGCTAGAAATGCTTCACCGCCCGCCCGCCGCGCGCGCCGGGAGCTTCGCGGCGCGCTGCCAGCTCGGAACGCGCACTGACACCTACGAACCTAACAGGATACTTCACGCATTGCGTAATGATTGAAGTATCCAGTTAGGTTTGTAGGCGCCAATGCACGTTTCGAGCTAGCAGTACGCCGCGC
Source organism: Bemisia tabaci (assembly GCF_918797505.1). Lineage (NCBI taxonomy): Eukaryota > Metazoa > Arthropoda > Insecta > Hemiptera > Aleyrodidae > Bemisia > Bemisia tabaci. Next base: position 44,391,586 of record NC_092798.1, read on the forward strand.
CGCGCCGGCCCACCGTGGGAAGAGCAGCCGATCCAGCGCCGAAAAAGTCGGAAAATCGGTATCAATGAAAACGGTCGAAATTCGTTTGCATGTGTTCCTGCGGATCTGCTGATCAAGATCAGCCAATGTTTCCCAATAGCAACACTTCGATCGTTTTGATAATCAACACTGACAGGGTAGGAAAATCCTGAATATTTCTTTTTTTTCTTCTCTAATCTCTAATCTTTTTCATGGACAGCACTCTCTGTTCTTAAATTTTCCTTTTATCTTTATTTTGTCTTATTTTATTGCTGTTTTGAACAGAATCCCTAACTCTTTTGCTAGCTATTATCGTAGTTTTTATGTTAGCGTTCATATTAAATTCTTCTGATGTTTTATTATTAGCACTAATGTTTTATTTTGATACATACATGAGTCGCATTTAGAGCGCTCTCTAGCGCTTTGCAACGCCTAATCGCCACAAAACTCGGTCTTCCCACTATCCATCAGGGAGTTGACACTCCCTCATCTCATCTACCACCCCCTGTCGCCACCCTCTCACAGGGCGTCCCCTTCGTCTCCTCCCAGGAGGAACCCAATCAAGCATCTTCTTCTTTTAATTTGATAGAATTTTTAAATTCGTAAGTGTTTAATTTTAGGAAGAGTATTTTTGTCTCTGGATTTGTATTTATTTTTAGATCTATTTTGATGACTTAAAATTGAATTGGATTTTATATCGAATTCTGGGAGATTTCGGTCATTTGTGAGTAATTAATTATTGTGAACTTCGCGGATAGTATCCTAAAAGGAGGGTAACTGGTTCATTCAATATTGATGTTCAAAATCTTATTCACGACAATGTCTTTCAGCCTTTCATTCATATTCTACATCGAAATGCCCTTCCCATAAATTCCAGAAAAAAGTAATTTTAAACTGTTGTCAGTAAGTGAGTTACCGAATTTTTATCTTCCCATTCAGATACACTTCATAATCATGATTATAAACTTCACATGCTGCCTTTATTTCACAAGTGGATTAAAAAATAACCTTCTTAGACTTGTGCAGGGAATACCTTGCAGCTGATGCATAGTTATTACCATCAGGTGTGGCAGATTCAATTTGAAAATTACTCCCATCTCGTTCCACACAATTTGACCGCGCTTAGCAGGAAGGAACCAAACCACATCAGCTATTGCGAACGAGCAGGAACTTTAAGGGAAAGGGGCCGAGAATCTCAAGGTCTCGGCGGACTATAAGCTTTTCGTTAAACTTTAAAGCCCTTATTTTTCTATGTAGAAGCATTTTCATTTTAGTAAGAAATACTCAGGATGTACGAAACATTTCTAGAATTAATAAATACTAAATAAATAAGTTATATAGAATGGAATAAAGATACTTGAACTCCGATACAAAATTACACTATAATTTTGCAAAAATTGCTGAATCACCCGTGAAAAATTACGCATGTGGTGCATTTTTACCCGATATTTTCAGTGGCACACCGAATCACATTTGATCTTTTTTTATAGCGCTTGTACATAGGTTGGTTTTGGTCACCTGGCCTAGGTGAGAAAATTCTCTACGGGACTGAATCAGGTTGTAACACTGATTGCCTATCAAACATGATCGGGGAGAAGGGTCAGTATTCATCCGGCTGCAGCGCAATTTGTGCCGGAGAAATGACAAGTCCCTCAATTAGTAGTCTCTTGTCCTGTTGGCGAAATCAAGGCCTCTTTCGTTGCCCTTTCTCGTTGCAGAGTAGAATCAAATAAGTTTTGCTCTCCCATGTCTCCCGACTTTTTAGCCCTTCAAAATGGAAAAATCTGACCTTTTTTTTTTTTAACTTGTTCAAAATTTTACGCTTAATCAGGTCCCAACATCTTTTCAGGCAGTTTTTGCCATTTAATATCAGAATTTTGGCCCTAAACAGCTGAAATGTCCTGTACCGTAGCCTGTCTGCGACTCAAGTGCGCAACTTTAACGCTTCATAACCATCATCTTGCATCAAAATACTTCCACTTCTGCTGTAAATTCACACTCAACTTGTATCTAACTTATTATTTTCAGTTATATTCATCCAAATAAGTGAAAATATTGACCGTCTTTGCGTCAAGCAGCCTTGTCTGCGGAATTCGCGTCCTGTACCGTAGCCCCATTTTTTCAGCATCATTTCGTCCGTTAGAGTGCAGCACTTATGAACTTTGTTTACTTTTTTTGCGTTATCGTGACTATCAAACGCTGATGTCAAGCAGAGGAAAAAAAACCGCAATGAAACAGTAAATTTTGACCGTTTTGTATGAGTTCCTAGGTTTAACGACCATCTAGGATGTCCTTACCGTATACCTACCTTTTTAATGCATAAATCACTTCAAACTCTCGAATTTTGGTATTTTTTGATACGCTCTGATATCTTAACCTCAAATCCAGAATTTCAACCACATGCGTGAATATGCCCGAGCACCGTTGCCAATAATCACACGATTTGTCCGCACCGTAGCCGTCCGTACCGTAGCCCGTAGCCGTCCGATACCGTAGCCCGTAGCTGACGCGCGATGCGGCCGGGTCTACGGTAAGTACGGACAAAATGCGAAAGTCATCCAAAAATCGGTGCGCTGTTTGATAGATCATCCCACTTTACTTTATTTTATCTATCACCAAAATTTGGAATTTAAAAAAAAAAGAGAGACGTATTTTTATTCAGTACGACGCGACTTAGAAGAAGGAGGCTTTTTCTTCGATGATTGCATAAGGATCGCCATCTTTTTATTTTTTTCATTTTTTCTTTTAGAACTTTGAGTCCTCTTTTTCGTCTGAAGTTCATAGCAATTTATTCGTTTAATATTTATTCGTTAATATCTAACTTATTTTTTTTCTTATCGTCCTTTCAATATTTATTTAAGGTGATTTGTGACCACATTTTCGATAAATTTACCTTTTTGTTTTCTTTCTTATTTTGTAAAAGTGCACCTAAAACGTTCTAACGTTGTCAAGCTTGTTTTAAGAACTCAGCTTCTAAGATTTGTCCCTAATTATTTAATGCGTTTACTTTAAAATAAAAGCAGTTCATTATTTTTGAAAGACTGATTTACCTTCTCTTTTTACCTTTATTGCCTGTAATTATTTATAAAAGTGGCACTTATAAGCTATGCTATAACTTAGCAGTTTATTCCCCAATGAATTTCAGTTCTTTATAATTCGGCCCTTCCATACGGTAATATTTACGAATGCCTCTTTCCTTATAGTAGCCCGTTTGTCCGTACCGTAACGTTATTGTCCTGTACCGTAGACCAGTAAAAAATTGTACAATTTGTAGCTTTAAAAAGAGCAAACCTGTGGAAATTCTTTATACCACATCTTCGAAGTTAGTTCTAAAGAAAGTAATTACAATTAATCATTTAATTACATTTCCTGGTTTTATAGGAGAAAAATGATGGCGCAAAATTCTAAAAATCGGACTTCAGAGCAATTTGGGGGCTAAATATTGAAAGTAAAAACTTTGGAGGATATTTTGTTTTATTCTTCTACAAGCATATATCTCTATGAGTGCCAAAAAACTTAAAACGGTATTATTATCGCACGTATTGATGGGAAAACAAGCCTGTTTAGTTGGTCTACGGTACGGACAAAAATTTAACTTCCAGTGATAAAAGAGGCCAAAAAAAAATTTCTGTTGAAAACGAAGATTGACCACTATTAAAATCGACTTTCCAAGAGTATGAGGACTTCGGAAAACATGCTGAAGTTTTAAAATAACTAAAGTCACTTTTTTAAAAAACGATGGCTCCAAGAGCAAAACTTATTTGACTCTACTCTGCACCTCTGCTTGTCTTTTTTCCGCGGAATGGGCAACTCCGGGAATGGAGTTTGACTTGCGCATAGCAATGGAAAAGCGGGAGGCAAGATACACTAAATAAAGGAATACCATTTTGTCGCGTATTAGCTTCTTTGGACATGCATTTTTTTCGCCGGAAAAATTGTGTATTTTACCAGAATTTCTCAAAAATCACTTGCCAGAGCATCAAATTAGTGGTTTGGACCTGCTGGTAAGTAGTAACCATTGTTTGATGTTCGGTAGTATGCAGACATAAGGTCTATAGCAAGAATGTCCACGAGCAGAAAGTCTACATTTTTTGGTCTACGTTTACAATGTCTAGAACTAAAAAAGTCCACTACGAAAATGTCTACAAATAATAATGTCCTCTAAAAAAAATTCCATACTCAGAGAGTTCACTTCTGAATGGAGTAGGTAGAGTGAACTCACACCAGTTACTGCTTTAGTTGAATCTATGGTTAAGAATCATCGTGTATTCATTTTCCTTTAATAGACGCGTTATATGTAGACATTCACTTTCTTGCGCATTCTGAAAGTAGACTTCTTAATTGTAGATATTTTGACTGCGGACCAAAAAATGTAGACATTTTTTGAGTAGACCTTTTATTCGTAGACTTACTGTCCGTGATTCTTTTCGGTGGTTTCAAAGGTCTGTTGAATCATAAAAAATGTATATTGGAATTCAACACGGTATAGCATGATATGAATGAAGAATATCAACTCTGATTTCTGTGGGTTCATATTTGCTCGGCAGATCGGATGGGTGTACGTGAACACGCGAGAGATCCAAGCCATCCACGACCACGTGATCACGCCGAATCCGCGCGTCTCTGTTTCGCAGCAGAACAACAAGACATGGAGTCTCCACATCAAAGAAGTTGAAGAACGAGACAGGGGCCTCTACATGTGTCAGATCAACACCGATCCAATGCAGGACCAGGTATGTTCCCTAGCACTTTTAACCGGCAAGAAATGTTTGTAAGGCATTATCAAGTTGTGATCACAGAAAAAAATAGATGGTGCTGATGACAGAACCTTCTGTTCACAGGGCTCCTGCAGTTTCTTTGTTACACTTACAGAATTTCTCTGTTGTGAGAACAGAACTTCGGTCGTGGGAACAGAAGAACTCAGTTCTCATAACGGTAGCCTCCGTGACTGTTACCAAAGAAGTGTAGGAGTCCTGTTAACAGAACTATTTTTTCAGTGGCATTTTAGTTCTATGCGATCATCTCCATCGGATAACTACCCGACTCCTCAACTTTAAAACCAAAACACGGAACCCTTATTTCCTCTTGAATTGTAAACGCGTTGGTTTCTGTGTATATGAAATACTGTGTCTTTCACCGAATATCGCTCCAGTTTTTGCTGTAAGGGAATTGCCCTTCATAACCGAATAAACGTGGCCTGGAACCAAAGGCTGCAATATCTATTTCTGTCGTCTTAAGCACTTCTGCCCCACGCCCAGGTTTTTTTTTAAAATCAGTTTCTAAAAATAGACTTTTCATGCCTTCGTTTAGCCTCACTCTGTGAATTTAATGCGAAGTACGTTAAATTCTACGTATGCGAATCTAAGTTTAGGCTCACTTATAAATTTGATCTTCTTCTAAACACACGTCCATATACGTAAAAAAATTGTGCGTTTTCGTCATTTCTAAGCTGAAAATTCGCTAAGCGTCAAGCCTGGATACGCGATCAAATTTCAATCATGGTGGCGGCCATTTTTTGGACAGATTCTCAATTTTGATGGCGATTTGACGATCGGTCACACGATAGAAATATAACTAACAGTAAGCGGGCTTTTCCAAATACGCGAGTCAATCTCACTTTTGTGGCCGCATGTTAATGTCATTATTACTGTTGGTGATATTGTCGGTACTTCTTATTTTTGAAATTGCGAGACGAGTACTTTACCGCGTGGATCGGGATGATTAGGAACAGATTTGGAATTTTACAGTTAGTAATCCTCAAAGGCACAACAATTATTACTTTTTTTTTTTTTTTTTTTTTTTTTTTTTTTTTTTTTTTTTTGTACGCATAATTTGTAGGCTCGGTTAGCACTGTCAATTTTCAAAAGATTGTAGCTTTTCATTAAAAATTCCTCCTTCACCCCGTTTTTTTTTTTAATCTTTCCGGTCTTTTCCTATTCACCCCACGGTGGGGTGAATGGGAACGCGTTCTTTGATTTTCAATGAGTGTTCCCATTCGCTCGACGTTGGGGTGAATAGCAATGGTGGCGGATTTTAAATAAAAAACCGATAGAACAAAATTTTCGAAAGAACGACCTCAATAGCAAGTTTTACTAAAAAAACAAATGTATCACATATTCAGAAACAAATGTAATAAATTAGGAGAAAAAATATAGGAACAAGACCGACCGTTTTTTCTTGTCCAAAACAGTCTTGACAATAATGCGCAAGTCATATAGCAATCAAGAGAGTAACCCCACTCGGAACACACGATGAGTCCGTCAGCAATTTGTTTTCTGGCTCTAGGCCCAGAACTGGCTGCCCACCGTTTGACTCGGGCGGTGTATCAGAATTCGTTTTAAGATGCTTGACCATGATGTCGACCATCAAGGAGAATATGATTGGTGGACCTACCTGCATCAATATTGGACGGCGCGTCCAACAGTCATCAAATTACTTTGATCGGGACTTGGTTCGAAATTGATGGTGTGTCCAGGGCGTCAGAGTAAATTCATTCTCCGAGTATAGATGTCGCAGGCAAATGGTGAAATCAGGCATTTTGTCAAATGCCGTGGCAGGTAGTCAAATTTTAACGGTCTACAAAATGTTGTGAATAAATGGCGAAGAGCACACGATTTTTCACTTTTTTTGGAAAAATAACTCATCAAACCTACGAACTCTTATTGTCTCTTCCTCTTTAATTGCTTCTCATATTTTCAAATGTTGAAATTCCAAAAATTCTGTATTTTACGACATGCTGAAAATTTCAAGATCAGTGTACCTTCAGAAGCTAAAAATTGTTTAAAATGCTATCGTGTGTGCAAATTTTTACTGAGAATTTTTTCTTGCAGGAGCAATGAATTATTCTGTCTGAAAATTAGGAAAAGAAACAGAATTTCAATCTAAGTTAGAATATTTGACTACTTGCTCAGGCATTTGACAAAATGCCTGATTTTACTATTTGTCTGCGACATAGATATAGGTAGCTTGGATGGAAAACGCGGCAACATGAAGCTGAGCCAAGTTCCGCAAGACTGGTCCTCCATTAAGCGGAAAGGACAGGCGCCACTCTCTCGGTGCTGGCCGGCGAGCAGACAGTCGAATGACCGCACGCTCCCACGTCCGGGGATTTTTAAACGACACCGGAGGGACGGGGCTCGCGGAGCCGAATCAAGGGATGCCCTGTTTTCGACGGACGAGCTTGATAGAACGGAACGCCACCAAGATTTGCAGCACATAACAGACCATTAAGGTGGTAATCGAGTGCTAGCATTAACTTACCTATCCGTCTATCATGGATGTCATGTTGATTGAATGGATGAACCAAAGCTATGTAAATTTTATATATTTTATTGCTGAAGGCTTTTCGACTTAATGGGAGCATAATTGCATACGTCACATTGTAAAACTATGCTTCCTTAACCTGTATCGTACTCGAAAATTGATTTTCTTCCTCTTCACGCCCCGCCTCCAAAGATGGAGAATTTTCCGTTCAATCTGACAACTTTAAGGAGCTGCTGAAAAAGAACTGCACGTATAGCTGTTTGAACTCTTCCAGAGAATTTCACTCTATATTTACAGTAACGATTCGGACTGGTCCACTCGTATGGGGAAAATGATTTCCCTCCTCCTCACGTCTCAACAGTGCTTTCCTTAAATCGTCATGTGACCTGGAGAGCAGAAAGCAGATAGTTCCTGCCGGAGGAACCTCTTGTAACTCCACCCCTCTTACAACGGTTTTCGTCCCTCCCATCCGCTTTACTGAAAACTCATGCCGATACTAGAATGATTTACATGTTCATCGCTCGTAAACCGGAGGCAGAAATGATAGATGAATCCTAGTCAGTTCAATGACTCTAATTACCCACGCTGCGTGGAGAGCCAGATATCGCTTCCGAATTTAGGTGCGTTTATTCGTCCATTTGGATTTTTTAGCATACCTTCGATAATAATTGTGCATGCTGTGAACTTGTGACTCGTTTTGGTTTGTTGGCTTTTGTCGGTCCCTGTTTGTAGAGGATACGTCAATGGTTGTGTCATATTTCTCAGTGAAAACATGCTCGAGGACCTCGAGGGAACTCGATTTCTTTCGAGAAACAGCATACACGTTTGGAACAAAAACCTCATAACATTAACTGGACTAGATAATTGGACTCAATATTGCAATTAGGAACTACAAGTTCTGGCTCAGTTTTGAAAAAACGTTTGCACTACTCGTTACCCTATGCACACAAGTGTTTTCACGGATCAGCTAGAAATTGTAGCTCCTAATTGCCAAATGTAGTCCAATTTAAAGGGGTTATCTAGATATCTCCTCATCAATCCCCTCCGTTCTTAAAATTTGGAAAATATTGACCGTCCAACACTAAAAATCGCGCATCGTGGCAAAGCCGAGGAGTGCTCATGCGGCGCACAGTGGATCGAGTTAATAGGAGAGGAATTTGACAAGTTTTGGAAACTTTAAAAGCGTATAACTCCGTCCATACTAAACTTTGAGATTTTAAAAGTGGTTCCACTGGTTTCCTCGTGAAATTTTCTTTCAGAAGCACCTCCACAAATTTTCAAATGTGACGAATTAAACATCAATATTTGCAGGTCTAGTAAAAAATGTCATGTCCGACCTCTCTGATTGACTCGATCCACTGTGCGGCATGCGTCTGCCGAAGTTCCGAGCAAGCGGCAACGGTGGTGGAAATCTCTCCTATTGCACTACATGCATCATCCAGCCGTAACTTAATTCTGCCTAGCAATAGGGTTGAGCCTTGCGGAGTTCAGCCCGTAATTATATTGCCACAATTTCAGCACTGTCTGTCGCCTATGCCGCGGCGCTGCATGCCTCGTTTAGTTTGTTTGTCTTTCGGCCTGCCTCTTCCCCCTCCCCATCATTTTCCTTCCGCCTCACGATGATACGTGCCGTTTTTCTTTAGCTCCTCTTGTCCTTTTTTCTGTTGGTGTTTATTCTTTGTTGTTAAATGGCTTCGGAACATAAAAGATCAGAAGTCTTCTGTTCGATTCGCCTTGAATGGAGTTGGTAATGTTTTACGTCATTTTGCCAGACACTGAAGACGTTGAATGGTTAATCTTGTTGTTGTTGACAAATATGGTAAAATCAGTGTGTCTCTAGGGCTTACCTTGTCGGAGGAGACCCTCGTGGTTCTCATTCGGTACGATAATTTGCTGGGGGGGGGGGGGGACGGTGGCCGTTGTTCTTCTTCCTCTTCTCTCTTCTGGCGGGTTCTGGTCTATCTCCTCCGCGTTCAGGACCCAGAAAATTTGAAGAGAGTCATTAAGTGTGAATTTTATGTAATCCCTACCCCTCAGGAAATTAAACCTAAGGTTAAGTAGAAAAATGTCTAACCGTCCTCAACGTATGTTACTCAAGCTAACCTGGTATGGTAAATGCGACCCCATCGGGAGTCATCTGCACATTGCACATCATGTAACATTAAACAAGGGGTTGAACAGCGTCTTTGCCAGTGAAGCGTTATTAAGGGTCCATAAATGTTATAAGTAAATAAATGTTGTGTAGTATAAGTAAAGTAAAGTTAAGTAAATAGTAATAAGTTACAAAGGGCGGGTGGTTTGCAGGCGCTCCTCCTGCGTCATCAGCGTTACAGTGGGGCTATCGAGCAATACTTAACGCAGCTGAACGAGTTTGAGTGAATTTTCTCTGGTTTTTCATGTGTATTTCGTTCCGCGTTAATTCTCGGGTCTTTACACGTTTTTTGCTTATTCCGCTCTCATTTTTGGCGCTGAGCCCGCTTTTCTTAACCTCCCATTTTCCGAAAGTTTCAAGTTTTCTTTGGAAAGTCTTTCATCTTTTTGAAAAATCTCGATTCCTCGACAAATTGGTGGGAATTGGGAGAAACTTAGGGACGTTTTCGGCTTCAGCGACAATTCGCCGCCTACCTGACATACGAGCGTAATTACACTCTGCAAGGAACCCTGTCTTCCATACATTTCAGTGCTCTTTCGGCTCATCTCAATGTGACGCCCTTACGTCAGCCAAGCGACAAATTACAAATTTTAACGTAAATTTTCGTGCAGCAGTAAAAATACGTTTAAAATACTATTCTTTACCACACATGCTCACAGAGATTTTTTTCTTACTCGAGCAATGAATTGCTTTGTCTAAAAGTATAATCAGAATAGAATCAGAATTTCTAATTAAGTAAGAATATTTGACAATTTGCCTAGGCATTTGAGAAAATGCCCAATTTCATTGTTTGCCTGCGACACATACAAGCAGAAGTAGGGCCACGTGTTCCATCCAAGAAAAATAATATAAAAATGTCGAGCCCCTTTTAAAGACGAGTGGAGATTGATAAAGAATGTTTTCCTGTTCTCGGCTCCTTTCACACACGTACTCCGGCCTCCTAATGAGCTGTTCGGGAAGTGCAGGCAGTGATTAAATGTGTCACACACCATCGTGGCGACGTTCTAGGTCGCCTGTAGAATCCGGCTCGCTTTTAATATAAGTTTTAGTTCCGAAAAAGGTTCAAGCTGCAGCAGTTCTTGACCATTGGATCTGCTTTATCACCGAGGACCTGAAATGCTCGAGACGCTGTCCAGGTTTAAATTCTTCCATGATCGAGTGTGGTTCGGCACCCCTCCACTCCTGTTAAATTTCACCGGGACGACAACGTGGGGTGTCGTAAATTTTGTAGCGCCGGCTGCGTCGCGGTAATAGAGCCGCTAGTGCCTAAGAAAAAAGATAGATGCCACGAATAAATGGACCAACGCGGAAGTTGAGTTCCTTCGTGGAGAGCTGTCGTGAAAGCAACGGCAGACGGAGGACCTTACGGGATTTGTATGAATTTTACCCCCTGCTCTTTTCTACTTCTGGACGTTTATCCGCTAAAAGGAACTATGTCGCTCGCTAACCCTATACACTTAGTTCCTTTTAGCATATATACGTCCAACTGGTATCGTGCATCGAATCCCCTGCTCTTTTCTACTACTGGACGTTTATCTGCTAAAAGGAACTATGTCGCTCGCTAACCCCATGCACATAGATCCTTTTAGCATAAATACGTCCGACTGGTATCGTGCATCGGAGATTCCAGGTTTAACGCGAATCGTTCGTTAGTTCCTACCTTTTTTGCGAAATGCGTCTTTTCAAGTTTCGGAGCTTATTGTTGGACATCAAGTGTTTTCGCGATGTTTCGTCTTCGATTGAAGCAAAACACTTTAACGCAGTGGTTCCCAACCCTTGATTCGAGACCCTTGTTTTGCCCGCGTATCAACTCCTCCTGTTGTAGCCATCTATGTTTTATCCGCTAAGGTCTCATGGACTACTCCTTCTATTTATGTGTTTGAATTTTTAAGTTCTCTGTTTTTACCATCTGATTTCTACAGCGGACCACTGCCTTGCAGTAGTACGATACTTGACACAGGGAGATCCTCAATGAGTATTTCTCTGATAAAATATTTAATGTTTAGTGAGTTTAAATACATTTTTATGGAAGGAGAACTCAGCTTCTAAACAACGTCTCAGAGGAAGAGCACTTTAAAAGCCTTGATTATTTTTTGAGCGTGGAAGGAGTTAATGGGTAAAGCGACTGACGATCTATGTACATATTATTAAAATGTCCGATCTGGAGTAAGTTATACGGTCATTTTATTCACACGAATAAATCACAAGGGATCAAAAAGATCCAGAGAGTAAACAAAGACCTTATCATTTTCGGAATGTTTAAGAGTCTGACCAAAATACTGTGTTTTTATTTCTTTTAAATAACTACTGCTTCCATCGCTGAGCTAAGGCAGGCTCAACACTCAACGCGGTATTGTCAAAATCACATCTTTTTGCAACGTTTTTATTGAGAAAACGAGAAATATCACGATATACGCTTCAAAATTCAAGTATGAAGTTTTTAACCTTCGCCTCTTATTACTATTGCTACCATCGCGGAGTGAAGACGATCTCAACACTCAACGCAGTATTTTCAAGTTAAAGGCTCCACGAAGCACTTCCATTTGCGTTCGAGATAAAAATCGTGTCCAAATTTTACTTTTCGTTCAATTTCTTCCTGGAGGGCGTGTCAAGTACTTATTGCTTTTTTCAATAACTAATGCTTCCATCGCGGAGCGGAGGCAGACTCGACACTCAACGCAGTATTGTTAAAATTACATCTTCATAAAACCCTGTTGTTGAGAAAACAAGAAATATCACGCAATTCGCTTTAAAATTCACTTGTCAGGTTTTATCGGAGGGCTGACCTATGACTGTAATTCTTAACAAAAACAAACTTTGCGACGCACTCGGTCACAGCCCAACATACAGGCATACAGTGTTACAACTCGAAAATGAAACGCGTATCATTAAGTCATCAGTTACAAACTATGATCTCGGTGTCGTCCGTCGATTACTTGGACAGCAAACTAGAGACTGCCAACATTGGCGAGGTGCGAGGACGACCGTAATATACTCCTCGTAAAAAGCGAAGGAAGCCGCGAGGATTCAAAAGAGAAAGAGAAGACAAAATACAGTAATATATTCAAGACACCCATCGAAAAGAAAACATTCCAATCGTAGATATATGCGTGTATCATCAAATCACTAAAATATGATAATTTCCATCGGAAAATATAGAAGAAAACAAGAGTAGAAATAATATCTGATGTGAAAAAGTAAGAAAAATGTGCAATGATATGCAATGAATATGTGCAATGAAACCTGGTTTTCATTGCACCACGAAGTCCGTATTTTTTACCGAGACAGCGTAAAAGAAGCTATCGGAGACCTCAGTTTTTCCATCAGTTTCTGCATAAAAATTACGCATTTTTTTTTGTACTTTCAGCATAAAATAATTTCGAATTATTGTGCTAATTGTGAAACTGCAACAATGATTACTTTAAACTATGAAGGTATTGTAGCATTTCAAAGGCTTCAAGGACGTTTTACTTATTTCTTTCTTGGCAGCTAATCAGTGATTTTTATGAAATTTGTATACTTCACCCGGAGCATGTAGAGGTTTTCCTGACTCTCGTGCTTTGTTGTAGATGGCGTATCTGAACGTGGTGGTTCCACCGGATATAGTGGACGACGGCACGTCCAGCGACCAGAACGTCAACGAAGGCGGGAACGTCTGGCTCACATGCAAGGCCAAGGGCTTCCCGAAACCCACTATCACATGGAAGCGGGAGCACGGAGACGAAATCTCCATCAAGGACTCCTCCGACATGAAAATACATAAATGTAAGTGCCGCACTCCTTCACTTTTCACGTCAATTATATCCCGTCAAAATTACGTCTCACCTCTTTTAAATTTTCTTCCTCTTATTTACTTTGCATTAAAATTCCATCTCGGCTCCGTCCAAGAAAAATTGTGAGGACACTTATACGATCGTCCCGGTCCTAACTTCCTCGCCGGATCTCTATTTTAGACAACCGGAATCCGCACGTTGTCCCAATGGGACTACATTTTGCAATTTGGAACTATAAATTCTGGCTCTTCTGGAAAAACACTTATGTGCAAAGGAAAACTAATGGCACATACGTTGTTTTTAAACTGGGCTAGAGTTTATAGTTCCAAATTGCAAAATGTAGTTCAATGGATCCTCCTATCATCCCACACTGGAAAAAAAACACATTGGATCCAGATTCCAGACTCTTAAAAACATCGACAAGAAAAAACACTCATGATTGAATCGGATTTTTGCTTAAATCAAGAACCAAGCCTCTTAATTTGAGCGGATTTCCTTTTGATTTAAGCAAAAATCTGATTGAATCGAGAGTATTTTTTCTTGTCAATGTTTTCAAGAGTCTGGACTCTAGATCCAATGTGGTTTTTTCTTCTAGTGCAACAAGAAATCTGTTGGGACGCCAGAATTTCTTCTAAGGCAATTCAAGGCAAATAAGGACAAGGCAATTTTCAGCAGGTAAAGGACCACGTACGGGATACTTAGAAATTCGGGGCCGGCTGAATTTCGAGATTTATTGATGTGACGTTCCTCACAAACTCCTGAGGAAGATGACTTTCTACGTGCTAATCTCCAAGAATGTCGGGCTGAAATCTGAAGCGAGTCGGTCCGCTTACACACATGTTCCAATTGAGGTGTGTATGGCACTGTTGCTACATGTTCGGAAACTGCGCCGCACGCTCTTATCGTTCGGAGGAATTGGATTATTCTCGCTTGAGGTATCTTCCCGGCATGCGAGGAAACAACGGATCTCCTCAATCACCAAGAAGATGTTGAAGCACTACCGGAAAATCTACAAAATTTACCCTAAATCTACTTCCTACTAAATCCTATATCTACTAAAATATATAGGGTTATTCAAAAGTACGCAGTAACGCACCACTGGCCATAACATTAGTTCTAATTATGATATCGTCTTGTGGTGTAAGACGTTTCTCCTCATATCGAGGGGGAAACTTTTTTAGGTTCTTTCCAGGGACCGTACCCGAGTTGGCTCCCAAACGTCCGAATCGGCTCCCGTTTGAAAAAGGGTCCCCTCCCCTAAGGGTCGAGTTGGCTCCCGTTAGAAAAAGGGTCCCCTCCCCTAAGGGTCGAGTTGGCTCCCGTTTGAAATGAGTGGCGTGTGCGACGCGCCGCGCGTAAAGCGGCGACACTAGGTGCGAAATGCATGAGATAAGTCTGAGAAATTAAGAGTGCTGAGGAGAAATCAGTTATCAGCAGTAACACTCACGCCCAAACAATGATTAGGTATTCGGCACTGGACGTTGTCACTTTGAAAAGCAACTGATTATTTTCAATGGAGAAAAAAACTTGGAATTTTTTCGATGGAAAAAAGTATAAAATTAAAAAAAAAAACACACACTTAATCCAGGCTTAGGACTGGCCAAAGAGTGTAGCGTACTCAAAGGGCGTGTTTAAAAAGTTTTTTTTTTAATTTTATTTTGTTTGTTGTCGCTCTACATCTCCCGCTAATTTCTTATGAAAACTGAACAAAAGAGAAAACACGCACAAAAAAGGAAACACTGAGCGGTCGTTTTCTTTCGGCCTGGACCGCAGTCGAAATACTGGCGACTTACTCTTAATTCACGTCTCACGCAATGTTGTTGACACCTGATGGAGGGAGGGGTGCGTACTAGATAATGCGTGCAGTTGAAGGCGAAGATTATTTTTGATAGGAGAATAGCATCGTAGTTCCCGGCATCGAGTCTGTTATCTTCCCCCTCAATGAAGTGAAGAACGCGCACCTCTCGTTAAGCGTAAATAAACGCACGCTTACGTGCCAACTCGACCCACCAAAAAAGACCAATTTTCAAACGGGAGCCAACTCGACCCATAGGGGAGGGGACCCCCTTTTTCAAACGGGAGCCAACTCGACCCACCTAAAAATGGACGGGAGCCAACTCGGCAACTTCCCTTTCCAGTTTTTGATTCCCTCGGGCCGGGGGGGGGGGGGGGGGGGGGGGGCAACTCAAAAACTTCGAATGGCCACCCCCCTCATGGCCAGTGCTCCGTGACTTTTGAAGAACCCTGTATACCCTCTGATAGGGTTTCTCATTCGTGTGGATTCTGATGTGGGCTCTCAATGTTTGACTGTGCCTGAATTTTTTCACACAATACTTTTGACTACCTCCATCGGGTGATGCGTCTTTCGTAGAAGAAATTCATTTTTTGCGAAAAGCTACAGTTTTTTTCTACCGCGAACCTAAATCAGCACCTCGATGAATTTGAAATTTTCATAACTTCGATCGACTGGCATTTTGAAACGGTGATAGCCTAGGAGACTTCCAATTCGCGCCCAAATGGTATTACTGCATTCCTCTCCTAACGATGTATGACGAAACGGAGGTTCCGCTGGATTATTTGAACTGCGTTGAGCTGAAAGGAATCATTCCACATCAGCGATTTCCAAATTTAACTGGCAATCTACTTTTTTGCAAGAGAACGTTTGTGCGGATTCCTTTAAAGATTTTAAGGAATTTTCCTCGTACTGCGCAGCAGGGTGTCTACAAGTACGGAAGTCCTGAAAAAGTGCGGAAATTCCTCAAAAAGGTCCGGAATTTTTTTCCTTTTTGTGGCATTTTAAGCGCGAAATTCAAATCTTTGAAATTCTTCGAATTTCGTCAATTGGAGGTACTGGAACAGTAATGAATTTTTCTGTTAAGAAGGTACTGAATTTCCTTGGAATGTACTGAAAAATTACTGCAAAAGTACTGATATTTGGCCAGCCTACTTTAGTAGACACCCTGATGCAGAAATTACACTAAAATTTGCTTTTTAATCCGCACAACTGTTCTCATGTAAAAAATTAAATTGTTCACTTAAACATGGCAAGAGCTGACGTGACTTGGTTCCTTTCCGCTTAACGCGGTCCATCTAATCGTTCGAAAGTTATGGTTTGCGGGAGGGCGGGCTTTTCGAAAACCCCGTATAAGCACGTATTGCTTCCAACCCAAATCTGTCAGGTTTTCGGACACATGTGGGTTCGGTCTATGACGACGCGGAGGCGTTAATTTGAAGCGTGATGCCGCGAGCTGACTGCGGGCCGCGGGAGCCGGGAAGACCGCTCGTAGTTTAACGAGTTGTTCGACAAGGGAGTCAAGTGCCATTCGAATAAGTGCACTTGTCGAGTGCTCTCCACATTGAGTGACGGTGGCTTTTGCCCGGGCCTCCCGACCCTAATTGACGGCAATCCCGATGCGAAAGAGTTGGGCCCACCGTGTGCGTTGCCAAATACTCCCTCGCTCTTTGATACCCCAGAATCTAGTTCAAAAAATAACACACACACAGTGAATACCCACACACTTGAAAATCTTTTGTTTATTTTCCCCGATTTATCCGGTCGATTGAATTACGAAACGATGCGAACAGTGAACACTGTACACTGGAAAAAAAAAAAACACATTGGATCTTGAGTTCAGACCCTTGAAAACATTGACAAGAAAAAATACTCTTGATTCAATCAGATTTTTGCTTAAATCAAAAGGAAATCCGCTCAAATTAAGAGGCTTTTGGTTCTTGATTTAAGCAAAAATCCGATTGAATCAAGAGTATTTTTTCTTGTCGATGTTTTTAAGAGTCCGGACTCGAGATCCGATGTGTTTTTTTTCCAGTGTATGCTGTTTTAGAGTTTTCTGTAGTATGTTGTAAGCAATTCGCAATCGCTGGAAATTTGCAAGCTATTCACATGTTTTCTCGATAAATCGCAACACTACGCATCGGCTTTGTGAACTTTTTTAGGGGTTATGTCGCCCAAAAGTACACCTTCGGATTGGAGCGCCTTCATATTTTGTGATACTCGACGCATTGTCACAAAGTTAATTTAATTGCTTGTGCGATCGAAACCCAACCAATATCACGGAGTTTACTACACGCTCCTCTGAGTGTGTAGTACATTCATGTATTCACGTTTTTCATGTTTTCCTCGTGTATGCGGATCTCCTCCCCACGTATGAAAGTGCAAATATTGCAACAGCACCGGTTCCACGGCATTTTCGCACTCCGATGCGCAGCCAGAGTGAGCTCTAATGATGAAACACTTGATTCATTTTGCTCATCGCTAATGACGAATAAGCGAGAGTTCGCAAACAAATCAAGTTGGAGTGCCGAAAAATCAGTTGGCATACAGTCACGCGCCCGTGCCATCGAGCCTAAAATGCTCGCAAGTCATTACATATCATCGGTACATCGAACTTCTATAAGTATTTGTCGGTGCCTTGAAGTAATTATAAATCGGAGGAGGATGGCACTGACCAAATAGTCACCTATGGTTTCAGCATCTCTCGTAAGCTTTGCACTTCCTAAGAAGAACCTCTGAAAAAACGCCGTAACTCCACTCTAGATGTTTTCAGTTCTGTTACTAAAATAATGTTTCATTTCCGAAAAACTAATGACCATTTGGACCGAATTTAACAGAAAGGAACCAAGGCACATCAGTTATTGCCAAGTTTAACTGGGAAACTAAATTTTTTTCGAGAGAACGTATGTTCGGATTTCTTTGAAAATTTTAAGGAATTTGCTTCTTACCACGGAGAATTTTCACTTGAATTTGCATTAAAATCCGCACAACCGTTTTCTTGTAAAAAATTAAATTGCCCAATTTAATTTGACAATAGCTGATGTGGCTTGGTTCCTTTCTGTTTAACGCGGTCCATCTATCCTTCTTAATTCCAAAAAGAAGTGTAGCATACTCCTGATAATTCCAATGTTCAAAATGTAGCATCTCGATGATCTGGTTTTCTCGTAATATTACAGTATATGCAGAAGAAAAATGAAAAGCGTTGATTGGATTTACGGCGTTTTGCTGTGGACGGCAGAATAACGCTTAGACGTCGTTTTTGGTATTGCGCTTGCGCGGTTGGAAAGCGGTAAGAGAAATGGTCGGGAAGAGAAGTAAAAATAAAAAGCAAGGTACAAACGAAACAAAATAAAAAAGACTAAACAATAACAGAACAGACAGGAAAAAGAGTGCAAAAGAGGCAAATAACTATTAATAACGATGCTAGACTCCCATAACTACTTGGAACTCTGATTCTAAGATTCGGGCAAATATTGCTGCCGACAAAAGCAGTTGCGGGCGGTAAAGGTGGTAGATGCCACAATGTGTTTGTTAATGTATACTTTTTGAAGCGGGAATCTTCAAAATTGGTAGATTCTTAAACTTGAGGAGTAAATTTTACAACCTTACGACGCAATTATTATGATTTTTGAGCAGTTTTTAATCAGAAATAACTCTCCCTCTTGCTCGAGTGAAAGCTCGCAGCGGATCCATCGGGAGTTGTTTTAATCTACTTATTGGCGAGTTGAAGGGGAGGAATATGTAAAACAAAGAGGGCGAAGGAGAGGGCGCCGCAGGAGGTTAACTAGCCGAAATAATAGCGGTGATTTATTGCGGCG
This sequence comes from Bemisia tabaci, assembly GCF_918797505.1. Classification (NCBI taxonomy): domain Eukaryota; kingdom Metazoa; phylum Arthropoda; class Insecta; order Hemiptera; family Aleyrodidae; genus Bemisia; species Bemisia tabaci. Next base: position 44,410,402 of record NC_092798.1, read on the forward strand.
GAATGTCGGAAATGCCTGAAACGAGTTTATCGGGAAATTGAGATAGCTTCCGCTTGCGCTCCGCATGAAATAGACCACCTGTTACCGCTACTAATGTTCACATCATTGAACCTAAAGCTGCATGTTTACTAAGTCGGCATTTTTTGCCCTTGCCTTCAGAGCTTCAAAGAAATACACCTCCACCGTTCCGCGCGCTCAGCGTGGTTGCCGCTCTGTATTTCCCGGATTTTCCATAAAATAATTTACAATTGAATCAGTGAGAACGAAAACACACCAACTCGGTAACTCAATAATGATATATGCAAAAATATGTAGAAATTGACTTTCAATTTTTTTTGCAAACTTTACACTGGAAAAAAAAGAATCTTAAATTTGCCGCCAAAAAATATTTCTTCTTAAATCAAGAATTTTGCTGGCTAATATAAGCTACTTTTTTGCTTAACCCAAGCATTATTTTTCTGCAATCAAGAAAAGGTCAGCTTAAAGCAAGATAAAGAAAATTCTTGGCGGCAAATTCAAGAATTATCATGCTTGATCCAAGCTACTTTTTTTTTCAGTGTGTCCACGGTACTACAATTATATTCTCATTTGAGTTCAGTTTAAAGTACACACTCACCTCTTTGCCGAAAAGATAATCATTTACGGCTATCACAGTACCTTTGCCAGTGTCAAAGGTCGTCTCCAAGATCTTATCATTATCACTCCATTCAAAATCCATGCACTGCTGATGTCTTTCAGGTAAAGTTTTGGGCAGCTTAATGAAATTTCCAATTTCCTGGCCTGTATTTTTCCGAACTTGATGTCCTCCTTCAAACCGAATGGACTAAAAGATTACTGGAGGCCCAAAGTACAGAATAATTTCGGGATAGTGAATCACGAAATGTTGTTTGGGACTCAAGGTGGCAGGGAAAAAGTTTGTCATAAAGAATTCATGATGATCTTGGATGAGAGCTCTTAAGTAGGCAATCATCGGTGGGAGGGGGTATTATTTTATTTTTTATTTTATTTTACATTAGCACATATAAATGCCACATGTTGCGGCTCACAATACTTGTCAAGAAAATCCCCCTTAAATTTACACACTAATATAATTTAGGTACATTAAAGACCATAGGGAAGAATTTGAGAGTATTACAAAAATTTACAAAATAAAATAAAAGGGACAGAAAATTACAGTTAACTATCATTTAAAAAATCACTTAAGGAGTAGAAAGCCTTGCCAATTAGTTAGGCTTCTAGACCAACTCTCTTACTTTCCAGTTCTGAAGAGATTTTTCTCAAGTTCAACGGAAGGTTGTTGAACAGTCTGATGGCAGTATGAAACACAGACTGTTCAGCAACCTTCAAGCGAACAATTTCATAATTAATGACAGGGTTTCTTATGTTCTTTATCATATCCTTACTAATCAAACCGGTGTCAATGGCAAATTTTAGGCTGTCTAGAATAAAAATAGATGGAAGAGTTAAAAGTTGGTACTTTAAATGTACTAAATGTATAAAAATTTAGATTATCGATAACAATTCGACTATTATTTCACGCGTGAAGTCAGTCAGTTGCCGTAATATTTCACGCTTGAGATGCTTGCATTTTATCTTAAACCACCCTGTGCTTTTCCTCCGACCGATTTCTCGCCTGAAGATGCAGCAGCGGAGATCTTTATCACAATAACAACACGTTTCAAAACTAATCCAACGGCCCATGAGGAAGCAGATCGTAGATGGTGGAGTTTCCAGTCAAATATGACGACTCTGAAGTTATTCTCATGCCTTTGAAGAGGGCATCAAGTCGCCAAAACCGAGGGAGCCGCCCATTCATGGCGCGGAAACAAATAACTTTTTCCCCCCGAGAATCTTGGAAATCGCATGACTTCGCTGAAGTTGTCGGCTCGCACGACCGCCCCTGTTGAAGTGTTGTTGAAGATTCTAGGTTTGTTTATCGGACTTAAAGAAAGTTCACTACTGTAAGGTTCATGTTGCGGTGCATTTATTTTGTCGTAGCAGTATTCGATAAATCCAATAATTCGATAATCTTTCGCAGGTGCACTGGAAAAAAAAGAATCTTAAATTTGCCGCCAAGAAGTATTTCTTCTTAAATCAAGAATTTTGCTGGTTAATATACGCTACTTTTTTGCTTAACCTAAGCATTAGTTTTCTTGAATCAAGAAAAAGTCAGCTTAAAGCAAGATAAAGAGTATTCCTGGCGGCAAATTCAAGAATTATCATGCTACTTTTTTTTTCAGTGTGTATTAAAGGTCGCTATGCAGTCACCGCTCTTCTTCCCCGTTGTTCAAAGAAATACGTTCCTCAACAAAAAGAAAGTTACGATTAGTGTCAAATGGTCTAATTTTTTATGAGCTTCAAAACAAGACGGAACTTGGTACGGGGCACTATCCTGTTAATACCAGGGATCAAAATCATACCCCGAATCTTCAGCAATCTCAATTTATTTTGGATTGACGGCCTCCTCGAGCATATTAAGGTAAAGTGGACCATTGAGATTGCCACCAATCAAAAATGGACCAACCATATTATCCCCAAAGATCCCACACCACACATTCAGTTTTTCGGGGAACTGTGTGTGACTTTCTCTACCCACGTGGGGATTTACCCCCAGGAAATATCTGGGAAACAGGAAATGCCCTCAAAATATGTGAAACTTTAAAACTGCAAAATTTAGGAACTTCAAGAAAGTAAAACTAAATAGTAAAAATTTTAAATGCATCTCGCTTGGTATTTTAACCCAACGCACTTTGGGAAGTGTAGAATATAAGTGAAGTCATGCCGAATTTCTCTCAATATGACTCCTAATCTCCGGGAATGGGTAAGTTTGCGCAAATTTTGGGATCTCATTTGCCCAAATGAGAGAAACTCACAAGCGCAAACGTCTTTTTTGCGCTTTTCCGCTGAAATTTCTGTGCATTTGCGCTTTTGGGACTCTCCGGGGGATTATCTGTTGCCCAATACCGAAATTTGTGTTTAATAGATAGATAGATAGATAGATAGATATTTTTATTCAAAAAATTCAAACATAAAATAAAAACAACATTGTTCTGCCCGGCAAATTGGGATGCCCAATTAAACTGCCGGATCAGACTTAAAGTAAATTTAACAAATAATTGTAGAAAAAAGAGAGAAAAAAAAAAAAAAAAAAAAAAAAAAAAAAAAAAAAAAGGGGAAAAAAAAAAAAAAAAAAAAAAAAAAAAAAAAAAAAAAAAAAAAAAAAAAAAAAAAAAAAAAAAGGAAGAAGAAATAAATAAATTAAAAAAAAATAAAATAAATAAATAAATAACATGAACATCGACTTAAATTAAAAACAGAAATAGACCCAAATGAAAACCGAAAAAAGACGCAATTATATATATATATATAAAAAAAAATAAAAGAATGAAAGAAAAAGAAAAAGAAAAAAAAAAAAAAAAAAAAAAAATGAATACATGAATATAAATATCTTAAATACAATTAATAAAGAATTTGAAACAATACAATTACTAAATTTTAAAACACAATTAACATGATGAATAAAATAACAAAGGAAATGAAAGAACAAAGGAAACAAAGGAAAGATAAATAATATAAAATAAATATAATAATAATATAAGATTAATTAATAGATAAATTAATAGAGAAATAGATACGAGATATTACTATAATCTTACCCTATAATCTTTTATAAACTATATTATATTAATGTGAAAATTTAAGGGGGGTATTTTTTGACAAGTATTGTAGCCACAACATGTGGCATTTATTAACACTGAATAAATATATAAATTAGATATTAGTAGATACATTAATAGATAAATCTTAAAATCCGATGTAGTTATAATATAACATTAATAAAGTACACAAAATCAGTGACTAAAAAAAAAAAAAAAAAAAAAAAAAAAAAAAAACAGTAATTGGACTGCATATTGCAATTTGGAACTGCAAATTCTGGCCCGGTTTAAAAACAACGTATGCGCCATAAGTTTCCCTATGCACATAAATGCTTTTTCAAATGAGCCAGAATTTACAGTTCCAAATTGCAAAACGCAGCCCAATTATAAAATATAGAAGCGTGCTACAGGAGTGGAAAATTATCCAAAAACGAAACACTGCCTACCATGCTCATCCAACCACTCAGACTCTTCCAAAATTCTCTCTAGCTCCTTCTTAACCATGGCAGTGCTCATTTTTGGATATTCCCGAAAAACAACCGGTAAATTATTTAACAGCGATGGTATCTGCACCCGAATTGTCCTGTCTCCGTAGTTATTATTAGTTCTTGGCACCTTGAATAAAAGTGAGTTTGCGCAGGACGTTGGCCTAATTCGAGGAACAAATTCATCAAAATAAAAAGAAGACTCGTAATTTAACACAACTAATTTATAATTAAGCAGAAAATCCACAGGGTAGGCTCCCAACAATTTATATCCTTCCTCTCTTTGCATTGGATCTGTCACGTCTTTCCCTGTTACCACTCTCACTGCTCGATCTTGTACTTTTCTTATATTTTCTAGGACTCTACTGGTCACCAAACCCCATGCCGTTAAACCATAACGCAACAGCGAGTCAAATAACGCGAAATAGACCACCCTTAGCAAGTTGGCCGGGAGGTATTTTTTAACCGTTGCAATGCCAAATAACGCTGATCTTAATCTGCCATTCAAATATTCTCCCTGCTTATTCCACGAGAACAATGTATCTATAATTACCCCTAAGTATTTATAAAAATCTACTTGCTCAACAACAGCGTTACAATCACAACTGCCTTCACTCCCTGATTGTAAACAAGCGTGATCATGAAACACTATCCTCAATTTTTCAGTTTTTTTGTTTTTGGCTCGAACGTGCATTAACTTTGTTTTCTGTCTACTCAAAGATATTCCTACGTCATGAATCCACTTTTGCAAAACATTGAAATCTTTTTGTAACATTATTCTTGCCGCACATAATTGCTCATGCGCCATTGCAACACTTAGATCATCTGCAAACATAAAATGGTTTGAAAACTGGAAGTTTGAGCTTATATTATTAACATATAGAATGAAGAGAAGCGGCCCCAAGATACTTCCCTGCGGCACTCCACTTAACAAGCTGACCAGTACACTGAAGGACGAGCCTAGCCTTACCGTCATTTTTCTGTTTCTTAAATAGCTCTCGAAAAAAACCAACGCCTGCCCTCTGATGCCAACAGTTTCCAGAATTTGTATTAACGTTTTATGATTAATGACATCAAATGCTTTTTCAAAGTCTGCGAATAGTAGAAGAACATGCATTTTTTTGTTAAGACTGGAATTAACGAAATTGCCAAAGTCTTCCAGCAGCATATCAGCACTTTTACCACGTTGAAAGCCATATTGTTTTTTATCGATAACGTCATTTTCTCGAACAAAACGAGATAATTGCTTCATTACCACTTTCTCCATAATTTTTTCTATTACCGGTAACAATGAGATAGGACGGTAATTAGAGCAATTATCTTTTTCACCTTTTCTCTTATACACAGGCCTAACTACTGCGATTTTCATATTATCAGGCACCACACCCGTTTTAAAAATTAAATTAATGAGATGTGCTATAACTGGACTGAATACGTCTTTGAGCCTCTGTAAGTCACAAATTCTGATATTATCTATACCTGGGGATTTTTTTACCTCAAAATTTGAAATTATGTCAGAAATTTCTGATGCTGTCGTTGGACAAAACTCCTCTAACAGTCCCGAATGCTCATACCGACCAAATACTTTTTCCTTTGGTAAAAATCTATGACCACAGTCATGCCTTGCATTTTGAACGCCTTCCTCAAAGCAGTGTACAAATTCGTCACATAGCTCTTTCTCTGTTTTATTTGGCGGGAAATTCTTAAAAACAAACTCGTCCACGGATACCTCGTCTTTTCTTCCCAAAAGCTTATTAATCTCCTTCCAGACCTTGCCTGAGTCTTTCTGACATTCTAAAATTCTACTACAATAATATTCTTTTTTTCTCATTTGTATTTTTTTAATAAGTTTATTTCTGAAACGAGTATATTCTTTTCTTATTATTTCACTCCTAGGCGAGTCCCGATGACGTTTGTAAAGCTTATCTCTGTAATTTAAGTCTTTAATTATCTCTGCTGTTATCCACTCTTTATGGTCTAAGTTTCTTTTTCGCAATACTCCTTTATTACCCGACCTCTTACTGGCTTCATATGCAGTTTCAAAGACTTGCACTAATTTTTCGTATACCTCACAAGGGCAGCCTAGGGTAAGCAAAGAGCCCCAGTTAAATTCTTTAAGATTTTTGTCCAACTCAATAACATCTATCCTATTTGTTTTTTGAACATGATTTCTAATCAGTGGCTTTGGTAAATCATAAGTAAATGAACAGACAGCAATAAAATGATCAGATATTTTTCTTTGAAAAATCGCAGCTGAGACCTTTGCCAATTTCATCCTAACCGCCACATGATCAATACATGAGCGAGTGCACCTTCCGTCCTTCCTTACTTCAACCCTTGTTTCTTCATGAATGCACGATTCAAGACTGTGTGCAGCTAGAGTTGTTAAATAGTCTTTCACAAGGTTACTTTCTTGTAACGTATTTATATTTACATCACCTAAAAATATTACATTAGTGTTCAGGCTTAAATCACTAAGTGCTTCATCTAAGTCACGTATAAAATTGACTGTGCCTGCATATTTTGGTGGCCTATAAACCGCAATCACATGAAACTCATATTGCTTTCCTAAAACGTCAATGCATGTGAATTTCATATGCATTAATTCTAGTAACAAATTCATTTTTTCTGTAAGTACAACACATCTAAATCCGTTAGGCACAAATATTACAATCCCACCTCCTCTCCTTGTTTGTCGGAGCATGTAGTATTTTCGATATCCCTCAATATTATAAGTATTAATCACATTTTCATGCACATTTACCTCCTGCAGCACAATTATTACATTTTTATCTAAAATTGGAGAAATAGTAGCATAAAACTGATCCCAGTTCTTCTTTAGAGACCGAATATTAAACTGCAGCACAGTAACATCATGAGACCTCACTGTATTATAAAACTGATCAGAGTCGGCCAGTACAGGGCGTTCCACTAACGAATGAACTTCCTCTTCTTCATGCATTCTAGGCTATTTAATTTTTCAAATGCAGAGAAGATAATCAGTATGGGGGGGAGGGAGTGAAAGAAAAGAAAGAATAAAAAAAAAAAAAAAAAAAAAAAAAAAAAAAAAAAAAAAAAAAAAAAAAAAAAAATAAATAAAAAAAAAATAAAATAAAATAAAATGAATAAAATAGCTAATAATATAAAGTATTAAGGTAGTCTCGGCTCCATCTAAGAAGAAATATGACTCATCACTAATGCACATTTTCTTTACTAAATCCGGATCTGCCGCAATAATCCTCTTCATTGTTTCACACCATTTGAGGCGCCTGTCAACGTCATTCTCGTTTTATTCGTGCATTATATATTGTAAGGGTGTATGATGTTTTAAAAAAAGCTGTGTTCCCCCATTCGAGGCTTTATGCCGATTGGCCACTTCGTTGATCATCCGTCGCGGATTTTCGACGAAATCAGCCAAAATAGTTACCTCTTGATCCTCATTCATCGCTTTTGAACGGCCTGATCATGGGACATTTCTGACAGAGAATGTTGTTCTAAATTTCGACATTAATGCACGGACACAATTACGTGAAACCGGGGTGGCCGTTGTTGGTAAAGCATTAAACCTGCGCACAATGTCGTGAATATTTCCACCAGTCGCGCCAAGCCGTAGCACGAATTCCATCCTCTTTGTATTTGAACGGACTGCGCACACATAGGAAAAAACAAAAAATAAATAAAACATGGTTAATATTCATGGTATGGAGATATATCACCAAAAAATAAAAACAGGCTGAGAAGGATGTGAGGAATGATCAGATAAAAGCGATCTCAACCAAGTAATATTTAGATATGAGGCAGGATCTCTGATCAGGTCCTGCAGAGGTGTTATGGGCTGTATTGTTGGCGGTTGATCCATTGGTTTGAGGAGTTGATGTTTCAGGGATATTAGTCTGATTTGACCGAGACCCCTGCCGATTGGGTTATTCAAGAATTTCGAAACAAACAAGAAGATTGCAGTAGAGGGAAATTTATTGTATTGAAATTTCTGATTACCATCAATAGATATTAAATAAATGAAACGAGAGGAAATCCTGCAGTGGAGGAAAAATTTCAGAATTATTCAGAGGATTTGAGAGAAATTACATTAATTTTTTATTGTCTCTGCAATACTGAGGGGGTGGGGGTTCCATAAAATATGCCAATAAAAAGAAATTAAGTATCTCCTATCGGAGGATGGTGTTTTTCGGTGTCGGAGAATTCTCTCCTACTACAAGAAAGTTCGCCCTCAATTTGTATCTCCTAGATCGAGTGATCAGAGAAATATAGATACTATTTGTATGAATAATTTTCATGTATAATTTAAAAAAATGAAAGAATAAGCTTTTAATTAAAATATTCGCCACTCCCAGGATCGTGGCTACGAGACATTTACGGGCCAGGACGGAATTCACTCAGTTCAATACTTGGTCCAACGTTATGAATGGGATTGAAGTACCCGAAGAATCGTGATTCACAAACATTTCAATTGGTTATCTTGCATTGCGCGATACGTTTATTTTTGACACTGACAACTTCCACAGAATCAAAATGTTTTGGCTTTTCGTCACATAGAAAACGTTTTTACATTCCACCAACGCTACGTTCCACGTTCACGCTCCTTTTTTTAATTCTCTCCTCTCCATAATGAAAGAATATCGACAAGTTTGGAGACAAGTGGTGATTTTAGTTGATTACAGCTTAATTTGACAGCCTCAACAACTCTCCTAAACTTTCAACAGAGGAAAAAGAACGTTTTAAAAGCTTTCCAGGAGCTTTTGTTATCGGAGGCTTGAGGTAAATTAAAAGTGAGACCTTCATTGAGTCTTGTTCCCTTCTTTTTTTCTATAGAAGGCTACATAAAGCTCAAAAGATCTTTTGCCTCGGATTAATTAGTGTCTTTTGTTACTCTGATTGACATTACTTAACTACGCGCCAGCAAGGAACACTCTGATTGAACGCCGTCTAACATAAGTTTGAGGGATGTGAAAGTGTTTGTGCCTTTAGAAAGTTATCTAGATATTGAATTGATTTTCGCCCCGATCGCTTGAACTGTGACAAAAAAGGCAAGATCCTTTATTATTATTTTGCCATAAATAATTCCAATGGTTAAATGACCATGGAATCGCTGAAAACAGGTGAGAGAACATTAAATATCCAGAGACGGATCCAGCATTTTGGCAACACCGGATTTCCTCCATTTAAATCTATGCTGACTAATCGATTCTTGTCGGGGCTCCCAGCCCCCCCCCCCCCCCAAGAATCGATACATTTCCATAGGTTTAAATTTAGGAAATCCGTTGTTACCGGATTGCTGGATCCGCCTATGAATGTAGAGAAACTCATGTTCCTTAGAACCTGCTTCCATCTGTTTTCAACAAGGATTTCTCAAGTTCACTACAATGAGACACATATGTGGCAAAAGCTTGCAATCCTGTGTATGTTATCCATTCTACCCTGTTATATATCCAGCATAGGAAACAATTTGACCCAAAATGTACAGAAGTAAGGACATAAAAAACAATCTGAAGTCAAATGTTAAGAAGGAATGACCTCCAGGAAAACAGAAATTCTGTATGAAACTTGACGAAATAATCCTAATCATTTTTAGGGAATCGCGTCAAACCGCCTGAGAGACCGGGCACTATTTTATGTCTGATATTTCCCAGTTTTTCTACGCACAGTATTTTTCGGAGCTTACGCTTAATTGACATTTTTTTGTTTGATTAGCTGAAATTACTATTTTTTAAACGCCATCTCTGGTGTAACAGAAATGGGATTCGTGCAATCTTGCCAACGGAGAATTTGCAAGAAAATATTTTATTGCTGAATCGGAGACTGCGTATTGAGCTACGTTCGCCGTATTTTTCACGCTTTTTTTTTACCGATATGGGAAATTGTAGAAAACAGCATTAAAGGTGAGAAAATCCACCGTTTTTCCCATCTAAACTAACGTATTTTCGTAGATTAGAATATTTGGTCATATATCCTCTACTAATTGTTCATGTTAGGAATCGAGGACATTTTCATGCCCAGTACACGCAGTAATTTCCTCTCAATCGTAAAATCCACAAAATTTCAGACACCTTCAAATTAACTAACTAAGGCTAAAATCAAACTAAAAAACTCGAATTCGCTTACGTCTAATTGCCAGACTAGTTTCGGGAGCTTCAATCGTCTCCCATCTTCAGTGGTTGTTGACTGATTCGGAATTCGTGGTCGTATTGCATGCATGTGGTTGAATTTTGGACTCCAATGCTCGGAACAGGATGTTGTCTAGTCCGTCTAAATCCTCATTTAAAACATTCGCGCGGTGTTTAAAAATATATAACCTTCAAACCTTCAAATTCTCTACTTGGTGCTCCAATTTTGACCTTTACCGCGAAAACCCGACTCCGAAACTGCAGCACGTAGTAATTTCCTCTCAATCATAAAATCCACAAAATTTCAGACACCTTCAAATTCTCTTCTCGGTGCTCCAATTTTTACCTTTACCGCGAAAACCCGACTCCGAAACTGCAGCCGAAGGAGGCGGGGTGTGAGGCGCCCGAGTCGGCACACAACGGCGTTAAAACTTAATTTCGTTAATTTAAATTCAAAATATTCCCGTGATTAAGACGAGCTCCCGACTGATAATTTCCTACACTCGGAGCACGCTCATCCCGGGCGATGATTGCAATTAATTTCGACGCATTGGAAATTAATCCGGGTGCCTCCGCCGAAACGCGCTCCGGTCGGTCGATACATCGGATCGGTGCTATCGATCGATCGCGACTCAAGACAACGCTCCACCCGGTCGCGGGATTCGATCTCTCGACCAATCGAAGCTCCGCTCGAACTCGGTTCGCTGCCAGGAGCCTGTCGGGGACAGAAGGCGGATTTCCATGAAAGAGGAAGGATTTCAGACTCGAACGCGCCCGGCGCCGGTTTTTCTGGCGCAGCTTCGCCGATTCATCGTGCTCCGATAAATTTCTTCCCGGTCCCTGTCACGCTGATGGCTGTTTCATAGAATTTGCGGAGAAGTTATCCCGTCGCGGAGCGTCCCTTAAAGTTGGTCTGGAAAACGGCACGATGCATGGAAGACCCTGAGAGTATTTTCGAACTGGTTTCGTCTCAGGTTTTGAAGGAGTCGTCGTTACTTTTTCCAAGGAACCCTCGTTGAAATCGAATCGTTCTACGTTGAAATATACGTGAAGTGCAAATATCCTCTCTGCTCCAATGAAATCATCTTTAAGACGCTCCTTGGACGGGGTATGGAATGTCGTAAGACGGTCGATGGGCAGGAGTAAGGAGGGGATTTTAAAAGTCAGAGTTTTTTTACAGTGGGCTACAGTTGTCAGAAGATATTTGTCTTCTCTATCCATATGTAATTATGAAATATATACACTGCAGTGCCTAAAATATGTAATAAAACAATTGGCCTTTACTTAGTCATGGACACGTATAACTTACTTTCAATAGCGGAATAAACATTTAATGCTGTGAAAGCCTCCTCGTTGCCTTTGCCCCCCTTCGTGGATAATTTTGCGGCTAGTTCAAAAGTGAGGAGCCGGTTTAAAATATTGCCAGCTATTTTGTCTTCATTGTTTCCTCCATAAGCCCTGAAGCATTTTATCTGACAAATAAAATGAACATATAAGGCTTATATCAAAGAGGTAAGAGTATGTAGCTCTCTCCTCGTCGGCCATCACAAAAGGAATCAAAATTTAGACTAAGGAGGAAGTCATTAGGAATATTGTTTGGCGGTAATTATTGTTTTTTTTTTTGAAATATCAATTTGTTGTTCAATTAAATTTATTTGCTCAGTAACCGCCAACGGGCGACTTCGACAATTATTTTGCTGGCTGCGAAGCGATCTTTGGGGCAAGCAGCGGCCGGAGCTCAGAAATCTCTAGTCTCACATACTTGTAAATAATAATTTGAAAAAAATTACGTACAAAAATTATCTGATAAAACAAAATTTGAACCAACTTAACTGACTCACATCGGGCCAACTGACAAGGAGTGTGGAACTTTTAATGGAAAATACAAATTTAGTCTCAAAGGCAAAGATTAGTAAAATATGTGCCTGTATCGAAGCCAGTGACGTAGTTGTACGCTTTCTACGAGGTGGAAATGATTTTAAAATAGAGTCTCAATTTATATGAAAAAGATGAAAAAGTATACCGAAACACTCATATTGTTGAATAAGGTTTAATGGCTTGGATGCATTTCGGGCTTAGCCCATCTTCAGCAAGCACTTAAAACGAAACACAGAAACAAGTTAATCACAGTAAAGAATTGTCACAATGCTTGATGGAGAAAAATATCGAGAGGCAAAGCGAACTAAAAACTTGGGAACTGGTCAAAAATGAAAGAATGTAAAAAAATGTTAAAAATGTATAAAAACCAATGGAAATATATCGTAACAGCACGCGAGATGCGTTTTTCCAGTTATCTTCTCAATTTATGCTTGAAAAGTTAGAGGAATCAAGGAAGCAGTTGTCTAAAGTCGGCTCTGGCAATAAAGTGAACTTAAACTCAAAGCCGGATTCTTCTTATTCAAGTGCTGAAGTAAACATTTTACGAAATAAATCTTATAGAATTCATGTTGCACCAGTTCACACTGCATTTTTAAGGTGGGAAATATTACGCAGATATTGATGCGTTTTTAAATATGGTATTGCATTGCGCAATGATTGTCAAAAAAGGCAACAACTAAAACAAATATCAAACATTGGTTTCATCGAATCGTGCTTGAACATTAGTGTAACTATTTCAATGTCATCAATAGGAATGAAGTATGTCGACTTTTTCTACCCTGAACACATGTTCTGGAATAAGCTGCTAGTCCTATAATAATGATTTGTACAAAATAATGTTTTGAAATTTCTTTAAGGGTGGTAAGACATCCGACCCGGATCGTGTAGGGCTTCTCTATGAGGACAGTGACATGGTGGTTTAGAAATAAACTGGCCCCTCCAGAGAAAGGGTAGCCGAAGAAAAACCGAAGGAAGTGGATATTGAAGACGCGGAGCACCTATCTGAATGGGCGATGTTTCGAGAGAGCGGTCTCGAAGTTTTCACGGGTCTTTTCACGGGGGAAACGAATCCAGCGCTATCGCCAAGGCCGAGGGGAGGGGCGCGGGTCGCACGAATCAATTCATGCAAAATATCTCTCGACAAAGGAAGCTTTGATAACAAAGAGCTTTAAACTTACACTGGCCTTCGTCCAACTTACGTGCCGGAGCCGGGCAGCGCTTCCTGTGGTCAGAAAAAGACACTAAATCACGCCATATTCCCTCGTCTGTTCTTAATCTCCGGCCCGAGTTTTTCCGGCGTCCCGACCCGCGGCTCGATTGTCGAATCGATATCGAATAACCTTGATCGATAAGAAGCATTGGCAAGGTAGGAATTTATCGATCGGATCATTCGATAACGATTCGAGAATCGGCCCGCTGCTCGCTGTTCCTTTTCGCTGGATGTTGTTGCGCTGTCTCATTGAGTCGCTGCGATTCCCTTCGAGCATTGGAACGTTCCCCGTTGAGGGATTTTCGGTCGCAATTTGACTAACGTCGAAAAGAATGAACTAACACGGTCCAACGTTGGACCAAGATGTTCGGTCCTGCGATAAGTACATAGATTTCTCTCTATTCAGATGCAGAACGGAGAAAGTAAGCGGACCATGAGGCTGCTAATGCATTTAAAAAATTGCAAAGCCAATATCAGTCGACAACAAGGTTTATATACGTCAAAAAATACAACTAATACCCTGAAGTCTTTTTGGTTTTGCTTTGTCCAGAGGATAGCCGCTCTGCGCGCCGAGGCTGGACGCCCATATTGACCCAATATGATTAGACCTATGATTGACCTATTAGTTTTGTCAACTCAATCTTTAAAATTTGAATAATTTGCAGCTATAAATGGTCAAAATTCTCAGAAATCATTACTCCAGTACTCTTAGTATTCCATTTCTCGTAATCAGTACTTATATTCTATATTAAACAATATAAATTTGTAGTATTTCAATGGCCCCTCGGGGAGCATGTTGCTATGGTATTGTAGCACATATCCTAAATTTTAGTTATCATGCTTTTTTCTTTTCAATCCAGCTCTTATGTGCAGTTTGTACTTGCAACCCGAACGTAACAAAATAACTGAAGGTTCTTTTTTGCTAACTTCGAGTAAAATTCAGTAAAGTATACTTTTGGAAATGGGTTCTTGAAAGGGTTAAGAACAATTTGCTACTGCCAAACAAAAATACAGAATTCCGAAGAAAAATCTCATTAATAGAACGAATTTTTGGATAGGATTTGCATACATACCTTAAAATTTTCAAAATTCGTATTATATTTTCTTTCTTATTTAGGATTTTTTATGGTGGTAAATTGTTTTAATCCCTACTAAAAACCCATGTTCAAAGCCATACTGCTATATTTTACTCTTCCCAATGTTAGTCCTCCCTATGATGCTATGTTACGGATCTTTTTGAACCTCCCATTAACACAATTTAAACCATTTAGGGCCGCCTAAGGGAAAGAGGTTTTGTCAGTCCTTTCTATGATGCTATGTTACGGATCTCTTTGAAGCTCCCATTAACACAATTTTAACCATTTAGGGTCACCTAAGGGAAGGAGGTTTTTAAGTTACGACCAAATTACGAACCAAAAAACAAAAATTAACTACCAAATTGAGTCACGTAGAATATTTTTTCGCGCTTGTGCAATTTTCGGGCCTAAAAAACCCCATTGGGTACCTGTCCTCCGCTCGTGGTGTAAGGGTGAAAGCATTGCTCTTCCACCACCCCCCAGAGTTTCGGGCGGGGGGTTCGGTAGGCCATGCGGCGCCATTCGCACCCGTCCGTCCGATTGTTATTCAACGCGGACCGAAGGGGCTTACCCCGGAGGTTGCCAGCTGGGGCCGCCGAGTCCCGTTTCCCGAGTCCGCGGGAGCTTTTCCACGACGATCCGACGTGAGCCGGCGGCGCGGCGTCACGTCCCGTGGCGGACGTCGAGGAGAGGGGGTGGGGGCAATACGGACGCCGCCGGTGGCGTCCCCTAATGACGTGGCGGGCACGTCACGGGAGAGGCGGCGGCCGACTTCTTATCCCGAAATCCCTCACTCGCGCCCGGATGGCCCGCGCGAAGTGCAGTGATTTGTTGCGGTCACATTCCGACCGGAGTTGTCGGGTTGTACGAACGAAGCTGCACTATTATTTGGACGGAGTCAAACAGAAAGGAACCAAGCCACATCGGGATCGAACCGAGAAAAAGAGGTTTAAAGTTTGGCTCCTGCATAAGACTCAATGTAAAAGATAAACTTCAAGTTCAATTTCTGCAAAATTTTCTCCAACAAAAACTTTGAATTTTTGGCGATAGATAGTAGTGCAGTGGTTGAGTTCAAAACCACTCATATCTCAATTTTTTCCAAAATGTGGGTTGGTTCCTTTCTGCTTAACTCAGTCCATTTATACCTTGTTTTTTGACGACAACCGTTTCTTACTTTAAATCGAACTAAATAGCCAATCACTCCTTCTATTAACTCTATTGGTAATATTTATCAATATGTTATGAAACCCTTTTGGCTAATACACTAGTTTATAAAGAACTTGTTTCCGCATCAAGGCTCGACTCAAAATTATTCACCATTGCCTTGATGCCTTCTTTCAACCGGAAAGAGGCGCCACCAACCACTATATGAAAGGAACGTTTCGTTTCGAGGGAAGCGCAGGACCATTAAAAGGCTATACTGGGGGAAAAAACACATTGGATCTAGAGTCCAGACTCTTAAAAACATCGACAAGAAAAAGTACTCTTGATTCAATCAGAATCTAGCTCAAATCAAGAACCAAGCCTCTTAATTTAAGCGAATTTCGTTTTGATTCAAGCAAAAATCCGATTGAATCAAGAGTATTTTTTCTTGTCAATGTTTTCAAGAGTCTGGACTCTAGATCCAATGTGTTTTTTTTTTCCCCAGTGAGTTCCCTCGGGCATTTTCCCCAATGTAGAAACACATCTCCGTGAGTTCTGATTATTGCAATGATAGGCACGGTGATGCTACCACGTCTACCGTGATATCACTACAAGCGCAATAATTCTACGACGAGTATGGTTATGCTACTATGCTCATCAATAATCTTACCGAAGTCCACGGCTCTACTATCGTGGAATCCCGTGTGACATTACAACCGCGTAACCGTAGAATAACAGTGTTTTTTTTCTCGGTGTGGTCACTATGCCCATGGATTGCACAGAAATGGTGGTGTTTAATATCTACTTAACGTAGTTATCCCATTCCTTTTATCTTGCACATGCAAATTAATACAAAAGTTGAAAGGATGTGATATATCACGAAATCCTAGTATATAAAACCAGAATCATAGGGCATTCCATTGCCTGGAAAACTGTCACTCGAAGAGCAAGCTTTTCCTTTTACGTAGCTGAATTGACGTAGCCAAAATGTTAAGCAATTTATTGATTGCCCTTCCGGTTTTTCCCCTTCCTAGGATGCGAGTTGTTGACTAAGTATGGACCGGTAATCTCTTCCATCGCGATTAATGTGGGCGGAATTTTATGTTCAGGTTGAACTATAAGTAAAGTTTCTGTTATTGGCTCATTGAGGTCATTTTTATAAATATTTTAGCTGTTCAGCTGGCGAAGGAGTGTATGGCTCAGTAATTACCTGAGCGATATGTGCAATATGCCGAGCGTGCCTGCTGCGGCGAGAGTTCGCAAATTCTGCACCACGTCCTGGAGTCTCTTTTTATTTAAGCGTCGATCCATATTCCGATTTATATTGCTGGAACACTTCTCCTGATCTGTAGCACTGTTGATGTCCACAAACTTGCGTGATGAAGGATGTACCGATTGAACCTTGAGAGTGTTCCCAGGAAGGCCGATGAGAGAGTAGTTGAATAGAGAGTTTGATAAGCTAGTTTCTTTTGGACGTAGATGCATCTTTCTGGACCTGATTCAACTTCTCAAGTATTTCACCAGATGTTATCGATCAGTATTTTAGTATGATGAAACTAGTTAAAACATACCAAAACTTTTCTGTTATGAGCCATCACCATGACAAATAAAATATGACCGCAAGCAATGTTATGTTTTAGACACTGAGAGGAGATTTTGGATCAAAATTGATAATAAAACGACGAAGAAAGGATGGAAGTTACGTATGATAATATAAAATGACAAAGAAAACGATGGAAGTTACGTATGATAAAATAAAATGACAAAGAAAGGATGGAAGTTACGTATGGAAATTTGGCTGTGATCCAGGAGGTTTATGAAGCTGCAAGAGATTATCCATAAAGTCTCTATTGCTTCGCAAGAGAACACAGATAAGTGCACCACCTATACAGGGTTATTCAAAAGTCACGCAACACTGGCCATGAGGGGGTTGGCCATTTGAAATTTTTGAGTTGCACCCCGCCCCCTTCCCCCCCGACGCGGTCAAAAACTGGAAAGTACTTATAAAAGTTTCCCTCTCAATATGAGGGAAAACGTCACAAACCGCAAATCGATGTCTTAATTAGAACTAAAGTTATGGCCGGTGGTGCGTGACTTTTGAATAACCCTGTATGTATCCGTCGAATCGTCAACATGCAGCACCCTCAATGTCCATTCAAATTGTTCATTTTGGTCCTGATATCAATTTTTCCATAACTCTCACCTCGCGGTTCAATTAACTCAGATTTCTCATGGAATCCATCGCGTCAGAATCGACGAGACCCTAACCTCGGAACCCTGCTCGAAACTCTTTGTGACTGCCAGGTGACAGCGCGGAAACTACCCTGCACATATAATCCGGCGCCTCGGCAACAAGGCGTGTTGCAATCATGCGGATTTTGTTTGCAATAAGTGCGAACAAAACGGAACTAAATTCGTTAGCGGCGAACAATAAGTACTATCGTTCCGCTGCGAATAATGCTCCGTGGGCTATTCATTTCGTCTGAGCTTTCCCCGCGCGGCTCGGCGCGTCAGATCTCACTTTCAGCCTTTCAAAAGCTCGGCGTCCTGTCAAAAGCTCCCCCCGTGCTCCCGCGTCCCGGCTCCCCTCATATTCGCACACACACGCACCCTCTGTTATCTCCTAATTGTATCTGAATTTTCTACACACCGGGCCACCCCCCTTCTATCGCGTGTAGCCTAGCGTTTCCAGTAATATTTTGAGGATTGCTGTTATTGTATCCGAAAAAGTAGCCAACAGTCCCCTCTCCTTCATCTCAACCCCTGGCATTGAAACACCCTCATATTTAATGCGCGGGCGTTCATGACGATAGAAAGTATTTAAACGTGGCCTGTGATAAGCAAAATACCATGCGAGAATATTTCAGTATGGATGGGTCGTCATAGCTCGGTAGACAGTTTTTACCTGTGTCAAATTAGGTATAGGTCACTCGACGTTACTGAACTTTGGTTGGGTCACTCAGTAACACTGGACTTACATTGCATTTCAACATGTCAAGTTTTCTCAAATCGGCATCCCGCCTTGAAAAATCAACCTTTTGGAATAAGTTAGTTCTTATATACACATTTTTAATTAATGAAATAGGTCTTACTCAGAATAAAAAGAATACACTTTATTTCCAAGGTTATTTTGTTCAAACTTGATCATTTATTTGTTAAAATTCGAGGGGAAAATAATTTTTTCCGCGGATCGGAAGTAGAATTTCCCTTCAGTTACCAATTCTGCCGCGCTAAGGAAACGCACTGGAAAAAATAGGGTTTTCAAGAAAATACACCAAAAAAAAAAAAAAAAATTGGATCTAGAGTCCAGACTCCTGAAAACGTTGACAAGAAAAAGGACTCTTAATTGAATCAGATTTAAAGTTAAATCAAAAGGAAATCCGCTCAAATTAAGAGGCTTGGTGTTCGATTAAAACTTAATTCTGATTGAATCAAGAGTATTTTTTCTTGTCGATGTTTTTAAGAGTCTAGACTCTAGATCCAATGTGGTTTTTTTTTCCAGTGCGCCGTATGAACATTCGAGAAGTACCAAATTTCCCCGAAAAAAACATGTATTATTGAAGAAAGTTATGCGCATTTTTCCTGAATATTTCAGTTTTAATTGGGACGAAAAATGTCTGAAAAATTGGAAGAAAATTATTCAAAATTACAAATAATATAGCAACGCCTGAAGGCTCATACGGCGTTTTTCCTCAGCACGGCAGAATTGATCTCGAAGCCGTTCACTTGCTCCTTTTCGTTGCACAGCTCCCCTGCCTCCCAAGAGACGAGCGCCTTCCGGTGTGTTGAAAAAGCTAGCTGCGGTTGGGAGCAAAATTGGAGCAACAAGTTTATCATAAAAAGAGGAGCTGCCGAGTCAATAATCAATCAAAAACTTGGTACTGAATCGAGGGATTAGGAAAAAATTAATACCGAGAACTTGCGTTCCTCGCCGTGTGTACGGGAAACAATATTTCGCCCCGAAGCAACTTTTTCCTGCACACCTGCGACATAAGACTCCTGGTGCATGGTTGCCAACTGCCAACCTATCTGCAAGGAAAAATCACCACACCAGGAGATACGTAGCGCTTGAGGCGAGAAAGGTTCCAAAATATTTTACTTCTAGAAAAAGAATTGGGTTTTTTCTCCTGTTTGTAGCTCTTCTTCAGACTATATTACGCTCTTGCGCCAAAGCAAGGAAATTCTCGTTTTTTTTTTTTTTTTTGTTTTTTTAAAGAGAGTAATCTTAAAATTTTCCGCCCATCTTGGCAATAGCGACAGCGGACTAACTCTTCAGACTTACCTTTTTTCCTCCCTTTACTCTTACTTTCTGTTTTTCCGCGTAATAATTAATCAATCTTTTGAATAATTTGTCGATTCATCAATAAAAACAGTGTATCAGATTTTCTGCAGCTTTACAGCCGTTGTTTTTTTTTCTAGTTGGGTGGTCGTATATTCCGCCGATTTCATTCTTTTCGAGTGTATAGTCTGCCGATCTACCATCCGTCGAAAGTGCCGCCGATTTGGCATCCAACCAGAATGTAAATTCCGCCAGTGAATGTCTTTAGAACAGACAATATTTTCAAGTACTTTAAAATTGTTTACCGCTATGTAGATAAGTTCCAACGTTCACTGAAGTATTGAATTCTTCCTAATCTTTGGTTAGGTTGCTCCCATAATCAAGCAGTGGAATTTGATTTTTGCCAGTTATAAATTTGAACAATTCCTCGAGTGTGAATTTTGTTGCATTGTCTGTTCGTAATCAGAGAGGATGCAAAACTTCCGAGTTGTTATACAACCTTTGACATGTTCATGTGAGTAAGTATTAGAATGCTTTTGGCATCAAAAATTGAAAAATCAACATTATGAATTTTGAAAAAGCGAAAATACCAGAAATCGATGTCGGATTCCTTGGGTCTTCCCTTAAAATTCTGTTCCCTGAGTTTTCCCGGTAGCAGGAGCCCTGGTAATGTAAATTATTCAAAAATACATAATTACATAAGTGTAATAAAAAATATCTGTTGAGAAGAAAAATCACAATTAGAGGTGTATAGGGGAAAAACATCTTTAATGAGAGATGAATTCCGTATGTAAACGTGGAAAAATTTAGAAATTAAACAAAATTAAAGTTCACAATGAGAAACAAAGAAGTGAACACAAAAAACTTAGTTATTCTCAGTTTTAATGTAAATTAGAATACGAATAACTGGTTCTTTCAGCTGTTTGACGATAATTTACGGTTGAAATTGATGGCTGGAAAAAAATCTACAGCAGAGAGGAGAGATTTAGATAGGAGAGAGAGAGAAAAAAATTTGCCTTAATACATAAAATTTTAAAGTTTGTTCACTTTTTCTGCAGGCTGCTGAATCGGTATGACGTTTCTTATACACACATTAATTGGTTCTAGTCACCTTCAAACTTCGTTAATGCTTCGTCTACGTACGCTTTCTGCTTCTCAACCACTGGCCGAAGCTTGGCTGAATACTCGACACGATTTTCCTTCAGCAGCTGATATCTTGCCCTTTAAAATTCCTTCACATTCAAACGAAAAACTGCGAAATTCCGATAAGGCAACTGACCTCCCTCAACAGATTTCCGAACAAGTATACAAATTTTATGCTTTCTTTGAATGAACATGTAGTTTTAAATAGGATCTATTTATAATGTAAAAGAAATGGAAAATTCTCATTGGAGTTAAAAGATTACCAATACTACTCTCACTTAACTTATTCCAACCAAGGGTGGTTTATAAACTATTAATCGCTGATCACTAGCTGAAATTTCTAACTTAACAAGAGTAGCCTAGATTTATGATATAGTTTATTACAAATTCTGTCTCAATTCACATACCAATGCATTTCGGCATGAAATTTTTGGTATGTTTGCCGAACTTTTCGTCATCCGTCTTGTTTTTTCAAAGGAGCATAAGATATTACTGACTTATTCTGTGCTGCTCGAAGTCCTGCTGAGTAGTCCGGTATTACATCATTTATCGTTTCTCTTATAGGTTGGAGACGGTTAGCTCTCACTCCAGCTATAAGGATCTGATTCTGCTCTTGGGTAGCCAATCCCGGTTGCTCAGACCTTGGTCGCGTTTTGAGCCCCTCGTAACTTCCAGCGCAAAACGGCGGCACCAATACCTCACTTGGTCTCTTCCCAAAGTGACCTCCTCTTGGTTCGCAATTTCTGGATAGGATATGCCTTTAAAAAAGTGGAATATATAACGGCCTGGTTTTTTTTCAAAAGGCGCTGTGCTTTTCGATGTGCTGCCGGGTAGTCCGGTATTATGTCATTTATCGTTTCTCTTATAGGTGGGCGACGGTTAGCTCGCACTCCAGCTATAAGGATCTGATTCTGCTCTTGGGTAGCCAATCTCAGTTGCTCAGACCTTGGTCGCGTTTTGAGCCCCTCGTAACTTCCAGCTCAAAACGGCGGCACCAATACCTCACTTGGTCTCTTCCCAAAGTTACCTCCTCTTGGTTAGCAATTTCTGGATAGGATATGCCTTTATAAAAATGGAATATATTACGTCTTGGTGTTTTTTAAAAGGGCGTAAGTTATTACTTACATATTCTGTGCTTCTCGAACTGCTCCAGAGTAGTCCGGTATCAGACCATGTATTGTTTTAGATGGGTTGATGACGGTTAGCTCGCACGCCAGCTATGAGAATGTCATTTTGCTCCCGGGTAGCCAATCTCGGTTGCTCAGACCTTCCTCGCATTTTGAGCTTCTCATAACCCTTCATTTTGAATGTCATTTATGTCTTTAAAAATACTCATTCATGCTTCTATCGGTCATCTCAAAAAATGTATTAGAACTTCATATTTTACTTCACTTAATGAGCAAGAACCTTAGAATCAACATGCATTTCAGAGGTATTTCTCCATCCTATTATTTTAACACACATCATAAATTCCAGCGCACATGCCATGTACAGTTAACATTATTTTCTGGAACCAACAAAAGACACTTGTTGGAACACATAGGCTCAAGAGGCTCCCCGCCTCCTGGGAGGAGGTGAGCAGGAGGCTCCTGCTCAGTAAGGGTGCCTTATTATTATAAAGTTCAAATGTTTCCATTCTCATCAATTATAAAAACATTATGAGTATACAACAGTTTTGACATATTTGTGGGTGCTCACCATCGTCTAGAAGTTCGTCTCGTGCGTAGAGTACTTCACAACCAAGTGTTTTAAGTGAGGAGTTAAAGTTGTCGTACTCTAGGCTATGATGTCGCTGCTAATTCTTCATTCATTACGATTTTTCTGCCTCTTTTTCCGCCCCCTGGCTGCTGCTCGGCCCAAGCCCCCCGGGGCACTGCACGCCCTCTAAGGCCCGCTTCTTGCTCTTCTTACTCCCCTTCCTCGCCCCGTTCATCGAGCGTCTTAAAAATTATTTTATTCGAATAGAGACGATGCTGTTTTTGTTTAGAATGAGACTAAAGGCTCTCACGGGATTCATGACATGTAGCTACCCAAGAAAGCGTAGTAGCGCAGCCCGTTAGTTCTTTATTCTGATGAGGATAGTACCCTTTTTCGATCCCAGGTTACCGAAGTTGCGGGTTACGAGTGGAGTTTCCGATTTCATGGTAACTGAGTTATCAGCTCGCTCACAGCGGAGCACGCGGCCGAAGTCTCTCATTATCAACAAGTACGACGGGGAGCGTTCGAATTTTGACTCACGATGCAATTTGCAAGTGCCGGAGCACAAAAATATCATGTCAGCCCTGCGTTCCATCGTTGGAATCGTATCACCGTTGAGACGGAACTTTTCCGCACCGAGCCGCTCGAGCTTTTTTTTTTTTCCTTTTTTTGTTAATCAACTTTATGAGTCTGTCAGTCGTCCTTTTGTTTACATTGTTTCTGTCTCGTATCTGGCTGCAACGGCGCTCCGCATTTTTGTAGCTCACAGACGCGTGATGCTTTTGTCGGAGCTCCGTTCGGAAACTTTGTTGCAGCTTTGCGGATATTTTCGCCGCTAAATTATTGATAATGCCCGCAGAGATATGAAGGAAAGTTGATGATACTGCATCAACGGCAGCGACAAGCACGTCATCTGGAAAATTTCAGCTCCGTTACAGAGGCTTGTCCGTGGAGGTTCCAGGAGGGGTCAATTTATAACTCATTTTTTTTTGTTGAAGTTGTTGAAATTCAACAGTATGGTCGAAGCATTTCAAACATTTTGGTTTCGGGATAGCTTAGGAAAAACTATCAGGTATAATTTCACACGAATAAGCAATACATTGTATTATTTCGATATGTGCGTGAATCCCAATAATTTTGATCATTCATGTTAATAAAGAAGAAAATGAATCATTTATGAACTTAGCACTGGCTTCTTCGATCTCATGAATTCGTTTTCTACTTATCTTTTTTGTGCTAAGAATAGGGAATGATGGAGATTTCTTTGCTTTCTCTTGTTGATATTTTTCCCTCTGAAGGAAAGCATTTCAAACAGACGACTTCTGTAAGAGTTGATGAAAGCATTCACATTTGAACAAAACTCAGTGCCTTTGAATAGCTCGAGGGACCTTGTAGATCAGAGACAGGTGCTAGAGAGTCAAAGCTTTCAGCATGAAATAAAGAGTGGTAGTTTTCTCAGAAAGTTGGAATTATGACTTGGCACAAAAGTTGGCTCAATAAGTCCTATCATCATAGAAAACAACTCCTTTACTGAAAACTAGCATGACTAACTGATAGCACGTTGGATGAGAAGAAGAGAAAAGCAGCTTTACTCAAGCATGCTATCCAGGAGGTAAAAGATGGAATTATTAGAAAGGTCGACTAGTGCTTCTTTACTCAAGAGTGCAGTCACAGAAAAGTTAGAGAGAGGAATGTAGCTTTACTCAAGCATACATTTGAAGTGAAATGGTTTGCATCTTTACTCAAGAGTGCAGCATAAAGAGAAATAGAGACTAGTGCAGCTTTTACTCAAGCTTGCAGTCAAAAGGAAGCAGCCTTACTCAGGCAAGCCTAGGAGAGGAGTAGTTGAGCTCTTGGAGATGAAAAAGAGACTCTGGTCGCAGTAGCCGCTGTACTTATAAGAGTGATTACATAACCGATGGTGGCGTGATGTCGTTGCGTAACTCCCCTGGCTTGTTATGTAATCGCGGTTACATAAGTTCTCAACTACACGGCTGGTTGCCTGATGCAAAATAAAAATGTAAAATAACTGAAGTAGTCTTCTTCATACCCCCCACCATTTTTTTTTGGAGGAGAAAAAAAATTAGATGCGACAAAGGGCGCGGTAGTGCCACAAACCGGTGGACAAAATACACAAAATACAAAGCATACACAATAACACTAGATAAACAGGGAGAGAATGAAATTCGACCTCTCGATATTTTAAAAAAATTGGCGTTCTGTCGCACAAAGAAAATTTTCAACCGTGAGTGAAACCGTTTTTAAGACTTTGAGCCTGGTATAAATATTTACACATAATAATAGAATGAAAATCAAATGTTATTCCTGAAAATTGAGATTATCATCATGAAAAAAAGTAATTCTGGTACACATACAAATAGAAACAGCTTTGAACGAAAATTGATTGGCGGCCGCAATTATCGAGGAACGCGTGGGCCTACTTGCCGAAGCATTGTCTCGACTTGAGGGGGCCATAACCGGACAGCTCTCCCTGACTTGAAAAGGAGGCGGAACTTTTGTAGTCGGCTTGGACCCCCAGGCCTGCCTCTGGCCTCCTGTCTTTGGAGGTAAGCCGTCATCGCGACGATGTCTGCGCGGTCAATTTCCTCTTCCCTATCTTCCATTACTACAAGAATTCGACGGTTTAGATTTGGTGGGCTTCTAAGTACTGGGGGAATATTCCTCTGAATTTACTTTGAATATCATTAAAATTCATTACTGTAGAAAATTCTACAAAATCCTCGACGAGAAAGTCCCTTTTTAATTCGGGTTTTATTAATCGGGTTATGTAATCGCGGTTACATAAGTTCTCAACTACACGGCTGGTTGCCTGATTGGGCAGGTGCAAAATACAATGCAAAATAAAAATGTAAAATAACTGAAGGAGTCTTCTTCAACATTGAACCACTTATGAGTGATTATGTAAAAAGTATTTCACCTCTGACTCAACGTATGATGAGCTGATTCTATTACTGAAGATTATCAAACATGAACAAACCAGTTTCGGTAAAAGAAGACCAACTTAATATCCATCTATTCTGCCTTCCTCCGTCAAAGGTAAATTCAGACGTCATCGAAAAAGGTTTAAAATACCCCAAAACACTTTTTCTTTTCTCTGAGTGAATAAAGTCGATTGAAAACTTGTAAGTTCGTTGAGTTTCCATTCACCTGCTCAACAGTAGCCTACTGTATAACAAGCGAATACAGTTTTTAGAAGTAATTGTAGAGTTGGATGGAGGAGCGTTTCGAAGGAGAAAACTTGACCGGATTTAATTCCTACGTGACTTTGAGAGTTAATCGTCTCAACTCCCATTCTCTCGTGTCCCTACTCACGCGATAGGCATACAGTTAATCATTCCGGCTTTAATCGAATTGTTAATGCAAATTCAATAGTGTGTGATGTGACGCCAATTACCAAACAATCGTGCAGTTTCACTGTCAAAGCTTGATTCAATTGAATTACTCGTTTATCTGAGCGATACGTTGAAGCATATTCTCGTTTCCTGATTTGGTTTGTCTTGAAAGCTGTTCGAGGTGTCGGCAACTTGGCAAATTACTCGTGGTGTATGGAATTCATATGGTACCCTGCGCATTCCGAGAGATACGCTAAAATTCCATCAATTTCTCCGACTCGACAATTGCTGGCTGGCCGCGCAAGCAACTGTGTGTTCTGGAAAAGCATAATTAAATCGCTCTTCTGTCTCCCTGGCATATGCTGAAATCTAATTACCGCTAGTTGTCTTGGAATGGGAACGGGATAATATCTCTCATATAAATCGATGATGTTTTGAGTCGCTCTTTTCATTTCTATCCATAGCATGTACGTGCCATTTTTGTATAACTTTGATGACATGCAACTCTGTGATTTGACACCCCCCTTGGAACGAGGGTTGCATTCTGGGCGCAAACCTCCCGAATATAGGCGGTGGGGACTTCCGCACGAAATTCACTCGTGTTTGCAGAGGTGCACTGGAAAAAAAACACGCTGCTTCTGGAGTCCAGACTCTTGAAAACATTGACAAGAAAAAGGACTCTTGATTCAAGCAGATTTAAGCTTAAATCAAAAGAAAATCCGCCAAAATTAAGAAGCTTGGCTCTTGATTTAAGCTTAAATCTGATTGAATCAATAGTATTTTTTCTTGTCGATGTTTTTAAGAGTCTGGACTCTAGATCCAATGTATTTTTTTCCAGTGTGAATGAAAATCCGTTTCCTAGCTAAGGCTTCTACTGATTAACTTCAATTAAATCAGAAACGTCAAATACAAAGCAAGATCCCATAACTATTAGTACTAAGAATACATGCCTACAAGGAACAGAGCAATCATAATTTCTTGAGCGATTTGTTTCTAAAATTCTGATTTTTTTGCCGATGATTCTCCTCTCTCTTTTTAAAAGTCTTTCCTCGCGCTTCCCTTCTGTTGTTTTGGATCGTGAATAATATTTCAGTAAGTTCACACCCCCTTCAGCTGTGTCGTTTTCAACTTTTGGATTTTTAAGGACGCTCATCATTTACTGAATATTTGAGACTCCCTGCCACTGCTGGGGGTTTTCAGTCATTTACCTTCTTGTAACCAGGACTTCAATCCAGCCAAGTGTGACACTTCTGTACTTCGATTATTGTTTGGAAAAATTGGGACACCAGTCTACTCCCATACTGAGGAAAAACGCCGCATGAGCCTTCAGGCGTTACCAAATTTTCTTTGATTAAACGCGAATTTCCTGGTAAACTTATCGTGAATATTTTCCTCCCATTTTTTCAGATAATTTTGTTCCGAATTTCACCCAAAGATTCTGAAGATTTAAAGGAAAGATATTCATAACTTTCCTCCAAACTAAACATTTTATTGAAGAAAATTTGGAAACTCTCGAATGCTCGTACGGCGATTTTCCCTAGCATGGCAGAGAAGGCAGATGAGATGAAGATTCAAATTCAAGCAGTTCGGAGGCTATCTTTAGTCCCTCCAAATCAGAGACTTTCTTAGAAAGGAGAGCCTCCCCATGTAAGAGAATGAATCTATCCACAAAAAGCAAAAGTGACGGTCATCCGTGCGGAACCATTGCAAGATGCAGAGCGGACGATTCTCACCGGATTAACCAGGGGTACAAGCGCAGGGAATTCTGAGACCCAAATCAGACACCTCGAACGCGCAGACCTGAATCGGTGCGCCTAATTTTATTCACGCCCCGCGCCCGGTGTGAAATTGATCGATTTGCCGGGGCCATTCGGAAGATTTAATGACGTTAATTCGGGGACGAGTGACACCGCATAAAACAAAGCTGAGTCGCCGCGAGGAGGGGGCGGCCAGGAAATTGAAACTCCCCGTAGGCCATTGTGGACCGGGGCAAGATAATTTGTTAGTCGCAAATAAAAACATTAAACGCGAGGCCCGACCGGGCAGCGAGGGGGTCGACGGAGGGCCGAGGGAGTCCTGCAGCCCAGTCCACCGTGAACATAGAATGCACTCCGCGCTCCGTTGCCAAATCCTCGTCATCTCGCGTAAGGCCGTATCTCGATTCCCACGTGAGCCCTGGTTTTTGTATGGACCCATACTTTCTGGAGCCCATGCGAAAATCGAGATACGCCCTTGTATTACACGGAGAAAAAAACCTCGTGCGTGGGACCCGAAGTTCAGGTCATATGGATCTCTGAAGTTTTCGGATTGAGCATCTGAACACTTTAGGTCTAGCTGTCGAGGTTCGGATCACGCATCTAAAACTCCAGTTCTTACATCTGAAGTACTTCAGATGTGAGAACCGAAGTTTTTTGGATGTGAGAACCGAAATTGTTCGGACGTGAAAACCGAAGTACTTCAGATGTAAGAACTGAAGTTTCAGGTGTGTGATCCAGACCTCAGCAGCTGGACCTAAAGTGTTCTGATGCTCAATCCGAAAACTTCAGAGATCCATATGACCTAAACTTCAGGTCCCACGCACGAAGTTTTTTTCTCCGTGTAGAGGAGCGACGAAATGAACGTCCTGCATCAAATAAGAGCTAACAGTTCTGGCCATTGTTAGAGTACCTCCTTAGGGAGGTTCCTTCTAGGGTACCGGCCGCGTCCGACGCGACGAAACAAAGACAGAGAAAGAGCATGTCAAATCTGGTGCTTGAGATGATGGTTGATTGCACGCCTGAGTGACCTTTTTTGAGCCTTTAGCCCCACATACACGGTGAAAGTGGACCTTAATATTGGCTTAATGTGGGAGTCACCGATGCGTTGTTGAGCGGTGACCTTCAAAGTCACTTTAAACAGCAGTTACACGATTAAATCGGCAGGGCCTAGCATTGTTGCCGAGCTAGAGGCCCTATACAAATTTTTCATAAGAGTTCAAATGGGTTAGTGAACATATTTATACAACAGTGACTTAACTTGTTTGGTTTTTTAAAATTCTGGAAGTGCACGTGAATATTGAAGGTTATGTGTTGATTGTTTTTTGTTATTTCCAACCATGAAAGAAATTCCAACCGAACATATTATGATTATTTTGGGTAGGTGAATTATTGTTCATAGGTTCAGAAATAACTTTTTTGGGCTGAACCACTACCCTCGTGGATTTGTCATCGTGCACACCAGCTCTACCTGCTAGCAACTCCCTGCATGATTTACCCGGCTTGGGCATAATTTTAAGTAGGACCGTTCTCTTCACGTTCTTGCTCCTATCGATGAAAGACATTTTAATGACTGAAAATTGCGAAACGCATGCGAAAATGAATAAAAAAACTCCACTGACCACACTACACGACCGGGAGAAAACCAAACGCAGAGCAATCCTCCAGAGGATGGCAGAGGATGGTGATCGTTGATTCAGAATACCATCGGTGAGCCTTAATAATCGTCGGCCCGGCGAATATTAAGGTTCACCGCTCAACAACGCATCGGTGACTCCCACATTAAGCCAATATTAAGGTCCACTTTCACCATGTATGTGGGGCTTTTGCTGCCTTTCTGGACAGCCATCCGGAGGTGCTGTTCGTCGAGGGGTCTGGCTCTGCGATGGGTTCGGGTTTGACAGCGACGGGCTCGGGTTGGGCCTGATCCGTGACTGGTCGGACGGGCGTAGGAGCAAGGTAGATCAGGTCCTGCTGGCAGAGGAGGCAGCAGGGCGGGTGGCCTTCTCCTCTGGGGCAGGGGTCTGTCTGTGTTCCGATGGTGATGGCGAACTTAGGTCGTTTGAGGCGCAGTGGAGACTTTACAGTTGTTTGTGAGTAGCAATATAAAATATAATAATTCTATATAGTGATCTTAAAAATATAACTATTATTATTAGAGCAATTGTTATGTTGGTTCTAGACCAGTTAATAATTGACTTAAATGAAAAAAACTCACCCATAATATTAATTGAGGAGGGCATTGGAGAATTTCCCATACATGTAAAAAACCACATCATTATTGCTGCAGGAGTTATTGAAAATATGCCCTTGTTAACAATGATTCTCCGAGACTTAGAGTTTTTATTTATGATGTTTGCCATGTAGAATAAACCTGCTGAGCATATCCCATGACCAATTATAATGTATATACTTCCCATCATACTTTTTGTTTTGTTCAATGTAATTGTTGCAAACACTAATGTTATGTGAACTACTGAAGAACAGCCGAGGGTCGATACCCATCTGTTGCACTTCGACTTCTATTGTCGAGATCTTGGGGCTCCCGGTTACTGCTGCGGTGGGCTTGGAAATGCCCAGAGAGTCTATGTGGGCCTCCATTGCTGATTTAAGCTTTCTCTGCGCTTGGGCTGCGGCCTCCTTGTTTTGTCTATAGGGAGAGTATAGACATGTCGAAAATTTTGAGGTTAATGGAGCTCTTGGACTCCAAAAAGGCAGCCAACCTTTGAATTCAAATTATCCAGGGTGATTTTTGTCAATCGTTGGGAACTGTCGTTAGTAAAGTACATATCTGACTTGATTTTTGCATAAACTTGCTCATTCTTGCGGAAGAATGCTTACCTATGAATTTTCTCGTCCAGTTTCGTTTGCCATTGGAGTCTGAAGCTTGACAGTGATATTTTTCGTTTTCAAAGGTTACCTACCCTTTTGGGCACTAAGAGCTACATATTTCGAGGTGTCCGTACTCTCCCTACGTAGGTACTCCAGCCATTGTAACGTACCCTAACGTCGGTATCGTGGGTAATGGACGTGAAAGCACAACACAAAAAGTGTTATGTCAAACTATGATAAAACAAAAGAAGCCGGTCGAGACCCGGCCTCACTAGATGTTGTTGGACATTTTTTTGTTGTTGTTGCAGAATTGTTCTCTTTCATAAAAGGCCGGAAACGTAGTCTGATTGTTCGCGATGGTTGCTCGAACTGTGAAAGACGCAATAGGATAAATGAAACCACATCACAGTTGAATTGTCAAAATCGTTCGAAATTCACAACAGTAGCTAACCTTCCGATAAACAAAAAAAAAAAAAAGTTCATCGGCTCATAACATTATGAAAAAGCCATTCTAACATTCAGAAAATTTTCTGACTCCTATACATGGACAAAAGAAGGAGAGACACAAGGGTGATGTTGTTGTTCAGGGAGCTACAATCATTTGAACTGAGTTAAGCAGAAAGGAACCAACCCACATTTTGGAAAAAATTGAATTATGAGTGGTTTTGAACTCAACCACTACTCTACTATCTATCGCCAAAAATTCAAAGTTTTTGTTGGAGAAAATTATGCAGAAATTGAACTTTAAGTTCATTGTTTGCATTGAGTCTTATGCAGGAGCCAAACTTTAAACCTCGTTTTCTCGGTTCGATCCCGATGTGGCTTGGTTCCTTTCTGTTTAACTCCGTCCATTTGGGGGGCAGCTATGTATCTCCATCCACATTACGGCGTTATGTAATTCTTTTAATTTTCTCCGTAGAAGAAAGTCGTAGCCTGTAAAACGCGCCACACATTTACAATTTGTTTGTGAATTCCGCTGAACTGTTCAAGATATCTTAGTTCTTCCAATAGAGTTCTCAAAAATTCGAACGTTTGACATACCCTCTCTGCACAAAAAACACTCCTTGACTTCATTTGGTCGCTCCTAACCCAAGAACCGCGCGCAAAGCCCGACAGAGAACTTTCCAAGTCCGAAAAAGAAACAAGCGCGACCAATGGACCGCGATTAAAGAAGCTTTCGCGGTCGACCATTAACCGGGCATGTCCGGTAATTAATGGCGTCGTGAGTCGTGAGGCCACAGGTTCATGGACAAAAACGCAGCCGGGCGATGCAGTACCCTCGCTCCTCGGACGTCGACTCCACTTTAATGCGAGCCCAGTAAAGCGTGGAATTAAGTGTATAACAAGGCTCACCGCAAAGTCTAGTTATGCCCATAAGTCGATCCCGTCGACGAAGGACTCCCAGCTGCGAGACAAACTGCTCGACCACGGTAAAACTGTAAAAACGCGTACCGTGCTTTCCGACGCCGCACACTTCCGTCTCGATTATTTTTTTAAAACGAAGAAATACTCAACGTCATTCCGTGTAAACTCCGGTAATGATCCCTCTCTGTCTAATAATGTATCGCAAAATTTGTCAGCAATTGTGTCGGTTGGCTCTCCTGGAATAAAATGAAATAGGAGAGGAGGGTTCGAAACGACGCACAGTGGATCGCGTCAATGGGAGAGGTCGGACATGATTTTTTTTACTAAAATTTCAAATTTTGATGTTTGTATCGTCACATTTTGAATTTCAAGGGGTGCTCTCGAAAAAGTATTTCACGAGGAATCCAATGGAACGACTTATGACTTATAGAACTTGAAAGTTTTGTATAAACGGAGTTATAAGCGTTCAAAGTTTCCAAATTATGTCCCATATCACTGGAAAAAAAACACATTGGATCTAGAGTCCAGACTCTTTAAAAACGTCGACAAGAAAAAGTACTGTTGACTCAATCAGAATCTAGCTGAAATCAAGAACCAAGCCTCTTAATTTAAGCGGATTTCGTTTTGATTCCAGCAAAAATACGATTGAATCATGAGTCCTTTTTCTCGTCAATGTTTTCAAGAGTCTGGACTCTAGATCTAATGTGTTTTTTTCCAGTGCTCTATTGACTCGATCCAATGTGCGCCGGGAACTAGATACGCGTTTTTTCTCCGACAAGCTCGAAGCTCACGAGTGGCCGGAGCTGCATTTTCAGCCGTTTTTCCTTTCCCTTTCCACGAGATTTTCGTCGCCCTCCCGACATACGGCGTAACTTCTTTCAGCGATGAGCCCTGTTTTCCGTGTAACCTAATGCTTTTCTGGGATCATCTCAGCGTTTAGTTGCGTCCCTCTCTCGGCCGGGCGACGTTTTGTCCCGATGCGACATGATTCTCCGCTCGGAGCTCGCCACGAGTGATAGTCGCGGGGATAACAAAATGGAGCATGAAATAAAATATCTGCGGGCAAGTCGCCCCTCCGCGCCCCCCAACCCCCCCACACCATCCGTCTCTTATCTGAAAAAAAGGAAACCCCCGCGCGAGCAGCGATACGAGTCGCTGTCACGTCTTGCCGACCGATGATATTTCTTTGCCGTTCGGGGCTCAACGGGAAGGAGACGAGAGAAAACAATGATGATCTTCCGGGGCTCCGTCCTTCTTTAAGGAATATTTGGATTTTATCCGACGGAGGGAAACCGTATATTCGTCTCCGCTGCCTGGAGGAAGATGTTATTTGTGTGTTATTTTATATTTTACTTGTCTTATACCAGCATACAACGATGCAACTTTAGGGATGGCCGATAATTCCACAAGGTATCTTTAAAATTAAATTAATTTTGAAGATTTTAAAATAGCATGTTCCAGTAAATTGCACTTCACTTTTGTCATACTTAAAATTGCAATTATACGTCAGGAATTCGCTACATCGATTCTTTGTGTAGGTGTTTTCTCGATTTTACACGGAACATTGGTGGTTGGTGAAACAAAAAATCGCGCGCGTAATGACAGAATACCGATCGAGCACTGCCAGCTCAAAAAGCACATTGGCGCCTACAAACCTAAGGGGATACTTCACGCATTGCGCAATGCTTGAAGTATCCCCTTAGGTTTGTAGGCGTTAGTGCGCGTTTAGCGCTGACAGCATGCCGCAGCGCTCTCGGCGGGCGGGCCCGCTAGCGAACCTAGGATTTTTAGCGGAGATACTCGCCATATCGTTTAATTTTGTTTTATTTTTTCCTCTTAATTCTCGACGTTTTAAAAATTACACACTTGTCGTGTGAAGTAATCATTGAACTAACTCTTAACGGCAGGTAAAGTGTATTAATGAAAGGCGGCTGGTGCACTATGCGCGCTGCGGACGGCGCAAGGCGGCTTAAGAAATTCTTTCCTGTGCTCTGTCGAAAGAAACACAATTGTCCAGAATCTGACGTTCCCGCCTGGAGACTTGTTGACCACGGCGGCACCACTTCAGATAGGATAATTCGGTCGGACTGAAATTTTTCTAGGTTCACCTCACACCAAAAGACATTTTTTTGGGGACCAGGCCTTTGATTTATGAAAAGTCGAAAAGTAAGAACCACCCCACCCTGTCTCAACCACTCACTGGATTAAAAAGTCGCTTGGATCTGGAGTCCAGACTCTTGGAAACATTGACAAGAAAAAACACTCTTGATTCAATCGGATTTTTGCTTAAATCAAGAACCATGCCTCTTAATCTGAGCGGATTTCCTTTTGATCCAACCCAAAAATCGATGGAATCAAGAGTATTTTTTCTTGTCAATGTTTTTCAGAGTTTGGACGCTGGATCCAAGCGGTTTTTTTTTTCCAGTGCTCCCTCCTAGTGTCACCGCCATGTTTTCTTCTTGTTTATTCCTAAGAGCCTTCACAGTGGCCATTCTCTTCCTGTGAAGGTGCTCTACCACGCGACGTCGTAAGCCTGAAAAACGGGTGACCTTCCCACGGGTCGATTATCGTCAGTGGCGGATAGAGAGGGGGGCGGCTCTGGCGAGACAAATAAAAATCGAAGGCCGTGCAAAACCCGGCCCCGCTAATCCGAGGCTCCGTGCTCGGGTGCCGTTGCTGCGGTTGCTAATTCGCATTTTATACGATAGAGGGCACTTCAGCGGAAATTAATGTTCCCGCTCGTGCAATCCGTCCAAATCCTTGCACCGGAATATTTCATGTTCAGCATCTCCGGCCCGGCAAATTTACACGGCCCGACGATGCGACCAGGCCCTTGCCAACTCGCCCATCATTACCGGGATTTTTTAATCAATGGAAAAGTCAGGAAACCCCGATTGAGTCGGTTGCCGTTGGTCAACTGAATCATGTTTTGATGCTTGAATTCTTGTATTGATCAGGCTATAACATAATAATCTGTCGGAAATTGCAAGTCTCAGTTCATTATTAACCGAGATACCGCGAGCTTTGAAAATTCTGTTTATGACGTCATCCAACTCGGTTTCTTCCACCTTAGTTTCATCCACGTTGCCCACGGTTGTGAGTACCAATGCAAATGTGTGTCGTTCTTGACTGATGAAACTAAGTGTGAAACAAACCCCGGGCTGCCTCACTACCCCGGTGAGATACGTCGATTAAATCCGAATTTTTCAAAGCGCTGATACTCGGTTTAATATTGACGTGAGACTTGCTGTTTAGGTAGATCTTATTATGCTTAGCTCATTTACTGGTCGTTAAGCATCCAAACAAGATTTTGTGACCGGCGGCGCGATTGACTAACTATCCGAGCTACCTACGACGCGACAGCTTTCGTTTGAGCTTTAGATTTCTAATAATTAATTAAACTCCTCAGTAATTTGTAGCTTACACCCCGCTGCAAGTGTTAAGTAATGTATTTCATTCTCAGGAATACATTTCACTAATGGCGAAGCGCGAATGATATATATGTATTTTAAGCCGCTACATCAGCGCACTAGAGCGCTCTGCGACTCCAAATCGCCATCGGAATCGATCCTCCCACAAATCATCGGGCAGATAACACCAGCAGATCTCCCCTTCCACTCCCTCCCGCCAACCTCTTATTGGACGTCCACGCCGCCTCCTTCCGGGAGGAACCCAATCAAATACCTTTCTGGGCAACCTACTATCTGCCATTCTCCGCACGTGTCCATACCAAACAGCTGCCGAGAAATTCGAGGTCTGATGGTCGCAATGCAATGTTTCGTTTCTCAGGATGTAGTGTGAGACCGAGTACTGCGAGCCGGTGAGCGAAGAGGTTCAGGTCGGGAGGGTCGAGTTCTTCTGGGATATCAAATAGTGAGTCATCACCAAGTACCCATGTTTTGAAGAAACTTCGGTAAATCTTAAATGGACCATTAGACAAGGTACGAATGTAAGCATTCTAATACATCTTTCTTGACCAGAATTTCACGTAGAACACGACTCGCGCAACGAAAATTACCGAAATCAACTCCTAACAAAGATATTAACGTTTTTATTTCACATTGGTTACGAGGAATTTGAACTGCCCGCTCACAAGAAACTCACAAAGCTCTACGTGAGTCAAATCGTGCACTACAACGATTTCAGCAAGCTTCTCAATTAAGCGATGTTCATTTCCCACCGTGCTGTTCAAACTATAAACAACTTGCTATAGCTGAGCTAAAGCGTCAAGATTAAGGTAGGTATTGCCAGATTTTTATATCGCAGAGACTGTCATGATAGCATTTAGCGCGCGATGTGAGTCCCGTAGAGCATTGAGTTTTCATGAGCGGATAGTTTGAATTCACGCATCAAGAATCATTAAATATCTTCATAAGGAGTTAATTTCGGTAATTTTCGTTTTGCGCATCGTGTTTTACGTAAAATTTTGCTTATGAAACGTGTATCAGAATGCTGAAATTCGTGCCTTGTCTACTGGTCCATTGTGCGTAAGATACTCCGATATGATTGCAGATCGAACCCACGAATTGTTTGAAGTAACTACCCGACGCTAAACCTAGCTATCTAACCCACATTCTGCCATCGGGCATCACTACAGGGCGTCGAACAAAGTGCTCTCGTGAAAATTGGAAAGAGAGCCAATCATAATAACCTGTGTAGTCGATATTATCTTCCAGGATATCAAACGCGACATTCATAAGCCGCGGTTGAAGTGAGGAGTCGAAGGACTTGATGTCTAGTCCAACTCCATATTGCAGAGATCCATGCAGTGCCATCTAAGACTTTATGGATAATCTTCGGGAGACGCTTGTACATATTAACGCCAATAACCATGGGTTCAGTCAGTTCCGCGTAACGGGAGATAAGTGGTGCAGCAGTAATTCCTTCAAGAAGTTTATTCTCAAAAGCTGTGCCCCAAACATGCCTGATTTCGGGCGATTCAAATGATCCAAGCTGAGTACGAGATCGAGCTAGATCGGGACGGAATCGGAATGGTCTTGGAGTTGTTGTGCCTTGAACAGGGTTGCCAGCGACCGGGAAAACCGGGAAAAGTCAGGGAATTTCGGTGTTGGTCAGGGATTTTTCTGATTTTTCGTGGAATTAGGCGCGGGCGGTCTCGGGCTCGCGTTGCGGGCGGTCTCGGGCTCGCGTTGCGGGCGGTCTCGGGCTCGCGTTGCGGGCGGTCTCGGGCTCGCGTTGCGGGATCAACTGACTCATTTTCACTTTAACAGACTGCGTCAGATCCATACTTAAAAGTCAGGGAAAAATATTGGAAAGTCAGGGAAAAGTCAGGGAATGGAAAAAAATAATTTGGCTGGCAACCCTGCGAATTGTGAATGATATTTTACCGATATTTCACCCATTCGAAGGAATGGTAAAGAATGATTTTTTAAGGTGTTCGTTGTGAAGTCCCTGTCTTTCGATCTTTTTCCACAGGTTTAAACGGAAGATCAATCGATGGATCGCGAAGCACGTCTTGCCACCCCATTTCATCAGTTGCGATTCTTGAAAGTTGGCAACACAGTCTCCTCCCATTTATGCTAGTATAAAAGAATCGATTATTGGTGAGGCAACTTGCCGTACCGAAAATCGATATTTTCAACAGATTTAAATGCAGGGAAAAATTGTTGCCAACTTGCTGAGTTGCCAGTGCATTACGCTACTTTGATTGTGGAACAATGCCTGTCAGAAAACCTCGAAGAATCATTGAAGCCTTCTGCTGAAAGAAGAATGCACGGAATACTTAGAAATTCGGCGTCGGTTCAATGTGGATTTTTTTTAAAGGTGTTCCGTACGACCTCCTAAGGACAATGGACTTCTAAAATCGAAATTATATTGAGCCGTTTACGAGAAAAAAAGGGGTTACAAAATTAATTTTTCGGCATTTTTGATCACTGAAGAAAAACTCAGGCCACGGTAATCGTACCTACGGGCCACATGGCAGTCTTTCATTTCCGCCCACTTTTCGCGATTTTATCATTTTCGCCAACTTTTGCCCGATTATCATTTCCGCCCACTTTTTTTTTATTTTTGAACTTTGTTTGTAACATTTGGCAACATGAAAGCAGTACGAATAAGGAAAAGCAACTCACCAATTGAAAACTTAAAGCTGGGTAAGTATACTCTCTGGAAATGAGACACCAACAATTTTGTTGATTTTGTCAACGTACACTTTTAGCCCTTTTTCCTCTGTTTTTGAATCAAAATCTGAAAGTTGATCAATGACTGCGTCCAGATTTTTTGGCGTTGCACCCGGAACTTACGGCCGGAACGGACGTCGTGTCTACATATAGCCGGTGAATTTGTTTTTCTTAGTGCATGCAACAGGAAATTTTGGTAGTAGTATCGGAGGATTTTGCCCGTAAAGTCAGAGTATTTTGGATTTTTACGTAACTTGCAACGGTAAGAATAATCTCTTCGGAACTCTTGATATTTGCTACTGGAGCGACTGAAATATCTTCTCACGGGCTAGACAAGGAGGCGCAGAACAATAATCAAGCGAAACAGGCTAATTTTTACTTCTTTCACGAACCGTCATCGAAGGAGGAAAACAAGAGGCACAAATGAAGCTCCCGAGGGAGACGTCGAAAGCACTGCACTCTGCTACAACCTCGTATCTGCACAGGGTTTCCACTCGAAGATACGAGGTTCTCGCTAAGTACGGCAGAAAAGTATAAGTGATTCCGCTACACTTTGAACTTGAGATTCATTGTCTGCACCGAGCATTGCTCTCCGAGTTGGTTAACTTTTGACGGGGGGGAAAAGAGGATTATACTTAACGGAACAATAAAGTCGCATCAGGATGAAAACAATGTAATATTTTACAAGTAAACGCAGCAGGGTTGCAGGCTCTTCAAACGGGCTTTCTCAGGAATTATGTAGGGAACAAAGGGACCTAAGGACGTGCATAAACCTCCGCTAAGTCGCGCGGTATCTATACTCTGATGATAATTGTATACCTTTCAAATTCTCAATTTACGCATTTTTTTCGATACTTTTGAATATACGCTCTGGAATAAGAAAGGAAGTCCAAGAACACTCAGTATATTACAATACATTGTCCAGGAGAGTTGCGCACCACATTGAATTTGAAATGTTTATATTATCCAACAAATTAGGATGGTACCACAATTTTAGGGCCTAATCCCTACCACCTTTTTCCGTTATAACAAAATAAGAACCTTACTTCTTCACTGACGCCTTACTTTTGAAAGTTTGCGTTTCGTCCAACATGTTCTATGTGAGCTTTTTTATAAGGATACATGTATTTTATCATTCTATTGCTTCCACTGTCTTGTGGTCTACTATTCCTCATCAAAATCCGAACCCGATGTTGAACTATAGTAACCGAATTTGACTCCGAAAACTTGGGTGTCAGGCAAGGAATTTCTCGGATTCGTCGGACTATGAGCGATCTTGAAATCTGTCTTGGGTCGTCGGATAAAAGTGGCCGATGGTGGCCCGCGCAGCAGCGGAGCACGACTTCGAATCGAAACTTGAGAAGCTGGAGCACGGACGGAGCCGTAGTTTAATCAAAATCTACCGCGCCGCGAACTTTGTTTGAGGATCTCATTAAACATTCGGTCACTGATGTCGAGCTACTTTGTTTCAGATAAAAGCTATCCGGGCGAAACTTTGAATCTGACCAAAATAAGTCGCTCGGAAATGGGCGCCTACTTCTGCATAGCCGCCAACGGAGTCCAGCCCACGGTCAGCAAACGAATAATCGTCAATGTCCATTGTAAGTATCTCACGCCACTCTCATCTCGTCACGACTCGTATGGTTTTTTTTTGTTTTTGTTTAAATT
Source organism: Bemisia tabaci (assembly GCF_918797505.1). Lineage (NCBI taxonomy): Eukaryota > Metazoa > Arthropoda > Insecta > Hemiptera > Aleyrodidae > Bemisia > Bemisia tabaci. The sequence goes on from NC_092798.1 coordinate 44,450,204, forward strand.
GTATCGAGAAATGTTGCCTTTACAGCATGTTTTTATTATGACAGTCCGTGAGCCAGAGTACATTCAATGATACACTTGTGACACAAGTTTTCACTGGAAAAAATCACATTGGATCTAGAGTCCAGACCCTTGAAAACATTGACAAGAAGAAGGACTTTTGAATCAATCGATTTAAGCTTAAATCAAAAGGAAATTCGCTCAAATTAAGAGGCTTGGTTCTTAATTTAGGCTTAAATCTAATTGAATCACGAGTATTTTTTCTTGTCGATGTTTTTAAGACTCTGGACTCTAGATCGAATGTGTTTTTTTTTCCCCAGTGTTGAGCACGTGAAACGATGGCCTTATTTGCACACGAAAAATGGTCGTCTGCCACGTTGTAGCGTGTATCATTACGTGTTAGGCAAATACGAGCATTTCCCGTGTCATAGTGCAGCTTTACGTCCTCAACACTTGTGTCACTAAATATCTTCTAGCCCTCGAGACTATTCGTGAATGTACATTACGCACCTTAAGTCCATCATCAGTACCGATTACCCCGAAATTAACATGAAGCAGCACAAATAAAGACGATTAGGTATACAATGTCTATTGGATTTAGTTAAGATTCAGTTATTAATGATAAGTTTTCAGTCTCCCATCGGTTTGTAAGATCCAGGCAATACTTAAATCACTAAGATCTTGACTTGCAGCCGAAAATCGTTGCAGGAAAAGTTGACATTTCATTCGCGAGTCAAAGTGGAAATTTGGCTCTACTTAAAGTAGGAACGGGTGCCTTCCACTTTCTCTACCTTCGGAAGTAAAGTCATAACTCCCGTTCAAATCATAGGGGCTAGGCTATGCTGCTTACATCCGGTAGGCTAGCCTAACGTGATGAGTATCGATAAACAGGGTGTTCGCAACTAGCACCTTATTCATCGATTCTTTATCATAGCTTCCAACGGGTAATTATCGATGATCGATCATTCACGCCTCGCCACTGGTGGATACTGAGTGACCGCGCGGCCGGAAAATGCAAAAATCGTGTCGAGCATAATTCTATGCCAACAACCGATGTATATTCGTCTTGTTTATCTTGCTTAGCCTCCCTTTGACACTGAACGCAGTGCAGATTATCGGATAGTTGAGCTTCGCTCAGTGGACAAAATTTGGATGAAATTGAGTAATGTTTAATTTTTTACGGGAGATAATTGAGTTTTGTTCATTGGGGGAGGAGGCTTTGCCTACTTTGCCGCTGAAAACACAATAGAGCGGGCTCTCCTCCTGGGAGAGGAGGTAGGTGAAGGCTTTTGGGGATTTTTAGATTTAAGAAAGTTTATTTAGGCTGGCAACGATAGGACCAACTGGTCATGTCTTCCTTGTGGCCAGCGTAGCACATTTAATGCATACAATACATGAAACTACATCTAACAATATTTGCCGAAAGATAGAAAAACTGCTTAAAACAAAGAAAAACTTAACTTCCAGGGCTGAACATACTTTGATAACTTTATAGGGAAAATATGGACAAGATCGATGAATCGACAGAAGATATAATAAACAAGAAATGTAAATGTAAGTAAGTAAGAAATTAAATAAATAAATAAGATGAATCAATTAATCATCATATCGACTTAACACAAATAATTTTACATCTCTTCTAAAAATATTTAAATTATCCTCATAGAGGGGGAGAGATAGGCGGAGATACAGGCAAAGAAACAGCTGGAGAAACTGACGGGTTATCTATCATTATACACTCATGTCGCGAGCTACTATTCGGTGCAGATTAACTCTCACTGACCTGCAAGTAAGGAAAGCAAAAATGACGATAAATATAAATCGATGACCTTAAAGCGAAACCAATTATCTCAGAATGTGACGATGAAGACTTCCTGTCGTTCTTTATTTTTTATTTATTTATTTATTTTTTTTTTAAAAAAAAATTGAAAACCACTCATCGGCAATGCTTCAAATCTGCCGTAATAGGTCTTCACCGTGCGAAGAAAATTCTGCGAAAACTTCAAGGAATAATTTTGAAGTGTTCTTCTCCATAAAATAAAGTATAAGTGGAGATTTTAGATTTTAAATACGTGGTCGCGGACCTAAAACGTCGGTTTGATAATTTAATATGAAACAATAATATAACATACAGTAAGCCAGCGATAAATAACATCGCTGTTATCTGTTCACAATCTTCTTTAGATTTAATAGAATTCCTTCGGCAGAAAATGGCTCTTTCAAAGGCTTGAAAACAGCGCATTGCTGCCATCATTGCAAAAACGCGCATCGGCATAACTCAGTGTCCACGAAGCTCCTCTGTTTTTTGACGTCTGTTTAATCCAAGTCGTTCGAGGCAGTGTTATTCGTTTTGAGGGTCCGAAATTCGGACGGAGTCTCCCACAGCCCGTCGCACGAGCAGGGTCGGTGGAGAGGACGACATTGTCACGAGGGGGCTTAAATGAGTCGCATAATTAATAAACGCCCTTGAAACTACGGCATTTAAGGGCAGCCCAGCTGAAGTGCGGGTGGAAGAGTTTCGGCTCCCTCACTTTACGCGCTAATTTCCTCAGTTTGCAAAATTTCGCCTTACGCGCAGTATGATCTCACCTTAATTCCACCAAAAAAGCTGTAATTTGGATGTACATCATCGCATGTTCGCAAGGAAAGATCTTTTTAAAACGCTGTAAATTCCGTAATCATAGACCTCCAAGGCGTCACGGGCGCAGAGCCTAAAATTCTGGTATCGTCACTATTGGTATTATCCCACGCTATTTTTTCTCGTTCAAAAAAGAAAAAAAAAGAAAAGAAGAAGAAATCGACATTATATTATAACCAGTAAATAAGCGAATGAAAATGCCAAAATAATGATAATGAAAAAATTGAGCAGATGTAAATTTAAAGGGCCAGAGCTTTGGTATATGTACAAGATTCAAACGTTCTCCAAATTTTGTGATTAATTATTTACCTTCTCTTCTCCACTACATCAAAAGTTCGAATAATGAACGTTGATGTGCCATATTAAATCGAATCCTAGTGCATCATGACGTAGGAAGATAAGTGTTTTTATCGAACATTATTTAGATAAGCGTTGTGAAAGGAGGATAATGCAATTTTCTACCTGTAAAATAATTTTTAATCGTTTGATCACTCCTTCCTCGATGCCGGTTATTTCTTCTAGGGCCTCTAATTTTATGTGCACCAAGTTGTTCACAATAATAAACAAATTAGAGGCATGCGCCCCTGCATGCGACCTGATTTTATTCCATACATTAGAGAGGACAGATGGCGGGACAGTGCCCGCTGTGCTCCTGCTAACGACGGCTACGTATCTGTACCCGTCATATAGTACAGTGCTCACTGGGCTATTTCCCATTCGGTCGATGTATTCTTCGCACATTGTTGGCCCTGCAACCGATACTTGTCGGAGCACATGGCCCCTCCAAAAATCGATACATTTCCATAGGTTTAAAGGGAGAAAAGACAATGTTGCCAAATTGCTGGATCCGCCAATGGGTGTGGGTGTAACGGTCTGTCTGCTGACGCAAAGGCTCCGGTATTCATGATGGGTCTTGAATTCATATTTGTGTTAACCAAACTCACTGGGGTCGATAAAACAAGTAAATAGGTAAATAATATAAAATTTTGGGCTAGTAGGCGTTATGTTTGTAAACATACAAATAGTAGGGACCATTCATCATCAGGGAGAAAGTGATGATGGATTAAAGCAATTGTAATTGTAAAACCGGTAAAGACGAAAATCAAATAATGATTATTATGAAAATCTATATTATTTGAATTTATGGTCCCAAATTTAATAAAGTTAACAAAAATATATATTTCTTAAAATATTTGAAGAAGATAAAAAAAATACGAATAGTTAATAGGCACGTGTATACATTTCAGAATGACCCATCTCGATTGACTTTCCCTCCGGACCGAAAAGGCTAAAACGGCTGACAGGATGATCTTATCTTCACCAGAGAAAGTAGGATTCCTTGATTCCTCTTTTCAGACGTTTCGTACGTAAAGCAATATACCCGTCCAAGATTTCACACGAACATTGTAAGATGCCGAAATCATAGTCATGTCCTTTAACAAATCGTGGTCACTATACACATCGTGGCACATAATTAATTCTCTTAAACAAATTATGACAGCGGAATCACCCTTAGTACTGGTTTTTATAAGTAATTAATATGAAAAAGAATTCACGTGAAACATTATATAAACAATTCTTTATAGAAGAGACATCCGAGGTCACTCGGGTGACAGGATATCCAAGTACAATCTGCCCTGATCTCTCTATTCCGTCACGATCTTTGTGTGCGATCGTATCTTTACCTGTTACTATGTACTATGTGTTGATCTTTGTGCAGGATCTCTTCCAGGCTGGAGAGGTATTTCTCTGAGCTGGTTTTTGATAGCCCTATTATATAGGGCAACCCCTAGGCAAAAGGTTATTTTAATATAGTACTGTCCTCCTTCCCCACAATAGGAGGACAGTGATTATACAGTGAATACATATATAAAAGATGGCTCTGGTGGAAGCCTCAGGTGAGCCAGGCTTCGCATCGCTCATAATCACGCCGACGACCGGGTTCCGCCATCTTAAAATTCGCGAAAAACGCCAATTTTTTGGCAAAACTCACACGAGTCACCCAAAATTAAATCACTGAACGCTACACACGATTACGCCGTTTAACGATCACTCTCAAGAACGATGGATCACGACTCACGCGAAAGCCGGAGACTGTTCTCCGCGAGCGCGCGTCTTCACCACGCTAACTCACCTCACGAGACCGCGGCTAAGGACAGAAGAAGAAACGTCAGGTCACACAAATTGAAAGAAAAACCTAACAACGCTCCCGTTTAGTTAAGTAGGGCTTAATTTCTCTATTTCCCGGTAATTCTATCATACACTGCTTTAATTATTTCGTCACCCTCCATCACGAATTCAAAGCTACAGGGCCTACAGAAAATGTAGAGCTTGTGCGTGGATTTTCCTAAATTATTTTATCCTCAATCAACGATCCTAGAGGTATAAAAGTAAATAGCAAAAATAGATGAGTCACACACAAATTGAAAGAAAAACCTAACCACGGTTCCGTTTAGTTAAGTAGGGCTTAATTTCTCTATTTCCTGGGTCATTCTATCGTACTCTGCTTTAATTATTTCGTCACCTTCCTGCACGAATTCACAGCGACAGGGCCTACAAAAAATGTAGAGCTTGGGCGTGGATTTTCCTAAAATAATTTATCCTCAAACAACGATCCTATAGCAACAAAAGTGAAAAGCAAAAATTGTGATATACTTGCACGACATGGCAACAGGACAGGGTGTGGACGAGTAGGCGGGGGTCTTGCAGGTTTCTTGTACACGTTGAGGTTTTAAGTGAGTCAACTGTGGAGACATCGGTTGTTGACTGTGATATGATTTCTCTGACCTGAGTACCTGCCAGTTCAGCTGCTCGTAGGGTTGTTACCACGTCACTCAGGGATGGATCCCCTTTCTTGATTAACTTGGTTTTAATGTCTTTATCATTTGAACCAAGAGCTTCCAATCAACCACCACGATCACAACCTCAACGAAACCCAAAGCCCCCAAAATACTTGTCAGATTATGTCACCCCCTAAAGAGGAAGGTGTGATATACTTGCACGACATGGCAACAGGGTGTGGACGAGTAGACGGGGGTCTTGGAGTACATAGATGGCCTGACGTTGTGAGCTTGTAAGACGATCTTGACTACTCGTGATCAATAAAGTATGTTTGTTCCGTGAACCCGTGTGTTATACCTCATTACATGGCATGTACTTGCACGACATGGCAACAGGGTGTGGAATTATATCACAAAAATAGATGAGTCACACACATATTGAAAGAAAAACCTAACCACGCGCTTGTTTAGTTAAGTAGGGCTTAATTTTTCTATTTCCTGGGTCATTCTATCGTACTCTGCTTTAATTATTTCGTCACCTTCCTGCACGAATTCAAAGCGACAGGGCCTACAGAAAATGTAGAGCTTGGGCGTGGATTTTCCTAAATTAATTTATCCTCAAACAACGATCCTAGAGAAATAAAAGTGAATAGCAAAAATAGACGAGTCGGGAGCTTTTAGTGAGAATTTCTGCTCAAAGATAACCTGACCAGACCCATCCACCCCATTTAGTGGTTAATTTCAATTACCTGTCAGCTTTGTCACACTCTATGATTTTCAGTATCCATTGACCTGTATAATCCAGAAGCGCTTGTAGATTGATTTCAGCGTAGGTCTCTGAGATTTTTATGGAACTTTTGGGGGATAGTACTCAGTGTTGGCAAGTCTTATCTGGTAGTGAGAGGGGAAGACATGATGTCCATCTTGAATGGACATGACTCTCATTCTCTCATATTTTCGCTTCGAGAGATTAAGGGCAACGGAAGTGGCCAACGCTTGCTCCTTACTTCATGTTGACTTCTGCTCAACTCTGCTGACACAATAAACTCATTGGACAAAATCATTAAACTGACACTGAATTCATACATCGTACATCTTATACAACATATCATACAACATACATCATTATGCAAAACAAGAGAACATTCCATGTCCGAAGTTTTACCCTGTTCGTTCCATAGTGCGGCGCAGAGATACGACTATTCGTGCTTGATGGATATCTGCGTTGCGTCTGCAAAATTGAAGGCGCGATGGTGCGAAGCGTGAACTCTCACTGCTTTGCTTTATGCTGTCGAGGTTTCCTGACCTGAGGGCAGGAGGGTCCGCCTCGGCCGACCGCAACGAAGTCCCGTACCGCCGCATGCCGTTCGTCCTCGGGTGCATCGTCGTCTGGCATCATGCGGTGTAGAGTTGCCGTGAGGACGTCTTGCATCGACTGGGCCTCTCCGTCGGGGTCGGCGTCTTGGGTCGGAATCTCTGCCCGTGGATGTTTGTGTTGAAATTTGTTGGAAGCGGCTTTGTAGACGACTCCCCAGGGTCCATATTTGTCCAGGGACTCTTTGCGGAGATTAGAGAAATATGTTTGCCTCTTGGCTTTTAAGAAGTCCCGGTAATCTTTCTCTAAGTCTCTTTTTCTGGCCCAGAGAAGGTCCTTTTCCCAGGGCTTTGCCGGCTGCAGACAGCGCCCTGAGGACCTCCGTTTTCCTCGACTCGCACTCCTCGTCCCACCAGGAGTTGCGTGTGGTTTCTACGAGGGGCGTTACCTGCTTAGTGGACCTTTTGATGATGTTAGTGAAGTCGTCTACCTCGCGGTCGATTGTCGCCTCGTCGGCGCCCTCCGGGCACCTCCTGTTTTCGAAAGGCTTTAGTAGGCCTTGGAAGTTTCCCCAGTTGGCCTTACTCAGCTGGGGAAGTGCTGTACCCGGGTTTGGAAACCCTTGTCCGGGTGGTGCGCGGTTTATCTCCGCTTCGTATTGGAGGAGTTTGTGGCTGGTTATGAAGCGACCCGCCTCGGTCCCACACGTCCTCCAGTTATCAATCGTGACGTCCCCGCGGGAAAGGGTGAGATCGATCCACGATTTCCCTTGGGCGTTTTCGAAAGTGGGTGGCGAGGACGGGTCATTGCAGACTGTTAAGTCGAGGGCGCCGACTAAGGTTTCTACTGCTATTCCTCTGTGGAGCCTCTGTGGGTCTCCGCCCCAGACCGGAGATTTCGCGTTAAAATCTCCGGCGATCAGTAAGGGACGGCCCAGGTCCGGTGAGCAATCTGTTCCAGTTGTTGGAGAACAGGTTCGTAATCTTCATTTGGCGATACGTAAACTGAGGCGACGATCATTCTGCACTCCCCAAAGCCGATTTCTGCAACGGCGATGTCTTTCGTGCTTAGGGAGTGCTGCGCGAGCACGCCGACGGTGGGATCTAGTACGACGATGGCCGCTCTGGCCTGGTCGGCTTCGATGGTGAAGATTTTCTTAACGTTGTTCCGGAAGCCGACCAGCTTGTGGCCGTTCGGAAGCTTCTTTATCAGTGGTTCTTGCACCAGTGCTAGCTGGATCCCAAGTTTCTCGCAATCGACCTGCGTCTCGCAGTTCGGGTCCTTCCGATGATCTAGGTTGATTTGCCCGATCTTGAGACGCAGGCCAGTGCCAGAAGTGGTCGGGGTTGCCATATTGGACTAATGGCAGTCCCCTCCCACTTGCGAGGAGTCTGTCTCCATCGGCGATGGTTGTTGAATCTGATCCCCACCGTCGGCGAGAAAGCCGCTGCCGTTGTTGTTCGACGATTGTGGCTGGGGGGGGGGGGGGGGGGGGGGGGTCGGTCGGGTGCCAGCGGGGACTAGTGTGCCTTTGAAGAAGAAGATGAAGGTGTGGTCGATGCTGCTGGCGGCGCGGAGCCCCAGTTAAGCTGCTTGGAGGGTTGCGGAGGCCGTTGTTCTGCGGCCACCGCTGCAACACCTGTTCTTGGCTGCGGCACGCTAGATCTGTGCCCGTACTTGATGCTGCGCTCAAGGTCGCTACGTCGCAGTTTGTAGTAGGCACACAAGTTCAAGGTAGATTTACACAGGTATGGAAAAGTTGAAAATTTCCCATGAGCCTCAGTACGTGTCACATGACCTCGTGACGTAGGTTAAGGGGCCCGTTTTTTAATTAAATTACAATCAAATTAACATTCAAACGTTTGTGCGTTTAAACGCTAAAATTAATATCGTATAACCAAAATTGTGCAAAAAATCCCACAAAATTTTGACAAACGATAAACCGAACATAATAAATCAGAATAATCAAAACATACAAAATGGCTGACGTTAAGGGGCCGCTGGAGAGCCAATCAGAGGCCAGTTGTTTAGTTCTGTCCATACCTGTGTAAATCTACCTTGCACAAGTTCGTGTCCTCACTGGCGTGGCGTGGTCCGGGCATACGGTGCTTCCTGCACCCCGCGCAGACCCAGAGATTCTTGTTTGTTTTGGCAGGGCACTGTCCGGAGCCGTGGTTCCCGGCGCACCATTTACAGGTGGGTTCCCTGGCGGTGCACACCGCTTGCAGATGCCCATAGAGTTGACATCGGTGGCATTGCATTAATCGAAGGTGTTCCCGGACCGTGACAAAGGCCCAGCCGACCGACCACCGTGGAGGTAACAACGCAATTTTGTTTAAAATGTCCGGGGAGCATTCGTAGACCCGGACGTTTGTTGCCGCGGATCTGCTCCCGAAAGTATATTTGTAGGAATACCCGTGATCTGCCCCGGTCTGCTTCCGAATGATCGCGGGCCTGTATTTTAACTGAGACTATGTGAAATCGATTATAGGAAAACCTTGAAATTAATTAAAGAAATAATAAATTAATTTAAGAAATCATAAAACCGACTGACCCGGAAATTACATGCAATTACAAGCGTAAAAACAATACAACACACCACTAATTTCTCCATATCAAGGAACATTTTCACACCAGAAAAAGTACTGGTTTAGTTCGTACATAGTAATTTATTTTACTTTTTTTCTTTTACCACTTCAAGTAGCCCACAAGGGCTAAACCTTGCGCTTAAGTCCCGTCCCTCCTCCATCCCTACATCCAGTCCTAGGCAACCATTGTTTGAGAGCGTCAATCTCGGGTCGCCTGGCCGGGAATCGAACCCGGGACCTCCCGATCATATAGAGCTAGCGCTACAACCACTACATAATAGGAGGCCGACCAAAGGGTTCAACACTAGGAGCCACCGACTTATGTTAACAAAATTTGTGAGCTCAGCTCCTCGGAGCAATGTTAACACGGGTCTTGCAGGCATTACCCAAAATACCTGCTTTAGATGATAGGGCCCAGGTCTCAATGAAACATCTTCGCCTCACCTCCCATCTGGATTTCACCTCGGAATAAAATGCTGCAGCGAAATTTTGAGAGGGTTGGTATTCCAACAGGGTGGGATCTGTGATCGAAAAACCCAATGGGACTGCAAATGAATTATTCCTGGACTCAATTCAGGTACGATAATTCTGATCACTAAGCCGTATCCCTATGAGAGTGTAAAGAATCGCCGTATTGTAGATGCAGTAGTATGGTGATATGTTGTCATAATCAGATAAGTCAGCTAAATCTATATCTAGCCCATGAGCCTCTACAAATTATTCGATCGATAAGTCCACTATCTTGACAACCTCTTGAGCGATCTTAGTTTTTTCATCTTTTTAAAACTCGGAGTCGATACTACCGATCATCGCTAAGCCGACATATAGGCTCGTCATATGGTCTATATCGTCGTCGTGCTGAATCTCCATGAGCTTTTTGTAATGGGTCAGTAAATCTTCGGTACTTAGCGCACTATCCATGGAAGTTCAGGACGAGCTAACTTTGTTAGCTCAACTGTGATGTTTTCGATTGCTAGCAGTTTGTCAGGAACTTTCTTCATCACTGCTCCTGCCTTGCTACGAGCATCTACAATCATATTAATTTCATTCATGTTTGTAGTTTTTTGGTAACACAATTCGAGCATTCAAACAGCGAGTACACATGCATCAGTAAAAGTACATAATAGTTTTAATTAAAAATTGTAAATCGTCTTGGCACCCATGCTTTTCTCTGAAGCCAGCTTGACTTCCCGGAAATAAGTTATTTTTTTTTTCAGCAAATTTGCCCATGCGGTTAGCAGTAATGTATATTAATATTTTTGTTGACCAGTTCATCAGTTAGTTAGTGCTGTACCTCTGTAGTTATACGGATTTGAGGACAAAGACATTAGTTATCGAGCAAGAACTGGTTCATAACCAAAGTTTTAAAAATTTAACAAAGGTAGTATGAGCAATGGTACCCACGGTTCTTTTCAGAAGTCTTGCATAATGGTTTTTCTGTTCAGATCTTTGAAGACCTTTTTATACTCTGCACTGAGAAAAAACTATGGCTTATAAACCTATTAGAGGTAAATATGGAACACCACTAATAGTAGTACCTCTACATATAATAATAGCACATATACCTTAGTTATGGTACGGGGTACCTTAATTAGGTACAGAGACCTTAGTATGGTTCACAGACCGAGAATCATTAGTTTATTTACGACTATTATAGGTGTTCCATATTTACCTCTAATAGGTTTATAAACCATAGTTTTTTCTCAGTGTGCAATATTTTGCATAATACTCTGCGTGTGTTACTGATATTTAGTTAAAATGATTGAGTATTCACCGATCAACTTAAATCCTCGCTCAGCGGTGTCATTTACCAGTTTAATCGTTTTGTTAACAATCAACTTACTTTTTTTGTATGACTCAGGCTTTTCCGTAGTCTGCAGGATCTTCGCCACTCCGATGCACTGCACTCCATTTTTAATATTTTCTGTTCTCCTTGTATGCCAGTTTTATTAACTAGTCGTTGAATTATCCCAACAAATTGATTTAAATATAAGCGGGCTTTTTCTCGGAAAGAAAGCTCAGTATTCAGTATGTATTATGAGACCCGCGACGTTTAACAACTTTGAATTATTGCAACACATGTAAGTATGAACGGGTTTTTTTTTTTTCGTAAACAAAGTTTAGTATATGCAGAAGCAGTTCAATAGTTCAATTCAAACTTCTTCGCTGACGTAACATTAGACCATTTCTTACGCGAAGAAACAAAAATTAATATTGTATCAATATTATAAGACCACCGCGAGGTTTAACAACTTTAACAGGCGTGTTCCCGTCGTCGGCAGCGGAATTTATTTCTCTCTGTTTTGCCCTACCGTTAACGCGCTGTGAGAGGGAGGAGGGGGCTCATGTTTTGCAAGATACACTGGGAAAAAAAGCACATTGGATCTAGAGCCCAGACACTTAAAAACATCGACAAGAAAAAGTAATCTTGATTCAATCAGAATCTAGTTTAAATCAAGAACCAAGCCTCTTAATTAAAGCGGATTTCGTTTTGATTTAAACAAAAATCCGATTGAATTAAGAGTATTTTTTCTTGTCAATGTTTTTAAGAGTCTGGACTCTAGATTCAATGTGTTTTTTTTCCAGTGTAATCGCAGCCCATGTGTGGTATTCGAAATGTGGTCCCGGATCCTTCGGGTGACGTCACGGATCGGCACGGCGGCGATCCGGCACTGCGCGCGCGAATTCGACCGAATTTTAATTCCCCTTTCACAATTAAAAAGTTAGGAAAGTTTTAATCCGGTATTCGCAAGGTTTGTAATTAATCAAGACCACTTCCCCGGGCCCCGAGCGGCGGCGGGGTGGGGGCGGGGGCCCACTTTTAAGGCTCCTCATCACTTTCCCGTACAATTTGATCCAACAATTACAGCGAGCAACGGTTTCCCGACCACTGCCCGTGTCGGAATAGATAATTAAAGACCCAACTTTGCTTGTGCTCCGGCCCGCTCGGCAGAAGCTAAACAACACGCCCCCCGCCTCGCCTCCTCTCGTAAACCTCACAGACCATCAGTTAACACTTCTCCCGTCCTAAGCAAGAACGCCGTATCTACATTCCAGAGTTGCCAAATTCCCTTCCGTAAAACGTTTATTGTTTAGGAGAGTTATGATTATTTTCCCTTGAAATTTTCAGGATCTTCAGGTGAAATTGCGAGCAAAATTATCTGAAAAATTGGAAGAAAAATATTTACTAATTTTCCGGAAAATTCGTGTTTTACCAACAGAAATTTGGCAAGGCCTGAGGATTCGTAGGGCGTTTTTCCCGAGCGCGGCAGACTTCTTCACACATATTTAATTAAGGGCTCCCCTCGGAAGAGTGTTAATAATCCGGGGGTTTTTTGTTCGGGGCGTCTTCCCGTCGGGGCTTTTCACCGACATTTCAATTACTTGCTATCGGAGATTCCCTCCTTTGTTTCCGGGGCCCAACTTTTCCCCGTGCCCCCCGGTCGCGGGCGCCCAACTTTCGACTCCTCCGCTTGATTTTTCCCGACCTGCCGACCTGCCGGGCTGTAATTGAAAGGCGCTCGAGCGCGTGTCGGCTTTCGGCCCGGCTCCGCGGTCTTCACGGCTTCCGCGAGAGCACTCCACGACAAAAACCGCCCACGAACGAGCGCCTTCCAAGCCCGGCCAGTTTACACGCGCCGCTCCAGCTTATCCCTTCCAGATACAGCCCCACACATTTCTGCCGTCCAACGCGAAAACGCCGTAAACGCCATTTTACATTTTTTGGAAACAACGTCAGCGGGCTGATTATTGAAATTGATAGACAAAGCAATAGACAAAGAAGACAAACAGCGGGCCGATTATTGAAATTGATGGACAAAGCTATAGACAAAGATGACAAAAGCGATATGGAGGGAACCTATTGGTGGAAGCTGGTGGTTACAATGGACAAAGGCAGTAGGAATAGACTAACTAACGGCAGCCCACGAGAAACCCGACAGTCAGTCTATCATTTTCTCCATTAGTCTATAAGAATCACACATTTCAACCGATAGGATCGCTCCATACCCCACATGTCTTCTTTGTCTATAGCTTTGTCTATCAATTTCAATAATCAGTCCGCAGGATATGGAGGGATCCTTTTGGTGGAAGCGGGTGGGTGCAATGGACAAAGGCCGTAGGTAATAGACTAACTAACGGCAACCCACGGGAGACCCGATGGTTAGTCCATCATTCACCCCCTTAGTCTATAAGAACCTCCCATTTCAACCAATCGGATCGCTCTTTACTCCTTATGTCTTCTTTGTCTATAGCTTTGTCCATCAATTTCAATAATCAGCTCGCAGGACCGGATTAAGGGGGTGGCCTCATGGGCCGCGGCCCATGGCAGCAATTCTAGGGGGCGGCAAATTTTGCTTCTTCTTCCACCTTTTGACTAGGGCCGCGACCCTGTTTGTCTAGCCTCTAAATTGATAAATAAATATGTCAAATATGATAATAAATAAATAAATAAATATGAATAATTCAAAATAAATATGACAAATAACATATGATGGCGATGAGAGGGGGTTAATTCCCCGAGGATGAAAGGCAGCTCTGTGCCTTTTGCAATTTTCTTAAATGGTAGGTATAAAAGAAAATCGGATTTAGAAAAAAAAAATTACAAACGAGAAAAGGCTCCAAGATCTGCCATTTTCTGAGAGTAAAGTAATTTATAATTTTGTTTTCTTTCAGTGATACAAGAGACAGCACCTTTAATTAGTCGAGTTAAGAGAGAAACCTAACACAAAATTTGGGCTGGAACTTTGGCTTTTGGACTTAGGGAGAAATGATGTCGAGGACTTGAGATGAAAAGGAGAAGCCCTCGAGTTGTAAAACTATTTTTACAAATTTTTTGTAAAACTAACTATGGATCATTTTTCCTCTGAGAAGACTCAAATATTAGTCATTTAAAGGAGGGGTTGAAAGAGCCTCCCAAAAAAAGGGCCTATGTTGGCCCCTTTTCGGGAACCCGGGGATTTCATTCGTTTGTGGCCCAAATGAAACCTTATGATGAGGCAAGCCTCCAGTAAAAATTTTAGCTTGAGTACACGTCTGGTTTCCGAGATACAGCGTTGCAAAGTTGGCATATTTGAGCTTTTAAACGCTCATATTTTCAAGTATTTATTCTCTGTAAACAACTCCATTGGACATTTTTTTATATTTTGTGACAATTAATCAATAGTTAGTGTCATTATCGAATGCATATTTCTATTGATATATTAATACTTCTAAAACTGTTGATACAATCTTGCAAAGTTGACGTCACGGACCTATAAAAAACGCTCATTTTATCAAGTTTCTTAATTAAAAAACGAAAATAGTGACCACTAAAAGATATGTTCATGAGGTTTAGGTGCAATTTTATGATTAAATAAGTCTTCCGTAAAAGTTCAACTCAGAGTGTAAGTATGGTTTTGACGATATAGCGTTGCAAAGCTTATATGACTAATAAAGTTTTAGTTAACATACGATAGAAACAGGGTGTGATTTGAGAATGTCGAAGCGATGTCCTTGTTTCGCGTAGCACCGCGAATGCAAGCGCCGAATGAATCATCGAGCCGTTATCGCAGTACAAAACGCCTTCAATTTAGCTGGCGGCAATATGGACATACCCCGCGGTCGAATAGTTGTATCAAGAGCGCCTTCCGTGATAGATGCAAATATTGATGAACGCGCGCGAAATCCCGTCTTTTCCGGCATTTGGAAGGTTGCTCACAGTCACTTATGTTCCATTTTTGTTTATGTATTTTATTTTCGAGGTCAAGCATCAGATTTTCTCAAAATTTTCCGAAAATTCACTTTCATCCTATAACGACAGAGGATTTCGCGGCCTTAAAGATATGCTCTATTTTTTGCAGAACTCATGGATTTTTCCGATTTGGGGTGTGAACTTAACACTCTAACCCTAAAAGTTTGACAACAGGCTTACCTTCCTAGTTGTTATGAGGAATGATTATTGCCTCGGCGGGGGGGGGGGGGGGGGGGAGGGATGCGCCCCTTCAACGTCTTCGACTTCCTCGACTTCCTCGTCATCGTCTTGATGGTGGTCATTCGGAACTGAAAAAATAAAAACAAATTGAATTGTTTCCGGTATCAACAAAATTGAAATAATGAAAGATGAAAAATAGAAGATCTCACTAAAGCAAAGCGGCTTTACGGCGGACGGCTGATGCAACTTACCAAAATTGCTGAAGCAAAGCGGAAAAAGAAAACTTACGATGAAGATGTAAGCGTGAGAGGAAATCCACGAGATGCGGTAGCAGAAAGGTAACGGATGACCTCTCTGAATCTTACTTGAATAAAGGACTTGAAATCATACCCTTTCTCCTCAATACATTCGGAGAACTTTTCTATTGCATCAGTTTGGACAGCAAGTATTAAAGCGGATTCATTAACCTTCCTTTTCTTAGGAGCAGTGACGAAGACCAGATTCTGTCTGGCAACAATCTGTTCGAGAATTCCTCTGTCTTGTTCGGTTAAATCGTCATCGAATCTACGCTTCTTACCTCTTGAATGATACCTCTTAGTTGGTAACCTCACTTTATGATAATACTTAGTACAACAATCATAGAACTTTCAAATATGAAGTAAAATATTATCAAGTTTCATCTGTAGAAAGTTAGTATTAGTAAAATCAATAGCATAAACATAGATTTACTATAATTTTGGGCTGACTAACCTTATTAAATATTAAAATAAACATAATTCAAATTGATAAATCAAAAGTTCAAAATGATAATTCGTCACCCCACATGAAATATCCGATCTTACCTACTTCCTGCTTTTGCAAATTAAAAATTAAATAATTTAGCACAATTAATGAGTAACGAAATAAATTACTAAACACGTCATTGCTAAACACGATATCATCATTACGTGTAAACACATCATACATATTATGTATTCTCTGCCACTGGAGTGGTTTCGTCTTGTTTGGTGGCTGTTCAATTATTTCCAATTCTGCCATTACTTCATCTTCTGTAGGTGGTGGCAGGGGAGTGGGGTCTCTAGCTACATCTTGAGAAGGAGGGACTTCAGGACCGGGCTCCATTTCGGCATCCTCGACTTCGTAGCGTTGAAAAGTGACCCAAGGAGGTTGAACATCTGGTAGATCGTCCTCCAATTGTAAAGATGAACCGGACATTTCATACTCGCAGTAACTGTGCTGCATCTGTTGCATGCCGGATATCTGAAGTGTGGCCATATCTATTGTATTTCTATCATCTTGCAAATTTGTTCTAATTGCATATTCGGCAGCTACTGTTCTTAAGTATTCTTCATATTGTGTCAGTAAATCAAAATTCAATTCATTGCAGATGCGTATCATTTCATATGTTTCATTGGTGCATTCGTAAAATGTAAACAGGGTAAGGAATTCTTCATCCTGGATCAACTGCTTGATAACTTCTCTTGATGGTAGGGGCAGATACATTGCGTCCATATTTTATGATGACTCAAAAGCACAAACTATAAACTGTTGTTCTCACTTTGGGAGACGAGTACCGAACCAACTCGATTTTGCACTATAGTCCGACAAGGGGTAGGACCAAAACAATGTAGTCTTTACACAGTAAAAGAAAATGTTGTTAATGATGAACTTTGAATGTACTGTAAAGACTTGGTAGACGTTTACTTTTCTTAAAAAATGCGCTTTAAAAGAACAGTACCGAGGATATCCTACAGGTATTTAATCTGATAAAAACTTCATTTACACATTATTGCATAGCTTTACCTCTCAAATAGTTACATAGCAGCTGCAAAATTCAATGTATTTTTCGAGGTAACAGGAGACTGCTTGGCCGGTTTTTTTCTGCCTGCACACTTCTTGCGCCCCCCCCCCCCCCCCCCGCGCACTTTATAATTGACTCGGCGAGAACTGGAGACTATGTTGTAGTTTTGATCTATGATTCAATTTTCAAGGTGTTCCTTTTCTAGGCCGTGTTTTGTGAGGCGAACGATCTATTCGACAGTACTCCTCCAAATCATCTCCGAAAAGCTGAATTTCTTTATTATATTGCAACAAGTTATTATATCACAAGTATTATATTGACGAAGTCTGGCGAAATTGCTAAAATTGCTGTTAGTGTTTTTTGCATTGAAAAATTTGCCTTGAAAAATTCGTGTCAATCTTGCGCTGGCAACTTTTTTAATTTGAATACTTAAAGTCACCGTATTGTTCAAGACGTAGCATTGGTGAAGTTTAAATCAAAGAATCTGCTGAGTTCAGATGCCATGAATTTCTTCTTGAATATGGCACCCAGATTGATACCGTCATTATAATTCTCAGTAAGGACATGACATTCAGTGGTAAAAAAAGGAACAGTTTTTGTCACCTTCAGCTATAGAATCGACCTCTTTGTTGAGTTAATACATTTTCTGATTTATAATTAAAAGAGATTTTCATAATTTGATTGAGATCAAAAGCGTTACTCGTACGGAATTCAACAGCTTCCCTTACACGTTGCGCTTTAACCTTGGTCTTATCAAAGAAACGTGCGCTTTTTGCATCCGCGATACTTCACGCTGCATTCTCGGTTTCAATAATTTCACAATCCGGCGATAAATGGACCGAGTTAATCAGAAAGGAACCAACCTACATGAAGTTGAAATTAGGAATAAGAGTTTTGAAGTTTCATTCCTGCGTAAGGCTCAACGTAAAACATAAACTTGAACCTCTCTTCTCACATTTTTTTTTTCTTTCTTTTTTTCCCCTTTTTTCCCCCTTTTTTTTTCTTTTTTAGACTTTCAGTTTTTGGCAGGAGAAACTTTACACTGGTAAAAAAACACATTGGATCTAGAGTCCAGACTCTTATTAACATGGACAAGAAAAAGTACTCTTGATTCAATCAGATTTAAGCTGAAATTAAGAACCAAGCCTCTTAATTTGAGCGGATTTCCTTTTGATTTAAGCTTAAATCTGATTGAATCAAGAGTTCTTTCTTGTTCAAGTTTTTAAGAGTCTGGACTCTATATCCAATGTGTTTTTTTCTAGTGTACGGCTAGTGCAACTAAAAAACATTCTTAACTCAATTTTTTCGAAAATGCGGGTTGGCTCTTTACCGATAAACTCGGTCCAAATTCTCTTATGAAATGAGGGATTCCCGCCGGACCGGCGACACGGCGGGAGTTTCCTTCCACTTCCGCCCGAGAGAAGGGGGTGGGGGGGGGGGGCGAGGTGCGCGGAGTTAATACCATTTGGAGCCGCTTTTAAGTGACAAACTTCTCTCACTTCTCTCGGCCGATTGTGAAAGTTATGACGCTCCGTATTATTATTTGCGCGTACGACATAACCCGCTCGCTCGCACTCTAATCTTCCCCTCGGATTTCGATGGATTAATTGACGTCGTTATTATCATCCGCCGTCACGGCCCGCGTCGCCGCCACCCGCACTCGTCGCGCCGCCCGCACCGCGCCAGGTCGAAAGCGATTGCTCACCGGTGGACGCTCGATGCAGATGAGCGTTTTTCGCTCCGCCCGGCGTCCTCTCGGATTGACACTCGGCTTAAACCTAATTGCGATCAACCCCTAGACCCCTCCCCCCCCCCGTCATGGGTTTGGATGACATGACGTCACGGCGTGACGGCCCTCCGAAATGGAGACCGTGCACCCGTTCGCAGAGATGGAAAGTGTTTCATAAGGCTCGAATAAATTTCACAAAGGTTGAAATTTATTGATTTTTTATTCGAATTATTGATTGAACCTTTGAAGGTCTGAAAGCGTTTCAGATTGTCTTTCCGTTGATGCTACGATGTTATGCTACTCTACTGAAGGTGCCAGACACAAAGAGAGGGCAAAAAGGGGAGTTTAGAGAGAAAAACCCCAACCTAACCTCTAAACTAAACGAAAACATTTGCAACGCGCGAATGTTTTAGGCTTGGGGTAAAACATTTCAAAATTTAGAATCACTGTTCCTAGGCGTTGGCGTTTCGATGTTTATAAAATCAAGTTAACAAAGCATATACAATATTACTTTCCGGTAATCTTACTTTGTTACGACTTGTCTGAACGTATCTAAGAAAGACGTGCGATTTGTACATAGTATATTTCATAATCAATGAAACAACATCACTTTAGTTTACTTCTAAATCCCACTTCCTTCCCTTCCGAAACCTGGTACAGTCTGCAGTGAATATGGCGCAGGAAACGACGGAGAGACTGGAAAAATGATTTTGACGTTGGCATTCATCACTTGTTTTCTATTTTTCTACCTGTGAGGCCCGGTAGGCCTTGAACTTTTTTTCGATTTATCACTTTGCCTGTATAGAACTGCCTAATGTTTATTGTTGTCCGTTCCATTGTTTCAGTTCCTCCTCAAATACAAGTTCCTAATCAACTTGTCGGTGCTCCGGAAGGCACTGACGTTACCCTGGAGTGCTACGTGGAGGCTCATCCCAAGTCAATAAATTACTGGCTTAGAGAAAACTCAAGTAAGTTTCTCGGTTCAGTGTGATTTCTTCACTGTTGTCTTGTTGACGTGACTAGTTAATTTTGAACTTGATGAAACGTATATGTTCTCTGGAAAGAAAAAAAAAAAAGAAAAAAAAAAGAAAAAAATTTCACTCATTAAACATCTTAAAATTGTGCAGAGAAAATAGCTTGGAAAAAAGGGGTTCCTTCCCTTTTTCATTTTAATGCAATAACAAAACAAAAATCTGGTTTCGTTTTGAAATTTAAATATTTTAAACAAAAAAAAAAAAAAAATCTGGTTTAGTTTTGAAATTTAAATACTTAAAACAAAAAAAAAACAAAAATCTGGTTTGGTTTTGAAATTTAAATACTTAAAACAAAAAAAAAACAAAAGTCTGGTTTAGTTTTGAAATTTAAATATTTAAAACAAAAATCGCCCTGGCTAAAGGGGGTTTTCTAGCTCAAAATAAATGTTTAGTTATTTTACGCTTTTTATCATCAACCTTTAACACGCACAACTTAATGTTTCGCCAGGCGATGCTTCCTCCTCGTTGACGCATCGGCGAATCGTTTCTTGCATACCATGCATAGAAAAGGCTTGTGCCCTGTGTGGATATACATGTGAACCTTCAGGTTCGACGGACACGAAAACTTCGCGTCACAAAATTCACAGGGAAATGGCTTCGTGAAGCCGTCAGTTCTATGCGAATTCAGATGATATTTTATGTAGTTCGCTGCCAGCATTTTTCCACAAGAGGGACATTTCTTTTTCCCTCTTTTGCATCGGAGTTTTCTGACCGTCTTTGTTTCTGAGGTTACAGAATCTGTTGGCAACGGTTTTTGTACACAGGGGCTTTGATGCCCAGAATTTTTCTCAGGTAGCCTATGACGACGAACCGAGCATGGTTTTGGATTAAGAGATTTTCCAAAAGTATTAACCGCTGAGGAATATGATTTGTGGTTTGAAAGAGAGCAGTGGAGGTTAGGAGTCGTAGAGCGCGAGGGAGTGCTGTAAAGCGACTTGTATGTATGTATGAAACGTATATTCGATCCCCGGCTCAAGTTGAAAGTGTGGTTTTTTTTAAAAATTGCCGAGCACGACACTTAAATGAGGAGTAATTTTGAGCATCGGGATGCCTCTTGAGTCGTGTGGTAAAGTCATGAATGTCCTTGTTGCTGTAGGCACGATTACTGATGTTCATGCGTTATAAACCCATCAAGGTCTGCATTTAAGGTAACACCTCTTCGGGGAGAAATGAGTCGAGAGACAACGCTTTTTCCAGTACCGGGTTCAATCATTAAAAAGCTCCGCAGCCCGTGACAAGATATACAACAAAAGACAATTTAAATAGCGGGTAACAAGGCTAAAATTTCTTGAACAAATCCAATTCGTTTCGGCTAAAAATTCGGTTCAACTGAAGATGGCTGAATTTTCAGCCGAAACGTTTTGGTTTTGTTCGTGAAATTTTAGCCTTGTTACCAGCTTTTTAAAGTTTTTTTCACTGTATCTTGATGAATATGAATCGGTCATATTTATCAAGATAGTTCTTGTAACAGTTCTTAAAACACTGGAAAAAAACACATTGTATCTAGAGTTCAGACTTTGAAGACATTGACAAGAAAAAGGACTGTTGATTCAATCAGATTTAATCTTAAATCAAATGGAAATCCGCTCAAATTAAGAGGCTTGGTTCTTGATTAAAGCTTAAATCTGATCAAATGATGAGTATTTTTTCTTGTCGACGTTTTTGAGAGTCTGGACTCTAGATCCAATGTGGTTTTTTTTTCAGTGAAGAAGTGACATTATTTGCAAGGTAATAGCTTCTTAAATTTGATTTTATTCATTTATATGTTCGCCTTGCTCATTGCAAACATGTTTGAATTACATGATCCGAGGGAGCTCCGCCCGGGGCGGTAAGAGTGGGGGGCGGGGGTGCTCAGTGGGCATGAGCCGGACCCGAGCGCCGGCTGGCGAGTGGCGAATGATGGTCGCGTCGACGGGCAGTGCAGCGGCGGCGGTGGCGGCGCTTCTGTTGCATTTTTGCGAGGACAATCGTCGCCGAGCGTAAGCGGCGAATTGCGCCCGACAGCGGGAGCGGAGAGATGGCAGATAATAATAAACAATAATAATTATCATCCGGAGTGAAAAGCAGTTTTGATTAACCGACGGGCAACGGAGACACGAGTGCCGACCAGGTTGCCTAGTCTTCCGCCGCGTCGCACTCCGGGCATCCTTTCTAATATTCGTGGACGTGCATAGAAAAAAACTTCGTGCGTGGGACCCGAAGTTGAGGTTTCATGGATCTCTGAAGTTTTCGGATCACGTATCTAAAAACTTGAGATCCAGTGGCCGAAGTTCGGGTCAGACATCTGAAGTACTTCGATATATACAGAAGGCTTCGGGTCACACATCTTAAGTACTCCGGTACATACCGAATTGCCTCACTGGAAGAAAAAACACATTGGATCTAAAGTCCAGACTCTTAAAAACATCGACAAAAAAAAATTACTCTTGATTCAATTAGAATCTAGCTTAAATCAAGAAACAAGCCTCTTAATTTAAGCGGTTTTCGTTTCGATTCAAGCAAAAATCCGATTGAAACGAGAGTATTTTTTCTTGTCAATGTTTTCAAGAGTCTCAACTTTAGATCCAATGTGTTTTTTTTCCAGTGCACGGAGAAAAATACTTCGTGCATGGGACCCGAAGTTGAGGTCATATGGATCTCTGAAGTTTTCGGTTCACGTATCTAAAAACTTTAGGTCCAGCTGCCGAAGTTCGGGTCAGACATCTGAAGTACTTCGATACATACAGAAGGGTTCGGATCACACATCTGAAGAGATTCGGTACATACCGAAGTGCCTCTATGTCTGACCCGAACTTTGGCAGCTCCACCTCAAGTTTTTAGATGCGTGATCCGAAAACTTCAGAGATGCATATGACCTCAACTTTGGGTCCCACGCACGAAGTTTTTCTGAAACTCCGTGTGGTGCAGAGACAAAAGTCCCTCCACGCGTATCTCGGCTGTGATGGAACCTTTTACTTTAGAGACTTCGACATTAAACTGTTGACTTACCTGCACGGTTGATGTTTAACAACGTATTGGCAGTCTCGTTTCGCAAACAAGCCGAAGTTTTGGAAACCTGTTTGGCTCACGACGTCATCCGAAGCGCATCTTCCGCCATGTAGGTAGGCCAACAGCCGAAAAAAGAGTGATGACTGTTGCTCCCTTGTGATCGCCCATAAAGAATACTGTTGAATCCACAAAAGTAAAAACTTCTACCTGTCCCAAGAGGCCGGTCGAGGGTATTTTGTCTCTGACGTGGTGCGAACGAGGATTTGAGCTTAAATGAAGAACCAAGCCTCTTAATTTGACCGGATGTCCTTTTGATTTAAGCTTAAATTTGATTGAATCAAGAGTATTTTTTCTTTTCAATGTTTTCAAGTGTCTGGAATCTAGATCCAATGTGTTTTTTTCTTTCCATTGCGGCCAAGTCCATCATATATTTCGTTACTTTAGAACAAAACAAGTTTGTTTGTTCGCGAATTCGAGAGAAAAGGTCCTGTTGTGCGACATTAGCGGTCGCGGGCGAACCGTATGGGAAAAGGGTCACATTAGACGGTTCAAGTGGTCGCCAGCGGTGGCTGTAGGTGACGCGACCATGTTGTCATTTTCAAGGCACGCGAATTTAGCTTTTCCTCTAACGCAATTATTCGCCATTGCGTGCACAGAAACAGCCAATCGCAACTGCCGATATTAAGACCAATTATTCTGATCGATAATAATCTGTGTTCTGTCTCTTGCTGATCGCAGCATGAGGGAGAATTTTTTAAGAACTACAAACTTACCAAGCACGAGTGCCACAATTAATTTGTGTTAATCTTGCAGGTTTACAGCCGATCATATACTTTCTTTTCTTTTTTTCATCAATTTCATTCATCAGTCAGTTGAGCTGGCGGATATTGTGGAAGCGTTCTACCATCCATCTTTGGAGTACCACTTACGTTCATTTTATCAAAGTGTAATTCAATCCAAGTTCTTGAAGTTCCTCCGACTAACGTCGAGTCACCTTCTCTGGACTTCGAAGCTATAACTTCACCTTGCTACACCTCGCTTCACCTAAGCATATTCGGCATCGTGATACGAGCTCACAATTGCCGCATTTTCCTGTAAGAGTGCATGGGCATGAAGACCAAATAGCATTAAGGTCGAAAAATATGTAAACAGGAAATTTTTGGGGCCGAAAGTTTTGCAGATAGAAAATTTATTTATCCATTTATTATTTTTATAATTCGCCCATAATGAGTTTCTGGCCGAAGCTGTGGTACACCTCATGGTATAGCACATGATAAAATGCTTACTTGATTGCATGGTATACGATGTGGTACAACGCATGGGACGTATTGAAAGGTACATCTATTTGGTATTCCATCCAAGGTGAAAGAAAAGTGTAAATTTAAGGCAGCCTATAAACGCCTGGCGGTCATAGAACGCCCCTACGATTTGAAAAGCACGCAGGCACTTGAAGAAAGACGTGAAATCGGCACTACGTAAGTAAGTGCATATTCACGCTCCAGGGCAGTGCGTTAAACATCTGTATTGCCGAGAATATTTGACATCTTGTTCAAGGCACCTCAATAGGATTCTTTTATTTCGGATCCTCTCATGCCCTTTGTTAAATAATGTGGGCAAACATTTTTGAAGGCAAAAAAAATTGGAGGTCGTGTGTCCAGGTCTGATTAACACATCTAGCACCGTTTTTCTGCGATGCCCAGGCGGAATATGAGACGCAACAACGCGCGGTGAGGACGCGACGGCGCCGAGATACAACTATTCGTACTTGATGGATGTCCGTGTTGCGTCAGCAAAATTGAAGGCGCCCTACCGCGAGGCGTGCGCTCTCAATGTTCCGCTTTATGCTGCTAATGAGGCGTCCCTCATGATCGAGAAAGAAGTTCAAAAACAAGGTGTGAATACGTCTCTCCTATCATAAGCTATGCTGACACTCGATTTTTTTTCTCTACTAAGCGCTCAGCCGATAGGCAGCGCTTTTTGATTTCGACTTGCCTCTGAGTACTAGTATACTAGTGCTAATGCGTTTAAATGGCGCACCAGCTCATCGATGTGTAGGCTTTTTTTTTGGGGGGGGGGGGGGAGGTCCATTTTTAAAATAAATAAAGCTGTGAAAACTGTATTTTATGCTTTTAACTTAATGCGCAGGTAGTTTCGATCGTTTGTCTATAAGAAAATTTCCTAGCGGTAGAGTAACTCTTATCGAAATTGATCGTTGAACTCAAATGAACCCAAAAAAAACGCGCCTGATGAGCTTAACGGTGAGCTCATTTTCGGGAAACAAAAATACGCGTTTACGGTTTCCTTGGTAACCTTTGTTTGCTATCAGCTGATGTTTTATTTCCATTTCCCAGCCAAGTCGACGTAGTTTATACGTCCTTTCTTCACTAAATATATTTACCAACACCTGAGCGCTTTTCTAATACGACAGTATTAGATTTTTCCCGCTTGTTTTCTTTTCCATCTTTGTATGCACCTCATTAAGTACTGTCTCCGAAGTGATCGGGAAACAAGATAGGTCTGGATCTCCCTTCTCTAGGACAACTTTATTGAAAATAGCTTTCTTCTGGAGGATGTAACAAGATTCTGGAGAACCAAAAACATTATTTCGACTACTTACCGAAGAGAAAAGAAGAAAGGAAACAAAAGTTGAGTAAAGAAAAAATATACCAAGGCTAGTTTCGATACGAAAACTGCTAGAAAGCTTCAAGTACAACTTATAATACATTATTTTGCCACCATCGTGCGGTTCATTCTGTCCAGTTACTTAATTTTCAAGGAACCAATTTAATGTATTAAGTTCACCCCCTGTTCTGGTTTTTATAATGTTACGGCAGTACCCAACTTCAGACATTTTTCATTTGCCACAGGAATAATGAAAGTTTCAGTTAAAAATCTTGTAATTTTGTGGCATTTTCGGCAATCCTGCCAAGATCCGAAAAGTGATTGGTACTCATGTTCATAAATTTTCCCTGAAAAAAGTAACTAACCAACCAATGAAAAAAAAGGGGGGAAGGTGAACAAGCAGATACAAGAAAAAATTAAAACTTTCCGAAGAAAAATTTTTTTTTCATGCGTAGCTTGGAGTTTTTTTTACTTCAGCATTCAAAGACAAACAAGGAAAGGAAACAAGGTCCCGTGAGGAAGCCCGCTTCACATGGAAAATTGAGTAAGCTCTCTCTATGAAGCTAAGTCGCCTTCTAATTTATTGTTTTTGCACAAATTTCACATTATTTCTGTACTAGTTCTTATCAATTTTTCTAGGAATGTATTAGTCGCTAATTCTCAAGCTGCATAACTAGACAGTCCTCCGCCCATCGAGGCATCTGAAATCATATCAATTTGTAAAACCCAGGAATGTGTTTTTCGAAGTTACTTTATAGTGCCCTTTACATTTATGTATTTTACGTAAATATTATATTTTAGTACATGCACCGACCTCATACAAAATGTAGGGTAGTGTTTTTAGGAAGCCTTGGGTCACCTTGACCCGGCTTTGGCATCGAAGGGTAAACCGAGGAATCGCAAAATGTTAGCATATTTTAATTTCATAAAACATTGATTTTGCAACGCTCTCTTGTCAAAATGAGCTTCGAACCCGAGTGAAACCTCTTACGGAGCACTGCCTCATTACGAGGTTTTACTAACGACGCATTGGATTTTTTTGAAAGGCTTTTCGTTAACTATAACTATGTAAAACTGGGAAGGGGGAAAATGAAACCCGCTCATCAGCCTTGCTCCGCACCCTCAAATCCATGATATTTTGGTTCTAGACGGCAACCAGGCGGGCGGGATGAAAAACTGCATCGAAGGGTGGTTAATCGTTGGTTCTTAAGTGTTTTAATTCGGAGGAAGCCAAAACTCGCGCTAAATCCCTCGCAGCGTTGACAGATTTCCCACTGACTCAATTCCGGATAAAACCCTGATCATGAATCGGAGTCTCGGCGGAGTTATGCGATTTCGGTGAGCATGGCGGAGTTGGGGACGGACGATGTGACAGCGGTACTCTCGCGGCGGGAGAGTAATACGTGAGTGCCGGTGACATCTGATTGGCCGGCGACCAACTCCGTCGGCACGGCGCACGGTGGATGGATGTCATCATGAGAGGTCGGACTTGAATTTGTTTACTCATACTGCGAATTTCCACGTTTATCTCGTCAAATTTTAAATTTTAAGGGGTGTCTCTTAAAGTACCTTCTTCGAGAAAACCAGTGGGACCATGTTTAAGGCCTCGTCATCTTCTAATGACGGTGTTATAAGCCTAAAAATTTTCCAAATTTTGTCCCATTTCTCCCATTCACTTGCGCTCACAGTGCGGCGCGCCGTAAACTAGCCGGCCACCGCCTGCAGGAAGCTGACTTCCAGACGAAACCGAAGCGAACGCAGGCGTAAGCAGATGGGTGTAAAGTGAGCAAACTTCGGTTACATCAGGATTGGACTTCGGTTAACGTGACCCAAAATCTTGGTCGTGTGTTGAAAATAAGTTTAATAATTTATGACGTTTTCAACTACGGATTCAATCTCAAAACTTTAAGAAGGTGGAAATCGAAAACAATTGCACCCTTAGTTTGTTCTTCCTGATATTTCTCTTCAAGAATGGGAAGATAGTGATCGACTAATTAGCGACAACATTTTGCATTAAGAAAAATTGATGAAACCAATTGGATACTTCCAATTTGGAACTTGAGTTCTAATTTAGGATATTTCTTCTGGGGGTTTAAATTCCTCAATAGCACTTTGTGGGCCCAACACTTTTCCACCATCTCATTGCCAATAGTATTTCACCGAAAATATTAGTGTTTTTTTTTTCTCTCTCTTAAAACTAAGACGAGCGACACCGGACGCGGAGGTGCTGGGATTCTTTAGATACGCGATGAGTGATAGCGGTGACATGTCTTTCATGGGCTGCGTCGTCATGATCGACGACCTGATCTACGACAGATAGTGTGCGAAGCGGCGGAACACGTAGATCTGCCAAAAACGAGAACTCTGGCGGGTCAGAGGAAGCACGAGGGTCTAAATAGGTCAGTTGCCCCCTCTGACAGGTGGCCAACTTTTGTTTCAAACACTTGGTTTTTTATCTCCATACGCAGAGATGATCCTAATTTAAGGCGATATGGCAGCACGATTTGTGCCCGTATAGAATCAGCCTCCATGCATAACAGCTTTAGAGGGCCGCAATCCACATTGTTTTCTTGCTGCGAGCAGACATCGGCGTAGCAATGAGCTTGTTCAGCAATTCGTAATTCTTGCATTTTTGGAAACTAGAGAGTGCACAGAGTTCACAGGAATTTTCCCCGATTTTTTTGAGCAATATTAACCCACGAAATACGAGTCCAAAAGTCCGTATTTTGGGCTCCCATTTAAACGCGCGCCGCTTGGCCCATCTCAAAATGGCGCCCATTTTCTCCGTCCGGCGGTGGCCACACTTTTGACCCGGCGTGCCGGCGAGGTACCTCTGCATGCCTCTGCCGTGTGTGGGTCGTATAAACAAACGAAGATTGATAACACAAATGATCCAAACAACTCGAAATCTCTTAATTTAAATTAATTTAAATCCATTTTCGACTTCAACCAAGCATTTGACAAAAATATTCATCGTATTTTACAACCAGGAGCCACGGCCTATCGGCTCATTTTAAGGTGCATTCTGAAAATCAGTCTTACAAGTCCAGTGTCCAAACCCAGACTTTCTTCTTTTACTTTTTATGACCATTCTCTTTTCATTTTCGCCTCTAATCAAATGTTTTGCAGTTTCTTTGTCTTAAGTATGTGGTCCTGAATTCATTCAAGAGTTAGAAGTTCACCATTTATTTAGTATTATAGCCTTTTAACCTCTCAAGCTTTACCGATATGATCTCATGTAGTTCGAGGTTTCTTTGGCCCAAACCAAGTGATTACACATCTGATGTGTGTCTTTTGGCTCTTCAAATTCGCAGTTTAGAACTAAATCAGAGACTACAGTTACTTAATCCAGTTCTGCTCTCTTGTTCAATGTTTGTCATAAGTGTTTGTTCGTGTCTGTTCTTCATAGGTGACCACTGTAGTGCATATACACAGTTATGCTATCGGTACAGGTATTATTTCTTGTTTTCTACAGTCAGGACTTTCTCTTAAGCGCAATAATTTACCAAAGAAATTCACCTAGTTGCGTAAATAATTTGGTGTATAGATATTCTGTTAATGTCTCCTTGCGGTGATGCAAAGTTTCTGAGATCCGTCACAAGTGGATTTTGCATTTTGACGGTCACTCTTGTCTGATAAAATTACTGATCTAGCAGCTTCAAATTTATACTTTGATCTCTGATTCATCACTAAATGACACTCATGCGGTGTCATTTATCTTTAATCAGTTCAAAGCTATTTCGACAATGAATCATCAAAGGTCCGATCGAAGAAGGAATTTTCTGGTGAGTGCTGCGGCTGAACCGACATCACAACTCAACTTTCAAAAGCATCAACTCATAAAAATTTATCAGGAAGTGGTAATGGTAAGTGGAAATCATGGTAGTGCTCGCTTCTTTCATGAGCAAATTGTGCGCTCAAAATTTCAAAATCTACTCACCTGCATGTATATTTGAAGAGGAATACGACATGATATGTAGCAGGCCACACTTCATCTATGAATAATACGTAAATTTGTCTTGAGAGCATTCTTAGGAAACTTCCACAATTTTTAGTTTTGTTCCTGAGAGAAAATTTGGAGACGACTCTGCTGGTATTCCCAGGGTTTTTTCAGAAATTTTGTACTTCATAGGTATCATCAAATACTTAAGTATCAACAGATATTGTACAAGACAGAAAATTTATTTGAGGATTCCTGCTAGTATGTTGTGTTTCCTGCAGAAACAAGGCTCATCATATTTCATGGAATGAAGTAATCAAAAACTACTCACTTACTTACCTACAGCTTGGTCAGTTTCATGTCTTCCTAGAGTGAAGAAAATATTTTTTTTTCTCTCTATTTAAGAATTCAGGGTGAATCAAACCTGTCCAACAAACATTTTAATAAAATCCCTTTGTTCAAAAACACCTAAGAATCATTTCAATGGTAAAGTTGCCAACGATTCTTGTTAAAAGTCCGAAAGTCGGCTGGTTTACTGAATTTCTCAGGTACAGATGGATGGAAGGATTTTGAAAAGACATAGAATTACATCCTCCCATAAGAATAAGTCAGGAATCTGGGGATGACATTTGTAACATTTCATTGCATGATTTTATAATCGAAGAGAAACAGAAAGTCTGAAACTTTGTAAATCTACGTTAGTGGTTTTCTAGTTAGGCTATGACATTGATATGCTCGTTTTGTTATCAATTAATCTCCACAAACGTAAGCATACTTACAAAAACTGTACGACAAGAGATGCGAATGTAACTTGTGATACCTGAGTGACTTTACAAATCTTACCTGTTTAACTACCAGCAGCCCGATTATTGAAACTATGTCAGCCCGACATGAAAAGACATAGCCCTATCATATCCATGCAATATATTCGCATTTGATGTCTTGTCAGGTTGCTCTAAGCCTTCAATAATCGGCCTGCTGATTAGTTGCAAAATATTTCCACTTCCAGACGAATGATCATGTCTTGGTTAATGCTTCCGATAGTAGAGTTGTGATGTCGGTTCAGCCGCAGCACTCACCAGAAAATTCCTTCTTCGATCGGACCTTTGATGATTCATTGTCGAAATAGCTTTGAACTGATTAAAGATAAATGACACCGCATGAGTGTCATTTAGTGATGAATCAGAGATCAAAGTATAAATTTGAAGCTGCTAGATCAGTAATTTTATCAGACAAGAGTGACCGTCAAAATGCAAAATCCACTTGTGACGGATCTCAGAAACTTTGCATCACCGCAAGGAGACATTAACAGAATATCTATACACCAAATTATTTACGCAACTAGGTGAATTTCTTTGGTAAATTATTGCGCTTAAGAGAAAGTCCTGACTGTAGAAAACAAGAAATAATACCTGTACCGATAGCATAACTGTGTATATGCACTACAGTGGTCACCTATGAAGAACAGACACGAACAAACACTTATGACAAACATTGAACAAGAGAGCAGAACTGGATTAAGTAACTGTAGTCTCTGATTTAGTTCTAAACTGCGAATTTGAAGAGCCAAAAGACACACATCAGATGTGTAATCACTTGGTTTGGGCCAAAGAAACCTCGAACTACATGAGATCATATCGGTAAAGCTTGAGAGGTTAAAAGGCTATAATACTAAATAAATGGTGAACTTCTAACTCTTGAATGAATTCAGGACCACATACTTAAGACAAAGAAACTGCAAAACATTTGATTAGAGGCGAAAATGAAAAGAGAATGGTCATAAAAAGTAAAAGAAGAAAGTCTGGGTTTGGACACTGGACTTGTAAGACTGATTTTCAGAATGCACCTTAAAATGAGCCGATAGGCCGTGGCTCCTGGTTGTAAAATACGATGAATATTTTTGTCAAATGCTTGGTTGAAGTCGAAAATGGATTTAAATTAATTTAAATTAAGAGATTTCGAGTTGTTTGGATCATTTGTGTTATCAATCTTCGTTTGTTTATACGACCCACACACGGCAGAGGCATGCAGAGGTACCTCGCCGGCACGCCGGGTCAAAAGTGTGGCCACCGCCGGACGGAGAAAATGGGCGCCATTTTGAGATGGGCCAAGCGGCGCGCGTTTAAATGGGAGCCCAAAATACGGACTTTTGGACTCGTATTTCGTGGGTTAATATTGCTCAAAAAAATCGGGGAAAATTCCTGTGAACTCTGTGCACTCTCTAGTTTCCAAAAATGCAAGAATTACGAATTGCTGAACAAGCTCATTCCAATCTTCAATCAAACGATTTTGGGAAACAAGTTGATAGAAACCTAAGCAGGAATACATTCCAGGATGTATTGTGCATCCTTATCACAGTACCTAGAAAAAAAATTTCAAACGAGAATAGGCGAAAAAATCTCTCATTTCCTGAGAGGTAAAGTAAAGTGATTTCTAATTTGTTCGTTTTTCGGCGATACAAGAGACAGCGCCTTTCATTAGTCTAGTTGAGAGAGAAACAAAACACGCGATTTGGCCTCAAGCGCACGACAACTACATGATTTTTTAAGTTGATGACTGCTAAAGCCTAATGATTGTAGTGGACGTGGCAGGGCACTAATATGAGGTCCGTCGTTTGTAAAGACGTATCCCTACAAAATCTAGAGGCTACTTCTGCGCTAGTCCTTTGAAAGGCCTCAAAAAAATACGAATCTGCGATTTTAATTATTAAGTTTTGGTTTATAAGAACACGCTCCTGAAGTAAATTACCGTAATAATTGATGAGAGCGTCATCTACCCACTGGTTCAAAAGTAACGTGGCTATGGATTCAGACGGGCAATCCATTGCGAGAATTTTAAAGAGAGAATCCGAACAAAATTTGAGAATCAGAGGAGAACTTTTAGATTTGCGATAATTCAAACCGAAAGTGCGATACATTCAATTAATATCCAAATAATTCAAAATTTCAAAATAGAAATCCACTTGATGTGCTAGCTTCTTCAATGTCTGATACTTTAGGTTCATCTGGATCACCGAGCATTAAATCCTCCCTGAAATTAGTCACCATTAAGTGTTGTTAAGAACAAGCACACGATAAGAATATAACGGACCAGGCATTAATTTTCACAACACTTCGCAAAGGTTCGTAGTTTGCCACTATCGAACATAACGTCGAGCGTTAGACCTCCGACACGACGTTCCCGAATCAAACCCCACGATGTTTGGTTGACTTGTTATCTCGCTCGAGAACAAGGAAACTTGTCACAGTTTGACTGGAAGGTGTGAAGCCAGGAAAAGTTTCAGGAGCAACACGTTACTCGGCTCTGATGAGCCTCGGTATCAAGTTTTTATGTCGAGAAGTTTGCAAGTGGATTGCTTTTAAGAGCGCTCCAGATGTAAACAAGATACTTGGTCCGGAGTTGGGGGAGCGCGGAGGGCTGGAACATCAGTCTTACAAGAGCTTTTCCTGGCTTCTGTTGGTTTTTTGGTAACGCAATTAATCTGAGAGATCACTCACTGGAGCTGTTGGAAGGCATTTATAGCCCTTGTTTTTTAACATTTTTATTTACCCTCTTCCACTTGGTAGTGCATCGTAACGCAAACCTGACCACCGGTAACGCTGAGTGTAGCCTGCGTTAGCAACTTTTGAAATCTTTAGGAAATCCGAATTTTTAAAAAGCGTCTTGTTCGGATTCTCCCGCAGACTCAGGATTCCACCGGTCGATAGGCCATATCAGTGTTACTCATATGCCGGTTTCACGTCTGTTCTACCATAAAATGTCAGTGTATGTGAACAAAAAAAATAATTTATGATTAGAAAATGAATTCTTTTCAAGACCCACAAGACAGTATTCGCGAGGAATGCGTGTTAAAAACCGAAAATTTCCTTTGCTCCGAAATCATGTTCTTTTTACAATTTTGCTCCCGCGATGCATGGGTCTGACAAAATAGATAGAAGACTTCCATCTGTATATTATTTATCTTTTTGGTGATTTAATAGATGATTCACTGAAAAAAAACACATTGCATTTAGAGTCCAGGCTCTTTAAAACATTGCCAAGAAAAAGGACTCTTGATTCCATCAGATCTAAGCTTAAATCAAAAGGAAATCCGCTCAAATGAAGAGGCTGGGTTCTTGAATTAAGCTTAAATCTGATTGAATCAAGAATATTTTTTCTTGTCAATGTTTTGAATAGTCTGGACTCTAGATCCAATATGGTTTTTTTCCAGTGAAGAAGAGATATTATTTGCAAGATTATGGCTTCTTAAATTTGATTTTTTTCATTTATATTTTCTAAGAGGCTGGGTTCTTGATTTAAGCTTAAATCTGATTGAATCAAGAGTATTTTTTCTTGTCAATGTTTTGAAGAGTCTGGTCTCTAGATCCAATGTGTTTTTTTCCCCAGTGTTTAATTTATTCACAAAATACTACTGGGGGGACACTAACCGAGATAAAAAGAAACGTTTTTAGATTCCAATCATCAGTGTATGCTGCAAGTTCAAATTGCATCCTTTATCATAACTGTTAAAATTACCAATTCAGTTGAGGTTATTTTTTTTTTTTTTTTTTTTTTTTTTTTCAAGTTTTCAAATTCCTGTTGTACTGCGGTCAGCAGCGAAGGATCTCAATACCCTGCTGTTTTCGCACATGATTTATCATTTTGTTTCATCATCAAACTGTTTATATTCATTTATACCCCGACAAAATCGAAGCTGAACAGAGGGGCCACAAGAAATTTCGACGATGTTAGGCGGGTTACCACAACCAATAACATGGACATCAGGGGATACTAAGGATAGGCCGAATCAGCAAATTAAGCGCAATAAATTTGCTGTAATCCACTGCGCGAAGTTGCAATTTTCTAACTATTTGGCACATGTCCCACCGGTTGATGGGTGACATTCCTATACAGTTGACATGCGAGATTGAAATGTTCGCTCGTCAATTCCGGGCTGCGGAAAACTCGCATCATTCTGAGGGTCAGAGTTATTTAAATCATATTAACACCAAAAGCCCCGAGCCTGACCGCGAGGCCACAATCCGGGCGGGTGGAATAGCAAAATACGCACACGAAATATTTCGCATTCTGGGCGATGTATTAAATGTATTTAACCACGACTGAATTCTCACCTTGTGCGCTGGGGTCATATCTGCTTTCACATGGCAGAGTCAGGGAATAGTTTTGTCCTTGTCACTGGGGATCTCCCTTTTTACTTGAACGCAGCCAATGGCATCATTATTTCACAAACGTGCAGAGTGATATTCGCGGTTCACTGGAAAAAAAAGAAGAAAAAAAAAAAAAACACACATTGGATCTAGAGTCCAGACTCTTGAAAACATTGACAAGAAAAAATATTCTTGATTCAATCAGATTTTTGCTTAAATCAAATGGAAATCCGCTCAAATTAAGAGGCTTGGTTGTTGATTTAGGCATGAATCCGATTGAATCAGGAGTATATTTCTTGTCGATGTTTTTACGATCCTGGACTCTAGATCCAATATGTTTTTTTTTCCAGTGTCCCTAAAGAAAAACGACGAGTTCGAAGTTCCGAGGACAGGTCCAAGAATAGGCCGGTTGCGCGTTTGTCACATCACCGATTGGAACAATTTAAAACAGTTTATCTACTGATTCCCCCCCCCCCCCCCCTTCACCGTGCGGTGAAATCGCTCCAATGTTCGTACGTTGGAACCAACCCCTTGTTTTCTCCCACTAACGCCACCAAAGTAAAATACTTTTTGAAATCAATCTCTCTCTAACTTCCTTGCAAGCGCAGAAAAAATTCGTTCAAAATTTCCAGTTTTTGATGCCACCACGCTTTCGTGAAATTGAAGTGTTCGAGGAAATTCTGGATCGTGACTGCCGAAATGCATGATTTTTCGAGGTGGCCTTGTTAAGGTTTTGACTTACAACAGTAAAATGAACCCTGAATCCCGCATAAGTTTCCTGTTAAAATAATGCAAAAGAACTTACTTCTACGTAGAAAACAGGTGGGTTAAGGCTTCTTAGTCCATGGTAAGACATTGGAAGGTAAATAAACAATCAACAATTGAAATGAACTAATAAACAACGTGATAAGGTGAAAAACTTAAACGAATTTACTAGCAATTGGGTATATGACTTAACTAGCTCGGACGCGTAAATTAAGGAGTTTGGATTACATCCCTTGCTTAAGTTTGACGTTTTTTTACCGCCAACTAGAGCTGGAGGAAAGGACACGTCAAGAGTTGTGCATTAAAAAATATGATCTGCCAGTCCGACTCGTTGGCGAATGTTCTGCGAGACACTGGCGATACTTGAGTCACGCTCAAAGTTGAGATGCTGCCATCCTCGTTGTGCTCCTCCACTGTATGTCTGCAAAAGAAGGAGAGAAGGTGTGGGTCGCTTGCTCACGACAAGGAAAGCCTCTCTTCTTAGTCCATGGTAAGACATTGAAAGGTAAATAAACAATCAACAACTGAAATAAACTAATAAACAACGTGATAAGGTGAAAAATTTAAACGAATTTACTAGCACTTGGGTATATGACTTGACTAGCTCGGACGCGTAAATTAAGGAGTTTGGATTACATCCCTTGCTTAAGTTTGTCGCTTTTTTAGTTAGTCTATTATTTGCTCTGAGGTCTTATTTGACCATTTTTCTTCCTGCCACACCAAGCTGCCACTAAATCAACGTGAAAATACAGTCTATTTCCATGTAAATATGTTTACCGAGAAACAATCAGCAGCAATTAAACACTTGTAGAATCAGCATCAATACCACACAAAAGTTCAAAAATCAGCACCAATACCACACAAAATTTCAAAAATCAGCAATTTTTTCAAAATTGTATGACAAGTCGTAACATATGGGAACCACCGGGGGGGGGGGGGGGGGTATGCATCTTATTCATAAATTTTTTCATCGGTTGGCCTCTTCTCCCATAGGGATTGGTGTCTCCAGCCAACTGTGCAGAAAGCAAGGATCCCGTGTAACATCGCAACAGAGGCCCCGCGACTCCCTTCACCCCTTTTGATCCCAGGAGTGAGCAGAGAGGGATCCTCCACCGATAATCATCTCCCAAATGAGCGCATTATTTAATCCATTGTATAAGCCGGCCGGATAAATAGGACTTGGCTGCAAGTTTGATAATGGAATTCATTTTTATTCAGCCACTTTTTTTCTTGGCCGTCTCGCCGCGTCTGTTTTCAACATCAGAGATTGCGCGCCTCGCCGCCGCATCGGGCGCGAGCCTCCCGCTTCTCGCGGTGGAAAACGGCGAGTGAAGCGCTCAGTTCGGCGTCCTCGGTCGTGTGTCAGAAACAGTTTGAGGAGCTCGCCCCGAACTCGCGGGTCCGCGGAATTGCTGTTCGGGAGTCTCCGCGTTTTCTTCTCCGTTTCGAATGCTCGCCGCCCAAGTTTTCCCCAACCATGTCGTGCCCGACCACTTCTCTGACTTCTTCCGAAAATTGTGGGAGCCGAGCGGTGAGGGCGCCCAATCTACAGGCGTCATACGATAGGCGATAAGTTTTTGACACGCCTCGAATTACTTTGAAAAATTGCGGTGAATGTTATCAAACATCACGGGGAAAAGGGGTTATCCCGTGAAATTGTAGTACTACCCAAAGTTGGATGATATGGATATACACTGAAAAAAAAAAGAATCTTAAATTTGCCGCCAAGAAGTATTTCTTCTTAAATCAAGAAGTTTGCTGGTTAATATAAGCTACTTTTTAGCTTAACCCAAGCATTATTTTTCTTGTATCAAGAAAAAGTCAGCTTAAAGCTGGATAAAAAAAATTCTCGGCGGCAAATTCAAGAATCATCAGGTTTGATCCAAGCTACTTTTTTTTTTCAGTGTAGGTATTCGATTAATTGTGGTGGTACCGTCACATTTGGGTTAGTAACCCAATCCATAGAGGTACTGCCACAATTTATTAAGGTACTTGGACAGTAAATTGAAAATATCCACGTCATCCAATGTAATCCCGCGTTCTTTTTTTCCGTGCTGTGATTTTCATGTCTGAGTGAAATCGGTATCGATCTAATTCTTGCGCAAAACCCCTGAGAGGTAGGAAAAATATTTCGTTCTTCATCTCGAAAAAGTCCGGAATTTGTGATATATTGATTAACGTGTCACCTTAAACATCTTATTCTATTAAAGTGATCCCGGAAATGGGTAAGGGATTCTCGTAGACCACCGTATTTTTTGGAAAAAGTCAGCGAAAAATTATTTTTTCTATGGTCGTGTCCTCCGCGTACATCTGGAGATGGTATTTTTTGACAAGGCGCGGTAGGCAATTGCCTGGGCCTGTGATCCACTGCCAGCCCTCAGGGGCGGGCTCTTGCGGAGTTTGGCCCTCAAGCAGGTCGGCCGACGGAGCATGGAGAGAGATCACCGTTCCGGCGCTTGATGACGAGGAGTCCGAATCCGACATTTCTGAAACCGTTCGTCGTGCTTGTTTAGCCTATGGCGATTCATGTAAAAATAAATTTTGGACGTGCTTGACTGCGGCTGTAGCTGACATACTCGTAAAGTTTACTTCATTTTTCATTGAGAAGAGAAGAGAAAAAAATATATTAAAATAGAATAAGATAAAAAAGCGATTTGGCGGGAGTATCGTTGCGCGCGGAAATTGAAAGCTCGGAAAAAAAATAAGTAAATTATTTCTCTAGCAGCAGCGGATATAATTTATGTATAGGACGCATATATTCATTTGTGGCTGTGCGTACGGTTGCAACCCTCACGCGGCCGTCTGCACCGGGGTGAACTTTAGCGACACGCCCTAATTTCCAAGAAAGCGGGGGTTGATATGGTTCTTGAATGAGGACTAGACTGTCTTTTAGGTTCGGAGAGTCTTTGGTCCACTTTCCGCGGGGGAGCAGCGTGTGAATATATTCATTTTGCCAGCGTCTCCAAATTTGTTGAAACATTCCATCAACTAAATGCCAACGCGTAAACGTGGAATATCTGCGTCATCAAAAGAGTAGTAGCGAATTGAGCGGTCTACCTATCGAAAAGTGACCTGGCGTGAGGGGTTGCAGATCTTTTGGGTCCGCGGAAAGGGCGGTTAGCGGTCGCGAATTTAGCATAGCTTCGATTCTACAGCAAAGGGTATTCAGCTCCTCCAAGTATAGAACCTTGTCTCCGATGGTGCGGCGGGGATGAGTTTTAAAAGATTTTACGCAGCTTCCCCATATGCCGTTCATGTGCGGTGCATGAGGGCATCCAAACATGAAGTTAATCTTGTTTTTTTTTCTCCTGGCACGTAAGACGTGAAAGCATCCGCACTTATCACACTGGTAATCACTGGTGGACAAATGAATATTGAAAGATATACTTAATTTAAGAGTTTGTTCATATCCACCTACGGTCATTCTTATTTGTGCATTTCTTTCAATGCTACCCGCACTGGCACGTTGTTTAGGGAAAGCAATAAAATCATAACCGTGGCGAGTCGCCGAATAGACGATTCTACTGTCACCACGGTTGATCATTCCTTTGGACTCAGCGAAGAAGGGGTTCCATTCGTACGCCCTAGGAGTCTCATCGTCACATATCTCGGGTGTGATATGATCACTACTGAAAGTATTTGACCCGAATTTCGGCATGGTTTGAAAAGTATATAACCACAAAAACCAAGAACTAATAGTACCGAAGTCCACATTATGCGAAACGGAGTCGCTTGCTCACAAACGCCAAGACAAGTGCCACTTACTCCACAGAAAGGCAATGCAATTGTAGCTCCAATGAAAAACGTAATAGAAGAAAAGACACCCAATACAACCCGGGAGCTTAGCATGGTAGCAGCTCACAAGCGGGGCGTAAGGGATCAAAAGTGTAGACATACGAGGGAAAGGAATTGTTGCAATAGACAAGGGGGCGGTTGGGCAGCATGCACACTTTCATTCATACCGTCATAACTAAAGCAGGGAAATAGTCGTCTGATACTAAATCAGAAAGCTTGTTTTACCAAGAGCGAGGTGAGCATGGTTCTGGCAGAGCTCGGGCTTTTTTTTTTACCAGTTTTCGTGATCGATAGACCGTTTAGATCTCTCCTGGCCGCCGAAGTGTTGTATGCAAAAAGAATTTGCAGTTTTTTGCATTTCTTAACCACTTCGCCGAACCGCAGGACTTGGTCTTTTCCGATCTGGAGTGCGTGTGCGTAACAGCCTAAGGAGAGTAGCTCCAGCAACTCGACTGCCAATAGGATATTGGCCCCATCGTCGGCTGTTATTATCAGCAGCTACTTTCTTTCCTAACGACATGTTCCACCCGTCCAGTGTCGCACGAATAAACTCCTCAATGTTGTCACCTGTGTATGACTCTCATTAAACAACACACGGCACAGACACACGGAATGGGCGTTGGGCGTCCCATGAATTTTCGAGGAAGTGGCAGGTGAGCCCAAAATAGGAGTCGCCGTTTTCGGCAGTCCACAGGTCTCCCGCCACGGAACAGTATGTTGCTGCTTCAAGAGACTCTTGACGGTCTTTGTCATTTCATCTTCAATAGAAGGGACGTATGTGTTGGTCATTGCGTGACGACTTGCAGGGTTTTAAGCTTTATTGAAGCCCTGTAACATATTCGTCACGCCAGGACGTTGCCCTAAACTGTACGGCAAGCACTCAGTCGCAATACACTCTGCCACCAGCTTGTTGAGTTTATTGTTCTGCTTATTTTCGTTCTTTTCAGTGTGCCTATGAAGAGGCAGAGTGAAGAAAAGGACCGTTAAAATTCTCCTTTTTGAAAACAATTTCCTCATTGCAATAAACTAAATTTCAACTATTAAATGCCACAATAATGCAGTTGAGAATTTTTTTTACAAACACATGAATGAATCATCGTCAGGGTCAAGGCTACTTACTATGTGACTGGCACACTGTCTTGCCAGATCGCACGTACACTCACTATACCATAATATCAAATACACAATTTTTCACAATAAACGCACTAAACTTCACTACAATACTATTCCTTAATTCGTTTTCGACGGACATTGAACACTTAAATAAAAAAAAAAAAAAAACTCGTTTCAACGAAACATTAAAAACATTTTGCAGCAATTGAAGCCAGT
The DNA here is from genome assembly GCF_918797505.1 of Bemisia tabaci. Lineage (NCBI taxonomy): Eukaryota > Metazoa > Arthropoda > Insecta > Hemiptera > Aleyrodidae > Bemisia > Bemisia tabaci. The sequence continues at coordinate 44,490,583 of NC_092798.1, forward strand.
CCAAAATGGCGGACCCAGCGACGTCTCGTCTGATCGTCGTATGCTCGCATTCCTCTGCTTTTTCCGCAGAGCTCCGCCGCGCGCTCGTCAATCGACTAGATTTATTTTTTTATTATTTTTTTTTTTTAAAAAAATACAACAGAACTTCAAAAGTATTAACCGTTTTTACGTTATTGATAGACTAGATATAGTTCCTTCAGATTTGATTCGGAATCTGGGTCAGCGCATTGCATCAAAGGGAATCACAGATAGTTCCTTTTGCCTTTATTAGTCATCCCCGATTCCGTGTTTTGCGATTTTTCAGACGCTGTTCCCAGGGGATGAAATTGGATTTTTTGGGGGCTTATTTACATGTCAGAGACTGTGCGCGCTCAATGCGCCCACTACGAAAAAACCCCAGTTCACGACCCCTTCGGAAAGACACCAGTCGCGAGGCGTGAATGGTCGATCATCGATTTTCCTCCATTTTAAGGTATGGTAAAGAATCGATTATTGAGGAGTTCATTTCGAACACCCTGTATGTCGATCCTTTCCCATAGCTTAAAATGGCTGATCAATCGATACATCGCAAAGCACGCCAAGCCACTGTAAGACGGTAGGATGATAGCGGTTCGGTAGGAAGCAGAGACGAGTGAGGAATAAGTAACGCTTACTATCAAGCAGTAGCTTCTATCGACAATCTTGAATACTCGATCTGCGGAGCGGAGCGTCTTTCCCAGCAGCAAAATTCGTACAGGATGTATAGTAGGCAGATTTTAAAAGATTAAAAAGACAACTTTATTGCGCCGTTCTGCATAGGTGAAAAAATAAATACAAATCGGCATAAAATCTAAGTTTTCCAAATTTTTTCGGATCAGTTTCTTCGAGAGACAGAGATATTACGTCAAAGTTACATTCTCTTAAGCTCGTGTTTTAAATAAACCCATAGGTATAATATAATCCGGGCGCATGTGTCTTCACGGGGGATCGTGAGTGATCAACCGCCAAAAACCCTCAAAAACGGTAAGAAGCCCGGCTTAATTTTTGGCGCCGAATCCGAATTTCAACGCAGGATGGCGTTCGTATAAGGGAGGAGGGCGTCAGCCTGTTGAGTTGCCTCCACTGGTAAAAAAAACCTCTTGGTTCAAGAGTGCAGTTTCTTGTCGCCGGATTTAAGAGTTTGGACTCTTGTTTCAATGCAAAATTCGCTTGAATCAATGCAAAATCCGCTCGAAACAAGAGTTCAAGACTCTTAAATCCGGCGACAAGAAACTGCACTCTTAAGTCAATGCACCGCGGCATTGGTCCAAGAGGTTTTTTTTTACCAGTGCATGTCAAGAAAAAAGGTTGGGGGGGGGGGGGGGCGATGTACTTGGGAGCGAGGAGGAAGAACGTCCTGCGTTCCGGCTTGGCGGAGTCTTCGTGAAGTCCTGTGCCGTCGTGAGAGAACAGCCCTCGAGACGCTCATTCGTTCCAAAAATAGTCCTTCCAGCAAACTACTGTGAGTTAGGACTGAGATTAAAATATAATTAGCAAAAAATGTTTATCATTACTATCCGATTACTCGACCGTAGCCATTACATCCCTATGCCGGTGTAGGTAGAATACTAACTACAACTTTCAGCTAAATTATAAGAAAGTTTGAAGATGTTTTTTCAACGAATGAAACAACTGAATGAGGGATAGGCAATCTGTTCCGTATAATAACGAGTGGAATGACATCCAGAGAGAACCGCTCAGGGCGACGGCCACTTAATAAATAGTAATAAAATCTAATGCTCCCAGTTATGACAGACATCGCGTTAGTAAATCTTATCGCGGTCCAAACGCACCGATTTCCGGGGGGATGGTTCGCACATTAACTCGCGACACTTAACTGACATACCAACGCCTCGCTTTCAAATGATATTTGCGATTTGACACGTTCATATTGGAATGTATTCCGATCCTCCGTTTGGATGGTTGGATGAGTGGGTGGGTGATTAGATTCGGGATATGCAGCTTAGTCGAGATGAGACTCATTTTGCACATTGCAGTACAGTACAGTACAACACAATACAATACATACACAATACAATAACCCACAATGCAGAAACTTCACGCTCCCTAACAAAGTCTTCCTCCAACGATTAGCCAGAGCTCAAGTTCAGCGGAATCAAACTTGCTTTCAGTGACAGAAAATCCGCTCCTAAATAATCTTCGTCTGTAATCCTGCAAGAAGAGGGGAAAGTGACCTCGTGTTTCTATGAATTTTGTTATTTTTTTGCTCTATGTGAAAGTAATTAAGTAAACGAGGATAATTTTTGGCATCAAGCCGTTACCAACGGGTTATTAGGGGTCAGTCTATACACCGGGCTGACAATTGAAATTATCAGACAAAGCTATATTCCATCGGGTTATTACGGGTCAGTCTGCGGCGTTAGCGGAGCAGTTCGCAGCGAATGATTTGATTTCTTGCGGCGTTTTGTTTTCAGGATAGAAGCAAGAATTACCGCCTTCTTCAGCTTACAATTAAAATTGTTAGACAAAGCTATATGCCATCGGGTTATTACGGGTCAGTCTATAGCGGGCTGACAATTGAAATTGTTACGCAACGCTATAGATCACCACAAAATCTAATAAAATCCGAACATATACATTAGAATGGAGGAGTAAAATAATTTAAAATTCCAATGTAACATAAAAATTTAATATCCAGTCAAATAGTAATATAATTTCATTTTCGAACCGGGCGGTCATTAAAGTAAAGATCGGGGTTTATAACATCATTCCCATGGGCCAAGCAAACTATTACGGCACCAACGTCGCTGGGGGACATTTTTTCCCAGGAACTACGATCAGAAAGTTGAGAATTTCCAATTGTAACACTAGGTGGATAGAGGACCGCGTAGAAATGCCGGCCTATGATAGCCTCGGGGAGAGAACGTAAGAAGGAGCGAAAAAATTTCCCCGTGTGATGAGTGGACTGCCAGTTTTTGTGAACGATGTTAATGGAATCAATGCCGTTATCGAGGGCATACGCCCTAACAGAGGCCGCCAATGAGCCAGCAACATCTTCATCTCATTCCCAGTAATGGATAAAATTAACAGATAAATACAAAGATGCGGGTGTTTTATTGCCCGGGGGGCCTTTATTTCGAAGCTACCGGATGGAAACTCGGAACGGATATCTGCATAATGGTTAGATGATTTGGATCATCAAATTCAATTATGTGGCGAAGATTAATTTTTTCGTTCAAGAAAAATGATGTTCTATCGATAGAGTCTTTAGTGGGGTGCTGTTAGTAGCACTTACCTTCTCTCTCTCTGCATCGTAAGTGCCCACATCATCCACCAATAAGGTTGCACCATTTCCCCTTTTTCTCATTTACTTTGTCTACACTGGAAAAAAAAAAACACATTGGATCTAGAGTCCAGACTCTTAAAAACATCGACAAGAAAAAATACTCTTGATTTAATCGGAGTTTTGCTGAAATCAAGAACCAAGCCTCTTAATTTGAGCGGATTTCCTTTTGATTTAAGCTTAAATCTGATCGAATCAAGAGTATTTTTTCTTGTCAATGTTTTCAAGAGTCTGGACTCCAGATCCAATGTGGTTTTTTTCCCAATGTATCGATTTTAATTATTAGCCCGACAGATTCCATCCGTATGATCCCACCAAGTATGAGCTTTAAATAACCCGTGCAACTAACGATTGCCAGCAGTCACGAAATCGACGTTATTGACGCAGTGACGTCATCACTCTTATCTAGTTGAACGCGAAATGCAAGCGGAGAGTTGAACTGGCGACAGGAAGGAGACCGGGCGCCACAAGGCAGGATCCGTGGTGTGGGAGCTGCCGGGGAGAGAACTATCAAACCTCGAAATCTCCCTTGGCGGGGTCATTAAAATTGTAGCGCTAATTAAACTAAAGTTCATCCGGACAGATTGTCACCAGAGGAAACTTTTAAAAGGGACAGTTTTTACAACAATGTTTACCGTTGCCCCCGTCCGAGGACTCTGTTATTCGAACCGGGGAGGAAAAGTTAATAAACTCCGGATAGAGTAAATAATATGGGAGCGAGAAAGCGCTCCTTTTATTTTGAAGCGACCGTAAAACGGGGTAATAAACCCCCGCCATCTAACGACCGCCAGCGCCATCTCGCGGCCTGTCGAAGTTTCCTGCAACCTCCGCGTTCGCCGCCTTTTCCGCCGGGAATCGTCGTGGAAAGTCCCGGGAGGCGGGAACCAGTCACACCTGTCGCGCTTTTTCGCGCGAGGAAAAATTCGGTGCGGCCGCCGCACACTGTGGTATTGGACCTGAAAAGCTGGCCAAAACTATTTATCACCAGATATCGCCGAGTTTTAAAAATATTTTACAATCAGTACTTCTTCTTAAGTGATAATATGCACAATTTAACCACCTAACACATCATGTGACAATTTGCGGAGAGTTTAAAGAGGGTGCAAGAAGCCCTCCAAAAAGCCTTTAAAATGACGCAAAGTATCTAACTAAAGCGGTGCATTTAGACGAGTTTCTCCTTCACCTATGGTCTACTTTTCGAAATAAGGACTTTCTATAACCTCATTAATGGTTTTTTTTAAAACAGCGTAAGTCACTTCAAAATTTTTGACGGAACAGCCGATCTCTCACATTGAGGAGTAATTGTACATTTCTCCAAAAAATTAATATGAATCATTCTGAATATTAGATTTTTGACAGTTTTGAATCAAAATTAGTGCTAGTATGAAAGTGCCGGGACCTCCATATGATGATTTGAGGATAAATTATAAGATGAAAATGAGTTCTATCATAATAAGAACCATTGTAAGGACAGAAAGCACCTGTGAAAATGATTCATTTTGATGGGTTCCTTCTTAACCCATGGTCCACATCTCAAAGTGAGGCACTTCACTATACGAAATTCGTAAGAAAACCACATATCTCACTTTTACGAGGCTTCAAATGTGTCTCACAGCGTAATTTCATGGTGTCAGAGGGCCACTTTTAAAGCCCCATCCCCGGGGCCGCATGGACTCAAATTTGTCTGTCAATGTAAATCATGGCATAAATATGTCTATACTCAAGGATAATGCACGAAGAGATTGTTAGATAAGGGATTAAACATTTTTGCAAGACTTTAAAGTGACCCTCCCATCCGCTTTCAAATTATTTTTCTTTATCCCTCTGTCGAGGGCATAGGGGCCAAAGAAACAGGTTGCGTGACCGAATATCACCCAATTGGTACTAAATGGGTCAGGGCTGTAGGAAAAATACAATTTCAGTCGTTAGTATCGACATAATTTTTCCCATTCATGTTTGTGAAAATCGCTCAAAAGTCCATCTTTAAAGTCAAAAATTTCAATTTCCTCAGTTTTCCTCAGTCTGTCATCCCTGAATTCTGAAAATACCCACTTCGGACTATAACATCCCGCCTCAAACTGCTTGAGAACAGTTGAGAGAAAAAAGATATCGGCCTCTGAATTTCGAAAAAAACGTTTACTTTTACATCACTTTTCAACCCCCTGTGAAAATCACTAAAAAAAGAAATTTCGAAAATACTGTGGTTAGTTGTGTAGAATATACCCCTAAGAATGTGTTGCATATCGCCGAACTTCCCTCTTATGATCGCACAGTTGAAGTAAACTGATCGACGAGTAGCGCGCCGAAACATATCAAAATAATCGCTGAGAAATAGGTAACTTCGTGGTCTCTGCGCGGGAAATTGAGCCACTCAAACAATGGTACACACATGTCTACCAGCGTAAAAAACAGTGTAGATTTCGAATATCACATTGGTTTTCCGCTAAAAAAAAATTTAAAATTGAGGTTTTGGCCAGGTTTTTCGGTCAAATACCACAGTGTGCGCCGCCTAGCCGGAACATAATTGATATTTCTGCAAGATTTTTCAGACTCTGACATTTGGATTACATTTTGCAATAAGGAACCACTATCTCTGGCTCTTCCATAAAAGCACATTTCTGCATAGGGAAACCAAGAGCATGCAGTTCTAAATTGAGCCAGAAATAGTGGTTCCGAATTGCAAAATGTGGTCCATTTGGTACTTCCATTTATCAAGGATAGTTTTTATGGTCAAAAATGTAATGGTCCAGTTTTGAGAATTTCCCAAGTAGCCAGAGGTAGTCATAGAATAATCCATCCAGTTGAGCCCTTTTCCTTTGAATATTGATTTTCCACATGAAACGTGAGTCGAAATGCATTCCTAGATAGCGAGTGGAGTTCTTCTGTGGAATCAGGTCATAGTCTAGGAAGACGGGGGGGGGGGGGGGGAGCAGTGCCTTTTCTTAGAGTAAACAAGACATACGCAGACTTGGTTGCATTAAGTGAAATTCTTCAGATTACGCAGCAAGCATATAATTCATCAATTGTCATTTGGAGTGTGAGGCTCACAGTTTGAGGGTTTTCATCTGAGGTCATGAAGGTGGTGTTATCCGCAAAAGTTGATGTGTCAACTTCTGAGGGAGTGTTTTAAGCAATGAGCATGTGAACAATGTATTTATAAAAATGGCCCAAGAATGGGCCCGTGAGGGATCCCAGCAAAGATCCTATGAATGGATGAAAGGAAGTTTTCCTGCACTGGAAAAAAAAAACACTTTGTACCTAGATTCTAGACTCTTGAAAACATTGACTAGAAAAGGACTCTTGATTCAATCAGATTTAAATTTAAATCAAAAGGAAACCCGCTGAAATTAAGAGGCTTGGTTCCTTGATTTAAGCTTATAGATCTGATTGAATCAAGAGTATTTTTTCTTGTCGATGTTTTTATGAGTCTGAACTCTAGATCCAATGTGTGTTTTTTTTTTCCAGTGTGGGTGACTGCACATGTTCTGTTACTTAGACATGATTTCATGAGGAGATAGAACTCAGGAATGATCTTTTTAACTTTTAAGAGAAGACCTAAGTGCCCTACACGATCAAACGCTTGTTTGACATCAAGAAAGATCGCGCCGCAATTCTCTCTTTTTTCTAGGGAGGTTTGTACGAGGGTCATCCAAATAGTAAGGTTCCCTACTTTGTACCTTCCGAACGAAAAGAGATAAATCAAATCGGTAAAAAAACACATATTAGGCACATTCTAAGTTTTAAAATAAGCCCAAGTTTTTAAAATCGGTTGAGGGGTTTGCGAGAAAACTCAATTTTACTAAGAAAACCCCCTGTCGCCGCGTGCCCCTTTTCGGGGTCAGGATGCGCGGAAAGTCGATTATTTCAGACCCGGGTACTCGCTTCTAAACATCACATCAAAAAGGATTTTATACGTTTACTATGCGCCTGTTCAACCGCTGTATGTTTCTGCCTGAAGCCGAATTGGTGTTCTGGTAGTATGTCCGGGTAATTTGAGATAATTCTTTTCATGACGAGTTTCTCAAAAAGCCTTCCAATGCTAGACAGCAGGCTGATTGGTCTATAAGACGAAGGTTGGTTCACACCCTTTCCTGGTTTGTCGTGGTTGTGTTGGTGGTTGTGGAAATTTTTCAGATATTAATGCCTTTTTCTAATTTTACCTGGGTCACAGTTTAAAGTCTATGCTGTGGAAAGGGCATCCTCCTGTTTCAAGTGATATGAGCTATATCTGCTTACTCCAATGCAGATATGTTTCTATCGGTTGTATGGTTGTAGGCATGAGAGCAAGTATTTTCAGAAGCTCCGCCTCTCATTGTTTTTTGCCTCGACGTTTCCTTCGGCCGTTGGGAGATTAATGGTTGAGCGAAATAGATTCGGCTAGATAAGACGCGGGGCTGTTGTGGGTTGATGACTCAAGTTAGCGGGACTTCATTATTTAAGGGACAAAGCTATTTTTCAAAGCGGCGGATTCCCGCGACGACGCGACGCTTTCGCTCTGGCAGCGATTTCCCTGAAAATCTCAATTTACCGCTGCAGAGGCCCACGCTTTCGGGACCATTCTGGCCCCACCGGACGCGATAGCGCACGATGCGATCCCGCGATACGGTAACAACCGCCAGGGTTGACAACTCCCCCCAGCAAGTAGGTTTTAACTGACAGGGCCCCCAGCAAGGCTGCCGTGCCAGGTAGCACCGTGGTTTTGATGGTTGGTAAATCATTTTATTGTGAAGGCGTCGTAACAATTAAATGCAGTCAAAATTAATATTTTTGTAATTTGATGCAACCAGTTGCCTGGCGTGCTTAGTTAATTAATTATATTTTACACTGAAAAAAATAGTTCTGTTCACAGGGCTTCTGCAATTCTTTTGTAACAGTCACAGGAGCTTCCGTTATGAGGCTGAAGTACTCTGTTCCCACGAACTAAGTTCTGTTCTCACAACAGAAAAATTCTGTAAGTGTAACTTAAAAACTGTAGGAGCCCTGTGAACAGAAGGTTCTGTCGTCAGGACCATCTATTTTTTTCTGTGTAGAGTTAAGCCATCTAGCATCATTCTGTTAAAAAAGACGTACCTATTATCCACAGCATGTTGCGATGTTTTGATAGGTATCTGAAATCGAACCACTACAAACGAATCACCCATCCAGTGTAACTTGTTTACCTTGTTCTCTGCCGTTCTGCTCGGACACCGCTGTGTAGCAGCTTTTAAGTAACGAATACTCTTTAATCGTCAAAGATGAATTCTCCCGGTTTTGTTTCCCTTCTCACATACTCAGCCACATTAGGAACTAGACAGTTCAGCCTTGCATCATTTTTTATATTTCTGCAAATAGTGCATTTCTGATCGTTCAAATCCATTCAATACAGACATTTTGTAAGGAGTAAATTGATCTGAAAAGTCATAAATCTTGAGTCATTTATACAAGGAAGTTTCTGATTCCGAGTGTTACAGTAACAGTAGCGTCAATATAATCTCTTGTTACAGTGATTACGATCAAGCAATCTTTGTTCGTGCAATGTGAATTTTCGTTTACGATCTAAAAAAAAGAAGGATATCTAAATCCACTCTTGCGATATTACAAGAATTTTCAAACGATTATATGCAAGAAGTCCGAGCAACTGAACATTTCAGTGTACCTGAACGGAAACATTTATTGGCACGCTTTAGAGTTTCCAAAATATTTTGGTAGAGTAGTGCCGTATGCCAAAATGATGAGAGAAGAAAGAAGAATCTTTGTAGGTAGTATACAATTTTTATTGCCAATTGTTAACTTGCAATAAAAAATGACCAGTCCCAAGATTCTTCTTCTTTTTCTAATCTGAATAGCTTCAAAGTTCGTTCAACAAAAGGGTTTTTCATAATCAATAGCTTTGAAGCAGAAATTGCTCGTGAAACCAATAAATGTTTGTATACAATACTTTGGAGAGAACCTCAGTTTCTCCTCCAATTGTGCCTCAACTATAATCCTGTTTCGAATTTTTAAGCGGCGTGTCCACATTCTTGGGCTTAGAGTGTCTTTTAGTGCAGACAATTCTCAGAATGGGTGTAAAAAGACGTACAGCTATTGTTTCACTATGAATTAGCATTTAATCGTATTCTTATCACTTATTATCAAGGAAATCACATATACGTGAGTATCAAGTGAGTATCATCCGTTAGTATCAAGTATACTAACGGATACATTCCATCGACAATTTAACAATTTTTACTCATAATTTCGTCATTTTTAACATTGCTGAGTAAGCAACTCGTTTCACGAACCGAGCCGCTTATTTGTCCCTTTCTGCTTCGAACTGCGATCTTCAAAAAATCCTTCAAACAGCGATGTATGCAACCCCATCGCCGGAACGCTTGTATAGTGGTATCGTCATTTATGTGGCCCAAATCGTGACTTTTTTGTTATCCTTGTTGATTCCTTCCTGATTCTCTGTGGTCAATATTTGCCAGTTGGCTTGTCTTACTTTTGGTAGAATGGAAAAAGAAGTATACGAATCCGGACATTTTCTGCGAATTTCGAATTTCGTGCAGGAAAGGCTCCGTAATTTTTTTTTTTGAGTCCATGCCTCCACGTATTCCATTCAAAACCCGCATGGATAGCCGCCTCACTGGAAAAAAAAAAAAAACACATTGGATCTGAGTCCAGACTCTTAAAAACATCGACAAGATAAAATACTCTCGATTCAATCGGATTTTTGCTTAATTCAAGAACTAAGCCTCTTAATTTGAGCGGATTTCCTTTTGATTTAAGCAAAACGCCGATTGAAAAAGAGTATTTTTTCAAGAGTCTGGACTCTGAATCCAAATGTTTTTTTTTTTTTTTTTTTCAGAAACGCGCACTTGTTGAAGAAATTGAAATAAAAATAAGAAATTAATACGTGTTTACTGCACTTGTGTCATTGCACAAGTGTGTTTTTTTTATATCGTTGGATTCTTTTTCGATGACTTTTCAGTCGACTTTGCTTTTCATTTTTTTCGATCCTTATCGCTTTTCACTACACTAAAGAGGGTTTTTGGTTATTTTTATGTTTGAAATTGTTTCCATCGTTAGAGTAGGAAGTTTCTTGCGAACTCCAAGTGATCAAACTTTTAATACCAGCCACCACATTGTCTATATTCTGTATGGGTTTTATAGGGGTAGAAGAGGTATCCTTAGACCCTTTGTTGACGAATTAACCAGAACGTACACTTTTTATAGTCTTACTTCATTTTTCAACTGCATTAGTTGCCATACGAAATAAGCACCATTTATTTGCTCAAAATATTGTATTTATTATTCTTTTAGTCTTGCTCTTTCTCTATTCATAAATCGAAGAAGAAAATTGGGGGAGGTGTCCCACCCATTACAATGGCGTGTCTCTGTTCCTCTTCTGAAATCATCACTGGACAAAATTCAAAATTTCCGGGTAATGTTTCATATTTTACAATTAAATTTTTGCAAATGTAAAACATGGAAACTAGTAATCAATGACTAACCTCAGAAATTCAGTGAGTATTTAACAAACTAACAAAGAAAATCATTCTCACAATCAATGATACCACTTTGCGAGCTCTTGGGCAATTTGGTTGCATGTAAATCTTTGTTAGGAGGATTTCCATACGATTGAGCCGAACAAAACAAATACGTGCTTCTATTCATGTAGGGTTTCATTTCAGCCTCCCTTGTATCAGAGGGGTCGAAAAATCATGACGGAAGCGTTACGGTATCTACACTGCCGTGCTAAGGAAAAACAACGTATGAACATTGGAGAGTTGCCAATTTTCCCTCGATAAAATGTTTATTTTGGCAGCAAGTTATGAATATTCTTCCTTGAAATTTTCAGGAACTTTAGTCGAAATTGCGAACCAAATCATATGAAAGATTGAAAGACCAATATTTACGTGTTTAGCAGGAAATTCGTGTTTTATCGAAGGATATTTGGTTACGCCTGAAGGTTAATACGGCGTTTTTTCGCAGCGCGGCAGTACAGCTTGCCCACCGGAAGTCCTTTCGATTGGAATTCTCCCCGTTCGGAACTCTTGGAAAACGCCGAGCACTGGAAAAAAAAAAATTTAAATTTGTCGCCAAGACGTATTTCTTCCTAAATCAAGAATATTTCTGGTTAACATGAGCTACTTTTTTGCTTAACTCAAGCATTATTTGTCTTGTATCAAGAAAAAGTCAGCTTAAAGCAAGACAAAAAGAATTCCTTGGCGGCAAATTCAAGAATCATCATGCTTGATCCAAGCTACTTTTTTTTTCAGTGAGCAGCGCGGCAACACGGGGCGGACACGGATCGTCCCGCGGGAGACTTTCTTTTCTCTTAGCCGGTCGTCGGTCGTTCTGGGCCCGGGCTGCGCCTTCAACGTCCCAGAACGCAGAACGCGGGGCGCGCTTCCGTCGCGGAAAATATTGTATCACCGCTGCCCGTCGCCTCGGCGCCTGATTAAACGAAATCCGTGTCAACAGTCAACACTCAACACCCTCCGCGCCCCCGCCCCCGCCCCGCCGCGGCCCGGGATCGCTTGCCGAGCCAGCTCAGGACTCTCAATAAAACACGTCCTCCGAGGACTCCGCCGTGCTTCTTATACTTTATCGGGTTTTCCGGCGACGCCAAATGAACGCTTCGCGCGAAAACCAACGCAAGTTTTACGTGAGCCTAGCGTCGTTTACGCGATTCTTCGAGGGACCCGTTCGAATGGGCCGGGAAAGAAACGCGAGCTCCTAGCGCTTTGAATAAAAGTTCGCTTGTAACGATTACAGCTTTACTCTTGGTTCGGATGCATTCTCGTGGGTTTCTGTCGGCGCTAGCTCTGCACTCCGGTGCTTCCGTAAGGTTCTCTGGAAAAAAAAGACACATTGGACCTAGAGTCCAGACTCTTAAAACATCGACAAAAAAAATTACTCTTGATTCAATCGGATTTAAACTTAAATCAAGAACCAAGCCTCTCAATTTGAGCGGATTTCCTTTCGATTAAAGCAAAAATCTGATTGAATCAAGAGTATTTTTTGTTAACAATGTTTTCAAGAGTCTGGACTCTAGATCCAATGTGTTTTTTTTTTTCCAGTGTTGTTGGACGTTGCAAATCTATCGTGACGATGCGATTTAAATCCCTCCCACGAGATATGGGTCACCTAATATCTATCGTGGCGATGAAATTGAAAGATGGAAATTTCCTGGACGTTCTGTAGTCCTTGATCGATGCGATAAAAACTTCGCACCGACTGTCAAGGCACTACGCGTGCCAGCTCAACAGTGCCGCAATATGCGCGTCACTAACAAAAACCTTAACTACAATTAATACGTTGCATTCGCATTGATTTCCAACTTCCTTTTCAGGTTTGCATTTGCATCCTAATTTTCATTCAGGTACCGTGTCGACCTCAAGCGTCCACCATGTAATGGTCCGTAAAGTAGCCTTAGAAATATCCTGAAAGATAAGGGAGGGCCCCCAGGGAAGGAGGCGATGGCGAGGGACATATCCCTGGGATCATGCAGCCTCCAACGCGAGTGCAAAGGACCTCGATGAAGGTGCGAGGGATGAAATCCCGCCGATCGAGTCACCGACGCGAGATCCAAAAGAAGTATGATAGGGGGGGGGGGGGGGCAAGAAAAGTACTCGTTTTACACGAGTAGAGTTTTAATATTGTTAATGTTTCAATGAGCTAACAGCTGTTCAGATCATCTAACTCAAAAAAATCCAAGTCTAATGCCAAAACGATACTGCCAACTCCTCGCGCTCTGCTCTCTCCGAAAATGAAATCAGAAGTGCCCACTGATTTTTTAAACTTGTGGCGGGAGCAGGGTTGCTTCAGGCAGAACACTACACAAGGTGGCGGCTGCTTTAATTTTTACCTCTACGTTGAAAAAGAATGACATTTTGTATGCTCACGTATCGCACTGACACCATCACTCCATCTCTGAAGACTTTTCATAAGTTGGAGGGTTGATTCTACGCACTTAACTAGAGACATTCCCTTCCGTCGCGCTGAATTTTAGCCGAATTTAGTCAATCGAATCGCAAAGCTGTCGTGGAGGTTAAGACACTCGCAGAATGTAAACATTCCGGTGCATGAAGACGATTTTATTTTCTTGTCGGTGCGAAACCAAAACCAAATCCGTCTGAGATTACGTCCCGGAGACCGGAGTCTCTTTGAGCCGCATACGTGGACTGAGAGAATGAGTCGGCTGGAAATTCGCCTTAACGAGTAAATTAGCTCCTATGAAGCCGCGGCGGGGAGGCCAAGCGGGCGGGAGCGTCGAGAAAGTGCTCGGAATTCTAAGACCACACGTTCCAATTCCCCATGCACAAAGACAGGGCCGCCGCCCCCGCCGCTGCGAATGCGCGCCTCATTTGTATTCACCGCCGAGGATGAGCGGTGTCTTGTGCGTTTCCTCGCCGCAACCCGGCTGCGGTCAGCTGAACCCGCTTAGCGTCCCGCGGCCCGGCCGTGTCGAAGATTAAAACGCGATTTTTGATTTATTCATGTTTATCCCGCCGGGCCGAGTGTCGGCTCGGGTTTGCAGAGCATCACAAGAATCGGATGTAGCGTTCAAAGCTTCATAATAAGACACACTTGCGGTTTACTTTCTGGTGGCTAGGACTAGGAAAACTCGGGTTTTGGCGGAGCTCGCCTTGGAATGATACGTATCCGGGAAAACACGGGAATGAGTCCTCGAACTCGGGAATATCTATTCTTATAAATGGCGGATGGCTTAGCGAGAACGGCAGAGGATTTAATCCCGATTTCATCAGAATTTAAGGAATAATTGGTCGTAAAATCGGGATTTGAGAAAAGTCAGCCGTCCGAATTTTTCCTCCTTCCGTCCGAATAATCTTGCTCCGTCATCTCAGTCATCAAAATCAGGATTTCGAACAATTATGTACTGCGAACTGCACGCTACTGTAGGAGGTAGGCAACGCGATCAAAATGCCCGTAATGTCCGACGAATTTTTGAGTGTTAGGTGAAAAAAAAATCCCTTTTTAATTCCTCCCCTTCTCATGTTGACTCAGCTCCACGCGTGCATCAAACCCGATACCCCCGGAACAGGGAGTTGCCCAAGTCGAAAGACAGAGTAGAGTAGATTATTAGGCACATATATGTAGAACAGATTAGCAAGTGGTTTTCCATCTAAATTGAAAGAGAAATTGGTTTTAAGAATTTAAAGAGGTATTGTTAGTAATAGAAGGCATGATGGATGAAGCGCTGAGCCATCTCTCCTATAATAGCATGATTAAAAGCCAAATTCTGGAGTCAACAAGCTCATTCAAGTATATCCATGCTCTGTAAATTCGTCCAACAACACTAAAGAAGAATACCAACACAATGATAGCCGTCGTTAACAGTGATCGCGATCCTAGCGCTCGCCTCCTCGTAGGATAGCACCGGGCAAAGGTGGAACTAACGGCTGAGATTTAGCGGCCGGGGTTGCCGGGCGCTCAAAACAACCGCGGGAAATTCAATTGTACGCGCCCAGTATTCTTCGCGCGCCTTCTGCCACGTGCTGAATATATGACTTAATGCACGAAAAATGCTAGATTTTTGAGAAAAGGGAAACTCGTGAAATCAAAACATTTTTCGAACAGTAAGTGATATTGACAGCATGTTGCAGTGATAAAGGGAGAAGAACACAAGGCACATACAATAAAATAAACTAATTCGGGCTATTAATAAGATAAGTTGAAATTTAAAAATACAAGAAACCAAATTATCTCTTCTGTCTTTAAGGATATATTTTTCTTTACACTTCACAGTCATACTTATGGTTATTTTCTCTCTCCTCACTATGAATATTAACCTATCTTTTTTAAGAGTGATGTGTTTTATGATATTCGATAATAATTCATAAATACTGTAAATTTTAATGAAAGACTATTAGTTGAAAATATTGCATTGAAATAAATTCATTAAACCAATTTAGAGTGCATGTAAAATTTATATAAAAAGATATTTTGCAAAAGAAAGGAATACATAGGAGCTGAACATAGTATTGTCAGTTCATTGTTACAAATTACTTTACAAGTGAGGTACGCATTTAATGTTTCATAAATTAAAATACATATTTTACAATTGTTTACAGCTTTACAATTTTTTACGGTTTTACAACTTTACAATGTTTTACAAAGTTAAAATTGTTTACAAATTAACAATTTTTTTACAAATTTACAACTTTTTACAAATTAACAATTTTTTACCGATTTACAATATTACATACATGAAGCGTCTAGCAACGACACCGGCAAACTGGCACTAGGCAGACTTGACTATTTATGGGTAATTTAATCCATCTTTTCTTTTACTTTACGTTTGTCATCACTGAAAGACCTATTCTTCCGATTTATCCACCAATTCAACCATATCGAAATGGTAGAGTTCTTGATACTATTTACATTTTTCACAAAATGATTCGGACATTCATTCAGCCAAGTAAAATTTTTTTCAGTTTGCAGAACACTGCTAATGCCTGCCTTCAAATTTGACTGATGGGCATTGGTGTCAAGAATTTTGTCAATGAGGGTTGCACGATTCCCTATCGTGACAGCCATAACAAGGGATGGGCGATTGAGGCGTTGCTTGTCATGATATTCCTTAAAATCTATAAATTCATTGAAAAATTCAGAGTTTTTCGAAGTCATGAGACCTCGACATTGGTCACAGTTTGATTTCTTGAGTATTCTACCCGCAATGTAACCAGCAACGTAAGCAGTAGATAGGATGCCAGACTCTCCCTTTCTCGTACTCTTTTCCATTTCCTTACTATTCTTCCTAAAGTCTTCTTTCACTTTTCTACACAAAACATTAAATTCTTCCTCAATTCCTTCTTCGGCAGCAGCCTTACTCAATTCTGGATCCGTCTCTCGACTGTCCTCGCTTTCAACCTCACTATTGTCAGTTACACGCTGAAAAAGTGGTACCAATGAGGAAAGTCGAAAATCGTGGAGACTGCGGCCCCTATCCGACCCCCTAAGTGGCATGAGAGGAAAATGAATGAATGGGAAGAAAGTGGCTAAATGGCAGAGAAAATGGCACGAGGGACCACGACCTCTTATATGGTTAAAAGGGCGAAAAACCTGAGGAAAGATGAAAGAAATTGGCAAACTAGATAAAGAGAGAACTTAACCTAACCTGGATACCCCCCGCAAATATGCCTAACAACTACTCGCATGCTGATCTGAATAAGGCTAGGATGGATGGCGGCTGCCGAGTCCGAGGCGTAGGGGGGTGGAAGCCGCATGGCAAACTCACATGTCCGCGGCTCAAAATGTGATGCTTAACTAGACATAATAAGAGGCGTGGCGACGACGTAAAACCAAAAACTCAAAACTCATAACAAATGTGCAAAGGCGTAAGGCTAACTACACGGCGACGGCGTAATACAAACCGGGGAGAATGAAACACAACCACCTGCTACTGCTCACAGAAAAGAAACAGAACTGCCCACTCGTCAAAGTGCAGTCTTGAGTGATGATTGAAAACTAATAAAATGAGAGAGAGAGTGGGAAAGCAAATCATAGACGTTACCAGGATGGTGATGCAAAAGCGAGCAAAAAAACTACAATGCTGGATGAGCAAAATCCAAAAGAAGAAAAGGCTTAAGCGGTGCGGCTGAGAAGATCTCTAAAAGCTGAGGACAACTCGAAGCGCTGGCGAAACTCGACCCACTACGAACTCGTTTTCCTACTGAGAGGTGCCTTACCGTTGCAGTGATTAATACTGATAAAGCTGAACTTAGTGCTAAACTTCTGTACATTTTGGGCATTTTAAAGTCACCAAAAATCTAGTGGAGGTTTAAAACATATCTTCAATGGACCACTAGACAAGGTAAGAAGTTAAGCATTCTGATCCATGTTCCCTATACTAACCAGAATTTCACGTAGAACACGATTCGCGCAACGAAAACTAATGAAACCAATTCCTAACGGAGATATCAACATTTTAATTTCACATTGGTTACGAGGAATTTGAACTGCCCGCTCACAATGAAACTCAAAGCTCTACGTGAGTCAAATCGCGCACTACAACGGTTTCAGCAAGCTTCTCAATCGAGCAATGTTCATTTCCCACCATGTGTTTTTCAAACTATAAGCAATTTGCTATAGCTGAGCCAAAGGGTCAAGATTGAGGTTGCCTGATTTTTTTCATCGCAGAGACGTTCATAATAACGTTTAGCGCGCGATGTGAATCACGTAGAGCATTGAGTTTTCATGAGCGGGTGGTTTCAATTCACGCACCAAGAATCATTAAATATCTTCGTAAGGAGTTAATATCGGTAATTTTCGTTGTGTGCATCGTGTTTTACGTAAAATTTTGGTTAAGAAACATGTATCAGAATGCTGAAATTCGTACCTTGTCTAGTGGTCCATTGTCCAAATTACACTTCTGTATGAGATGAGGTGACAAATGAAAGGAACTTGAGTAAGAGTAAAAGGAGGCTCCAATTTTCCATGTGCCAGCAAGTGGATGAAGGATCAAAAAACCTGGAAATGCTGACAAGCTCTAGGAAATTGTCATTAGTTTTTGGCTTCAATGTATCTGATTTTCTGAAAAAATTTCCAAAAATTTTCAGTGTCAAAAGGTTGGGTCCTGTTTGACCATCTTTCCCTTTTTCTTTGGCAAGTTTTATCACCTTTTTCTGTAATCAGTGATTTGTACAGTACTCAGAATTTTGGGGCTTTTCTCATGGCTCGTGGAAAAATAGGTATATTTAAAGACCAGTTTTCTCTCCATGCGAGGAAAAAGCAGCGGAAAATTTTCTCAAAGATTACATACCTGAAGTCATTGGGAGGACGCAGTCATCCGTAGCTGCTAAGAATGGAACTTTACATCGATGCTGAGCGGAGGAAAGTAAGTGTACTACTTGCCATTTAACCATGTCTGGACGAAATTCGCTTCGTGGAAATTTACTGTTCAGGGCTATTGATGAATGTGTGTGTTTGTGTGTTCCTGGCTTGTGAGAATGATAACTTGATGGGTAACTTGGTAGAATGTGAGTTAACGGACTTTGCATTGCTAGAAGTTGGATCCGAAGTGAAAAAACACCTCCCTAGATCCAAGTTCCGGCACACATGTCCTGCGAAAATCATTTTACCTCCACAGCAAATATCTTACATGACTGAACAAATAATAAAGTGGTCTGACCTGTCGCACTGTTCTGGAGTTGAGGCCGACCTCGTTGACCTCCTCTGCCATCAGCTGGTAGACGCGGTTTTTTTCTGTCATGAGAAAAAAGGTAACAAACAACAATTTTAGAAAGAAAAATAGGTTTTTTAAAAAATCTAAAAACTAGTATCACAAGTTAGTCTCAACAGCTACTCAATTATCACGAAAAGAATTACGAAGTATCATTACTCTGCCATCAGCTGGTAGACGCGGTTTTTTTCTGTCATGGTGACACTATTGTTCAGCGGGGAATGGAGAAGATCATAGTATTCCATACCAATCTCAACTATCTTCTCTTTTTCCGCCCCCGTGAAATTCAGAGAACGCACACTTTGCTTAGACATGATAGAAATTAAGGTATAAAGAAAAAAGGTAACAAACAACAATTTTAGAAAGAAAAATAGGTTTTTTAAAAAATCTAAAAACTAGTATCACAAGGTAGTCTCAACAGCTACTCAATTATCACGAAAAGAATTACGAAGTATCATTACTCTGCCATCAGCTGGTAGACGCGGTTTTTTTCTGTCATGGTGACACTATTGTTCAGCGGGGAATGGAGAAGATCATAGTATTCCATACCAATCTCAACTATCTTCTCTTTTTCCGCCCCCGTGAAATTCAGAGAACGCACACTTTGCTTAGACATGACAGAAATTAAGGTACAAAGAAAAAAGGTAACAAACAACAATTTTAGAAAGAAAAAATAGGTTTTTTAAAAAATCTAAAAACCAATATCACAAGTTCAAACATTATCACAGCTACTCAATTATCACGAAAAGAATTACGAAGTACACTGAGAAAAAACTATGGTTTTTTTCTGTCATGGTGACACTATTGTGGAATGGAGAAGATCATAGTATTCCATACCAATCTAACTATCTTCTCTTTTGCCTGTGAATTCAGACGCAACTTTGCTTAGACATGACAGAAATTAAGGTACAAAGAAAAAAGGTAACAAACAACAATTTTAGAAAGAAAAAAAAGGTCTAAAAACCAATATCACAAGTTCAAACATTATCACAGCTACTCAATTATCACGAAAATAATTACGAAGTATCACTCCTCTGCCATCAGCTGGTGGACGCGGTTTTTTTCTGTCATGGTGACACTATTGTTCAGCGGGGAATGGAGAAGATCATAGTATTCCATACCAATCTCAACTATCTTCTCTTTTTCCGCCCCCGTGGAATTCAGAGAACGCACACTTTGCTTAGACATGATAGAAAGTAAGGTATAAAGATAAAAGGTAACAAACAACAATTTTAGAAAGAAAAAATAGGTTTTTTAAAAAATCTAAAAACCAATATCACAAGTTCAAACATTATCACAGCTACTCAATTATCACGAAAATAATTACGACCTATCACGAAAAGAATTACGACGTATCACGGGCCAACAACGTGCAAAAGTAGGTACATAATATCCCTCATAAAACGCTTACGTATCTCTCATCTCAATATAACCTCTAAACCTTTTGAATTATCACCAATTTTCGCGCGTTTTCTCACATCAGAGCTCTTGCCATATCCACCAAGATAGGACCGTCCGATGACGGGCCTGTGGTTACTGGTGAAGAGCTTATTTACGTCTGAAGCTCAACTTGAGGTCGACCGTAAAGTCTGCCAACAAAATTTGGGCCCAGACCATGACAGCCGCCCCCCATAATTTGCAAAAGTTAAGAAGTGTCAATTTTTTCGGTTGAACTTTTCAAGTGATTTTGAATTGATTTAGATCACACGTCTTCATTAATCTGTGGCTCATTATTATCCTAAATGATTGTTCTGCTGCTCTCATGTTCTATGCCATTCTTGCAATCGCCGCAACTGCGTAGCAATGTGCGCTTCAGACTCTTCAAAGATGCTTTCCTGCTTTTGCATCGATTTGTGTCGCAACTTTTGCAACCACAGCTCAAAAGTTCTTTGCAGGCAATGGACGCCTCTGGATTTAATCTGTGGCTCATCATAATCCTCAATAATTGTTCTGCTGCTCTCATGTTCTATGCCATTCTTGCAATCGCCGCAATTGCGTAGCATTGTGCACTTCAAACTCTTCAAAAATGCGCTCCTGCTTTTGCATCGATTTGTGTCGCAACTTTTGCAACCACAGCTCAAAAGTTCTGTGCAGGCAATGGACGCCTCTGGATTAGTGGACCATATTGGCTTTCATTCCCATTCCCCTTTACTCTTCAGGTCTCCCCACAAAAAAATTCTAAGGGTGTTAGGTCTGGGGAACGTGCTGGCCTAGCGATTGATAACTCCCCTACCACACCTCTACCGATCCAACGATTTGGAAATGTATCGTTCAAACACTTCCACACTACAAGACTTTAGTGAGCGGGAGGAACGTCCTGCTGGAACCACACTTGCTGAAGTCCGTCTCCGGGGAACAAATTTTGAATTGCCGGAACTACTTCGCTCTGGAGAAGCGCAAGGTATCGTTCACCATCGAGATTCCCATCAATGAAGAATGGTCAGGGAAAATTGTTCCCCAGTATGCCACACCAAACATTTACTTTTTGAGGAGTTGTGATGTGTGTTTCCCGAATCCAGTGAGGATTTTCATCGGTCCAAAATCTATCATTATGTTTATTCACAGCACCGTTAAGGTAAAATGTTGCTCCGTCCGTAAAAGCGAGATGATTTAAAAATTGTAAGTCTTTGTCAATCTTATTTCAAAGTTTTTCGCAATATTCGACGCGTTTTTCGAAATCACCTTCTAGCAATTCTTGCACAACGTGGCACTCGTATGGGTAGTAATTTTACAAAAATAACATGTCATGATAAGCGTAAGTTTTAATACACAAAGAAAAATCAGTCTCATTCTGCAAATTTCTCGCGTCCGCTTTTGCTTTTTTCTTGAACAAAGAATTCATATAAGTACGATAGAATTATTAACGTTATGTAGATCTCATGAATTCCCCAATAACTTTTTCACGGTGGTCACACTAATTGCTCCCTCTCACCATTATCATAAGGCTCCTATAAACATTCTGGAAACTAAATTCCAAAATGTTCAATAACAAAGTTTAAACAAAATAAATTTCAAACGAAATGGTGAAAAATAGTGTGGGACAGCAACAGGCACAATAAGCTTCAGGATAATCTTCTCCCCCTTCCGTAGCAAGTCCACCTCTTCCTAAATCGGTTGATAGTGCGACTACGGCTCATTCTAAGACCCTCGACGGGAGTTCAAAAATCTAGAAGGCGGTAAAGCTCTAATAAATGAGAGTCCATTATCGGGGAACATAACTGCCATGAAGATTAAAATGACGGCGCCAAGAAAGTCCTTAATTTTCCTCGCTATATTCTGCTCCGTAATTAGGCTCATCATCGTTAAATTCTATCGAAAGCAGAATCTCCATTTAAAACCTATAAGCTTTCCCATGTGCCTCATTGCCTGTAAGTTCTGTCTGCTCTATTAGATCTTTCTGCACTTGATTATCTTAGAGTCTTATCACAGTTTTTTTATGCAAATTACGTCATTACATATGTACCTCCTATACGTCATAAAAGGGAACATATGCCATGAAACGGAACATTTTTTTAGTAGTGAGAAAGAGACATTATTTCTTTGCAATTATGACACATGTGGAGTTTCTTCGGAAACGGAGGTTCAAGATTGTTGACACACGATATGTGGTAATGGAAGGCTTTTTCCTGTCCAAGCTTTTAATCACGTGTAATTAAGTGGAATTCAAGGATCTTACTTCTTGAATTGTGTCCAATCGCGTGAATCGTTTGCGTCTTTCAACAGGTCTGGGGAGGGACCCTCTTATGCGACCTCTAAACTGGGGTCCAACTCCAGTCTGAGGATAATTAGTCGGAGCAAATTTCAACATGGTAAATTAAGTGACAGAAAACCGCTTTTGGAATCGGTGACGTTTCAGGGGACCTTGGGGGGGGGGGGGGGGAGTCGCAAGACAACAAACAACTCACCAACACTTGCCTCTTCTCAAATCACATCATAATACAAATCCAATAAAATCAATCCTCCTACATTAACCATGTTAGGCAGGCTGGGCGGGCAAGGAGGGCAAGGGGGGCTGGGCGGCAGGACGAACAATTACTCGACCGGTCCTGCTCGTGCTTGACTACGGCCGCGACCACGTCCGCGACCACGTATTTTATTTACGTGCACCGTCCGGCAACGCTGCTGCGCCATCTTGAAAAATACACCATTGCATAACCCGCATATTGAAGGGGCAACATGCAACACTTTCTTTTTACAGCGTTGCCATATTGTACAATAATCCCTATACAACACTATAATTTAATTCATATTTTTCTGCACAATTTGGAATTTACTCTCTGTCCACTTTTAACTTAATTATACACACAAAATGTAATAAATTGACTCCACAACTCATATGATTTTAACAAAGGCGCCGAAGGGGCAGATTGCGGAACTACTCATTGATATGAAACAATGGGACTACATTTTGCAATTTGGAATCATAAATTCTCGCCCGGTTTTAAAACAACGTATGTGTCATTAGTTTCCCTATGCACATAAGTGTTTTTCCACAAGAGCCAGAATTTATAGTTCCAAATTGCAAAATGCAGTCCAGTTGTACAATTGCACATGTCGCGCGAACTCTCGAATCGACGCGCATGGAAACTCTCCGCAGGTCACAATGCAACGAAGTAGTTTTTTATGTATGATTTGAATTTAGTACATAAATAGCCAATGATAATCTCAATAATGACTGAGTTTTAAGTTCTCAAGTTTTAATTTCTTTTTTGTGAAACTGAAATATATTATATTTCGATTGATTTACTTAGATTAATTTACAAATTGTTTTATATGAGTAGGATTTATCTAAAATCGTTATGCATAATGACTCCTGTTCCCCTCTTCCACATCTACCTGTTTCTTGAATCCAGTTTGATATTGATGAAGAACAACCTAGATGTATTGTTAAGTTACATGTTACATTGTTCACTATAAAAAAAAAATTAATTTACATTAATTTTTTTGAAAGTGCAGAAATCCGGTGTTTGCACCTAAATTTCCGAGAAACCAGGAAGGAATACCTAAACAATTTTCCTTCTTTTGTTTGGTGTTATCCATTGCTGAAAACGAAAGCTGCCCCTACATAATGACCCAGTTTCTGAGCACTCTATACGCGAACACTGGGTGTATATATACATCAGTAAAAACCGGAAAATAACAGGAAAATCGAGAACGGGTCAGGAAATTCTGAGTATTGCAAGCACTTTTCAAAAATGTATGTCAATTCATCGAATATTCTGATAAATCAAATCATTTGATCGCAATTTATTCACGATAATAGTCTGGAAATTTCTGATCAAGTAAAAGGATAAAATTAGAAGAATCCCAAATGAAATTTTAGTAGACATTCTGAAACAGCGCACAATCCACTTAGAGTTTCTTTCACCTCCAGCATCAGCACCATCTCGTCACCTTCCAGACAAAGTATCACAAGCGCCATGCGACGTTTAAAAATTTCCGCCGCCATTTTATTTCTTTACTGAGAAATTGTTGGTTGAATCTGTTTGGAAATTTCACTAAATTTTATCGGCAGCTCAAAGAAAATTCAGTGAAATTTTCGGACAGCTTCGTTGAACAATTTCTCTGTAAAAAAATAAAATGGCGGCGGAAATTTTTAAACGTCGCATGGCGCTTGTGATACCTTTCCTGGAAGGTGACGATCTCCAGCTCCAGTTAGCATCAGCTAAGGAATCGCAAAACTCGGCGGATTTATCCCGAAAAGGATGCGTTTGGCATCGGAGGAAGGACGTTAGGACCGCAGGATAGGCCAGGCGGGCATGTGAACCGCAGTCGGACCAACTTGGGTCCAGCTGAGCCGGTCGCGGTTGCAGGGGAACTTTCTCCCGTCTTACAATTCGATAACTTTGGATCAGCCCCGCCCAGCACCCGGTGGCCCGGTGGACAAGGGCGAGTCCGGAGCCGGAGCAACTGTCAGTTCGCCCTATTCGGATGAATGAACTGCTCAGCACCCTCACAAAGGGAATAAACCAACTGTCTTCGCGTTGCGAAGACTGTTCGAACAGTTCTTGACGGTGAATTTAATATCTCCACAGGTTGTGTACAAACTGGTGTAGCCTTGAAATTTTTAAGTAGCTCCATGTTCTATGAAATTTTTCATGGAGCTCAACAAAGCAGAACCGACTGTATTGCACTGTCCTCCTCCCCCAACCCAGGGGCGCAGACATCCCGAATTTATACGATATTTATTTTTATTATTTATTTACTAAGCACCTCCGGGAGAGTTCAGTTCAAGATCATAAAAAAGTTTACAAATTTTAGTTTCATCAATTTGTAGAAGACTTCTCCCACGTGGAGAGTTTCACCTTTTTAGTCTAGCGCCGTAAAAGAAATACATATGTATAATTAGACTAGGAATAATTTGAACCTAGGAACTTGGGTGTTTCCATAGTAATTTTGTTTTCCAATTTGAACAGCTAGGAATGAAGTTGTAAGTACAGAAAAAGAAAAAGTAAAAAACACAGGTAAGACAACTTGAAGAAATGTATCGACGGCGGGATGAATAGGAATGATGGCAAATAAAAAACCGAAAGAACGAAATTTTGGAAAAAACGACCTTAATAGCAAGTTTTAATGAAAAAAGAAACACATCTCACATATCACATATTCAGAAACCATTTTAATAAATTAGGAGACTAAATATACTAACAAGACCTAAAGTTTTTTCTTGTCCAATACGGTCTGGCCAATAATGCGCAAGTCATAACAATTAAGAGAGTAACCCCACTCGGAACACACGATGAGTCCGTCAACAATTTATGTTTTTCTAGGTCTAGGCCCAGAACTGGCTGCCCACCGTTTGACTTTGACGGTGTATTAGAATTCGTTTTAAGATGTTTGACCATAATGTCGACCGGAAATAGATATTGCAGCCTTTGGTTCCATATTGTCAATTATCAGACCATGAGTTCTGTTTCGACCTTGGAACCTGCATGTTTTAATACAAATATTATCTCCTAAAACCGTGATTAAAGACCTAAAGTAGACGACAAAATAGTGAATAATATTAAAGGAACTTCAAAAACTGTTCCCGGTTCGAACTCCTGAATACTCTTGGACAGGCACTTGACAAAGATCACAAGAAGCTATATAAACTGCAAATGAGCTACAACTGATTGTCCAGAGGCTCCTCTAGTTCATCCTCTGATGATGGCAACAGAGTAGACTGGTTTCCACCACAGCCAACAGCTTTTGCCCTCCGAAAGTAAAAGGACAAAAATGAAGACATTTATACCCGAAACCAGCAATCCACTATAACTTGCATGCCCCACTAAATTGATAAAAAAAAAAATTAACATGAAGAAGGATTCGATTCAGGCCCTTAAAAATACCTCGCGTAACTCTGCTTACAATAATAACATTTAGATTGCGTGTGACTAAGTGATATAGAGGGATACATATTTCTCCAGAAACACTCTCTTTTGCATTTCATTAATTAACGGTTGAATTGAGCCTTAACCTCTTTCCTCGGGAGAACGACTTTTAGTAGAAGCGAGGTTTCATACACTGGAAGGCAATTACAGGTTGGGAGAAATGGTGGTCCACCCCTTCTCGGAAAGTAAAAATATGAAACCAAACAAGACCTAAAACTTTTAGCCTACGCTAGTTGAACATTTGGCTTAAATTATTTTCGGCGTGTAATTTAGTTATCATCATGATCATCTTGTTCATTGCGAAATTTTGAGCGGCAACTCGTACAGTAAATTTGGCAGCATCGGATTGGAAAGGAGAATAATTTACATGGCGTAGCGGCCACTCCGATTTTTCGACGTATCTCGTCGCGGCATCTAAATAATGATCCGCGCTATTGCTTTGTTATCCTTTTATTCTTCTTTTTTTCCGATCACTGTGTTAGTCGTTTCCGTGTTCTCACTCGCAGTTTTTTTTCCGCAAGCAGACATACAGCATCTCCGTCGTTCGCAGAACTAGGGAGTTCATGTGATAACCTAAGAGTTATGTAGTCCATTTATTTTTGGGCTATTCGTAATTGATCAACTGTGATAAGTAGTGGCCTATTGAAAAAATACACGAAATACATATCTTGAAAGTTTGAGAAAATTAGCAACAAATATTATTGGAAGAAAGAGCATGTTTTTAGAGAAATTCATCCTTCACCCAAATTTTGAAAACGTTGTTATTGTGTTGTTTAAAAACAACGTTTCTAACGAATACATCACACTGGGGAAAAAAAAACATTGGATCTAGAGTCTAGACTCTTGGAAACATTGACAAGAAAAAATACTCTCGATTCAATCAGATTTTTGCTTAAATCAAAAGGAAATCCGCTTCAATTAAGAGGCTTGGTTCTTGATTTAAGCTTAAATCTGAATGAATCAAGAGTATTTTTTCTTGTTGATGTTTTTAAGAGTCTGGACTCTAGATCCAATGTGTTTTTTTTTTCCAGTGCAATCAGAGTATTCAACAAAATAAAAGAATGCAAGAACTTTAGTTCCCCAAGAAGAAATGATAAAAACTCTTTCTTTTCAAAGCTCTGCCTCTCTATTGACGGATGCTCTCCGCTTTTCACTTCCGCTTTTTCAAATAAAATGATGCAAGAACTTTAGTTTCCCAAGAAGGAAGGATAAAAACTCATTCTTTCCAAAGCTCTGCCTCTCTATTGAGGGATGCTCTCAGCTTTTCACTTCCGTTTTTTCAAATAAAATTATGCAAGAACTTTAGTTTCCCAAGAAGGAAGGATAAAAACTCATTGTTTCCAAAGCTCTGTCTCTCTGTTAACGGATACTCTCCGTTTTTCACGTATTTCAGCCTGTAGCACTTTCAAATCTATCTACTTTTTACACCCACCCAAAGTGAGAAAGGAAATAATCACTCAATTGGCCAAAATACTATGAACAAACAATAAATGGTAACGAGTAAATGCGATTTTTTCGGAGATTGCGATGAGGCTACCATTTCCAACGTAAAACTAACAGGCATATCTGTATTTTCCTCGCGGCGCACGACCGCAGCCGCCAGTCCCGACCACTGAATAATTTAGGTTAATGCTCTCTCGTCAAACAAGCTGTAAGCAAACTACCGAAAAATAAGGAGGAAGCAGGCTGCGGAGCTCAAGAGCCGAGACAAGGAGATTGCCGGATTCGACGGGAACCCAAGTTTCCAATCCGTGATAACGATTCGGGTAATGACAGGGCAAGTTTCCCGGCCAAATCTGCAGACGCCGTGGAGGGGATGAACGCTAAGACTCGCGATCGGAGACAAAGAATATGGAATTTCTAAGATGATGAAACAACTGCTTCCGCGATGAATCATCCCTCATTTTTATTCTCTCGATCTGACGAAAATACAAAGCGATGCTAACCGAAGAATATTATTACGGGGAGGAATTCGAGACCCCACCAATTAAGAGCCTTTTTGCTCGGCGGGAGCAGGGAGCGTGGAAAGAAAATACGACTCCCTCCAATCAAAATAATTCACGAGTGATATCGCTGCCAACCGTCGTTGTAAAAACCAATTTTTAATATCTCAGGAAACTTCCCGGGAATCAGTCGAAAGGATTTAGGCGGATCATGAGTCGATAATGGAGAGGTTGCATGTGTGAGGAATTTGCGATTTGACTGTTGATTCTTACGTAAAAGTTTGCGATAAACACGATGGTGCCACTGGTTCTCTCTGAAATCAACTCCCAAGCTCAATAACAGCTCTCAAAATGACCATTTTGCTCTCCATTTTGGCCTCATTTTGAAAGCTTTTTTTGAGCTTGGGAGTCAATTTCAGAGAGGACCAGTGGCACCATAGTATTTCTCGCGAACTTTTACGTAAGAATCAACAGTCAAATCGCAAATTCCTCACATATGCAACATCTCCATTGAGACTTGTGCACTTACGGTATGTGCGATCCACGAGTCGATCTTCATGATTAGGGTCATCATTGCACATACGTACAGCCTCGTGTAAATTTTTATTAGCCTGCACGTAACAATAAATTGTGTGAATTTCGTCGACGATCTCCCGACGTACCATGTCAATCACAATTTGATTCCTAATGATATTTCGTTAACGAAAACTTATGAGCGAAAAAACCCGAAAAAAATTTGGAACGCACTCTACTTTTCACAAGGTGTTCGCAAAAATACAAGTCACCAATTTACCTGTTGCTCGATAAGTCGAAGAGATAATCGCGAAATGTCATGACTATTTGGCCAAAAAAGATGTAAAAAGAATGAAGAATGAGTGAATGCAATGAAAAGAATTGAATCTCTAACCATTATGCTTCGAATTATATATCATTCATTTCATCTCTGAGGTCTCTCGGCTTGCGCCATCATCAGAGGAAAGTCATCACAGATAATCAACAAAAGCATTATCTGCACACATAATGATATAACCCGATAAAGAAAAGAGAAGCATAACGTATCCATGAGTCACGTTGAATTATAAATTCATCAAGCATAATAGGCGATGACCCAATTGTATGTGGATAAGACATATAAAATTCTGGTCCTAGGGAGTCAAAAATATACTTTTGTATAAAATAAATCTACGGGCGAGACGCGAGAGGAAGATAACCCTCGGTTTTCATCGAGGTAATTATTCCTAAAAATCACTGGGAAGCCATGGAAAAATGCCAAGAATTGCATGGTTTGAATCTTTCAATTATACTTCGAAATGTTAGCAAATAACTGACTCATGGAACTCACTAGCGTGAGAAAGTTGATCATCGCGAAATGAATCAATCGTAGCTAATTTTCCAACCCTTTAAAAGAAAAACAGAATATGCCATCGGATCAATTCCGGCGATGAGGCTCCCTTCCTTGCGCTGCTCTGCTCCCAAGGAGCACTCGGTCTTCTTGACGTTTTAATTATAGACCTAGATGATAAAACGGCTCATTTTTCACACGACTCCAATTTCCAGGGCCAGCGCCGGCGAAAAGCGGCCTTCATTAAAATTTAGTTTTTAATTAAAATTTTACTTGTAATTTTTCCCACGACGCGACGTATCTTTGAGTAAAGGCCCTAACAAATTACCGCACGACCTGGACTCCCGTTCTGTGCCTGTGCCCAGCGGGTGTGTTTCTCGTGAAATAATGGAGTATATTTCCCCCCGACCACCCGAGGGAGAGTGCCACGCCGTGCCGGGGAATTGAGATCTTGCAATGAGGTCTTTACTCAAGCTGGCATAAGTGCATCTGCGTTAAATGCTGCGTTATACTTTACGAATGAGAATAAAACAAGTAAGATGTATGCAACTTCCACGTTTCATTGTCTACTCGAAAAACTTGATAATGCAAGTTAGAATCGCCGCACCGCGGATCGAGTCAATCAGAGAGGCCGGACATAAACTTTTAAACTAAATCTGCAAAGTTTGATGTTCATTTTGTCACATGTAAAATTTTGACGGATGCTTACAGAAGAAAATTTCACAAGAAAACCAGTGGAACCACACTTTTTAAACCTTAAAGTTTCGTGTAAACGGAGTTTAAGCTTTTAAAGTTTCCAAATTGTGTCCGATCTCTCCCGTCGAGTCGATCCACTATGCGCCGGACCGGTTTTCATTGCATTATTGCTTTTTTATTATTCATTACCTGCAAAATTGTGCCAAATCACTTAGTTACTATACTTATACATTATTACTCTAGTCGGAATGAATCAGTTCTTATGCGGCTTGTCTTGTCGTTTGGGTCGCGGTCCAAAGTTAACATCATAGTTCAAACCCGTCAGCTCCGCAACTAGTGCAGTATGCTGAAAAAAAATTGTTGTAAATTTTGAGTGATACCTCTCAGAATCATCAACCTTCATTCCAACACCGTTACAGTTTATACCAATTCAATTACCGGCAAATTCTTTCAGGGGCGGATTCGATTTACGGTCTTATTCCTGTCCTGAGTCTCGTCAACTTTCTTCAGCAGCTGAGCCTTGACAGGTTGTTAGATGCAATTATTAACACATCGTGAGGGTATATTACTGGACAACCGTCTTTAAGTAGACTTAAACCTTAACCCGGCCTTTGTTCCAGAAGATGTTCCAGTTGTGCCAAGCGAGAAATACAAGGTGGAGTTGATCCAACTGAAAAATCAGTCGCAGTTTGAATTCAAACTGACGCTCTGCATCCGCAATTTCCAGAAGGAAGATGTTGGATCCTACCAGTGCGTCGCCAAGAACTCCATGGGAGAAATGGAGAGCAACATTCGAATCTACCGTAAGTTTCCACTCCGTTCTTCACTGGGAGTTCTCCGTCATTGAGCACATTTTGTTTGCATTTCTTTCAAAATTCAAGGACTGGCCCATTTTTAACCTTATCAACATGAAAGTCATGAAAGTAAGAGTGATCATGGTAGTCCTTCTCAGCTGCTATGCGATGTTGCTGAATGCACTGGAAAAACAAACACATTGGATCTAGAGTCCAGACTCTTAAAAGCATCGACAAGAAAAAGTACTCTTGATTCAATCAGATTTAAGCTTAAATCAAGAACCAAGCCTCTTAATTTGAGCGGATTTCCTTTCGATTTAAGCTTAAATCTGATTGAATCAAGAATCCTTTTTCTTGTCAATGCTTTCAAGAGTCTGGACTTTAGATCCAATGTGTTTTTTCCCCAGTGTGTATGAGATCTGATCCGTGCGAAAATAATTTTTTGCGGCAACGATAAACGAAAAAATTACCACAAATTTACTTAGTGCGGAAAAGATACACGTCCTCTACCTGTGTCAGAGATAACCCCCGAAGGACGATTGTGAGGCTGGCAGAGTCAGCCCATTGCTCGTAATGCGGGCGTCTCTAAATATGGGTCACTAAACCTTGTTTATTTTATTGAATATTCTAAAAGTACTATGTGAGTAGATAACGTGGTAATTTTTCCGCATTTTTATGGATCCGAAATTGCAGAGAACACCGCTTTTAAAAAATCTAAAAACTGCAAGACATTTCAAACGCACCCGAATGGCGGGAAACTGACGGTGTTGATGCACTGCGGTAGTCATATCGCAATCTTCTCTCATTTTCCTCTGATGTTTGTTAAAATAAAACGTATTTCATTGTGGAATTGTTGCTTGTATATTACTGCAAACATGTGAATGAGATTCGAGACTTGAATTCAAAACATGTAATTTCGACTTTAGTATTGTTCGTATATACGAAGAGGAGATAGACATTTGATGGACGTCGTGGAATCCGGTGCCCGCTTCTGATTTGCGCCGGATGACATCAATCGGTGCGGCGCGAAACCGGGGCGTTTTAAATTTGCGTATAAGTTGAGCGGTTTGAACTGCGCATTTCTCGGTTATTGAGTTACTTGTTCGCGTTTTTAATGTGCGCATCGTGTTCTACGCGTCATTTTCCATCAGAAAACTATATTCGCAAGTCAAAATTCGTTCATGCTCTAGTGACCCATTATTCTATCTCTTTTGGTGGAACAACGCAGGACGACTCCCCGTGACGCGCAGTCAAGATCAGATCGATGATCACCGATGATGCGTGAGCCGAGTTTTACGAGCCGGGGAAGCGGGCCGGAAAAACCGGGAGCCGCGCCCGAGCGGTAATTGCCGGGCCCGGGAACAGCCGGAATCGATGCGGAGGAAGGCATAAACCGGACGGAGCGCGCCCTGCACGTCGGGCGAAAATGTCCCCGAGTAATATGCGGACTAAATTGAAAACCATCGGCGCTAAGGAGCCGAGAATCAGGAACAACCCTTGAACTCGCCTCCAGGGATGGCTACCGTGCTCCGATACACTGTGTACATGGTCATTTACAGTGCGGGACCCTCCGTTTCCTTCCTCCCCATCTCGCATTGTTGCCGATCGAGCACTTTGAACTTTTTAGACGCTCTCCTCTCATGCTGCCATGCTAAGGAAATGCCGTATGAACCTTCAGGCGTTGCCAAATTTCCTCTGATAAAGTACGAATTTATTGAGGAAATTGTATGTATTTTGCTTCCAATTTTTCAGAGTATTTCGTTCGAAATTTAATCTAAAATATCTGAAAATTCTAAGGAAAAATTGGCATGAATTTCGTCAAAAATGCATGTTTTATCCGGGAAAATTTGGCAACTCTCGAATGTTCATACGGAGTTCTTCCTTAGCACGGCAGCATACTGCCGTGGTATGGAAAATGACCGTATTAACAATTGGACTGCATTTTGCAATTTGGACCTATAAATTCTGGCTCATCTGAAAAAACACTTATGTGCATAGGGAAACTATTGGCACATACGTTGTTTTTAAACCGAGCCGGAATTTATAGTTCCTAATTGCAAAATGCGGTCCAATTGAGGATTGCCGAAGTTTCTCTTGTCTAGCGCAGTCTTCCGGAACATAAAAAATAATTTCACCGTTTTTCTTACGTGGAGGCACAATTAACCGTTTCTTTCCGCACTGATCTCAATAACATCAAAACGTTTAAGTTTCCGATAATCGCCTGGATTTTTCTGCGTTTTCACCTTCACTTCTTCAACCGCGCGTATTAATTCAACGTATTTAAAACTCGAGACAAAATCACTAGACGCACTCTTAACACAAATATATCAAATATTTTTTATAGAAAAGAAAAAATTGCTTGATTTTGAAAGCATTGTAATCGCGTTGGTTCCTTTTTGCCAAATGTGATCCATAGGTAAGAAAAAATTCATACAATAGTATTTCATATGTATTTTATTCATGTTATATTTAGTTTTTGATATCCATGTACAATATTCAAGACAGTTCGGCACATTTACCGCGGGAGTTGTTCATAAGTGCGCGGGCACCATAATATTTGGGCCTAATTTAGCAGATAGGCATCATGCCAGAGATTCCAAGCTGTGTTTCTTTATGAAACCAGGTTTAAATGTGAAGTAGGGTCCCTCTATTCAAACCCGGAATATTGTTCGTCGATGCTCAATTTTTTAAGGAAAGCGTGCGCAACTTTTTGAACTGGAAACTACTGTCTACAAGTATTGCTCCCTCAAAATGTGTCTTCGCTCTTTTCTGCCTAATTTGGTCCAATTAATGCGAAATTGTTTTAATATTGTCTGGACACACTTGACAAATATGGTAGTTTCTGGAGTCTCCCAGTAGTCTGAAATGTAACCGCAGTCATTTTACGTATGTTCCGATTACTCCATTCCATACGTTATATGCTATCAAGAACTGTTCTTACTGTTCTGTTGGATGCACAACCTTTAAGGGAGACTTCAGAAATCTTAAATTATTAGAATTTTCTATAAACGAGAAGTACACACACAAAGTAAACTTTCCATAAAGGGATACTGAAGAAAAAAGTGGGTAGAATTTACCATTCCTTCACGCAGTATTTCACTCAGCGTCAATTCAGAGTCAATTCTACCAGAAGAAAGGTAAACGTTACCATATACTGGTACAGGTAACCATTCTCCTGGTAGAATCGACTTTGATTTCACGCTGTGTAAAATACAGCGTGAAGGAATGGTAAATTCCACTAATCTTTTTTTCAGTGAACAATGAGCCTGTTGCAAACTTCAGCTAGAGCAGAAAGAAGAGTCATTTCTTACAACAAATTACTTTAAAATCACAATAAGCGCATCGGGACCGTCAGAAATACACTCCTCGCTTCATAAATCTATGGGAGGAATATACGTTGTTTTAAGCTTTCCGCTTTCTTAACGATACCATGGCACAGGTAAACATTTCCCAAGAGGAGTCGTTCCATCCAACACTCGCACACTAAGTGACTACGAGATATTTAACATGGCAGATGGCAACCCGCAAAAACCCACGTGACGAGACGGGATTTTATCAACCAGCATGATAAGATACGGTTTATTGATTGCAAAGTGCAATGAAACATTTGGACAAAGGTACAGATATAAGTAAACAATGGGCCGCTTCGCGGCCCTATTTTTACCCTCCTATTAGTATTAGTTTTATTTTTCCCCTAAAAAAATTCGATATGAGGTATACTTAATAGACTGAAATAATTTTTGGTTTTGATGAATAAAGAAAAAAAAAATGTTTGAAGTCAAAAGGACGCGTTTTGGAATGACTGCTTGATGAAATATTACAGTAAAACAACGATCTGTTTAAATCGGATAATTATTAAGTATCTCTGGAGGCGGGGATCGAACCCACACCTTGATCAATGTGGACACTTCCGCATCGTAGACGATTCGGCCACCGCTCGTCTTAAGGTGATCGGCGGAAATCTTGTGTAGATAAGTGTAGAGCTGATGCGCAGGCTACACACCTACTGCGCAACCTCCTCGACCACTGCGCATCCTCCCGCGCATAGCGGTAGCAGTCCCGGAGCACTCTGTAAATTCACTCACTTTAATAACGTGATTTTAAAAAAACCTGGGTCCTTTTTCCAAAATCTGATTAGAGCGGGCTCATGTAGAGCCTATTACCTGTCGATTTACGCAAAAATCATGGAAATCGGCCCAGTAGAATGCTCAAACGAACTATGAGAAAACACATAAATTTACATTGTTTATATGGGAGAATTCGGAACTTTACCACGTAATATAAAAAAACCTGGGCCATATTTTCAAAATCTGAAAAGAGTTGGCTTATCTAGAGACAATTGCCCGTCAATAGCCGCAAAAATCATGAAAATCGGTCCGGTAGAACGCTGGAACTAAGCGTCACCAGTTTCGCAAAATTAGGAGGTCTTGGAGCTTATAGTATAGATATCACACATTATCAAAAAACAACAGCAATGATTAATTAAGTGCATTTTCAAGTCAATTACCAAAGCCACCAATAACTAAGGGCATAGTTATAAAGAAAATTATAATAAATGCGTGAGAAGTTACGACAACATAATATAAATGTTCATTTGATAAAGAAGATCCAACATTTATAAGCTCAGAACGAATAATTATACTAAAAGAAATTCCAATTAATCCTCTCCAAATACCAAACATAAAATATAAAACACTAATATCTTTATGATAAGTTGAAAAGCCACAGTATTAAGCGTTTTCTAACAATTCATTGACGTAGTAGGTCTTGCCCTCAAAAGGTGTTCTAAGGCATCTTTGAATTAGAATTGGATCGGTTGTCTTCTTGACTGCTTTTGAGAGGTGGTTTTACATTTTTATGCATTGGTGTTTTCAGTTTATTTTATCGGCTACATCTACACACATCGATGTTATGAACAAGGCGATATCTGTCCGCCATATCTGGTAGTCACCAGTAAAGCCTCAGTAAAAAATTGAACAATATCTCGATTGTTTGATTTTTTTGCGGACATGCGGTAGCCGGAACTGAGAATCTTGGCTACAGCCACTGAGATTTTAAAGTTCTGTATCGGAATTGTTTAAACTCAGCGCTCGAAGCCGTGAAGTCAAGGTCCCTCTTTCTAAATGTGGACCCCCCATATGTTTTGTACCGCATAAAGGCTCACTTTTATTTACTTCAAACATGATTTTTCTCAAATTATATAATATTCCTTCAAATGCCAGAAAAACCACAGTATGTATGTATGAGCCGCTTTTACGGCGCGCTAGGGCGCTCTGCGACGCCTATTCTCCACAGGAATCTGTCATGGTAGAGATCCTCCGGAAGCTGGCATCTCTCCATCTCTTCATGGATGCCCTCTACCCACCGTTTGGCTGGACGCCCTCTCCGTCGCCTACCTGGGGGAACCCACTCCAACACCTTCTTCGGCAACCTGGTATCAGCCATTCTCTGCACATGCCCATACCATACCAATTGCTTGGTCATGATATCGTGCACAATCGTCCCCTCAACGCCCATTATCTCTCGGACACGTTCATTCCTGATACGTTCTCTCCTCGAGATTCCAGCCGATCTTCGCCAGAAATCCATCTCGGTCGCCTTGAGCATTTCTTGGGTCCGCTTCTTCAACTGCCACACTTCACTGCCATAGGTGATAATAGGCTTGACAACCGAGTTATAAATCCTCTTCTTGTTGTCTTTGGAAATCCTTTGGTCCCAAAGGATCCCATTAAGCATGGCGATGGCTTTCCTTCCTAGAAGATTACGGTCCCGAATGGCCTGATCCAGCTTCCCATCCGAAGTCAGCTTCACCCCCAGGTACTTGTATTGTTCGCAACTTTCTATATGTTGACCATCCTCCAGGACTATGCTTTGCTGAGCACCTCCGACTGACATCTTTTTTGTCTTACGGACACTAACCTCGAGGCCCCATTTGCGGTACTCCTCCACCAACTTCCGGGTCATATACTCCGCGTCATCATGATCTTGACTTATGACTACCTGGTCGTCAGCAAAGCATAGCGTGAACAGTGTTTCTTGGTCATTTAGAGGGACGCCCATGCCGGCACACTTTCTTTTCCATTCCTTCAGAACGTGCTCTAGATATATCTTAAACAGCGTCGGTGACAGACAACATCCCTGCTTAAGCCCCTTGGTGACAAAAAAACCGTCTGAAAGCCTTCCTTGGCACTTAATTCTAGATAAAACCCCCCCATTAAAACTGCTTGACTGCCCCAATAAGTCCCTTACTAAAACCAGTTTCTTCTAGGACTTCCCAAAGTTTCACAAGAGGAATACTATCATAAGCCTTTTCAATATCCAAAAACACTAAATGAAGCTCCTGGCCAACAATTCTCTTCTTTTCGGTTAACTGGGTAACACAGAACAGATGATCAGCGGTAGACCGACCAGCCCTAAAACCTGCTTGCTCCTCCGCCTCGAACGGGGTCCACTCTTCTTCGATCTTCGCTTTCAACACTTTTCCATAAATTTTACTTATCGTTCCTGTTACCGCTAACCCTCTGTAGTTCCCACAGTCATCCTTCCTTCCTTTTTTATGCGACGCTGTTATCCAGGCCTCTTTCCATTCTTTCGGGATGTCATCACCATCAATGCACTTCTGCAGCAAATCTCTGAGATGGTTAACCAACTTGCCAGTCCCACATTTAATTAACTCGGCTGGAATGTTTCCTGGCCCAGGAGCTCTTCCATTCATCAATTCCCTGATTGCTTTGACCACCTCCTCAACTCGAATTTCCATTGAGTGATCCTCGACTATATTTTCAGCATTCCCCGTTTGAAACTCTGGTCGTCCTTCCGTCAATAATTTACTAAAATGTTCGTCAAGCTGTGAGATTGTTATCGGAGATATAATGTTCCGTTTCATATCCCTTCTTAGGCCTTTGATCAGCTTCCAGCTCTCAGCACTCTTCCGTCCCCCCAGGTATGTGTCAATCCTTGAGCAGTTGGTCTCCCAAGACTCGTTTTTCTTCCTGGTGATTAAAAGACGAACCCTCGCCTGGGCTTTCCTATACGCGCCGCGGGTGTCTGCAGTCCTAGAAGCCAGATAGTCATGGTACTTCCTACGCTTTTCTTCAATTACCTCCTCCACCTCTTTGTCCCACCAGTAGGGTTTCTGTACATCCTTGCTTTCATTACACATACCCAGGGGGTTTTTGCTTCCTGCTGAGATGCGGCAAACGACAAGCAACGTACACCAAGGAGTGTCACCTCTCAACTATCTCAACGTCAACACCGCGCTTTTGAAACTGATTTCCTCTTATCACTGCTATCACTGCCATTGTATTTTTGTCTATATTTTTGTAATGTATATATTTTACATATTTTTCCTTTATGTACATGAGCTACTCATTTGAATTTTCGTGAAGCTTCTGTTTGTGTCAAAACAGAATGCTTCCAAGGATGCAAGAAGTATCAGTGAGAATCTTAGCCAGGAAGATCATAGTACCGTTGCCATGTTGTGAAGGCTGATAGATCCATTCTTCACCGTCATTGACATCGCTCTCCTTTCTATTCCGTTACACTACTATTACACACATTACATTTTGCCATGTCATCCACCCATCATGATTTGTCTCTGGTTATGATGGCTAGATTAGTTCCTCTTTTCTTACCATTTCATACATGTTCCGCAATACCTGATAAAGTTCGAATTGAGAGCAGCAAATACTGATGCTTTCCTCATAAGCAAACTGGGTTTTCAGGTTTTCATCCAGCAATATTGATGCTGAACTATTGACAGGATCTCAATATCATTAGACTTGATGTCGTGATGCAATTTTGACTCATTGTTCCTTAAAATTCCTAGAAACTTGTAAGCAACATCGCAGTATCATCATTTGAATGATTAGTTTGACAAAAATGCAATAAAGTGCATTACTTATAGTAGGAATATGTGAATACTTAACACCAAGGTGTTAAGAAAGATATTTATTAGATTATAGCCGAAGCTTTTCGATCCTTGCAATCATTATCAATGCTAGGTGCATTGTGGAAAAAATGACTTGGGAGTAGTTTTGCATCAAACAAGAGCCTTAAATTTTTCTCTGTCAAAATATTTTTAACGTTGCAAAAAATCCTCAAACTTGGTCCTCATCATTGTAGAGGATTAAACCTTTGAATCTATTTCCTACGGTTCAAGTTTGGTGCATCTACATTACCTAAATACTTAGTCCATGTGTAATTGAGCCCGGCAAAAAAGGACCTAAAGTTTGAATCATATATTCATGGAGGTATTTAGAAGGGGAACAGAAAATAGGTAAAGCCCAATTCACACTATCAAAATTTTCATCCAATATAATTGGACGAAAAGTAGGATGGAAAGTTGAATGCAAAAAAATGTCATTCAATTTCTTTCTGTTCAACTTTCCATCCAATTGGAGGCGCCACATTGAATGTGACATCACATTCAAGCTTCTGTTCCGTTTTTCATCAAATTGTCTTTAATTGCGTCAGGATCACACTATCCAACTTTTCGTCCAATTAGGCATGTTGGATAAAAAGTCTGATAGTGCATGTGAATTGGGCTTATAGTGATAACTTTGGTCATGGTTTTTGATAATTGAAAATTGTGTGCTTTCACCTTGAGCCCCATTTTCCTTGATTGTTACTTATACATCACATTTCTATCTACATTCCCATCACGAAACATGTTGGCATGCTAGAATCCAAGCATGAGTATTTCAGCAGCTACTTTTAAAATCAGCAGTGGATTCTGCAATTTTTGTAACCCATCACTTTCTCAAGTCGACCAAGTGATAAGTAAGTAACATCTGCTTGAAAGCATTGGCAGGAGCAGGTACTACCTACTTAATAGAGATATCAGAGTTAAAATCAAATTGACGAGGTCAGAGACTTTTTTCGAAATACTTACAGCAGCCCGCAGGTATTGGATGTAGCTAAGCTGGTTAATCGGAGTTCACTCATCCCATCAAACAAGTGGGCCATTTTTATTTAAAGAAAAAGTTTCCGGCCTTAGCCATTTGATGGCTTGATTTGATCAAGGATGCCTAGATGTCTTTGACAGGGAGACTGTCGATCATATTGCAAAAAAAAACCGAGATGCCCTGCTTTTATTTTTTTTCTTCAATAAGCATACTGAGAGCAATTAGTCAAATCTCATTTGATTTGTAATTTTCCCCCAATTGCAAAACCGGTAGGAAGCTGATCAGCAGCATCTTGAAAAAATTTAAAGCCTAATGTGTCACTTTCTTACAGAAGATCAAAGAAATAAAATGATAAATAACATAAGCTTTTTTCAATGATGCCCATACACAGAGGAAAAATGTGTCATTGGCGTTATTCACGAGAATATCTGGTTAGTTCCAAAATTTTCACAATCACTTGGACGAGTCGGAGTTCATTGAATGAAGCTCATTTTCCTCTAAGAGTAAATTGTGAACAGTAAAACAATTATTATTGGCTGTAAAGAAATTAATGAGCGAGATGAAGTTTCACTTACGGTTTACAAGGTTAATCGCTTTAAAGAGGGGAAAGGAAATTCAACATTTTTGTATACAATTATGATATATTAAAGTTAAAAACTTGTGAACACACTTGCACCATCAATATGACCTCTCATTCTTAATTGAGGGTGGCTGAATCCTTTACTGAGTTGTAGGAGAATCAATATCAAGAATTGCTGGTTGAATCTTTGGCTCTTATAATGATGTCTCTCATCAAAACATATAGATCCAGAATATTAGGGCCCAAGAAGGCGAACCTCCAGTATAAGAAACAAGAATAAGCAAAAATTTATACATTGCGGATTGTTAAGTTGAAGTGTGACAGGTATTTTGTCAATGCAATTAAAAGATGTTTCTTTCTGAAGAATCCGATGATTCAACTCCTCAATTTTTATCCACTCATCAAACAGCATGATATACAAGTACTATGCAGTTTGAGCGTAAAGAACAAAAAATTGATTGATACTAATTGGCTGTAAAAGAAACACGATGCGATGAATAGGGATAAGTACAACTTAAGTTTTGAACTTTTGCAACAGAACTTTGAAAGTGACACGAAAATTAGAGAACCTGGATTAAGTGAATAGCTTTGAATATGAATTTCTTGTACCGAACTAATCTGGCTAAGAAAAAATGAATTATTTCATGAAATTTTAGGATTATTACGTCGTCCTAGAATTGCCCATGATTGCACTATTGTTATCAGCATACCAGTCCTTATCTCTGTTATCAAAACTGTGTTTATAACCTCACAAACAACTTCTCAACGGTTTGTGGTTTGTGCAGAAAATTGAAGGTTTTTCGGTGAAACTCGTTTGCCGTATCTCGGCAGGGAGGGTCGTCTTACCCAGGGCTTCCTTCGCAGCTGAATGTATACAACTTTTGATGAACTGGTACAACTCTTCTGCAGTATCGAAAGTTTCTACTCCCAGTTTCTCATCCAGCCGCTTCCTGTAGAGCGCCTTCACGCTTTCATGCTGTAAGCTATCGATGTTGTAGTGCACTTGCTCGATCTTCGTTCCTTGTGGCTGGCACTTCTGATGTTGCAAGGTATTCCTCAGCCCATACTTAACCGGAAATGCAATCTCCGCCTTGAGAAAATGGTGATCACTACCACAGGAGAACCCCCGGCAAACTCTTACTTGTTGAACCTTCATGGTACTCGTTTGCCTGGTGACCGCGTAGTCGATGATTGACTTCAGCCCCCGAGTTTGCTGAACCCATGTGTACTTATGGATATCTCGATGTTGGTAGAATCCGTTCAGTATTTTCAACTCGTTTTGTTCACACATATCAATGATGCGTGCACCGTTGTCATTCATCGCCTCTTCACCGAAAGGTCCAACAACTTTAGAACCATTCCTTCGTCCGGTTCTACCATTCAAATCTCCCATGATAATGACCTCCCTTGTCCTCCCAACCCTCAGAACCTCGTCGTTGAGTTGCTCAAAGAACTGATCCTTTAGATTGACGGGAGCATCATCATTCACACCATATACTCCTAACAGGGCCACCTTGTGACCATGCAGTGTAAGATGCATTCTGATGATCCGCTGGTCTACTGCTTCCCAAGTAGTTATAGACGGACGCAAACTTTTCCGGATAAGTATGGCGACTCCTTGCTGTGCGCGTTGATCTTTACTGACACCACTATAGAGCAGATCATAACATCCTAAGTTTTCTGACCCTGTGCCTTTCTTTTTCGTTTCTGTTAACACGGCGACATCTACATTATACTTTTTTACCTCCGATACAACCTCTGTCAGTTTATTAGAAATGCCCTGTACATTCCATGTCCCAAAAACCATTGTCCTTTTCCGTAGTTTGTGTCGCAAAATCCGTTTTTTTCCATTATCACCGAGGCTATCTTTATTAGGCTTTTTAACATTAAGTTTTTTCCGGGTATCGGGGAGTTAGCCCGATGCCCCAACCCCCAACCTGGAGGACCAGGGTTTGATTTTGGAGTACCGTCTCCTAGACAGGCTGCTTTCACCACAGCTATGAGCCCTGTCTGCCCCTCTGATGAGTGGTTCATACGCCATGAAGCCGGTGACCATCTCCACCCCCCTTTGAGGCAGGGGCTACCAGCTGGGGTCCGCAGGCTTGCTAAACCTGTGACTGTACTGAGTACAGTCCCCCATACGGGGCAAACCACAGACTTTTCTAATTTTTATCCCGCAGAATAGTGTTGCATTGTAATTGTTGAAATTTTTCCAAGCATTTGACGTTCCCAAATGTTTAAAATAATTTTCCCGGCAGCAATTTGGATAGATATAATCACGGCGAAAGTTATAGGCACAAAAACAGCGTCTGTTTCAATTGCCACCTGGAATAGGTCAGTTACGCTAGTCACAGAATCGTGTTTCGGCGTTTGATGCCTATAAATTACCTAAAAACAATATGATCAGAGCAGTAACTCTCTACTTTCAATATGAATCGAGATATCGCGCTCCGAAAAATTCAGTTTCTGACGTCACCCACCGCGGTAGTGAAAACCCTTGGTTTCTTTCACCTTAGTGTCGTCAGTCAGGAAGCGACACTTATTTGCATGGATACTCACCGTGCAACTTGGTTGAAACTAAGGTGGAAGAAACCGAGGGTGTCTTTACCGCGGTGGATGACGTCATAAAGGGTATGTTCAGAGGACGATATCTCGTTTAATATTGAACGTAGAAAGTTGCTGTTCAGACAGATCTTATTATTTTAGCTAATCTACGAGAATCAAGCATAAAAACACGATTATGTGACTAGCAACTGACTTATTCCGAAGTGAGTCATTCCAAGCGGAACTGGAATAATTATAGTCTGACTCCCAGCCCCCTTCCTCAGTCTTGTGCTGGTACTCATAGAGAAAAAAAATCCTTGACTCTAATTGAAAAATGTTTGTAATTTCTTGGCTTTGTCTTCCGCGCGAAACGGTATGAACCCAGCACCATTTCCTTATTTTAGTACGTACATTTCGAGTCATTTCTGAGTTTTTTTCTCGTTTGAATAATTACAGAATTAGAGCCGCTTTTTTATCATATATATACATGACAATAACTTTGATTATCACACGTTATCCATTCTCACTTGGGGGGACTAGAAAACTTTAAATGTTTTCAAATATTTCAGAATGACAGCGTTTGGATACAAATCAGTGAAAATTTCTCCTATAAAGGTGAGAAAACTCGCAAGTAAACCAAGGATGAGCCCTATAAAAGCTGACTGCAAATCGTTCAGATCATATGCCTTTGGCTCCCCACCCTCTGCATCTGTACCCTCAGATGAAAAAGGCATTATGTAGGGATCATATCTTTCTATCATTCTTCTCATATGTCCAGTTTCTAGATTTTGATAAATTATTCGATTCAATTTATCATAGAAAAAAGAATTTTTCAGGAATGAAATCATTACCGGATACGTGATCAGGCACTCTTGCATTAGATGATATTCAAGATCAACGGGAAATACACGATTTATACGGACATTTTCTTTGCGGTTGTAAGAGAATGGTACACTGACCATCACAGCATCCATCGGCTCCATTTCCACAGCCCCCCCACAATCGAATCCTAAATAAAAAATTATATCATAATTTTGTGCTAATTTTGTGCTATTTTGTGCCGCAAATTAAAAATTTTGTGCTGCAAAATTAAGGGGGGGAACGCTCCTCAAAATTGGGGGGGCTGTAGAAACGGTAGCCCCCCCACTTTCGAATTTTCGAAAAAAAAGAATGCCATAATTTTGCGCTAATTTTGTGCTATTTTGTGCCGCAAGAAAAACATTTTGTGCCGCAAAATTAAGGGGGGTAGCAGCATTTCAAATTGGGGGGGCTGTAGAAATGTTTGCCCCCTGTTTTGATTTCTCGGAAAAGGAGTATGCCATAATTTTGTGCTAATTTTGTGCTATTTTGTGCCGCAGCGAAACATTCAAGTTTTTCAAATTTAAGGGGGGTAATGGGCACATCAAATTTTGGGGGGGCTGTAGAAATGTTAGCCCCCCTTTTTGATTTCTTTGAAATGGAGTATGCCGTAAGTGTTTGCGAATTTTGTGCTATTTTGTGCCGTAGCGAAACATTCAATTTTTTCAAATTTAAGGGGGGGAACGGGCACATCAAATTTTGGGGGGGCTGTGGAAATGTTTGCCCCCCTTTTTGATTTCTTGAAAAAAAAGTATGCCGTAATACTCTCATAATTTTGTGCTATTTTGTGCCGCAAAAAGAAAATTTTGTGCTTCAAAATTAGGGGGCTTAAATACCACCCCAAATTAAGGGGGAGGGTCGCAGGTGCGGCAGCCCCCCACTTTCGAACTTCGAGAAAAAAAGCACGTCATAATTTTGTGCTATTTTGTGCCGCAAAAAGAAAATTTTGTGCTCCAAAATTAGGGGGGTTAAATACCATTTCAAATTGGGGGGGCTGTAGAAACGATAGCCCCCCACTTTCGAATTTCGAGAAAAAAAGCACGTCATAATTTTGTGCTAATTTTGTGCTATTTTGTACCGCAAAAAGAAAATTTTGTGCTTCAAAATTAGGGGGTTAAATACCACTTGAAATTGAAGGGGCGGGGACTGTAAAACAAGTTAGCGCTCCGTCGGAACCGGAATCTTCCGCTCCGGAGACGCAGGCTCGCAGGTAGCCGGAACCTTTGGCAGCGCATTGTGGTCACATCTCTCTCCGCTTTGACTTCTGCCCTTGGAAGCGGATGGGAAGGGCCAAGCACCGTGGCAACTCAAGAAAGATCCGGGCGGGAGATCCGGCGCTCTTTGCACGGGATATTTAAACAGAGA
Organism: Bemisia tabaci; assembly: GCF_918797505.1. Lineage (NCBI taxonomy): Eukaryota > Metazoa > Arthropoda > Insecta > Hemiptera > Aleyrodidae > Bemisia > Bemisia tabaci. The sequence continues at coordinate 44,535,475 of NC_092798.1, forward strand.
AATTTATCCTAATCATTAAGGAGCCTTTTCGGGGGTTATATACCGTTGGGTGTCGGCGAGTTCCAAACCGAATGTTGTTCTACTGTTATTATTTTGCACGCTACCGTTTATTATTTACTTAATCGAACAGTTAAGTACCCACACAAATACTTTCTAAAACTTGGTGTTGTATTCATGGTTCTGAGGAAAATTACTGCACATTGGGCCTCTGGACAAGGTATGAATTAATGGACTATATCTTTTTGCGTCGATCGATGGTAAACCTCCCTTCTTACGAGAAAATATGAATATATTCCAGGAAATGCTGATGAGATGAAGAAATAGGGATAGTAGTATCGGACACAGCGTAAAAAAACACATCAATAACATCCATTGTATGTTAAGCTTTGTTTTCGGACGCAGACCTACGTAATTATTTGAGATTTTTATATACCGTCATTTACCCTTCGTAAAGCACTGTCCCATGTTTCACCGCTGAAACGAGAGGTGAATATATGGTTTTTGAAGTGTCTGATGGGACTCTTCCCTCTCAATTTTTTCGGCTTAATCCGAATACGGTCTTAGATGTTTTCTAGAAATTACCGATTTTCCGGAAAATTAAATTTTTTGAAAAAAAAGTATTCTTCAATGTAAAATCCCATATTAAAAAGACGGCTCAGTCGGCATGGGTCAATATCATTCAATTTGGCTGAAACTTGGCAGAGTGTTTTTGATCAAATGAATTATTTTTCAGGGAGTAGGACCAAAAAAATTCGCAAAAGAAATTTCGCCACGTGTGATTGGACAAGTATAGCCATCGATATGATAAAACCGGTCCCTTGACTCACATCACTCCGCTTGATTGCGATCAATGTATTCTGTTCCATTTAGGAGCGACCCTGGCAACCTGAAAATTTTTGCATCGTCTTTTGCAACACCCTATATACCCCTGCTTGTCGACTACGGAACCAGAAGTGCTATTGCTTTTGTTCTTCATGATGGGCCATTTTTAATTACTGGCCGCTATGCAGTCCAACCCCCAAAGGGCCCGCTTCGCAGGCCTTTGTTGCTCAATTCGTCGCTTGGCTGACATAAAGGCGTAACTACACATTGAGATGAGTCCGGAAGAGCATTGAAATATATGGAAGACAGGGCTCATTGCAGAGTGTAGTTACGCCCTTATGTCAGGTAGGCGACGAATTTAAGTATACCGGGGGCGCGCTATCAGGGGCGGACTGGCAGGCGGGAATACCGGGAAAAATCCCGGTGGGCCGGTTGGTATTTTGGGCCGGTCGGTTTACTGCGTTGTTTTCTTTTTATTTGTCTTTCTTTTCTTTCTATCTTTATCTCCATAGTCTAGAAATATGTGAAGAAATGGGATAAAATCGTACAGAACTGGTCACTTTCTCATAAAATAGGGTGAGGCTCCACGGGCCTTCACTGTTCCATATGGCCGCTTTATGCTCCATGGTCGCAGCCAACTTTAAAAATATTTTATCACTCTAATTGCGTAAGTACGTGCTTAAAAATGCCTTCGTGAGGTGCTTATTTTTCAAAATTTTCCGGGGGGGGGGCCCCCGGACCCCCCCTCTCTGGACGGTGTCCCCCCCCCCACCCCCATTTGAGTTGTGGACCGGTTTGGCTGTACATTTCCCGGTAACTTTTTTCGTCCCAGTCCGCCCCTGCGCGCTATGATGTCTAGGAAATCGGATGAGTAATAAATACCATAATCTCTTAATTGGCAACACGGCAATCCTCTAGACCGCTACTCGGCACGCTCGACATCGCTGCCCCATTGTCTCGCGTTTACCTGAATCTGACCCTCGAAATTTCAACCGAGGATTAGGCAGCTCGCGAGTGCAATTTTTTATTTTTTTCAAAAGAAGTTTTTTTAGTCTATATTTTCAAATTCGCGGTAAAATTTCGAGCAAATTGGTGGTCAAACCAAAGAAAATACGTGATTCTGCGGCAAAGCAAGATCAATAGGATCGCATTTAGCAAACAGGAACTTGCGCAATTACAGAGTTGTTAAAATATTGCTTTTTTCATAATTATCTAAAAAAAATCTCCCAAAATAGCAAATAGTTCTGGCTTCCTACTAAATAATTTTTGTTAATTTTGAAGGGAAATAATTCTGTACATTTTCATACAGTACATATATTTCGTACTTTTAAAAGAAAAAAAAGTAGTTGCGCCATTATGAAAATACTGTAATCACGCTGGCTCCTTTTTGCTAAATGCGGTCCAATATTTCTTCTGCTGAATTTGCAACTTGCTGACCGGCATCTCCGTTGTATAGAAACAAATCATAAAAAAATTTAATTCATTGTAATCTGCTTTTCCCGCAGAATGTAAGTTTACTAAGAGAGTTAAAGTCAAGGCAAATCTTAAAAATATCATCAAATTTCTTTGGAGCTCCAATAGGCCATAGGGAAGGCCATCGGATTGAGATCCATCAATGCCGAGCGGTCTATTGTTATGTTTAATCAAGGAGACCGGCATCGGCCGAGATGTGGTTGCGCTGGTGTCAGCGTGTGCTGGAAAAACCTCAGGTCCAGACATCATCGTATCGCGCCCTCAGTATAGAGCGGGACTCTCCAGGGATTCTCTTCCATTAGTAGCCGCGAAAGCCATGAGAATCACCCCGGTTGATCATCCAAACGAACTGAGACTAAAAAAACCAAAATCGATATCTCTAATTTGGTCGATTTTCCGCCAAATTTGAAATTCCCGTCATTTTTCATCGGAGGGCACTTCAAATTTTGCTTATTGCCCCTACCCTTGCCCAGCTCACCAGTCAACCCAACTATTAGAACCCTGGGTCATATTGCCAAACTCTGGATGGAACGGGCTCATCTGAGGACTATCGCCTGTCGATAGCCGGAAAGTCATGGAAATCAACCCAGTGAAACGCTCAAACGAACTGTGACAAAAAATTAAATTGATACATCGAACGATGTCATATTTCGACGTTGAAAATGGCGATTTTTGTAAAAATCGACGGCTTTTTTGGGGGATATCTGAGCAAATCTGGGGATTTAGGATTTTTAGCGAAATCTAGGGATTTTTTTCCTTCCCGGCTAGGGCTTTTTTTCGGGTCAATAATATAATATCTTAATCTTGATCAATTTAATATCTTATTTATTCACGCGATGCCGATGCGCACGAGATAAAAGTTTCGAAAACATATCAAAAGCGCGATCCGATTCTGCGATAGTGAGAAGGTTGCGCATTTGTGAAGGAAAGTGTTGCAAACTATTATTTAAGGGAAGGGGAGATGATTTTTCAAGGAACGAGGATTTGTAATACGTAAAAGGCAAATTTGAAACATAAACTCCCCTTCCACTAAAAAAAAAACCCACGAAAAATCCGAAATTAGCCGCCCGATGGCATAACACCATAAACCAGCCTCATAAATGAGGCTCTGTAAGCAGGCTCAGTTGATATCCTGTTGATATCTGCAAAAATCATGAAAATCAGCCCAGTAGAACGCTAGAGCTAAGCGTTACCAAAAAAGGAAATTTCGGAGACTTGAGTGCTTTTTGAAATAAATAAAGCATTATTGAAAAATATACATGTACATTGTGTGGGCACTTTATTTCAAACCAAACATCGGCACCTAAAGAAAAATGGTGGAAAAATTTATTTTGTTATTAAAAATTGGAAAAGAGCACAGGGCGCATTCTAGTGAGGTAATGTAAACTAGATTTTGGAGGTCCTGAAATCAACTATAACACATTTTCTGAAACATTTCTTAAAAATGGTTCTTTTATGATATGTTTCGCTGGATACGTGTCAAAATTGTTGTTGCTATGAAATGAAAGCCAATAATTTATTTCTCAAAACTGTTCGATTAAGTAAATAATAATCGGTAGCGTGCAAAATAATAACAAGCAGGAAGCTCCAACGCATTGGCGTCGGAGAGCGGCTCTGGGGGCAGTAGTTGTAGTCAAGAATGAGGGCCTAGACACATTTTGTCAGTGATGTACAATCCGACAACTGTCGATTCATGTTTTGTAACTTAGCAGATTTACGTAGCCGGTGTATAAATGTGTATTGGGCTTTGATATGGCGAATACATGGCATTATCACTTGTTGTATACTTTTAATTTTGAAAGCTCTTTGGAGGTCCGCTTCCTAAAAAATCTCTGGTTGATAAGTCGTTTAGCGAGGCTGCAAAAAATTTGCATTTTTATATCTGAAAGTGTAGGTATTGGTTTTTTGTATAATTGTTTTTTTGGATTGCTGGAAAAGTAACGCATACTTCTATAATTTAGGACTGAGTCAGGGAAATATAAGGTTCGTTAAATAGTAAATATTCCTAGTACCGTGTGACACTATTGTTAACGAAAAGTTTTTGCAACTTGTCAAAGAGGTTGTTGAATGATCTTCGAATAACTTTTGATGAGCTAGATTCAAAAAGTGTCCGCTTGTTCGATACCCAATTTGCTCATTCATGCATACAAGGAGAAGCGCATGAAAGCTTTAGCAGACATTTTGGAGATGAATCAAGAATTAGATGAAGAATTTATGACTTAAATCACGGCACCTTAATCACGGGATGACCTTAATTACGGCAACTATTTATTGTCCATGAGATGCAGATGGTTCCATTTCCCTAGCTCATCAAAAGGTATTCGAAGATCAATTTCATCAGCCACCCGTACGAACCACGTTTCTAGTGACCCGTACTTGCTTCGCACGTATGAAACATACAATCAGAGAAAACAGAATTCATCTTACAATAATCAATAATCAGTAGGACATGAATCGTTGCGATGTATAATACGACATTATAATGCGGCATTACTATTGTAATTCATTTTAATGTTTAGGGGCATTATAAATCATTATTGCCACGTCGGAATGAAATGTTGTAGACTGAATTGAAAAGCATGTTGGAAAAATTTATTATAAAAATAGTATAACATGTAGGTACATAACATAAAGGTAATACAAATTAAATGATTAGAGCGTGTATATTTCATTACATTATAGGCATATTACAATCATTTTTGTCATTGTTGGAAATTTTGATAGTTTGAATTTTGATAGTTGATAGTTGATAGTTTGAGAGTTGAAAATTTGGTTATTTTATTTAGTTAAGGTGATTCGATAGACGCCATATTTTGTGTCAGAATGGCATGCGACATATCCCATCAATTGGTTCCATTTTTTCATTTACTCATCATTTTTCTCCAATTTTAAGTTTCGCAATTCTGTTTTCAGGAGACTAAAGCACTCACTTATCAATTTGTATATTTATATTGAGTTAAGGGTAGAGACGTATTCCTCACCGGAATTGAGGAATGGAGGTGTTACAGTAAGTCCGGCATTAGGTTCCATTTCGACATCAGCGACGATCAACGCTACGATACTGGAAGCCAGTCTTCCGATATTAAATCCCTAGCGGGGAAGAAAAAAAATGCCTAGATTTCGCTAAAAATCCCTAAATCCCCAGATTTGCTCAAATATACTTAAAAAATCCCTAGATTTTGCAAAAAGCGCCATTTTTTTATGAAGAATCATGATGTCATTCGATGTAGCGATTTGCAATATTTAAATCTGATTGGCTCGTTTGAATTTTGGCGCTCTCTGAAAGCAGTGCTAATCCAGACCAATAAAATGAAAGAATATCAGTTGATTTCTTATTATTAACAGGTTGAATGCAGTTGAATGTCAAGTACATCGAAGGACGCAATCGTTTTAATTTCCGGCTTATTTGCGGGGAAAATAGTGTTGCCAAAAAGGCCTACAAAATATAGATGAAAAAATGTTTTCGATTGTCGAAGCTAGAATTGAGGTTAAAAAGTTGATTTTTGGTAACTTTACCTCATCAAAAAAAAATCCCTAGATTTCCTGAAAAATCCCTAAATCCCTGGAAATTCCGGAAAATCCCTAAATCTAGGAATAAACTCTTAGACATCGGATGGCTGTTGGAAGCATTAGAGTCAACATTTGAAACGCTGCTGCAGAATTTGCCGGGAGTATAATCGAGTGTTGAAAGTCAGTAGAATTGAACAATGTAATAATTGCTTTCCGAAATAAGCGTTATAATAAAAAAACAACGAATCTGAACTGTTAATACTGGAACACACCTTCTGTAAATGTACCTTGCGAGAGATAAGTAAAAAAATAGATGTACTGGAGGAGAAGTGCTTCTCCACAGAGTTTGAAGAAGGAAAAAAAATGCCCAAATTTACTTACTTCAGCATTTTCGGCAAAATCACTGCAATTTCCGAACCTTTTTCTGGCCAGGGGCCAAAATTAAATGATTATGAAGGGCCACTCAGATGTTGTAGATAAAAATAGGACTGTTGAAAAAGTCGCCGTTTTCAATAAATATGTACCCGGAATGGAAGACATCTAGGGGAAAATTGTTACGATTTTCCGATGCAAATATTTTCCTACAATCTATTTTCCTGCGTTTTGGGATTATACGTACTAAGCAGGCTAAGGGCCCGTTCGCCAAAACTAATCGGAACTGTATGAATGAATTGCTCCTTTTAAAAATCAAAACAATATCGAATTGCGATATATTACACAGTTAAGATAGGGCTATGTCCTGTCGTAAGCGGCGACATAAAGTCGATATCATTTCAATAATCGCCCCAATGGCCACGATAGTTGTTAGACGTTTACGGTTTCCCTGGTAACCTTTGTTTGCTATCAGCTGATATCGAGTAAATGACTAGGAAGCTCCAACCCAGTGGTTAAAGCTTCCTTAACCGCGAAAACTTTAAAATTCAAATTTTCAAATTTTGAACGTAAAGTACATTTTTTCCATCACGAGATAAAAGCACAAACAAGTTTTGAATTGTTGACTGTATCACCATGATTCCAAAAATACAATACACAACATAGCATTGACTAACAATAAAACAGTATGCAATAAAATAAAGTCATGACAAGGAACATAGCCGAAAATGGCGCCGATTCCCATCAACCAACGCGCGGTCTCTACAATGTAACATGCTGCATTGATACTCCCCAGCTGGGACCGTCCGGAATAGCAGCTCTAGTGCAAGCACCAGAGCCGCTAACAGTAGAACAACATTCGGTTTGGAACTCGCCGACACCCAACGGTATATAACCCCCGAAAAGGCTCCTTAATGATTAGGATAAATTTCTCTGTTTAAATAGCCCGTGCAAAGAGCGCCGGATCTCCCGCCCGGATCTTTCTTGAGTTGCCACGGTGCTTGGCCCTTCCCGTCCGCTTCCAAGGGCAGAAGTCAAAGCGGAGAGAGATGTGACCACAATGCGCTGCCAAAGGTTCCGGCTACCTGCGAGCCTGCGTCTCCGGAGCGGAAGATTCCGGTTCCGACGGAGCGCTAACTTGTTTTACAGTCCCCGCCCCTTCAATTTCAAGTGGTATTTAACCCCCTAATTTTGAAGCACAAAATTTTCTTTTTGCGGTACAAAATAGCACAAAATTAGCACAAAATTATGACGTGCTTTTTTTCTCGAAATTCGAAAGTGGGGGGCTATCGTTTCTACAGCCCCCCCAATTTGAAATGGTATTTAACCCCCCTAATTTTGGAGCACAAAATTTTCTTTTTGCGGCACAAAATAGCACAAAATTATGACGTGCTTTTTTTCTCGAAGTTCGAAAGTGGGGGGCTGCCGCACCTGCGACCCTCCCCCTTAATTTGGGGTGGTATTTAAGCCCCCTAATTTTGAAGCACAAAATTTTCTTTTTGCGGCACAAAATAGCACAAAATTATGAGAGTATTACGGCATACTTTTTTTTCAAGAAATCAAAAAGGGGGGCAAACATTTCCACAGCCCCCCCAAAATTTGATGTGCCCGTTCCCCCCCTTAAATTTGAAAAAATTGAATGTTTCGCTACGGCACAAAATAGCACAAAATTCGCAAACACTTACGGCATACTCCATTTCAAAGAAATCAAAAAGGGGGGCTAACATTTCTACAGCCCCCCCAAAATTTGATGTGCCCATTACCCCCCTTAAATTTGAAAAACTTGAATGTTTCGCTGCGGCACAAAATAGCACAAAATTAGCACAAAATTATGGCATACTCCTTTTCCGAGAAATCAAAACAGGGGGCAAACATTTCTACAGCCCCCCCAATTTGAAATGCTGCTACCCCCCTTAATTTTGCGGCACAAAATGTTTTTCTTGCGGCACAAAATAGCACAAAATTAGCGCAAAATTATGGCATTCTTTTTTTTCGAAAATTCGAAAGTGGGGGGGCTACCGTTTCTACAGCCCCCCCAATTTTGAGGAGCGTTCCCCCCCTTAATTTTGCAGCACACAATTTTTAATTTGCGGCACAAAATAGCACAAAATTAGCACAAAATTATGATATAATTTTTTATTTAGGATTAGATTGTGGGGGGGCTGTGGAAATGGAGCCGCATCCATCGCAGCCATAGACAGAGTATTCCTCTTAACCTCCTCTACAAAGTGATTCTTAGTAACATTAAAATCTGCGGAAGACTCATTATCCTTGGAGAAAATTAAATGACTTAGAAAGAGTTCCCCCGATTCCGCCACAGAGTATTCGAATAAACTAGTCACCAATTTGGCACGTAGCACTTCCGAATGGTTTTGTAGAGAGAACATTTCCTTATCCGTTGAAGCATCATCATACAATATTTGAATGAGCAGTTCTGACTCTTCCAAGGCTTTCAGTGAATCCAATTCCGGATACAGAACTCTCTTGCTGAGAAGCGTTGTCATGCAACCCAAAAAAGCATTTGTCATGATGAATGCCGAAAAACTGAAGATTACGAAGAGGGCTTTTCCAGTCAAAAGATGCCCCAGGCGTAGGTTTGCTGGACTACCACACATAAAGTAAGCGTAAACAGTTAACAGAGAAGATGAGTTTCTGTAAAGTTCAACTTCTGCGTCTGAGTAGAAGAAGTAAAAAACTTTGCATTGTAAGTAATGGAAAGTGCCCAGAATGATCCAGAAACTAGCAATCGTTAGGACAATGAGTGTCCATACGAGTGGCGAAAAGCTTTTGAAAATCACCAGACCCTGTGACATGTATCCACTATGTGGAGTAGCAAAGCATAGAGATCTCGTATCAATGCTGACCGAATAATCATATTTGGAGTAATTAGTTCCTTCCAAACTTAGTCCGTACTCAAACGGCTGTAAGTCTATGTCGAATCTCAAGCCTGCTTCAGTACCGTAACTCCTGAACCGGTCTGCCATGTAATCCGTAAACGTTGGGTACACTGAGAAAAAACTATGGCTTATAAACCTATTAGTGGTAAATATGGAACACCACTAATAGTAGTACCTCTACATATAATAATAGTACATATACCTTAGTTATGGTCTCTGTACCGTAATTAGGTACAGAGACCTTAGTATGGTTCACAGACCGAGAATCATTAGTTTATTTACGACTATTATAGGTGTTCCATATTTACCTCTAATAGGTTTATAAACCATAGTTTTTTCTCAGTGTACGTCAATGTGCAATTTACAGCACGTTCGAAGTCAACCAACACCTCCGCGTCCGCTTCAATCCCATTGATTGCGGATGAAGACGGACTAACCTTGCTATCATGACTTTCTCCCGTAAAGAAGATTTTGCTTATTGATTTTCTGTGCATATCGCTCCAAGAAAAGTCGAAAAAATATTGATTGGTCTCACCTTCAGTTGAGATGAGTTTTTCCACGAAGGGATCATATTTTTCACAACCTTGCGAGTGGCAAATGATTGATTTTCGTCCTTTAAAAAAGCGCCAAAAAAATTTGAAACAGAACACCAGCCTAGCGACCGGGTCAATTTCCACAGTGTACTTTTCCATTCCATATCCTGTTTTTATTAGTGCTGTATCTGCCGGGTGTTTGTGAATCGGATCGAAATTTTTTAAGATGAAAACTAGATAATTCCTGGAATTCCAAATTTTGTTGATGTACAAACCTCGAGTCGCATTAAACACTCGATCGCTTAGAATCGAATTCGGCTCCAACTCAGCTGATGATAGTCTCAACTCTTTACTGCATGTTTTTTCCCCTACCGTCCAAAAAGAGCGTCCATCTACTGTCACACAGTACAGAGGTAAAATACCCTTCGACTGATGTTCTGTTCTCATTTTATCATATTTAAGACTTTTCGTGTATTCGCCGTCCTTTTCTAAGAGTCTTGGTTGTGCGACTGTGTAAAAAATTAAGCTTATCAGCTCTCTCTCATCGTTGAGAATGAATATGATATTTTTGCCATGGTCGGTATTGACAGCATTTGTCAGTTGAGTGTGGTGGGATATCAAAATGGTTTTAATGGAAGCTTCATGCAAGCGTTGATTAAAGTGCTCGAAAGAAGGTTCGGAATGCAATCCGTCCTCGTAAATGTAAAATAATTCTTGTTTCGATTCGTCGACTATGCTTCGACATGCGTTAAAAGCTATTAAATTTAAAGGATACCTAGCGCTCTCTGGAGATAGCGCCAAAACCTGAATGGTTTGCGTACTTAGGGAAATCAGACCAACGTGCAAGAAATATAAAAAGGAACTCATATCCATAATTCGCTTGCAGGTACGACCCATTGCCCTTTACTATGTGAAGTGGGAAAAATCAGATTCCTCTGACTGCCTCCGCTTGTTTTTCAGAAACGTATTGTGCACCCTTATAAAGCGGATTTCGATCAGATTGTCTTTAATGAAAGTATAGTTTTAATCGCTTACCGTTAGAATATTCCACGTAAGAAACAAAATAATTGAACCGGTGAAAATCCGTGCTGCTGAAGAGTATCACAGCTCTATCCTATCCTCAAATGATATTGAACTTATATTGTAGTCTTTTTACGTAGTTACCATAAACACCTTGTTAGCCGCCGTGGAAAGCTTCGAAAAGAGGTTTTTTTTTTATGACCTTACGAAAGTTGCAGCTATGTCATAGCTTTTACCTATATTTTCATGTTGAGTATTTGCTTGTTATCGGGATTGTACCGCATTTGAAACGGTCGTAGAATTCTCATTTCGCTGCGTCATTTGTTACCCAAGTGAATCTTATGTTTTTTCCGTGTCTCCGATCGATAAATGTTGTAAATATTATTGAGTTGTCAGCTATTGACAACAAGCGACGCAAGCTGTAAGTGGGGCGGATTCGCATTAAAAATAGTTTGACACAGTATAGCAATGATACCCCCTCCCCCAGCCACAACCTCTTGGGGGTTTAGGGGAGGGGGTGGGGGGTCACGATCTTAAAAGTCGGAGTTCCCGGTAGAATTGCGATTCAATTCCATCAACATTGAAAATTTCAGAACATTTCACTCGGAATTTACACCAAACCCGGTCCATCTTGGACCCTAAAATGACACAGAGGGGGACAGTGGCCCCCTTCATAAATTCCTTCTGGTCGCAAAATTGACGTAGATTCTCCGGAAAAAGATGTTTTCCCCGGTAAGCGACCCCACAAGGTACCCCATCAAGATCCCCCCCATCGGTACCCCTCAAGGGAGGCTGAGGGGGTTTGGGACCATGAAATTTGGATTTCTTGGGGTCGATTCCCAATTCAACCCCTCGGTCCCTGACTTGCACGACCTAATCCAACCGAGAAAAAGGCCTGGTACGGGTGGTCTGGGACACCCTGTATTTACATGTTCCTTGCTTTGATTAAGACCATGATGGTTCCTCACGATTTACGCGTGGAAGCGTCAGCCATGCTGATCATTTTTTTAACATTCTAGTGGGCAAGGGATGGATGAAACGACTCCTCTTACGAAATATTCACCCGTGTCGTAGTATCGTCTTCGAAGGGGGGAAGCTGAAAAAAACCCATATCGACGGTGTAAGTCAGCAATCACATAACTCGTTTGCGGTGTCTGAAAATCTCCGCCTCTATGTTATTTTTTTTAAAGGAGAACAAATTGACATCATTTCTTGAAGTTTTTGCAGAATTTTCTTCGTTCAGAGAAGAAAAATCGTGACAGTTTTAAAGAATTGCCGTTGAGTAGTTTTCCGTTTAAAAAATAAAGTATGACAGGAAGTCTGCGACGTCGCAAACTGAGTTATGTGATTGCCGACTCACACCGTTGATATTTCTAAAGCAGATTGTATAGCGTGGAGTGTATTTCAGACCACCTTGATGCGCTCAGCACAAGCTGAGTTTCGGCACGGTTCTATTAGGAACAATTCCTCTTTTTGTTCTAGCTGATGTGTTGCATTGTGGGTCTAAATTTTGTACTCTTGTATAGTGGTCCATTCTTCAGCTGATATTTTGGGTCATAACGTGATGTTCTCATCGGAAACAATTTGTAAGAAGATTGAATTTTCAGAAATTTCAGGGCCGACGATCAGGAGCAACACGGTCTCTCTGGAGGACGGCCTGGACAGCCCAGACGTCGGGAGCGAGAAGGACGTGGAGAGCAACAACATTTGGGACTACGGCCCGGTGCAGACGGACGACAAGACCCGGAACAACCGGGTGAGGAAACCGGAGGACCAGAGGGGCGACGAGAATCTCAGCTCAGCCTACTGCTCGTCCCCGTTGGCTCTCCTCTCGCTCACACTCCTCGCTCGGTTTCTCCTGTAAACGCCAATCAGCGAGCATAATCCAAAACTGAAGTGCCAAATTAATTGTACATAGTATTATTTTAGTCCCCGGCAATATTTGGACCGCGTTATACAGAAAGGAACCAAGCCGCATCAGCTATTGCCAAAGTTAACAGGGAAATTACAGTTTTTACGAGAGAACGTCTGTGCAGATACATACATATAAGTCGCTTTACAGCACTCCCTCGCCCTCTACGACTCCTAACCTCCACTGCTCTCTTTCAAACCAAAAATCTTGGGGGATTGAGCACCTCAACATTTCCGCTTCAATCCCTTCCCTCCAACCTTTCATTGGGCGCCCTCTGCGTTTTCTCCCAGGAGGAACCCAGTCAAGGACCTTCATCGGCAACCTGTCTCCTGCCATTCTCTGGACATGACCATACCAAATGAGTTGTTTTGTCATAATGTCATGCACGATGGTCTGTGCAGATTCCTTTGAAAATTTTAAGGAATTGGCTTTGTATCATGGAGAAAATTCACTGAAATTTGCACAAAAATCCGCACAACCGTTTTCATGTAAAAAATTAAATTGCCCGATTAAATTTTGCAATAGCTGATGTGGCTTGGTTCCTCTCTGTTTAACGCGGTCCATTTGTCCCGTGATCGGACGTCTGCGGCTCGATCAGAGATCAGTGCGGAAAAGTATCGGCGGCGTGGCGTGCTTCGGCAGAACAATGTGAGGAGGATCCATCATGTACATTTTTTAACGATTAAAGCTTTTAGTTTATATTGACGCCAGTGTATTATCCGAAAACATCTGTGACCACGTAAGAACATGAAAACATTTGATCGGCGTAGTCAGAATCCAATGCATTACTTTTAGCGCCTCGGGGGGGGGGGGGGGGGGGTTAAACCTTTAGGTGGTCCGTGGGTCTAGACCCCTAGGATTTAATAAATGTTTGGCTAAACTTTTTCCCAAATTTCTCTTGTTGCACAGTTGTTTACCATCGGTCAAAAAGAGGGACGGAACGCCGATGAAGTGAAAAATACACAAAACTATAGTTCAAAATTATTTGCTCATCCAAGAGATAACCGGAGTGACCTTCAAGGCTTCAACGAAAGATGCTCCTCTTAAATTGTGGAATTACAAGAGGAGTCGGAAAGTTGCCCGAAGGGGTCACAGAGATTAGCAGTTTTATTTGTACCAATAAAAGCCGGGGATGAAATGAACGTTCCAAATCCGTACAAAGACGTCATCGCCGTTTTCCCAAGAGGGATCGAGTAGCTTAAAATAACCGGTCGTTCATGTGGATGTTTCTCAATCTCAGGATCAGGCGAAGCTAAAAAAAAAAAAAATATTTGTTGCCCAACAAACGCAGGTTCCAAATGAAGAACAGGATTGTAAAACAGGCAGTAATCGGAGGAATCTTAAATCCAAGCAGAACTCAATCTAATACCAATGTGAAAGTACTCCCTTCGAAATTTCGTAATTATCCTAATGAATAAAAAACTCTGGGTGGAATCAACTTATGAACTTTGCATCGTTGATTTGCTGTGCCTATTTTGCAATTAGACAATACAACTTACGCAGGAATTATTATCCCAGAAATGTTCCGCATCTTTACTCACATACCCGTAAAAATACTAAAATTAGGGTATATTTGGTTGTATTTTTGCCAAACGGAACTATATACACTAAGACATGAGCCTGAAACCCACAAGAATATATGCATAGCAGGGCTCATGCCATAATGCACTTAGTTCCGTTTTGCAGAATTACGTCCATTTTTGGTTTGCTACATGTATAAAGTTGTACAAGCTCAGAAGCTCTTCCATGCTCACAGGTCGTTTCTGAAATTAAGTCATTACAAAAATATCCTTATGAAATACCCATACAATTAATGCATAATTTGTGCCACTTCTAAGCATCCACCTTGGTCACATAAATACTGTTCCTCTTCGTTGGACGAGACTCTCTCGTCAGAAATAATTTGACTCCATTTTTGGCGTATAATTTTAATGTTGGTAAACATTGAGCGTGTACAAAAAAGTTTTACCACGTTTATCGAAGATTTTTCATTTTATATCTCTTCAGTCAGGGAATTAATTTTCTGAATTTTCAAGCATTTGTGACGATAGTTGTGTTCGTATAGACATCATTTGTCCAGCGATATAAGTTATAATGCTTTCATAAAGCGAATTCTCCTCGTATGTCTTTTTTTCGCAATCATAAACCAAGCAGCTTCTGTAGTTTTTTGTCGGATAGCTCTTTTTACATTCTATTTTTCATTTGTGTATAAATTTGTTACTTAAATTGTTTGTATATAAACGCATCTAATCAGTACTGAAATACTTCTTTTAGATTTTCTTATCCGTTATGCTATACGCATTTCCTTCGAAACATTCAGTCACGATGTCTGGTCACGTAGTCGATTCGCGATTTGGTATAGCCACGACGTAAATTCCGAAAAATTTCAGAAGTGTGCTTGCTGAGCCAATCTCAGCGGTAACTTCTTTCCATCTAGTGGCCGTACCATTATAAAATCCGAACTCTGTACAAACGATCATATTTCAGTAATCATATTTTTAAAAGCATCACGGAGTCTGAAATTGAGGCAGTTAGAGGAGGACTTGTGACTTTGAAAAGCCCCATAGACGACTTGCGTGATGCTGTGCCGTGCCGTAGCATTCAGAGTAAAAATGATAACTAATTTTATACATCTGTGTATCATTCGCGTACTAATGTCGAAGGCCCATATTCAATATAGGTATTTAGTTAAATGCCCAGACAAATAGTCAAAAGACAATGTCTGCCAAAAGAAATTGCTCTAGTTTCTCGAGTGTTCAGTTCTGAGGCACACTGGCTGCACCTGAATCTGGCTCCATCGGTGTTGCTTGCATCAACTTGCCCAAGATCGACATGAGAGAAATTTGAACAGGACGCACATGATTTTGTGTGATTTCATTTTCCACATGGAGAACATGCAGACGAGGTTGAGGTTACGGGTGTTTCATCGGGGCAGGATTTTTTACACAGAAATCGTTACGTAAATCCAATTTGACTATCTGCCTAATAGGGCCTTGGAATTTTGTAAAATTTTCCGGTGTTTTATTTAATGCCTAGGCATTTGACGAAACGCCTAGACTCTTGCTAAATGCCGGTTTTGACCATTGGCCTTCGACTTATACATGCCCTTATGCACTGAAAAAAAAAAGTAGCTTGGATCAAGCATTATAATTCTTGAATTTGCCGCCAAGAATTATCATTATCCTGCTTTAAGGTGAATTTTTCTTAATTTAAGAAAAATAATGCTTGGGTTAAGCAAAAAAGTAGCCTTTATTAACCAGAAAAATTCTTGATTTAAGAAGAAATACTTCTTGGCGGCAAATTTAAGATTCTTTTTTTTTCCAGTGTGTAACAAGGTGGAGAAATGGTGCTGGGTCCGCACCATTTCGCCGACGGAGCACAGGGCAGAATTGAATTTCATGAGCCGCCCTGCGCCGCACCGTCCGCAGCGAACGACCTGCCTTTATTCATCTAGCGTTGAGAGTTCACTTATTACTTCAAACGACCACTCTTCATGTGACGTGTGTAATTTGGAAAGTTGAAAATTAAAAAAATTAATAAAAAACGCAATCGTTCACCTCTTGCTCGCGTCGGGAGCGCCGCAGCCGGCGTGCTGCCAGAGCGAAACGCGCACTGGCGCCTACAAACTTAAAGGGCTACTTCACGCATTGCGTAATGCTTGAAGTATCCCCTTAGGTTTGTAGGCGTCAGTGTGCATCTCGAGCTGGCAGCACGCCACGCCGCAGCGTGTCATTAACGTGTCTACAATTACTAGATCAGGGTGTTAAATGTATGTATGCAATTTGACATCGAATTCGAAATTAGCGACTCACAAAAGCATCTATTACGAAACTTTCGTGATCTTTCAGTCATCATCCGACTTATTTCTTCCTATCCTTGAGTTTTGGACCATAGTGCGCCGCGGGCCGGCGGCGCTCATGAAATTCTCTCCTATGTGCTCAGTCGCCATTTTGTGGGGAAAGCAAAGCCTAGACGTTCCAAAACTTATAGTTAGAGTCCAAATTAAATTTTTTTAACTCCAATGCGTACCAGTACGAAACTGAGGGGGAGAGTGTACAGCTCAGGCATCTTGCATTGGAACATTAAGTTGGAGTCGCGCCGAGATATCTATACCGGTTTGGGCCTTCTTAGACCTCATCAGTTGGGCCTTTTTAGACCTCATCAGCAGATCGCACTCTGCAGTGAACCCAATGAACCCACATAACTAAACATGAACCCAGTGAATCCCAAGGCCGTCTTTGATTTTGCGGCATGTTTAGATGGGTTCACTGCCGAGTGTGATCTGCGGATGAGGTCTGAAAAGGCCCAAACCGGTGTAGATCTCTCGGCGTGACTCCAACTTCATGTTCCAATGCAAACTGCCTGAGCTGAACACTCTCCCCCCTCAGTTTTGTACTGGTACGGAGTTTAAAAAAAATTAATTTTGCCTCTAATTATAATCTTTGGACTTTCTTGGCTTTGTTTTCCCTGCGAAATGGTGTGGACTCAGCACCATTTCTCCACCTCGTTACATATACAGTTCGGGCCACTTCTTTTTTTTTTTTTCCATATGTCCTTATGTTGGTATCTGATTTTTTTGAAGTGCATCAAAAGTTATCGATATCAAATGATTACATATTAAAACAAGCATTTTCCGCGGAGCCTTTTTCATACACGTCTATTTTATTTCTGTGAGCCGCGATTGTTTTGACGATCGATGCTGACAATGATTTCTGCACAAAAATGTATCGTTCTGCGCGGTACACGCTCATTCCTGTGCCAAATCGGTCCCTCCTAAACATCATCAAAGGGCACTCCTAATTTTCATCCCGAAAAAATGAACTCCCTGCAGCCTCCGGCTTTCACAACTTTCCACCATTCATAACTTTACCATTAATCTCGAAGTTCGCTGGAGAGGACTGAGTGGGTGGAAGAGGAGCAAGGAAAACCGGCCGCTCTCTCTCTCGCTTTTTTCGCGAAGCATTTACGACTTTCCTCCTTCTTCTCTGTTGAGCCGGCATTAAACTTATGAAAATACTTCTTTTAACGCACGGGGAGTTTTTTATTCGTCTGCAAAGGAGGTCATAACTTAAAGCTTTAACACGTACACAGAATGGATATAAAAACTTATACTTTAGTTCCAGCGTCTTCGCCTCGAATGCATATCTCGGTTCATTATTGGCAAGTCTGTAGCACCTCCGAGAGTATGTAATAAAGTAGTAAAAATGCATCGGGTTTTACAGGTCCATTTTAAGGGCCTGATCCTCAGCCGGCTGTAATTAAAATAACACGTTACCGGAATTAAATGGGAGTTTGAGAACGACTGTTACTCCGCTTCAGATCCAGGGCATCGTTTTTATGTAGCTGCAGTGGTCCTTCGTTTAAATCTATACGCCAGGAAGAGTCATCAAAGGAAATAAGGAACATTACCTCGTTAGGCAATGGATATTTGATTTGACGCAATGCCACGATTCCAAGTATTTTTTGAATTTTATGATGTACTATGTGAATAATGGCGTATATGCTCATTGAAGCATTAGGTTTAAATATGGATAATTCATCAAAGTAGCTTCACTACTCCGTAACATTTTCAATCCGCGGCCCATTTTAGCGGCTCTGGTGCTTGCACTAGAGCTGCTATTCCGGACGGTCCCAGCTGGGGAGTATCAATGGACCATGTTACATTGGAGAGACCGCGCGTTGGTTGATGGGAATCGGCGCCATTTTCGACTATGTACCTTGTCATGACTTTATTTTATTGCATATTGTTTTATTGTTAGCCAATGCTATGTTGTGTAGTGTATTTTTGGAATCATGGTGATACAGTCAATAATTCAAAACTTGTCTGTGCTTTAATCTCGTGATGGAAAAAATGTACTTTACGTTCAAAATTTGAAATTTTGAATTTTAAAGTTTTCGCGATTTTTTGGAAGAATGCAGTGGTTGGAGCTTCCTAGGCATATTACTCGATATCAGCTGATAGCAAACAAAGGTTACCAAGGAAACCGTAAACGTTTAACAACTATCGTGGCCATCGGGGCGATTATTGAAATGACATCGACTCTATGTCGCCGCTTACGACAGGACATAGCCCTATCTTATCCGTGTAATATATCGCAATTCGATATTGTTTTGATTTTTAAATGGAGCAATTTATTCATAAAGTTCCAATTAGTTGTAGTTCTTGACTACAACTACCGTCGCCAGAGCCGCTTTCCGACGCGAATGCGTTGGAGCTTACTGCTTGTTTTTTGATCCGGTCATCATCCGGGACGCCACTCATCTTGAGACCTAGATGATGGCCGGATAGGCCGAAGCGCGTTGATTTAATCGAAAAAATCGAACCAGTGAGTGTTTTTAATATTTTATTCGCGTATCGAAGTATCTGAAACGTTAGTTTTCCTAATTCTATGCCAGTAGTTCTCTTTCATTGGGCAATATTCTATTTGTACGCCTCAATAAATACTCCAAAAGAATTTTCATAGCGCCACTAGGGTTTTCAGACAAATTTTTATGTTGTATGCATGAGTTTCCATGGGATAACTATCACAGAATCTGAATAATGTGAAAACTAGAATGAGAATACATAGTGGAATTAAAAAGCAATCACTTCGATCGCGGTGCTTCAAAGTTTCCGATCTTATGCTTCATTTTCACCAAAATGTAAAACCAATCATCACTAGCAATTTGTGTGATCGTATCCACTCAGCGGGGGAAAAGTCAGGTAAGTTCAAGGAATGACATGGACTAGTCTTTCACTTGCAGCTATTTTCACAAGAGGTGACTACGAAGCTGAGGACGAAGAGCTTCGATGACGGCGCAGAGATACAACTATTCGTGCTTGATGGATGTCCGTGTTGTATATCTTCGAAATTGAAGGCGCTATGACGCTGAGGCGTGAACTCGCAGTGCTCCGCTCTATGCTGCCATTGAAGTGTTTCTCGGATTCGGGAGAAAAGTTATCAAACGAGGTCCCAAGGATAGGTCTATCCTAATTTCGGCTGTGATGGCACTCGCCTTCTTCATTTTTTACCCCATCTTTATAATGAATTGATTCTTTTTTCCAGTGTATTTGAGGAACCTCTTGATTTCGTAGACATCGACCGGATGTAAAACCCCAAGAAGACATTGAAGGGTCATGTTTACCCGGTTCGGTATTTCAGGGGTAATTGTCAACTTTGTACGATGATTATTTTAATTAAAACTTGTGTTATGTGAATTTCGAAGAAGTGATTTATGAGCATTCTTGCACACGTTTTCGAATTTTTTGAGCCTATCGCCGTTGGAGGAATTATTCTTTTTCGTCTGTCTTATGTTCCTGAACGGCGAAGACCGGGCACGCGCACACCCGCACCGAATGTCGCAGAATCTTTACGTCACAATGCGTGTACAATTGCCGAAAAGTATATTTTTTTGCCCCGTATTTCATAAAACTGGCTCACAGAACGTTCGATTTTTAGAGCTTAACCAGGGAGTCATTAAGAACATCATACTCAATGACACGAGCATTCAACCGCAGCGCAGTGCCGCTCCGTAGCCCCGGATTTCAGGCTATTTCCACATGGTATTCTTCAGGCCTCGCAGTAGAGGCATACTTGATTCGATTCTTTAAGTTAAGAGCTCACTGGGGGAAACAACACATTGGATCTAGAGTCCAAACTCTTAAAAACACCGACAAGAAAAAATGTTCTTGATTCAATCAGATTTAAGCTTAAATCAAGAACCAAGCCTCTTAATTTGAGGGGATTTCCGTTTGATTTAAGCTTAACTCTTATTGAATCAAGAGTCCTTTTTCTTGTCAATTTTTTCAAGAGTCCGGACTCTAGATCCAATGTGATTTTTTTTTCCCCCAGTGCTTATCTATCAGTGATGCGGAAGAGCTCACTTTCGTAAAATTCATCACCAGTTATGATTCAGCTGCTGGCCGATTTTTGAAATTGATGTACAAAAGGAGCATGGAGCGATTCCATCGGTTGAAAAGTGGGTGCTTCCTGTACACTGAAGAAGAAAATTATAGACTAACTATAGGACATCTGGTGAGTTGCCGTCAGATAGTCAATCACCTACCTCATTCGTCCATTGCAACCACCCGCTTCCACCAATAGGATCCCTCCATATCCCTTTTCCTTTTTGTCTTTCGATTTCAATAATCAGCCCGCTGATCAGAATTCAGAATTAAGACGGAAGAGTTCAAGATTGGATAAAGAGTTGATTTATAAAAGCGCCCTCCTTAATATCTGGGCGCGTCTCGGCAAATTTGACATTCTGCCAATTGTACCTCTTCCCTTTCTTTCGTCCTCTCTTCACTGTGAATACAACGGTCCGTTTCTTTTCGGTGAGAACCCACCAGACTTGCCTTTACTTCCCCTTTTCTCCCGCCGTTTGTTAGCCCCTCGGCACCGAGCGCGCGTTTCGCCCTAGTGAGTTAAAGTCGGTCTTCCATGGGTTTTCACTAAGCTTACTGTAACCACTCTTTTGCGTTTCCAAAACTTTTGTACATACATGTTTTGGTGCCATCAGCAGCAAATATCGTTGCCGCAGTCAAAGATGATAGCCTAGCGATGGGCGGCCAAAACGTGTCCGTAACCGAGACTTTTTATCGGACGTGAGTGTATGTTTTTTAAGGGAGGCATTGACCCCCCGCCCTTCACTCCCTGACGGCCGAGGAGGGGGGGGGGCGGCTATCGAATCTCAAATGGAAACTCCCATCACGCAATACTTTGATGATAAGATCGCAAAAAAATTATGTTTGGCGTAAACTGCAGGTTGCTATCTATCAGCGTTTCGAAATGGCGGTCGGTTATAGTTCCCAATGGCATCAAAGTTATATCTCGGATGTTTATCGACCGATTGAGTTGAATCTTGATGTTTCTGGGGTTTGGGCGCAGCAAAAACGAATCGAAGGCCTTGTTCACACGAACCTAGGCTGGCGAACTTGTTTCCAAGACAAGTTGTAGTTGTCCTAAAACTTATTCCTCCAAACCCCGGAACTTCCCCCGAACTCAGAGTTTTTATTTTTCCTCTGGTGTGAATTCGTTTTTTTTTTGTTTTTTATGTCCTTAATGTATCGATATTTGTTTTTGTTACTCTCGCGGCCCTAGTAACCTATTATTTTGCTATGACTGCGCGGTTTTTTTTTTTGAAGTTTTAATTTTATGATTAGAAAGGCTTACTCGAACAACCCTCCAAATTCCCGCCGTCAAAAAACACGAAGTTCCGGCACCGAATCGGACGAACTCGTGTCAACAGCGTTCCTCGTTCCAAGGAAACTGAGCAGTCTGTCGAATTAGTTTCTCGAACTGCGCTCGTGTGGACAAGGTCAACATCTGAATTAAAAATTATTGGAGCATATTAATACGAGCTTGTTGTTAAGGTTTTCCCATTTGGATCAGTAAATTGACCTTCACTGAAGAGCGTTACCCAGAATAATAGCCCTTCCTCGCATGCTGCCAACTTTAGCATCAACAGTCGCTGAAGATTGTCCGCTCTGACGGGAACTAAGTTCTCGACGCACGTCGGAACAGACTGAACCGAATGATCATTATGGTCTCCGTCATCCCAGCATATATACCGAAAGGCCAGCCTCCTGAATATCTTTTTAATCAGAGCCGCAATTCGAACTATTGGGGTTGCGAGCTGTTCGAGGCTGATGAAATATACCAGCAATGAATATTCGATAAGCAATTTCATCCCTCGGAGGTAAGCGCCGCACAGTGGAGCGCGAGTCGATGGGACAGGTCGGACACGGAATTTTTGACTAAAACTGCAAATGTTGATGTTTTTTCGTCACATTTCGAATTTCAATGGGTGCTTCCAGGCGAAAATTTTACGAGAAAACCAATGAAACCACTTTTAAAACCTCAGATTTTTGTATAAACGGAGTTATTAGCGTTTGAAGTTTCCAAAATTTGTCCGACCTCTCCTATTGACTCGATCCAGTGTGCGCCGCGGGGCCAGAGATTGACCGAGTGAAGAGAGGGGCGCTAATCGGCCCGGAATAAGGGAATGTTTTATCCATTCAGTATGGTACATTAAGCTGAACCAGCGGCGAGGCATCGCGTCG
This sequence comes from Bemisia tabaci, assembly GCF_918797505.1. NCBI lineage: Eukaryota > Metazoa > Arthropoda > Insecta > Hemiptera > Aleyrodidae > Bemisia > Bemisia tabaci. The sequence goes on from NC_092798.1 coordinate 44,558,056, forward strand.
GTCGTCGGGGGTGGGAAAGGAGCGACGGAGGAGTCTCTGGCGGGGCTCCAAAGAAAATGAAAAGGTGTTGGCATAGCCGTGATAAGCTCTCAGAAAGGCAGTCCTCTGTTAGTTGCCAATAAATAATATTCCCAGTGTCGAAGTTTATTCATTACTCCCTTCCCATTATGGCCGTTTAGTCACACGGAAACAATGAGTTATATTCTTTGAATCTTTTATTCTCGCTTGCGCGTTTCTGACTGCCGGAGTGCCTCTTAACGCGAATGCAGGAAACTCCTGCATTCCGTGTGGCGCAGGCGGAAAGTCAAATCTGCGATCTTTGTCAATGTCGAGACGGACGGTAAAGCTATAATCAGCGGGCTGATTGTTGCAATTGATAGATAAAGCTATAGACATAAGGAGTATGGAGCAATCCTACCGGTTTAAATGGGTGGTTCTAATAGAATAATGAACAAGCAGTTCCAACGCCAAAGCGTTGGAGGGCGCTTCTTTAACACTGCGCATGCGAGGAACGTTTTCATACGGCCAAGCGAGAGTATTGCGGACGGACGATGTATAGCAAATTGCCTACGTGAAGGTGGTCCGGCAGCAACATACCCGCCGCTAGTCTCTGGAAAGCAATAGAAAATAGTAGTTGCGTACGTTGCCAGCGAGCGCGCTGCGAGCACATCTGTTTCAATTACCTAGCATCGAGTCGGGCCTCTAACTACATCATTTCATAATCATGTGAAAACATAAAAAAAAAAAAATCAAATCTCTCCCGAACCTCTCCCGAAATCTCCCGAAATCCGAATCTCTCTCTTTGAGTACTTTTCTGGTCTGGTGATGTGAAAATGACGCAAATCAGGCTTTGCCTCTTTAGACTCTTTACATTTCTCGTTCCAGCAGTCTTGTACAAGTGTATCGTTTTCCACATTATATACATAAAATATGTTATTGTTCTTACGTTCACCCTTCTTTACTAAACATTTTTTATAATTGGGCATAAGAATCCTAAAGTTAATATGATCATAAGTTGACACGTTTTTTGGGGTATCCAGCGGGCCGATTATTGAAACTGATGGACAAAGCGATAGACAAAGAAGACATAGGAAGTATGGTGCGATCCTATTGGTTGACATGGTTGGTTCCTATCGACAAAGGGAGAAAACGATAGACTAACTGTCGGGTTTCTCGTGAGTTGCCGTTAGTTAGTCTATTACCTACCTCCTTTGTCCATTGCAACCACCCGCTTTCACCAATAGGATCTCTCCATACCTCTTTTGTCTCCTTTGTCTATAGCTTTGTCGATCAATTTCAATAATCAGCCCGCAGCCCGGTGAGTTCCTTGATTCTTGAGATAACTGCTTCAGGAATAACAGATTTGGTTGGTGTCCGCATTAAAATTCTCTTTGGTGGTTCAATATTTGTATTTAAATTATCAGGCAATAAAGGGTGGTCGTTTTCATTCTTCTTCAACACTTGCACAATAGTCATATGAAAATTATCTCTCGTTAGACGAACATTTTCTTCGACAGGGAACTTGGGATGAATGCTACCATCTTTAAACAATTTAGAGTTATACAAGAGACGAAACTGTTGGTTGCGACTATAGACATTTGAGTCGATGACAAATTTGTCATCTATTGTAAGTTGGGACGTTGTGTCAATATTCAAGGTTGCTCTATAAGTTTCGACAATTTTCTTGACACATTGTTTACTACGACAAGAAAAACCGTTGACGACAAGATGATAAGAAGCCTTTGACTGGTAATTAGAATAGGTCCAAAAAAATGAAATATTCGCTGTTTTACCGAAATTGTCTAAAATAAATGTTTCGAAAGACTTTTTTAAAATAGAAAAAGTTTCTTCCTTCTTAATGGTACATGGCTTTAGATTCCATTCGAAGTCTATGTACACTTTGACATTCCGCGTTTCGGGAATTACTTCAAACAGATGTGGATAATTGGTTGAAAAGTAACTTGTACGTGAAGCTAATGCCTTAAAATACTCATTCGAATCAGAATACAGCCAGAAGCTTCTTGTTCCTTTCGGGTCTGTCTGAAGGGCTATCAGGAAAGAGACATCATTTTTTACCAGGTGGGGAACGGCGTCAGATAGAGTATTAAATCCACCATACCTGTAAGACATCATGAATTTAAAATAAAATTCATATTTAATTATTTTGAGATCACGTCCTCAATAATGATCCTATTGCAAATTATTGAATATATTAGACTTTAAAAAAAAAAGTTGTAAAATTGAATATGTTGAATAAATATTTTTGGAATATATTGAAAAATATACTGTAGATGGCGCATCAATTAATACGACTCAAGTTTCTTAGTTGATACATATTTCACAAGATTTTACATCCTTTGTTTCCCTATCATAAGTGTAACGAAAGGATAAGTTGTCATTTATTAGAAGGAATAAAAACTCATAAAGGACATCTTGTATGTTATTACCTAGACAACTCCCAAAAATTGGGCTCTTCCCTACACCACAATTACTTTTCGTCAACCCACACCTATATCCGCACAATAGTTTGGATAAACAAAGAATGGAAGCCTTTCTATTGTCATTTACAGATTTTAAATGATTAAGTGCACGAGATATATTTTCATTAAACTTACATTGATAGGGTTGAACGCCTTTTACGCAATTACTACATTTATTACAATCTTCGATTAGGGAATTTTTATCTATCCCTCTAAGACATAACTTCTGTATACACATAAATGTTTGGGACACTCCTAAATAAGCGAGGAGTCTGTTATTATTTTGAATAACGGTGCTAGCCGTAACTTCCTTTTCCCTTTTCATCTCAAGTTCTTCTACTCTTTCTATTAGAGAACAAATACTTTTGTAAGTGTAGGACTTATCCAATAAAGTCATACATAAGGAAAGTTGACCCCTCCTACCGCATCTCCCAGATTCTTGGAGGAAATTCGAAAGAGATGATGCGGATCCTAAGTGGATAGTAAAGTTGCAATTAGAGTTATTCACACCCAGAGGAAACGGCTGATGTGGCTAAAAGTATTTGCCTGTTTCCTGAAATCCATAATTCTAAATTTCTCTTCTTATCAGCGTCCCTCATTTTCCCATTATACATTGCTACTCCAAATTTATAATGGTGAAACCTCCTATACAATGCCGTAAGTCTTTTAATATTATCCAAAAAAATTATGCCTGAGTTATTTTCCGACAGTAACGTTTTAAGAAATCGAATAAAAGCTGGAACCTCCTTTTCTATACCCTTGAGAGAAACTAAATTGATGTCAATAATTGAAACATCATAAATTTTATATTGTAATTCATTACGTATTTGTACTTTACTAATTAGATGTATTTCCCTAAGTTTTTGAATATTGCATATAAAAGAAATGTCTTCATTGCTAATAGTTGCGGAGGATAGAATTAATTGAAAATTGGGTGCTTCGCTAATTTTTAGGCATACATCTATTAATCGCCTGCGAAAATCCAATCCCCAGGTAGGTATAGTATGAGCCTCATCGAAAACAAAACATAAATGACGTTTGTGTAGATGCCTTATAACATTATGGAGAATAATTTGTTTTAAAAAAGATTCATGGGTACCTATTAAAAAAAAACAATCACCATTATATACTCTTTGCAATAATTCAATCATCGTTTCTTTCGATATAATTTCCTCTCTTATATTTAGTACGTGAACCCTATTTTTTAATCGATTAAACATATCATTAAGCAATGATATAAGGGGGTACAAAATAATAACCAAACATTGGGACCTTACTAAGAATGGAATTGTAAAACAAAGGGTTTTACCGCTACCTGTTGGTACTCTTAATACTAAATTTTTAAAATGGTTAATAAGTTTAATAGCCTCTAACTGGATGGGTGATATGACAGTTATGTTTTCGTCCAATAATTGTGCCAAATCAAGGAGCCTAGAAAAATAAATCCACAAGGTAATTGAAAATTCTCCCTAAAGGGAGTTTTCCCCCATTATTTCAAATAATTAAACTATTTCTACCCAAAGAGAAGTTTCCTTCCAACTTACTCTATCTAATTCTTGTAACACTGAAATGATTAATTTCGCAAATATGTCCATCCTTATTAAAGTATAATTACTTAAATTTTTAATGATACATTTTTCTACTCTGAAGCATAAGTTCTGAATTTTTTTTTTTCTCTGCAGCGTCCTGTAACAAAATTTCGCTACCTTCTTAATATATTTTATAGACATCGTATTGAATCCGGCTCCATTTACGCCAACAAAACACTGAATGTCGTATTGAAAATTATTATCATTAGGTGCAAGTAGATTTTTCGTTGAAAAGTTTTCGATTCCTATCCTTGAAAAAGAAGCCAAATTATGAACATTCCCAATAACGATGAAATGGCTTTTAACAGAGAATTTTCACGCTTCATACAATAAGGATGGCGTTGCGAGGATAAATTTATATGGGAGTCTATTAACCAATCTTCGAGTACCATCTTCGGCAGAATAAGCAAACCTGAAAATGGATAAGTAATGATATGAAAGGGAAATGGAAATTTATTCGTGGCGCGTGAGATAATGAAAAAAAGGAAAATGATTAGTAATAAAATATTATGATTATAACTTACGTTTTCTTTTTCCCACTTGGATTTGCCGGTAATGGTAGGGAATCGGGAATTCCTTCTTCTAAAGATTCTATTGCTTTTTGGAGCGATGGTTCATCCTTTCGCAATGTTTCTCTCCTACAGAAATAATGCGTAATGGATTAAAGATAAATAAATAATTAGACATATATTATTCAACAATAATAGTGTCTTCGTTTATGGAAAACGTAAATTGAATATATCCAATTTTATAATGCCCAGCATAAAAAGTTAAATATATTCAATTTGGAATTGGAATTTTAAAATTAAATATATTCAATTTTAAATTGTGAAGTTTTAAAAATTAAATATATTCAATTTTAAAATGTAAAATTTTAAAATTAAATATATTTATAATTGAATAGTAAAATTTTAAAGATTGGATGCTTTCAATTTCGGAATGACAATTTCCTTGACAGATACAATTGAATTTAAAAGAAAATTTCCCCATGATGTCTTTAAAGAACATTTTTCAACTCGTAGACGTCTTCTTTTCTAGAGTTGGTCAAAAACAAGGAGGCAGTGATAAAAGGCGAATAGGAACATCACATAACTTGAAAAAAACCATTTTCGAATCAAAGATTGAATTGTCGATGAAGAGGAAAAGTATTTCCTTCCTTCCTAACAAGGAAAACTACAGAAGACCCACATCAAATTTCTTTTTTTTTTACTGTAACCTTCCTTTACATTGGATTTCACGTTTTATGTACACTTTCACATTTTGCGTTCGGGGATAACTGTAAAAAGATGGGGATAATTTGATGAAAAATGATAGGGTGTTAGGGTGTTTAAAAATGTTCTACAATTGAGTAGGTGCACTCTAAAGTGGATGAATATGAAATGATGTTCTGTTCTATGATGTCCTAATTTTAAAGAATATTGAATATTTTCGACTTCAAACTTATGTTCCCAAAAATTGGAGATACTCAAGAAAAAGTGTCACGAAACTCGTCAAAACTTTGCAGTATAAAAGGGCCATCGGCACGGGGTGCCTTTTGGGGCGGGGATGAATATGAAATGATGTTCTGTTGTATGATGTCCTAATTTTAAAGGAAATTGAATATTTTCGACTACTTCATAAGGAACTACTACCCGCTACCACCAATAGGATCCTTCCAAATTCCTTTTGTTCTCTTTTTCCGTAAATTTCAAAACTCAGGCTGCTGGTATCGTGTTTTTATTACACAAGTGCCTCACGTGTACAATCTTTAAACGATAATTATTGCTCATCATGATAAAACTGATGTGTTTTACGATTTGACGCAATTCTGCAATACCAAATATCTTTTGAATTTCGTGATGCTCGAGTACAAGGAATAATGGCATAAATGTTCATCAAAGCATTAAGTTTTAAGTAACGAGACTTTCTCAAAATAGCTTTACTGCTATGTAACATTTTCCATCCTCGTCTCATTATTTTTGATCCAGTCATTAGGATAGGCCGAAACGCGCAGGTTTTAGCAAGAAAATAAGACTAGTGAGTGTTTTTACTTGCTCTCATGTATCATGCCGAAAAATTGACCTCATAACTCGATTAACAGCCTCAGAAATGAGGTAAATTTTTTCACGAGGATTCAAATCGAACATTATTTAGAAACTACGTCAAGATCACTCCATTTTTCCTGATGTCAATGACTTCGTGGTTTTTGATTTCATCGAAATTCACTCTCTGCAGGCCGATTATGAACGATCGAATTCTGACAGAAATTCTGATCGATTTGAGGATGCTATCGATTTAGAAAAGCATTGCGCTTATGGGCCGGTCAAATCGATGCAAAAATGCAGAAATACGGCCCTAAATCGATCAGAATCCCGAAATCGATGGAAATCCAAGTTTTCCATCGATTTGGGTTTAGTTTCAAAGATGGCGAATCTCGTGCTAGTCATTGCGAACTACGAGGATGCCAAGATGAACGAAGATATCCACTGGGGGCTGGGGGGCTATAAGATTGGCCTGCCGCTCGATTTGAAGGGAGGGGGGGGGATCCACCCTCGCGTAATCTTACGCAGCCCGCAGATCCAAATGAATGTGACACAATTACAGATTCACAGTAACTATTTTTGCTTACTTAAGTAAGTAAGTAAAATGGAGAAATGAAACAGGTCTCTGCTTACCTGCCGCCACTTCTTGATCGGCCTTACAGCCGGCCCCATCTTGTTCAGCTCCTCGGCCAACGACGTCCAAAGAACATCTCCTTGAAACTTGCCCATGGGCCCAGGGCACATATTTGTTTTTGCAAATGTCGGATGGGATTCCATAAAAGCTATGAGGTGAGCTCTTTGTTCCGCGCTCATGTGTCTCCCGTTACTCGAGGGATCCCGGGATTTTCGGCTCTTGGTTGTTTTATTATTCATTTCTGACATTTTACAAAGAATCTAGACGGAAGCACAAGTCACACTTCCACTAACACTGCGAAATTTGGCGGTACACATACGCGCATGCGCATTGCGAAGAAACGCACCGGATATCCGCCGCGAGACCGTGACTGCAGCCAAGGTCATAGTAGCATTTCCTGTGAGGACCGGATATCGGCCGCCGGACCATCTTGAGACCGCAGCCATGTGATTGGCTGCTCGCGTAAGAAATGTACTGCATTTGAACTTCCCCCTGAAGGATGCAGGCATCCCCGGAAATGACTGACCGGTGTGGATTGGTTAGAGCTTTGGCTCCGATACTTTTCAGGTTACTGAGTAGATTTAATTTTACACATCCCAATGAACTCATCATATCCAATTGTTAACCCGTTCGCTGGCTTAGTACATTAAAATGGACATCCATTTTGGGTACTTGAAACTCACGCTGAATCATAGGAATTGATATGATTCCTTTTATTATTCAGCGTAACATGTCTACTTACTTAGGTACATAATGGTCTCTGCCATGAACAGCGCTTTCATTCTTACAAGTTGGGAATTGACTGCGATTAGTTCAAGATTGTTATTTTTTCGCTTTCCTGTATTACCTGAAATGCCTCTAGCTGTTTACGTTTGTGCCTGAAGGCGTCGGATAGCCTCTACGCAAATTTTAAGGCTCCTTCTGTTCGTTATGTTTCCATGATGAATTTCTCGCTCGGAAAAAGTCAGTGGGAAGTGTTCTGCGCCCATGAGAATTTTTTGAAAATCAATATCCATTGTACATTGCCAGTCAATGAACTCTGATAACCAAGATAACATAAAAGAGGGTGGGTAGGTTCATTCCCTCCCCCCCTCCCTTAAAAAGATTCGTTTTAGAATTGGAAGTATACTTATTTATGAAACTTCAGCTATCGCAATAAATTGGATTTTTTTGGCTTTCACAAATCTCGACCCTCCCTTCCCCCCCCCCCCCCTGAATATCACGTGGTGATAAAAGTTCATTGACTGCCTTTGGCCTTGTACAGTAGACATTCCATATCTTGGGTTCTATACTGGTCCGATTTTGACCAGAGAGGGCTTAAATTTTTTTTACAAAGTTAGCTTGGTTGGAATTAGCACTTGGAAGATGTGGACGAAAGTATCTAGAGAAAGTAATCTACGAACATTATTTCTCAGCAAAACTGGAATATTCTATGAATATATCCAGGACTTCTAACCCTCCGAAGGGCTTTCCACCTCAGGCGATATGCGTTATCTACTCTTATGATTTTAAATTGCAGAGCATGATTTCTCCGTGACAGCAATTTGAACTTTGGCCTCACTATCCAATAAAGAATTTTAAATTCTGATTTCAACTACTTACACTTAAGAATTAATTAATTTTCCACTTATATTTTCGCAAGACTATGAAGGAAGTTTGCACAAATATTATAGGGGAAAGAAGAACCCCAAAGAGTATAATATGAGAAGGATTTTACCTTTATTGAGACTGGCTCTACTGAAACAATGGGCTGTTGAGTAGAAAGCAACACAGAGATTTTTCATAATTTGCTTTCAAGAGGGGAAAAATATGATGGAACATGTTCTTGATTTCAACCGCCTTACCTCTAACATGTAAAAATACTACCCAGCAAGACTGCGGGATCTAGGGAAATGAATCTGAGAGAGTAAGAACTTCACACAAAGAAACAGGAAAAGGCGCATGAAAAGTAACTGAAACACCAACTTAGATATTTTAATTGGGACGAAAGTGCAGGCATACAAGGAAAAATTTGCATGCAGCAAAAAACTGAATGGAAGAGTAAAAATTATTTTGACACCAATATTAGGATTTAAAATATGAGATCTCTTTAAGACAGAATTGTTAAACCTAGCAAACAGTGTTGAAATGAGGTGTATCATTTGAAAATTGAGTTCGCTGTGCATGGATGGTTATGGAGATGTTCAAGGTTCAAAATAAAAATTGTATGAAACGTATAAAACTACAGCTAGATAGGCACTTACAGAAAATTTTGTTCCTCTTTGCGACATTCTAGTAGATTCAAGTGATGAAAAGTGAGTTGATTTAACTTGGTGGAATTAATGGCTGTTTACAATCAACTTATAGTCTCCGCAAATCCGTCAAATGTACGATAGAACAAGCGGTAGCCATAATTCTGAGTGACACAGCTATTTAGAATTGGTGAAGTCCATGGTGACTTGTTGCTCTAGCTAGCAAGTGTTTTAAAACATTTTGAGTTGAACACATAACTGAGAACAATTGATGATAAACTGATCGCTTGCTGCTGTGAGATTGGACTAGTTGAGCTTGTTAAACGCTGATTATCCTGGACTTTAGTAACTATCAGGGCTCTTAGAGCCCCCTCATGATTGCACAGTTATTATTGCTTGATCAATCAATCTATAAAGGGACAGCATATCAAGATAAATAAGCCTCTGGTTAGGCATGCAGTCATGTAGATATTTCTCTATGAGGCTCTCCTATGAGTTCATTGTCAATCATCACTTGGACCCATCATGGAAACTCTTAGGGACAAAGATGAAAATCAAGGACGATTCATTTAATCAGTAAGGAATGGGAAAACTTTCTTCTCAAATAGTTTATGGTATTTTAATACTACATGTGTTTTGGCACTGTTGGACCATTACGCTAGTACTGGTTAGCTGCGCTAACCTAATCGCAACCAATGATCCGATGAATTACAGTTGTGATGTTATGCGCAACCAGAGAATTCTGGAAGTGAATTCCTTAAATGGAGAAGTGATATTATAAAATCTTTGACACATGGTACCTGAGGATGTGAGATATAATTACTAATGAAATCACAGATGATAAATGATTTGGAAGCTACCCGAAGAAGGTTATCATAAGCGGCGATGTCTATGATGATCACTCAGTATCCGGCACGAACTAGTTTTCGAAAATTACAGCACGCACTTGCGAGGGATTACACTACAAATTACGGATGAAATATTAATGACTAAATGTGAATAAGGACCTCGTGTATCACCATTGAATAGCTTTGATCGGTATTCAGAGAGCGAACCAACATCTCGTAGATCCGTCACACACACCACTTTGCGGTTTGCTAACCATTTCTCCAGAGGATAGAATGTGATCCAAATTGACTGCCTTACACTGAGAAAAAACTATGGTTTATAAACCTATTAGAGGTAAATATGGAACACCTATAATAGTCGTAAATAAACTAATAATTCTCGGTCTGTGAACCATACTATGGTCTCTGTACCTAATTAAGGTACAGAGACCATAACTAAGGTATATGTGCTATTATTATATGTAGAGGTACTACTATTAGTGGTGTTCCATATTTACCACTAATAGGTTTATAAGCCATAGCTTTTTCTCAGTGTATAATGGAAGTATTGTAATGATCTAATTAGTTCGATAATATCTTCAAAAAGTAAAATAACTGACAAGAAAACACTCATTTACCAAGAGACTAAGAGAGAATGCAGTGATAAGCAGTACATGACAAACAAACCTTTCCGAATCAACCGTTCATCGCGCGCGCTTTTATATTTAATTTGACGGACTACAAATCATCATTTGTACACTTTTCATTGTAATTCTTTCTTAATTTTCTTGATTATTTTCTTATTTATTAGATCTGTTGTCCAAAAAACTAAAAGACTAAGGGAAAACATGATGTACTATCTATCGGGTCCATTGTGGGTTGCCGTTCACTGGGGAAAAAAACACATTGGATCTAAAGTCCAGACTCTTAAAAACATCGACAAGAAAAGTACTCTTGATTCAATCAGAATCTAGCTTAAATCAAGAACCAAGCCTCTTAATTTGAGCGGATTTCGTTTTGATTCAAGCAAAAATCCGATTGAATCACGATCATTTTTTCTCGTCAATGTTTTCAAGAGTCTGGACTCCAAATCCAATGTGTTTTTTTTTCCAGCGTTACTTAGTCTATTACCTATACGTCCTTTGTCTATTGACACCACTCGCTTCCATCAATAGAATCCCGATATATCCTTTTTGTCTCCTTTGTCTACAGCTTTGTCTAAATATTTCAAAGATCACCTCGCTGGAAGGGTGCGAAGAGGCGCGAGGGCCCGGTCGCTTTCCTAGGCCTGCAGGGACGGAATCCCTCCTCGTTTACATTCGCCGGATTCCGGTCGGGAGGCCATAAGTGAAATGATTTACGGGCGACTTGATAAACTCGCGCGGGAGCCCTCTCTCCGAAATAAAAACACCTTTGATGGAAAAATACGACGGCCGCGGCCCGAGGCATTAGGCTTTACACTCGGGTCGTAAAAATCCCCCGCCCCTCCGCCCCGCCCCGGAGATGGGTCAAAATGAAAATTGAACCGCGCTAGGAGCCATCGACACTCCGCACAACTCTAATTTTCAAAACTGTCGAACTCCTCCCCATAAACGGGCGGTGCTCTTCCCGCGGTTTTTTCGGGTTCCTCTCACCCGACCGCGTCAAATCGAGCGCTGTCAAATCTCTCCTCAAGGAATGGATCCCAATTTGTATGGACCCATACTTTCTGGAGCCCATGCGAAAATCGAGATACGCCCTTGTATTACACGGAGAAAAAAACCTCGTGCGTGGGACCCGAAGTTTAGGTCATATGGATCTCTGAAGTTTTCAGATTGAGCATCTGATCACTGAAGGTCTAGCTGTCGAGGTTCGGATTACACATCTGAAACTTCAGTTCTTACATCTGAAGTACTTCAAATGTGAGAACCGAAGTTTTTCGGATGTGAGGACCGAAGTTGTTCGGATGTGAAAACCGAAGTACTTCAGACGTACACTGAGAAAAAACTATGGTTTATAAACCTATTAGAGGTAAATATGGAACACCTATAATAGTCGTAAATAAACTAATGATTCTCGGTCTGTGAACCATACTAAGGTCTCTGTACCTAATTAAGGTACAGAGACCATAACTAAGGTATATGTGCTATTATTATATGTAGAGGTACTACTATTAGTGGTGTTCCATATTTACCTCTAATAGGTTTATAAGCCATAGTTTTTTCTCAGTGTAAGAACTGAAGTTTCAGATGTGTAATCCAAACCTCAGCAGCGGGTCGATTGTTGAATCGTTATCGAATGCTTCTGATCGATAAATCCCTTTCTTAACAATGTTACATATCGATCAAGGTCATTCGATAACGATTCAACAATCGAGGAGCAGCTGGACCTTAAGTTTTCGGATGCTCGATTCGAAAACTTCAGAGATCCACACTGAGAAAAAACTATGGTTTATAAACCTATTAGAGGTAAATATGGAACACCTATAATAGTCGTAAATAAACTACTGATTCTCGGTCTGTGAACCATACTAAGGTCTCTGTACCTAATTAAGGTACAGAGACCATAACTAAGGTATATGTGCTATTATTATATGTAGAGGTACTACTATTAGTGGTGTTCCATATTTACCACTAATAGGTTTATAAACCATAGTTTTTTCTCAGTGCATATGACCTAAACTTCGGGTCCCACGCACGAAGTTTTTTTCTCCGTGTAGACAACGTATGAATTTAAACATTCCGATACTTGTTTCTTCACAAGAATTTCATGTAGAACACGATTGTTGCATCGAAGATGACTCCTGACGGCGTCGCAAGCCGAAGTACGTGTTTTGGTAGTTTCACCCTTGATTTTCAATTTCCTTATCTCCATGACAAAGGAGTTAAATATACCTGAGGCAGACGCTTCAGATGGAGCATGCTGAGATGAGTGAGTTGCGTTAAACTCCACAGAATCAAATTGATCATCGTCATCAACCAGAGAAAGTCTCTCATTTACAATGTCACCTTAACACCGATCAATCGTGTCATCATGGAGAACATGAAGACGGTCTAAGAAAGGGAATCATTTGATTTGGTGCAGTAAATGAACCACTTTGGCGCCTATAACTATCTTACTCTATGCCAAACTTCAGCTACTCCATGGGAAATGAGATCTCACCCGTATTCTCCGAAAAAGGACATCTTGTCCTCGAATTTTCATTTCTCTGCTGCGGTATTACATAAGCACGCCACTAAGGGGTTACCCTCCTGGCCTATTGTGGGCGTTTCCATTAGGTTTGGTCAAATATATATATTCGCACTCACCTGGCTATACTCTCCGTTGCGATATCTGATTATTTTCAATTTCTTCCAGCTGCTTTTTGGTGAAGCGCTGGTTTTTTTCAAGTGTCTCAGATGAGGAGAGTTCACTGTGGGCAAAGAAGGCACCGGCTCGAAAGTAAAGCTGCGCTTTACCAAAAAATAAAAATATGCCTTGCATATGTAAAAAGTATTGGTGAAAAATATGCAGCCATCAAGGAATCATACCCTCAACTTGTTTTTAGTCTTTATTTCCTCTGAAAGCCCGACCATCTTTTGGCAACGATCGAATTTACTCATATTCTCATGTGCTGTTCTTGTCACTTTGTCACGTCAGTTTTAGGCACATAATTTTTTTTAAAGTAGCAACAAGCACGAATCTTCTTACTTATCCTCGTTTCTTCAGCTGCAAACTTTATACTTAGTGATGCGACTTTCGCAAGTCTTAAAATTGTGTTTTGATCTCGTTAACTTGAGTCCAACTATCGTCAAAAGTCCTGATTCAGGATGATCAATAAGCAACATTCCTCTGTGAGAAGCATAACCACAAAAATCGCTAACCCCCTAAGCGTGTTATCGTATTCATATGGTCCTCTATTTATTTTACTTTAAGGAGGCCTCATTTGACATACATTTTCTCATGAGAGCTCTGAATTCACGCGAAAAAGTGCCTTGCCTCTCGCCCACTACGGTTGACGTAATCGGACATTAACATGCTTAGCCTAGATATTCGTCTTGGTAACTTACGTCCGCCTAATCGCGAAGCCATCTGGACGGGTGACGCGGGTAACCTAGACGTAAAACTTTCCGGAGTGGGTCATTTGCATTTTTCACAATCGCGCTGAGCGAAAAGCGATGCGTTTTTATCCTTTATTATGTAGAAATTTTTGGAATACATAAGAATATTAGGTAAATCTGGCTAAAATTAACAAAATCAAAAGAATCTTTGAATTTCGGAAAAATTGTATTTGCTGTGATGGGAGTAAACAAACAAACATTAAAGAAGTTATGAACTTAAACACCTTGTTCTGGAAATGTTACTCAGTGGGGAGTTCGCTGAGAAAGTTCCGAAAAAAGTCCCATAAGAAAGTAAAAAAAAAAAAAAAATTCCCTAACACGACAGAGCTTCAGCCAAAATCCCAGAGACCTTTAGACATTTTTTTTTGTAATGTAAAATTGTTGATGATGTGGACACATCATAGCATATTTGAGACTTCACATTCTTTCTCTTGGCACGTTCAAGTAACGAATTACAGCAAAAAGATAGTCGTGGGGCTAAAAACGGCCCAAATCCTCCCCTCCTGGAAAAAAACGCATTGGATCTAGTGTCCAGACTTTTAAAAACATCGACAAGAAAAAGTACTCTCGATTTAATCAGAATATAGCATAAATCAAGAACCAAGCCTCTTAATTTAAGGGGATTTCGTTTTGATTCAAGCGAAAATCCGATTGAATCAAGAGTATTTTTCTTGTCAATGCTTTCAAGAGTGTGGACTCTAGATCCAATGTGTTTTTTTTCCAGTGCTCTTTCATTTCGCATCCACGTTCATGGCATCATCAGCCACGCCTCCTGGCGGCTCTGTCCTTCTTGGACATGAACCCCTGCTCGATCTCCAGGAGAGTCTTGCCCTGAGTCTCCGGCAGAAGGAAGGCGGAGAAGAGCCCGAAGGCGGCCGACGAGCACAAGAAGAGGAGGATCGTGCCGTGTATCTGGAGGTTGGTGATCATGACGTAGTAGAGCTTGAGGAAGAGGAAGGTGAAGAGGTAGCAGACGGAGTTGCTGAGGCCGCACATGAGGCCGCGGACGCTGAGCGGGTAGAGCTCGAAGATCATGAGCCACGGGAGGGGGTGGACGCCGAGGCTGCAGGCGAAGATGTAGGCGAGGAGGCTGAGCACCGGGACGGGGCCGGAGCCGACGGCCTCGCGGAACTCGGTCAGCGAGAGGTAGATCACCCCCAGGATCCCGGCCATGGCCAGCCCCGAGAAGATGCCCACCGTCCGCCGCCTCAGCCGCTTGATGAAGAGCGACGCCACCGTGCACGATATCAGCCGGGTCAGCGCCAACGCGATTGAAACCTGTGCGGAAGGAAAAAGCGCAGAGATGAGCACGCTGTTGAAAATCAAGGGTCCCGACGGTCTGGAAAACCGGGAAAGTCAGGGAATTCGTACGCACGGAGAAAAAAACTTCGCGCGTGGGACCCGAAGTTTATGTCATATGGATCTCTGAAGTTTTCAGGTTGAGCATCTGAACACTTTAGGTCCAGCTGCTGAGGTTTGGATCACACATCTGAAACTTCAGTTCTTTCATCTGAAGTACTTCAGATGTGAGAACCGAAGTTCTTCGGATGTGAGAACCGAAGTTATTCGGATTTGAAAACCGAAGTACTTCAGATATTAGAACTGAAGTTTCAGATGTGTAATCCGAACCTCAGCAGCTGGACCTTAAGTGTTCCGATGCTCAATCCGAAAACTTCAGAGATCCATACGACCTAAACTTCGGGTCCCACGCACGAGGTTTTTTTCCCCGTGTATGGGAACAGTCAGGAAGAATATTCGACGACTGGGAAAAGTTGGGGGAAACGTGGAAACAGTCGGGGAATTTCTGATCTCGGGGAATCTGCTAATCACTAAAACATGAAGCGTCTAGCTCCAAAAGAGGCAATCTCCATTGCCCTGTCTAAAAATTGTGTGATCTTTATAATCTGGAAAGTGAAAGAACGGGAAAACGTACATTATTATGTTTACTTGTGAATTTTATATTATTATGGGAGCAAATTTGGAACCTTTTAAACACAGCTGGACGTTTTGATTGTTTCTCACAGAAAATTAATATGATTGCACAACTTTCAGATAGGGCAATGGAGATTGCCGGGTTTGGAACTAGAGGCCTCACATATCCTTGATCCTCGAACTGTAAACCCTGTCTGGTCATTTTTAAGGCTTGTACTTTTCTGACTAGCAACTGAATGCTTTATTCCATAATTTAATCTTTCAAGGAAAGTGTATCCGAGGTTTAGGGAAAGTCGGTTGGGGAGGGGGGGGGAATGGAAATTTTGCTCTAAGTTTTGGGAAATTCTGGCTTTTCTTGATCACGCATCAAGACGCTAAAGATCACCAGTTTTTGGACTTAATCCCGTCTCGAGAAGAAAACCGATTCGATTAACAAAGCCAACCGATATCACAACGACTCTTCCCCTAAGTCTTTTCTCAATCAGCGTTGTCCGTCGGAAACAGTATTACACTAATCAGCTTCCTGAATCGAGAACAACCTATCTTGGGGTGGTATTTTGCAATTGAAGCTTCATGCACATTGGAAGATCTTTGCAATTATTATCCAGTCAAGCATGGGTTGGATGCTTTAAATCTGACATAATATAAATTTTGCGCAATGGATTTTTCTCCAAGGTTTAATGCGTTAAATTTCTTCGTGTCCCGTGGAAAAAGATGACGTTTAGTTTCGTATCTTGATACGAAAGTTTTCAACTGATAAATCTACCCCGTGAACTTGCGTTTGTCTCAACTTCAGTTCTGAACTTTAAGGTACGGCAATTGGTACGGCAATTAAGACGCGGAATGCCGCCGCGGAATCTGACGCGGCGGACGACCCGAGCGAGCGAGGCGTCGAGTTTGTTTCCGCTCCGCCGTGCCCGGCAACTAAGCAGCGGAATCGCCTCCAAAATTCCGCCGCGTCCGTCGGCAGTCTCGTCATCAGTATCCGATGATAACTCACGAGTGTAGGTGTGTTGTGCCTTGCTATAATAAACATTCGCCACGGTTCTAAAGCTTCAATATTTTTTACGAGAATACCAGCCAAAATATCCCTTCGTTAAATTTCCAAAAGTATTTTTGAATGAGCAAAACAATTTTTAACGCACGTTGGCAAAAAACCCCAACATACAGCAATAAAATGTTTACAAAAAGTTCAAGATAAGCTCCCTATCAGTAGTTTCAAACTAACGAAAAAAGCTTGAGCAGAGAGTTTCAAAATTGCAAGCAAAGACAACCATTTTTTTTACTTGCAGCCATGATGTTCAAAAGAAGATTCGTCGATCAGGTTTCTATATAGATATATAGCAACGTATAAATAAATTGTTCAGATGCCAAAAAGTCATGTAATAGTTATTCCGTTTTGTTTTTATAGATTTATTTCCTGGAAAAAAGGTGTCAAGTTTCTTTTACCTATTTGTGTGGTATTATTTGCACCTGGCACGAGGTAGGATTGCCATGTGTTGATATCGTGCTAAAAAATTTTTTTCTTTCATGAATCCAATAAGTCACGATGGCCCGCAATTTCCCATTGGTTTCTCCACCGCGATTCACGTGTCGGCACATAGACATGAAAAATCATCGAAAACCTCGGCGGACGAGGCGGAATCTCCGAGGGATTCCGCTCCGATCTGTTCTCGACAGATCGGAACGCCGTGACGCCGCGGACGCCGCGGCGTCGCTCCGCTCCTTAGTTGCCGCTCCCATTGAAACGCGTGTAACAGATTTCCCTTGCGTCCGCCGCGTACGATTCCGCGGCGGCATTCCGCGTCTTAATTGCCGTACCTTAAGACGCGGAATGCCGCCGCGGAATCGTACGCGGCGGACGCAAGGGAAATCTGTTACACGCGTTTCAATGGGAGCGGCAACTAAGGAGCGGAGCGACGCCGCGGCGTCACGGCGCTCCGATCTGTCGAGAACAGATCGGAGCGGAATCCCTCGGAGATTCCGCCTCGTCCGCCGAGGTTTTCGATGATTTTTCATGTCTATGTGCCGAAACGTGGATCGCGGTGGAGAAACCAATGGAAAATTGCGGGCCATTGTGACTTAATGGATTCATGAAAGAAAAAAATTTTTCAGCACGATATCAACGCATGGCAATCCTACCTCGTGCCAGGTGCAAAAAATACCACACAAATAGGTAAAAGAAACATGACACCTTTTTTCCAGGAAATAAATCTATAAAAACAAAACGGAATAACTATTTTATGGCTTTTTGGCATCTGAACAATTTATTTATACGTTGCTATATATCTATAGAGAAACCTGATCGACCAATCTTTTTTTGAACATCATGGCTGAAAGTAAAAAAATAGGTGTCTTTGCTTGCAATGTTGCAACTCTCTGTTCAAGCTTTATTCGTTAATTTGAAACTATTGATAGGGAGCTTATCTTGGACTTTTTGTAAACATGTTATTGCTGTATGTTGGAGTTTTTTGCCAACGTGCGTGAAAAATTGTTTTGCTCATTCAAAAATACTTTTAGAAATTTTACAAATGGATATTTTGACTGGTATTCTCGTGAAAAATATTGGAGCTTTTGAAAAGTGGTGAATGTTCATTGTAGCAAGGCACAACACACCTACACTCGTGAGTTATCATCGGATACTGATGACGAGACTGCCGACGGACGCGGCGGAATTTTGGAGGCGATTCCGCTGCTTAGTTGCCGGGCACGGCGGAGCGGAAACAAACTCGACGCCTCGCTCGCTCGGGTCGTCCGCCGCGTCAGATTCCGCGGCGGCATTCCGCGTCTTAATTGCCGTACCTTTTAGTGCCGGAACGCCCCTACATCCTCAATATTTGCTGTTTTATTGGCAACTTTTTTCTGTATACATTTCTGAACATTAACTTCCGTTCATTTCAGTTACCTTTTGCGGGTCCATGGTCGTTTTGAATTCCCGGAGGAAGTCGACGGAGTAGTAGAGGAGGATGTAGAACCCGGTGCCATTTTGCATGAAAGCGAGACAGGACAGAACAAGAAACGGCTTAAATACGGTCGGCTTGGTCAGTTGACTTAGGGCCAGCGCTCTTTTCTTCTGGTGGTTGCAAGAAGCTTCCAGTAGCTTCAGTTCCACCTGTAAACGATTATAACAAGAGCTAATGAGAACATTACTGTATTATTTTACGCTATCAATTCAATACGTGCTTGAAGCGTTGTTGTGTGGCGAATCGGGCACTGAATGATCCACACCTCGCCAAGCCGTGGGTAGCTTCAAATACAGTTTTTTTACGTTACATATTTTTAACATTTTGTCACCCAATTTACCTTATTCACCGTACCGAAGAATGCTCTAAACCTGCCTTCAAACCTGATTTTGAATATTTTACGCATACGCGATTTCTCAGGGTTGAAATTTCAGAATGCAAGGACGTATTGTATGCACAGATAATAGGAACTGTTTGTGGCCACTTGATTCCTGATTTTATATAATTCCGAGAGAATTTAGTATCTGCAGCACCATTTGCTTGACAGCAGTTACTGATTACGCAACTGGTTATTGTTACAAGTGTAATGTTCTGGTACTGGGCCAGTGTACGTAGGTGTACCGTGGTGGTACCGAATATGGGTATGATGAATGAACGAAAAGACAACTACAGGTATCGTGGGTACAAACTATGTATAAGTCGATAGGCGTACAGTGAGGTGACAACAAATCTAACTGCTATGTGACTATGTCAGGAGGTCGCGATCCCGGCGCGGCGTGGTGGCCCTAGCGATGCCAAAATCAGAGTGTGGGCTACTGTCTCCTGGTTGCTGTTCAAGGGGATGATCATCATGAAGGGAAAGCCGGGAAAGAAACAGGTAGGGAATCATCCGTGCCAGGCGGTACCGGGCTAACGGGAGTTCCGAGGTCGCGGAATCGCGGACAAGGGAGGTGCCTGGCGCGGGGTTGAGAGGATGAAAAGGAGAGACAGGCGCCAGGCTGGTATAGATAGATATAGGCATGTTGGGGCACACAACACTCCTCCCTCCATGTGAGAAAAAAAAAAAAATTAAAATTTTGAAGAAATTTTAATTTTTTTTTTTTTTTTTTTTTTTTTTTTTAAAGGAAATTGGATAATTGAGAAATGAAGAGGTAGTATAGAATACATGAATGATGGAGGTAATTTAGAGAATATTAAAGAAAGTAGAATGTAGATATAGACGTAAGGAGATAGTTTGGAGAAAACAGAAGAAATGTAATGTATGTTGAATTGAAATGAAGACGAATTAATGTGAGTGAGAAACGCAGGTTGAAGATCGCTGATTACTTTTTCGAATGTAATTGGGGTTTTCATTTTTATGTTCGTTCTTAGCTGGGTGATGATTTTTTACGTTGAAATTTGCCGAGTGAAATTTAGGGAATGAGTGCAATTTTGTGAGCAGTTTAAAGGGTAGGTTGGAGAGCATGTTTAAAAGTTTCTTAAAAACAGTGTTGTCAGAGATTTTAACAGAATCTTGGAGAAAATGAAGGATCAGAAGTAAGTGCAGTAGTGTGGTGATGAAAACGGACTCGCTTAGAAAAAGAGCTGAGAAAATGAATATGGCTGGATCTAATTTAATTTTGATGTTAGAACATGAATTACACTTTGATTTATCGAGAGAATGTTCGCTTGTGGTTTTATTGGATTTAAGATTGTTAGGAGAGGAAACTATGGGCGTTTTAGTTAACACTTCATCTTTAATTTTACCAGTGTGTTGCGGTTTTGGGAGCGACTTTTTTGTCGATTTTTGTGATGGATGTGAATTAGGCGATTTATTTTTTGAAGTCCTTCCTCGGTTTTCAGAGCGATTATTTTTAGCCTCGGAACTAACATAATTTTTGGAGTTAGACTGTATTTTGTTTTGAAATTGTTTGGATTGATGATTGGGGACAGAATTGCTCTGAAAATTTTTGATTAAATTGTATGGTTGAAAATACAAATTTGGACTGTAGTTCTTGTTACTTTTATCTTTAAAGCGTTGATTTTCAGATTTTTGAAGGTTATTCGGATGGTGATTAAATCGAACGTTGATATCAGATTTTGGGATAAAATTACAATAAGAAAAATATAACGAGCTTGAGTTTTGCTGATTACCGAATTTTGAAGGGGAACGATAACTTGGGTGCTGTTGAATATCATGATGTATGCGACTTGAACGCGAGTTAGTATTTTTGCTTTTTGAATGTTTTATCTTTAAATTTGGGAAAAATGTAGTTAATAAATTTCGATTGTCAAGAACGTATGTTTTAGAGTCTGAAGTAACAGGATGAACGTTAGAAGAGTTGAAAGTGTCACTATTTGATGAATGGCTAATAGAAGATTTTGAAGCAGAAGAGGAAATTTCAGAGTACACAGGTTTGAGAAAATTTTGATTTTCATGAACATAATTTGAGCTAGAATCTAAATGTAATGACCTTGAGTTGTTCATAGAAGATTTAAGATCAGGATTTAACAATGGCTTGGTGAGTTCAAAGGTAGAATCTGTAGGTCTAAGGTTAAAGTTGGGACACATGGAAGTAGTGCTTGAATCGATCGAAGGATCAGGCGAAGAAGTAGTATTTTCAGATAAGTTCAGAGTATTGGAAAGATTATCAATACTATGCTTATCGATACTATGATTATCTATGCTATGCCTAGTAGTACTAAATGTACGTTTGCGAGAATCTTCGGACAATGAAGTTTGATGCAACGTTTGCTTAAAACTAAGAGTTTTGATTTGATTAGAATTATTTTGATTTCGATTTTCCTTAAGATTAACATTAAAATTATTAGAAGGGAGTTTTTGACCTTCTTTAGATGTGAGATCCGATTCAGGAGGATCTGAAGTAAAACTAGACTTAACATTACAGTCAGAATTTGAATGCGATTCGGAGTACGGCCTAATATCATGAGGATTTGAAGGAGAGTTTGACTTAAAACTAGAGTTAAAATTTGACTGTGAATGAGGATTCGGCTTGAAATCGTTAGAATTTGAAGCAGATTTTGACTTAAAACTAGAGTGAGAATTTGAATATGAATTCGAAGAAGTATCATGATGATTTGAGAGAGATTTGGACTTAAAACTAGAGTAAGAATTTGAATGAAGCGAATCAGAATTCGAAGAAATATCATGAGGATTTGAGAGAGATTTGGACTTAAAACTAGAGTAAGAATTTGAATGAAGCGAATCGGAATTCGGCTCGATATGATGAGGATTTGAAGGAGATGTTGACTTAAAACTAGAGTAAGAATATGAATGCGAATGAGCATTTGGCTTGAAATCATTAGGATTTGAAGCAGATTTTGACTTAAAACTAGAGTTAGAATTTGAATGTGAATCAGAGTTCGGCGACTGATCATGAGGATTTGAAGGCGAATTTGACTTAAAACTAGATTGAGAATTTGAGTGCGAGTTCAAAGACCTCAAATTATTAGAATTTAAAATCTTTTTTGACTTAAGACTAGGTTCAATATCTGTATCAGAATTTGATCCAAAGTTTGAAGGAGAATTTGAATTAATACTATCAAAATTCGTATGAGAATTTGAATCAGGGTTTGAATAGCGACTTGACTTAAAACTAGAATGAAAATTTGAATTTGAGGAAGTGATCGACTTAAAAGTAGTTTTAAAATTTGAATCAGGATTTAATCGATGGTCTGGAGTTTCGAAAGAAAAAGAATCAGGATTTGATGTAAAATTTGATTCAGGAACAAAAATAGAAGTACAGTTGGAAATGGAATTTGAAAGTTGATCGAGATTTGAATCATATTTGTAGCTTGATAAAAATCCTACATTCCTATTTGGATATGCGAATTTTGAGTTAGAAATTGAAGATGTTTTCTTTTGCTTCTGCTTGTTCAGAGTCTCCATAAAAGTTTCTAAATTTTCAAATGAGTCTTCTGGAATTTTATTTTTAATAACTGGAGGTAACTTTTCACTTATGACTAGAAAGAAGCATACTGCAGCTTGCTCGGAAAGGGCGTTTTTGACGAAATTAAATACACAAATTAAGAAATCATATTCGTTTTCAGTAAGTTTTGAAATTCTGGGAGAAACCATTTCTATTAATCTTCGACAATATTGAGGTTCATCCGTGGAGAATGCACAAGGAGGTTTAGCATCAGAGATAGTGTCTACATTCAGACTTACCCAAATTTTACAATTTAAATGATTATGTTCTGTAATTTGACACTGCGGACAGTACTTACCAAAATTTTCCCGTAACTTAGACTTTAAATCACTCTGAAAGTTGTAAATTAAAGCATGCTTGAGAGTTTCCCAAGAATTGATGGAATTTGCGTTTAATTTATGGCTAAGATTTGAAGCTAATTTTGGAATTAAAATTTGAGAGACTACTTGCTCTCGAAGCAAAGGCTTGGTAAAATAAATGATAGTTTCACATGATTCAACGAATTCGCCATAATTGTGTCTGTCACCACCGGAAAACGAGGGAAGAATAACACTTAGAAAATGCGATGGGTTTTCTAAATTACACATGTTGCACAAAATTTCGATGAGCTTTGAAACGTTGAACTTTGGGCGGTGTGGTCTTGGCCGTAGTGTATCCAGAAAATGTTTAGTTTCGATAAACTTCGCGACGATGCAGTCCTGATGGAAGTATGTCCAGAAAATAGGCGAAGTGCTCGGATGTCCGTCTTCTCATCCTCTTTTCGACTGCCAGACGACTGCCAGAATGGTTGGGAGAGTTCTTTTTCACGACTGCGCCACTGTAATGTTCTGGTACTGGGCCAGTGTACGTAGGTGTACCGTGGTGGTACCGAATATGGGTATGATGAATGAACGAAAAGACAACTACAGGTATCGTGGGTACAAACTATGTATAAGTCGATAGGCGTACAGTGAGGTGACAACAAATCTAACTGCTATGTGACTATGTCAGGAGGTCGCGATCCCGGCGCGGCGTGGTGGCCCTAGCGATGCCAAAATCAGAGTGTGGGCTACTGTCTCCTGGTTGCTGTTCAAGGGGATGATCATCATGAAGGGAAAGCCGGGAAAGAAACAGGTAGGGAATCATCCGTGCCAGGCGGTACCGGGCTAACGGGAGTTCCGAGGTCGCGGAATCGCGGACAAGGGAGGTGCCTGGCGCGGGGTTGAGAGGATGAAAAGGAGAGACAGGCGCCAGGCTGGTATAGATAGATATAGGCATGTTGGGGCACACAACACAAGATGCATGATTAACACTGACGAAAATTAAGGGCTGGTTACTAGATTCTTGGGAATCATATTTAATCAGGAAACTAGCAACCTATTTTACTTTCTCTTCCATCGAACGAGTTACAATAAGACTTCTTCCCTCAGCAAAAGGTCTGGGACCTTTCTCTTTTTCTCTCAGCCAAAAGACTTTGCAAAGTGCTTGGTATTTATTATTTTTTTAATTTTTTTTAAAATCCTTTTTCTTTTTTCTTTTGTGAATAATTTGGATAACGTTTGTTAAAAAGAATATAAGTATTTTGATACACATGGATAAAAACACTTAAAAACGTGGCCCTGGAAACTGGTACTGACTGGAGTCAGTTAGATTTATTAGAGCTCAACATTTTGATTGTAATTAAACATTTTTGAACTGTATGGCCTTGGTTTCTCCGCGAAATAGCTTGTACCGAGCGCTATTTACCACTTTGTTCTATTGACACATGAATGAAATAACTTGTATTGATACGAGGAGGAAATCATATTAGGCATTCTCTTGATAAGCTCAATAAGATCCTATACATACGTATGATGGATATCGTTCTTCAGCGGGAATTTTTGTGACTGTTTACCTCTGGTATCGGTTTTGGCGTGATTGCCAGTGGAACTTGTGTTCAGAGCGTGGCGGAAGGCCATTAAGCTGACATCTAAGGGGGCACATACAAATTTTAGACAAACAATTTTAAGACAATGCCATTAATGTTTAATTTATATTCTGTATTAAAGGAGCGGCTTGACACACCACCCTTCTTTCTATGCCTTTTCACAGGGACCTGCTTCATACAACTGAACAACCGATTCTTCTTTGAGTTATAGTCTTTGAGACCGTGGTATTCAACAAAAATTATTTTCCTATCTTTTTCAAGAATGCTTTTACAATTTTTATAACAGGAAGTATTATCACAGCACGGATTTGGCTTCATTCATTTATTGGACCCTGCATCTGCGGCCATTTTTTTCATTTGTCTTTTATTAATTTTTTAATTTAAGAGAGTCAATTTGAACAGAATTTTGGGACGATTAAGGAGGAACTATGAGGATACCTCAAAGGGGGAGTATGTTGAAACATATGCTATGCTAAATAGTCTCCGTGGCGACCACTTTTTCTCTTCATCTTAACCTAAGATATATGAAAATGGAGGTCCTGCTTGGATGATTCTTCCAGTCATAATTTATCCTTAAAAGGTTAGTTAGTTATTATAATTTTGAGACATTCAGCGACTCAGGCTATTAACGTCTTCACAGGTAATTTTGAAAATAGGAGTATAAACGAAAATTTAGATTTTTAAATTAAGAGAGGTGAAGAGTTTCAGAATTTTGGTGGCAATATTAGGTTCATCGCATGTAAGAGGGTTTGTATTTCTGTTAATTGTAGGGGAGTAGATCTATGATTGGAGATATCGGAGGGAAGAGCAGTCCATAAGTATGTGTTTGATGGTTAGAGGTGATGAATTGCAGAAGTAAAGGTATTATTAATAAAAATGTGTTGATTTATCTATAATATTGTTGACCTTTTTTCTGAGCTCAACAGTGACTATTTTTTAGGAACCATGAAGTTTCTTTCAATGAAAGTTTCGATAATTTCCAATATTACCTCAATATTGCAGTGCTGGCCTTTGAGCCACTTGAGGCTTTCAATTGTCTCCTGGCGGCGCTGGTGTTGGAAGAGCCAGGCGGGGGACTCCGGGATGCTGCAGGCGTAGACGAGGGCCAGAAGGGAGAGGCTGGCCGTGATGAGGGAGGCCCTGTCCCACGGCATGGAGCCGCCTACCGAGTAGACGTAGGTGAGGCCCAGCGACGCCGAGATGGTCGCCGAAGAGAGCAGCAGGCTCCGGTGTTTCGGGGTCGAGATCTCCGAGATGTACACCAGTGACGGGAACCCAAAACCTGCCATGGCATATATCGGCCCATTATCTTTATCTATATTCTGCCGCTCTGACGAAGAACGCCGTATGAATGTCGCAGACAAATAGCGAAATCAGGCATTCTAAAGTTTGATCGTCTACAAAATTTTGTGGATTTAAATGGCGGAGAGCTCGGGCGTTTTTAATAGTTGTGGAAAAATATCTCATCAAACCTGCAAACTCTTTTTGTCTCTTCCTCTTCAATTGCTTCTCATATTTTTAAATGTTGAAATTCTAACAATGCTGTATTCTCTGACATGCTGATTTCAAGATAAGTGTCTTCTCAGGAGCTAAATGTCGTTTAAGATACTGTTTTGTGACGCAAATTTTCACTGAGAATTTTTTCTTGCGGGCTCAATTAGTTATTTTGTCTAAAATTTGGAAAAGAATCAGAATTTCAACCTTACACGGAGAAAAAAACCTCTTGCGTGAGACCCAAAGTTTAGGTAATATGGATCTCTGAAGTTTTCGGATTATGACAAAAGTCCGGTTTCTTTTGGGACAGCCCTCGTATACTAGTAATGGTCTACGTTGAACGCGACATCTCACCTTATGTATACAGCAGGTATGCCCAGGGAATCTGAGGTGTTATATTGTGATCAGAAATATGTTTATTACCTATAGCATTTCAGCTTGTATTTTCCATCTTCAGAGCTCGCATATGATCATAAAACATTCAAACAAAATACTATCACAAATTATAATGCCATTTCTTATGTGAATCAGCGCTATGAAAAAGAAAACGTTGTATTTCATTACCTGCGGCGGTTCCAAGGAGGAATCTTCCGATGAGTATTTCAGTCAGATTTGAAGAATATCCTAACAACGCATGACCAACTGCCGAGAGAAAAAGAAACACCAAAATTATCCTTTTCCGACCGAGCTTGTCAGTCAGAGGACCGCAGAGAATCGATGACATCGGAGTGCCGATAACGCCCATGCTAGCTGCCGTAAAAAAACGAAAACTCGAATTAGTGTCACTGCAATAAATTTACTTTTCTACACTTCGACGGAAAAAGTGTCGTATGTTTAGGTTAGGTCGGCATTGTTTCTCCTTCACCCTTACCTGCATTTGATCCTTCTCTCGAATCTTACCCTGTCATGGTGTAAGTCGGTTTTCTTTTTTCTCTATATCAACGTTATAATAGACATGCGTTACCATATTTTGCTTTCTTGCCTATAAACCTGTGCTGCACGAATCAAAATTCAAAATTCCCTCCCTCGTAACATCCATCCTTTAAACTCTGATGTTCCAGTAGGAGTCACCGAAATTTTAAAACTCTTTAAGCAATTAAATTTAAACATTTAAGGTTTCCTGGTCCCCGACGTAAATAGCCTAGTTGCCGATTTTCGTAAATTAAGTAACTAACTAACTAATTTCTACTGCCTCTATTGGCTGTTAAATACTCAGCTGTTCGAATAATGCGATTGCATTATTCTGTACTTGATATTCCGATTGAAATATAAGCGTTACTTCCGAAATGCAGGAAGGTTCTTGTTCTGTTTAAAATAGTTTTTTTTATTAGACTTAATTGTAAAGCAGAAAATCGGAAGAAATTGAAATGAAAGCGAATTTTAGAAATCAACACAACTTGACGTAGAGACATGATTG
The DNA here is from genome assembly GCF_918797505.1 of Bemisia tabaci. Classification (NCBI taxonomy): domain Eukaryota; kingdom Metazoa; phylum Arthropoda; class Insecta; order Hemiptera; family Aleyrodidae; genus Bemisia; species Bemisia tabaci. The sequence goes on from NC_092798.1 coordinate 44,585,558, forward strand.
AGGCTAAAAAATACAACGGCTTTTGATACATCGGAAAATCAACCAAAAATCGAAGACTGGGCGAAACGCTCAAGGTCGCAGAGGCATAGGGAATCACATAGCAATAGCAACGGAACGATTGTAAAGACAGGGGAACTCCGTTCCCATGCCAATATTGTAATACTTATTACTTGCCGGCTCGCGATATTTTTGTCTCGGCGTGTTTCGGCAGTTTGACCATCATCAGAATTTGAGTCGCGTATCAAATCCTGACGATGGACGGACAGCGGAAACGCTTCGAGACAAAAATATCGGAAGCAGGTGATTAATTATCAATAAATATTATAGTTATTGGCAGTATATTCTAATTGCTTAATGTACCTGTTCATTTTTATACGTTTTTTAGGTGCAAGGTAAATGCCAATGTGAACTGAAGCCAATTTTTCCTCGTGATTATTTTTTCCGTACATGAAATGCACGAAATGCGTATTGCGAAAAATGTCTATGAAATTTAATAGTTTGTCTTGCCCTAATTTTAACCCTGATCAGTGGTTCATACTAAATGTTAGGTAATGCGTGCAAAGATAAATGTTTTTTTCCAAACTGCCTTCACCGAATATTTACTAAGATTGCGACGCTGATACGATAGCGCAACTCTCGCACTTCAAGTGGATGCAACTTATTAAATGAAATCTGAAGGATAGTTTTTCTCGCTTAGTTATTATTTTTGGTGTAAAAACTGTCTAGACCATCGCGTGTTTCCATTTGTTGAACCACTTTCTACCACTAGTTGAAGAGGTTCCACAATCTTAGTAGCGTTGCAATTATTGTAGTCAAATGTCACATACTACTATTTAGTCAATTGTTTTCCCTCCTTGAATATACAATACACTAAATAGAAAACGTGCAACTTTGTAATTCGGGAGACATGTATTCGCGGCGTCATCGGTATCTTGTGGATGCGTTCACAACGACGGAAACGATGATCAGACAAACTCTTCTTTGTAGTTTGACAACGAAATGCGCGGCTCATCTCAAGAAACGCCTTCATTCAAGCGAGTATACCAAACCACGACGATGGCGTTGATTAAGTCGTATCTTGAAGGAGCGAAGCAACGCTGAAAGTCCAGGAGGTATCAGAGATCATCAAATACTTAAATCGTAAGCAGGAATAGCCACGTAGTATTTTCAGAGTTTTTAACCGATGGATTTATGTATTTTTAAAGTAACTATTGCACTCGGTGCGTTGGCGCTAGTTCGGTAACTAGCCTTGCCTCTCTGAAGAGATGCAATGAGTTGAGGCCCGAAGGCCTCGGTCACTTCGGACGGGCTGTTTGGTTCCTTAAGGAACGCAATAGCTGTCCGAATTGCATCTTTAACGGTGAGACGCCGCTGAACACGGATATCACGTGAGAAATGTCCCTTAGGGGACACCTTCACGATATCTGACTTCTGTACAGAAGCCTCAGCAGGTTTCTCCACCTTAGGAGAGTGCTGTTTAAGGAAACTGGACAACCAGTTGTCTAGTTCCTTATACTCCCGCCACTCACTGACGTCGTCGAAGACGCCGGTAATGGCAAGAGCGGGGTACCCAAGGCGCTGAAGCTTATGGATCGTTGATCCGCTTCTCGCCAAGATACGACGTTCGAGCGTCTCCTCTGTTAGACCGAGGGACTTGGCAAGATTCGCCTCGGAATGATTTGAGGGCCCTCTTCACCACCTTAAGGTGGAGAGAGGGCTCGCCACTCGAACTTCCCGCCTCTAGGTTGAAGGACTTCTGCAAAACAGAGTCCGACCCTTTGGCAGATTTCGGCTTGGCCGATTTTGCCTTCGAGGCCCGTCCCCCAAGACCGCCTGCCTTGGCAGGTTGGGGCTTGGTTTGCACAGACTGTGCAGGTTGGACGGGTCTAACCTGGGAAACCGGCCGCGCGGCCGGAGCAGCCACCACAGTCGCAGCAGTGCGGCGCGCAACACTCCGTTCCAGAGTTAGCGCGTCGTCTGTCAACGACGATGGGGGATTGACCCTCGGAGTTCCAGATATCTGGGCCACCGAAAGATGGGCAATCGCCGCATTCACGATAGAGATATAATCTCTAACCTTGATGCGGTGGCTAATGCCGGGACTCGCTAATTCCGCAGTTGCGAGAATAGACGAGAAAACGTCCTGTGGGAACAGGGCGCTATCCGGCATTCTACTAGGGTTGGTGGTGAAGAGGGCATACGCCTCACTTTCAGTCTCCACCCTAGGGAGAATTTCATTGGTCAACTTCTTGTTGTCCATGTTGAATTGGCCGTATGGGGGACTGTACTGTCACAGGTTTAGCAATCCTGCGGACCCCAGCTGGTAGCCCCTGCCTCAAAGGGGGTGGGTGGACAGGGCTCTTAGCTGTGGTGGAAGCAACCTGTCTAGGAGAGGTAACTCCGAAATCAAACCCTGGTCCTCCAGGTTGGGGGTTGGGGCATCGGGCTGACTCCCCGATCCTCGGAAAAAATGTACACTGTCAAAAAACCCAATAACATATGCCTCGGTAACCATGGAAACAAACGGACTCTTCGACTTAGATTACGGAAAACGACACTCGCTTTTGGTACTTGGAATGTGCAAGGCATTTCCAAGAAACTGACGGAAGTGGTATCGGAGATAAAGAACCACGGGATCGACGTGGCGGTAATAACGGAAACGAAGGAAAAAGGCCACGGATCAGAGAGCCTTGGGGACTATGATTTATTCTACAGTGGAGTGCCGAAACATCAGCGTGCACAGCAGGGTGTCGCAATTCTGATCCGCAAAAAAATTCGAAAAAATATTAAGAACTGGGAATCCATCAACGCTCGCATGATTAAGATGAACCTAACTATGCACGGTCACAGAGTCACTGTTTTGGGGGTATACGGGGTCAATGATGATGCTGCCATCGCACTTAAGGATCAGTTTTTTGAAGAACTGGACGAGGAGGTAGTGAAGGTAGGACCTGGGAGAGAAGTTCTTGTGTTGGGAGATCTTAATGGAAGAACGGGATCCCGGGTTAACAGTAAAATCGTCGGCCCGTTTGGTGAAGTCACGGTGAACGACAACGGAAGCCGCATTATCGACGTTTGCGAGCAGAGGGAATTAAAAGTATTGAACGGGTTCTACCAACACAAGGATATTCACAAATATACTTGGGTCCAACCTACCCGCGGCTTAAGATCTATCATTGACTACGTGCTCGTTAAACAGGTAACAAACCTGAAGATCCAGCAGGTGAGGGTATGTAGAGGACTCTCCTGCGGTAGTGACCACTATTTCCTCAGAGCGGATGTAGCCTTTCCCGCTCGGGTGTCGCAGAACGATCGAGGCGACAATCAACAAACGGAGCGACAACGCGTACATCAAGTTCAGTACAACATCGATAGCCTAAAGCACCCGAGTGTCAAGGCTCTGTACGCAAAGCGCCTGGATGAAAAGTTAGGAGGTGCGTGCGATGGCAGTACGGAAGAGCGGTATGAGTTTATCAAGAATTGCGTTCACTCGGCGGCAGCGGAGGCCCTGGGGGTTTCTGATCAAAAAAATGATAACAGAAAACCGTACTGGTGGGATGCGGAGGTAGAGGAGGAAATAAATGTGAAAAGGAATAGGTATCTTCCCAAAAGTTGGATGATAAAATTATGTACAGACAGGCTCAAGCAAGAGTCCGTCGGGTAATCACTCGGAAGAGGAATGAGGCTTGGGAAGAGAGCTGTATGAAGATAAATACCTACCTTGGAGGTCGGAAAAGTACGGAAGGCTGGAAAGTGATCAAAGGGTTGCGGCGGAATAAAATGCGCGACATCATATCTCCGATACCAATTGACAAGATGGAAGACTATTTTAAAGATTTATTAACGGAGAGGCGACCCGAGTTTCAAGGCGGAGTCATAGGCACTAAAGAAGATTCCAACGTGGAGATCCAGCTCCAAGATGTAGTGAAGGCTGTGAGGGAGTTGAAAACTCGCAGAGCTCCTGGACCTGGGGGTATACCGGCAGAGTTGATAAAATGTGGCACCGGTAAACTATTTGAACATCTTCGGAAACTTATGCAAGACTGTTTGCATGGTTCCGAAATACCAAAGGATTGGAAGGAATCTTGGATTACTCCCAGTCATAAGAAAGGTAGTAAACAAGATTGCGATAATTACAGAGGTATATCGGTCACAGGAACCTTGAGCAAGGTCTACGGTAAAATTCTCAAGGCAAAGGTCGAAGAGTTTTGGAGCGGCCAGGAAGCCGAAGAACAGGCTGGTTTTAGAGCCGGTAGGTCTACCGTCGACCATCTGTTCACCATTACCCAGGTCATCGAGAAGAAAAGGGCGGTCAGCCAGGAGCTGTACTTGGTGTTTGTGGATCTTCAGAAAGCTTATGACAGCGTGCCGTTAGTGAAACTTTGGGAAGCCTTGGAAAAAAGGGGTTTTAGCAAAGGACTTGTGGGGGCAATTAAATCATTTTATAACGGGACGATAGCAAGAATTAAATGTCGTGGAGAGTTGTCCGGAGGTTTCTTCGTCACAAAAGGACTAAAACAAGGCTGTTGTTTGTCACCAACACTATTTAAGGTATACCTAGAGCACGTTTTAGAGGAATGGAAGAAGAAGGTTGCAGGAATGGGCGTTCCACTCCTTGATGGGCAGACCCTTTATACTCTATGCTTTGCCGATGACCAGATCGTTGTAGCTCAAGATGAGGAAGATGCAGATTACATGACGCGAAAGTTGGTCGAAGAATATCGGAAATGGGGCATGGACGTTAGTGTGTCCAAGACAGAGAAGCTGGTCGTGGGAGCAGCGCATCAACGGCAAAGCATAGAGCTTGAGGATGGACGGCGCATCGAAGAGTGTGATGAGTACAAGTATCTCGGTGTCTGGCTAGATCAGGATGGAAGGATGGATAGAGCAATTAAGGACAGGATCATCCAGGGCAGGAGAGCCATCGCGATGCTGAACGGGGTGCTCTGGGATCAGAGCATCTCAAAGGCAAACAAGCACCGGATATATGACGCCATCGTTAAAAGTATCGTGCTCTATGGTAGTGAAGTGTGGCCTTTGACGAAAAGAACGCAAGAAATGTTGAGGGCAACTGAAATGGATTTTTGGCGGCGATCTGCCGGCATTTCGAGACGGGACCGTGTCCGTAATGAGAGAATTCGCCAGGTGATGAAGGTTGAGAAAGATATCGTGCACGACGTCATGTCCAGGCAGTTATGCTGGTATGGACATGTGCAAAGAATGTCGGAGGAGAGGTTGCCCAAACAAGTTCTGGATTGGGTACCACCTGGGAAGAGGCGACGGGGACGTCCCGTAAAGGGTTGGCGGCAGGGCGTTGACGAAGAGATGTTGTGGTGTCAGTTGCCCGATAACCTCTGGGAAGACAGGCATATGTGGCGTTTGGGTGTCGTAGAACGCCGAAGTGCGTTGTAAAGCGACTTTATATATATATTTATGTATTTTTTTTCTCAAAATTTAAGGAATTATAAAAGGAACTCGGTTGGAACAGAGAGACAAACTGAGGAAACCGTATACTTTCGCAGGGAGGCATTTGGGTAGACTAAAGAAAAAAAAAGCTAAGCATTTTCGCGAGCTTCACGAAAAATTGCAATACCCGAAGGTCTATGAACCAGAAAGCATCGCCGCAGTTGATGCTTTGGACCTCTTCTTCGTTCTGGAGACTTTCGTGGACACTTGTATGAAGGCAACCATCGGAGTTTTTAGGGGAATATCGCGATCCGAAAAACGAATAAGAACCACGATAACAATGATTCACTGCATATAGATTTTCTTTATTTAAGTAACTTTAAAAGCGAATCGTTTAAAAGCCTAAGAAGAACCGCTTTTTCAAAAAACTCTGCCTAATCGCGATCCTCGCGAGAAACTGCATAATCCTTATGTTTTCGAGGTTTAAAGAACACAGTTACTACTCCTAACCGTGTGGAGATATAAGTAATCATGCCGTTAATATATATTGTATCTCACCTACAAAATAAGTCAAGATGAATATTTAATACATAACTTTTTTGAGTTTATTTGATACATAAAATGTGAGCAGTTCTCAAGATCATCATCAGTCGGCAGCGAACTAAAGTGGTTTTCTATCTTCTCTCGAGTTCGTTGCCTACTGGTGATCGAGCTCTAAGCTCCGAAACGCGTCTCCATTCATCAAATTTTACTGCAAGTGAGTAACAAAATTTTATAGAACTATCGATCATAATTGTTCTGTAGCGATTCCCGCACCACTTCCCTCTCTCCCTCACGAAGTTTCCACAAGATCATAGTACATGATGATGTTACAAACCTATCCACGTTGCCTGTTCGTCTGTGATCCTGATGGAGCTGCCCTCCGCTTTCAACTGTGGAAGCATAGTCGACGACTGGCCAAGCATGGCGCCCAAAAAAAATTGACAAGCCGTCGATGCAAGGGTAGCCAAGACCTAAAGGGGGAAAAAAACGACACGTAAATACTGACGCTTAACGAAGCACAGAAAATAGCCCTAGGTGAAATGCTCTGAATGGATGTTTGTGCATGTTGTGCACTGGAAAAAGACCACATTGTATCTAGAGTCCAGACTCTTAAAAACACCGACAAGAAAAAATACTCTTGATTCAGTCGGATTTTTTCTTAAATCAAGAACCAAGCCTTTTAATTTGAGCGGATTTCCTTTTGATTTAAGCTTAAATCTGATTGAATCAAGAGTATTTTTTCTTGTCAGTGTTTTCAAGAGTCTGGACTCTAGATCCAATGTGGTTTTTTTTCCAGTGTGCACATTTAACTCCACCTAGATGTTACCGTAAATGCTTTACATCTACCAAGAAACCATTTGTTCTATTCACCCGCAGCAAGTTTTCTCGTGGTTTTGGACGGATACCCCAGCACCACCGTTGTTATGCTTGATTCACACTCCAGTTGAAAAAAACAATTCTCTCCTTAATTTATTTATACTGAAATGTGCTATTAGGCCCTCATGACCAGTATTACTGTTTTCAATAATGCAATGATAGCTCGCCAGCTTGACGTTTCCCTCAAGCATACCAGAAACAATTATCTGGGAATCTCGTATCACTCAGGTGACTGATAAATCTTCGTCAACAACAAATTCTCTCCAAGATGTACTGGAAAAAAAAAAAAAAACACATTTGATCTTGAGTCCAGATTCTTGCAAACATTGACAAGAAAAAATACTCTTGATTCAATCGGAATTTTGCTTGAATCAAAACGAAATCCGCTTAAATGAAGAGGCTTGGTTCTTGATTTAAGCTAGATTCTGATTGAATCAAGAGTACTTTTTCTTGTCGATATCTTGAAGAGTCTGGACTCTAGATCCAATGTGTTTTTTTCCAGTGTGACCATTCCAATAAAAAAAACTACGAGATTATATTTCATATATTTCATATAGACTAAACCTATTTAATCACTAAAAGAGTCACTAAATTCATTGAAATTAATAATTTGCTACCTGAAAACCAGGCTGGCTTTAGAGAGAAGAGAGGCTGCAATGACAACATTTTTGTGTTAAATTCCATCATTCAGTTTCAGAAAATGAAAAAACAAAAAGCCTACTTGATTTTTGTAGATTTCAAAAAAGCATTTGATTCGGTTAACCACCAGAAATTGTGGATAAAACTTTATAATTTAGGAGTAACTGCGAACTTAATAAAAATAGTGCAAAATCTGTACAAAATCGCCAATGTTATGGTAGACGTAAATGGCATGCTAAGCAAACCTGTTAAAGTCAGCAAGGGAGTTTTACAAGGTGACCCCTTTAGCGCCTTAGCTTTCATTCTTTTTATTAGCGACATCGAAACAGTGCTTAGGAAGCATGTACGTGGTATAAATGTAACGATAAGTACTGATATATTACTCCTTGCCTATGCAGACGACCTAGTTATTTTGGCCGAGTCCCCAATCGACGCCCAAAGAAAATTAAATTACCTAGAAAAATACTGTTTAGAAAATGACCTCATAGTAAACGTCTCTAAAACAAAAATACTACCCTGTCACTGTGGCAGAAAACCAGGTAAACTCCCACGCTTCAAATATGGAGGCGAAGAAATTGAAGTTGTAAAACACTACGTGTACTTAGGTGTCAAATTTACAAGCAGCGGACTATTTGCAATGCAAGCTGATGACGCAATATCCCGCACAGCTATAGCCGGAAGTTCCGTGATACAAATACTACAAAAAGCGAAAAATAACTCTTTCGAATCCGTATTAAAATTATGGGACTCGGTCACACTAGCAACTCTACTATATGCGGCAGAAATTTGGGCTCTCAGGTATTGTGATATGCTTGAGTCTGCTCAAAGCAGATTTTTCAAATCCGTTTTTCGATGGCAAAGATGCACACCCCACTATGTCATAAGACAAGAAACCGGCAAAGATAATATAGAAACAGTGGTATTGAAATCTGCCCTGAATTGGTTCCACAAGGTACAAAATATGCACGAGTCCAGGTACCCTAAAATATGCTTATCTCGACTCGAAAAACTAGATGAAAGTAGGTACAATATAATTAAATACAACTGGTTCTCTCAATTAAAAGCCATGTTACATAAAATTGACCAAGAATATCTATCTCTTAGAGAAACCACAGAACCAGCTGCGATCAGGAAAATGGTAAATGAAGTTCAAAAAAAAATATCAGAACTTAACATGGAAAAAGACAAAGAAAAGTTAAATGAAACAAAGTTTGTCCCCCATTATAACCTAATTAACACTGAGAATATTGATGCCAACCATAATTATTTATATCGTAAAGTGAGTTTTGCGAAAAAAAGACTATTCAGCCAACTACGAGCGAGAAATATTAACTCCCTTAACATCACTATCAATCAGATGAACCATAGAATTAACCCTAACGAAATTTGCACAATTTGTAATACTCAACAACCTGAAGATGCGCACCACTTATTCTTTGTTTGCCCCATTTACCATAACACTCGAAAATATTACTTACACAGCTACCTTAACAAAGACATAAACCTAATTCTTAGTAAAGACTCAAACGAGCAACAGCTTACAGATATTTATAATTATTTTGCGACAATTCTGAGTATAAGATCATTCATAATAAATGAATAACTGAACCAAAAAACAAAGTTTGCCTATCATGAACGCTGCTATTTCATGTACATAATTGTAAGCCCAGCATATCCTAAAGATAAGTGTAGCATAATGAAGTAATCTCATGTTTGTAAATGTTCTCCCAACCTAACCCCCCTTTGTTAAATCCTCCCCAGGATAAAAAATAAAGTATTCTATCTATCTATCTATCATATAGACTAAACCATGGATACTCACCGGTTTGAAAATACTAGCCGGTGGGCGGTCAATATCGTCAGTGTTCGTGCTCGTGTTATTAGTTGTTTCATCGCTCCATTCAGTTTGCATGAGTTGCACATTTTCACACGAAATGAAGAATTGGTTGGGCGAAGGCACCGGTGGCTTTCTAGGCGTCATCGCACTTTCCCTGGTGCCAATCGGCCCTGAAGAACTAGACTACAATATTACGAGGTCCACAATCTTACTGATGTAACCAACGTGATTATGGTTACTACGAATAAACTGTTGTAAAATTAATGCATGTGAGGTTAGCTTTTAGAATGTATGATCATCAGCATACGTTATTTTGACGGTAAACTGTTTTTATTCTTTGATACTGGCTTTCCTTCAAAACCTAAAGCTTTGAATCCAACATGAGAATTAATTACGATCGCTCCTTAAATGTTTTCGAATTATATTGGGTGAAAAAAAAGATTCCTTTGTCGCACATCAGGGCCTTTTGAAAGTAGTGTAAAATAAATTTATTTCAGATCAATCTGGAGAACCGAACAAGCCTCATGACATTAATAAAAATGTAAACAAGGGAAGATGATAATTTTTTACTTCTTCTACAATCTGTCCCGTTATGTGCATTCATTCATTTTCGAAGGGCCACTAAGGTTTCACTGATTTTTCTTGTTACGGCCGGATATTATATCGACGAAATGTGTTCGATGATGCTCTGATTTTACTTTTTCAGCCCAACGTGTTGAACGAGACTAGCTCTAACGCGATTTCAGGATGCGAGATGCTTGCACAAATCAGCACCAAGTTTGGTAACAGAGGAAAGTCTCGCAGACTTCCGGATATTCTTCCACCACGATTAAGCCCGGTTTGCCCCTGTCAGTCTTCTAATTTCAAGATGTTCCACAATCATTAAACTTTATTTTAAGGCCTCCCGGTGAACAAACTTTAGATATCCGCACCCATCTCGATGAAGATTTAACTTAATGCTCACTACTACTGAATTCATTTAAGAAGTGAATCTTAAACTTCATCATAACTTAGCCCCACAATGTTTTTGACAAAAAATTAAGTTAGGTAGCACTGACTGGACCATAACCTCCACGGATCGAAATTTCAGTGTTTCGAGTTACTTTCCCATGCTCCGCCGACCGAGAGCCACTTGATAGACTGATTCGCATATCTTACTGCTCCCAATCAGTTTGATGCAGTTTTGAGCACGCGTGAACTAAAACTGCATATTTGCGCAAGTCGATGTGCGCTTTTTCCAACAACAGCGAAGCGGGAGGCGTTCTGGCCGCAGTCTCTCATCTAGCGGCATCCCGACGAATGAAGGTTTTTTCTCATCTAAAGATGAGCGCAAGTATCTCAGGGACCCCCTGGCGCTTATGCTGTTTTCGAGAAAGGTCATCCAATTGGCTTGACAAGTTCGCAGTTTTAATTGTTATGAATCGACCAGCGCGCGTCCCTAATTAATTGCGAATCCGAAGATCGCTGTTGCCCATCTTCGTCATTATTATGTCGGAACCGACCGGTTAGCATTAAAAAGCATGGTCCATTTACAAAGCGATCTTTTTTTTTAAAACAAAAAAAAAAGAAAGAAAAAGAAATTGCCCGCAAAATAAAAAATTGCGATGATTTGCTCAACGTTTTTTTTTTTTACCAATCTCTGTGTAGATTGAGCTCTTCTACTGAATGATATCCCACTCTGCCGATTCTCGCACGGAAATTTGCATTGCTACCCGAGATCTTATGTCTGTACGATCGGCTATTGATGGCTGATACGACTCCAGAGCTCCAAGGTTGTGAGTGAAGAAATAGGTTAAGTTGAAGGATTCATTCGCCTTCCTGCCTCTCGAAGAGGAAACAGTTGACGCGTTAATTTTCACGCATATCTGTTATCAAATTAATTTAATTTTCATTTTTTCCAGCTTACTGATTTGGTCTATTATTTAATGGTCATTTTGCTGTATGAGGACTTAACTTGTGACGATTCATTTAGTATTTAGTAGTTGACGTATTTTATTTCCCCTAATGCTTAATAATCCACTGAGGCCTAGACTAGTTTGTTACGCGCTCTTTCTAGTCCGTTGTCGTTCAAATGAACAAAATCCGTTCTGCCTTCGAAGTATATAGTTTTCAGAAGTTCCATTAAAGGATTGTCATGCAATCTATGAATAGCATAAATATGTATTTGGAACCTCAACAATAATCTTATTCTTCCTGCAGGAATACTGTGAGAAAATAGTTTCGTTCGCATTAATAATCGAACCTACTTCAGCTTTTTCTTCCTTCTACAAGTGGATTGGGGGGGGGGCGTCCCCACAAATACAAAATTAAACTAAATGTTAAGTTTCTAGATTCTGCTACCTTGATGTACTACCAGTACTGTACTATTTTATCCAATCGAGGAAAGCTGAGTTTTCAGCCGAAACGTTTCGGTTTTATTTGTGAAAATTAGCCTTGTTACCCGCTTTTTAAGTTGTTTTATTATTCTACTGAATAAGGTTTCAGTATATCCCACTGAAGTGAAGTATGAAGTGAAGCATGTCGTCTACCCTGCACAATTTCCAGGGTGGAAGATGTTGATAATGTTGACAAAATTTACAATGTAACTGAACTAATGACAAACAATTCGTAGAAATGATAAATGGCAACAGGTTTAGGCAGAGCGCTGTGAGAGCAACTCTAACGTATGTCTGTATGTATGTTTAGAAGATTCTAAATCCCAGTTAGTAGGATATGATTTTAACATATATTTGTACAAATTTTAAAGGCCAAAAGAGTTGAAGCCGCAATCGTAGATAATACTGGCAATCCGGACCATTGAGTAAGCCTGTGTTGGAATTGGGTTCTCGCTGTATAAGGCAAGTGATAGGCAGGTGAATTACTCTCTGGTGACACGGGATCCGTAGTCCCAGTATGTCCCAAGAAGTAGATGTCAGTAAAGATCTTGGTGATCAAAGATTTGTCCACGTTTACTACCATTCCAAATAAGCCAAGGAAATTTGCAATCTCAGACATTTCAATTAATCTGTAGAAGAGAACAAAAATCGAGTCGTCTCCAAGAACACGAACTCTGGCATTTCGATAGCCGATTGAATCTAGGAGGAAGTAAATTAGAAGCAGGTTACAAACGCTTCCTATGAGGCTCGTAAAATACGAACCAGGTGGTAGGCCAGTTGTAAATAATAAATAAATAATCATTTCCATCTGGCATAATGACAGGGTTGTTCATTAATGGGTATTTACAAAAGTCAAAGCTTAGTTTATCTTCATATGTCTCGGATGGACACATCTTTTCAATTAAATACCAGGCAGTAGAGATCAGTCCTCGGCATAGGGTAGAATCGAAACGCGAAAAGTCTACACAATATGCATGTCCGCCGTTTTTCATCAATTTAATTAAATCATAGGGGAGATCTTTGCGTAGATCACGCCCAATGTAGATTGGTGAATCTCTCTCTAATAATTCGAGGAGAATCGGCTGGGCGATAGTTCCTTCAGGCATCGGGAGAAAGCCTTACCTGGCACAGGTCTATAGTTGTCTCTCCTCTTCTCGAAGTCGTATAGCGTTCTTGAGGCATTAGATCGGGCCTTGAGATCTAAACGAAAAACTATGAAAACTAAAATTACTAGAGGTAAAATTGTTCCAAAGGACTCAATACTGTAATTATCTAAATCATAACGTTTAATCAAAGACTCAAATTTTAAATAAAACCATTATTAACAACAAACACCAAAATTAATAAAATAATTAAAAACGAAAAATCGTGAAACAATTTTATTTGTTCTGAAGTAAAACTAGCCAAAGTAGCCGAACTAGTTCTCTTGTTGCCAACGTAACCATACCCAGCTGAAGTATCTGGTTCCCAAATCACTCTATCTAGATAATTTTTTGGTATTCCTTTGACTGTAGCGTCTCTAAATTCAGTTTTAAACCGGATTACGGCCTTGCGAAAGTAGGGGCTCTTCAATAAACGTCGTGAATAAAGATTGTCCTCAGCGACGGGGCGATCATATATGATCGCTGATATAGTTATCGGATAGTTTAACCAGACTCTTGTAATGAAGATGTTCTTGACACATAGGCTGTCCCAAAAACACTGGCACTAAGGCTGTCATCCGGGAACTACAATAGATATCGACATGCGGTTTGCGGGAGGTGATAGCTCATACTCTTAGCTCTTAAACAATTCTAAGTTGAGCTAATTTGATAAAAAACTCAACGAGTTACATCAATTTTCCCGAGACGTGTAAGAAATACCCCTACGGGATTTTTCGGTAATTTTTCATTCCGTTAACTTTGCCCCCGCAATTAGTTCAGACGTTATGAATCAAGTTTCCACTTGTGTGGATGAAAGTTTGAACTTGTCAGCAAGTGTTTCCATCACAGTCGAGAAGTTTTTTTCTGTTTGCAAAGTCAGTTTGGTGAAATCGTCCGGCCTAAAAACGACGCTTGATTTTGTGTTTCGTCATGAGTTCACCCGCAGACCGCTGAGTTGAAGCAGGAGCAACGTTACGCAATTCGATATTGCGTTCGTCGCGAATCATCTACTTCTGAAACTGTGAATGAAATGACAGTGGCTCACACGTGTTTTAGAAGTAGATGATTCACGACGAACCTACCCATACACAAATTAGTACACAAATTACAGTTGTACTGTCTGCTTATGACAACTACCACCTAAGGCATAATTCAATATGAAGTAAGAACACTCCCATACTAATATAATTGCTACAATTGTACATATTCATTAATTGGCTAAACACTAATTATTGCGGAAAAAAGCTCATATCGAGAACCCGTTTATGCATGAAATACACAACAAGAACAATTTTACAACAATACACAAACAACCAAAGAATTTATCAACAATCAAGCATCATGATCATTTATGCACAATTTTAGAGAATATATCACGTTTTTACATTTTTAAAGCATACTTTAATATTTTCAAAGAAGATTTCAAACCTCAGTTTATAAGAACCCGCTTTACATAATTACATTTTTTCTTTTTAGTTTACATAAATAGATACGATACATATATCAACAATTTTAAAGAACATGTCAAGATTTCACATTTTTATTTTTATTCTACACAATTAGTACACAAATTACATTTTTACGTACGAGGTGTGACCATACGGGCCTTCAAATCCATAATTCTTTTCAGCATAAATTAATATTTTCGAAAAATACTTCAAGATTCATTTTAACTATGAACCTGGTTTACATCACTAATTTTCAATTAAATACTTCGTTAAGTTAAAATATGGAATATGTTTAATCTTCGAATATGTCGTCGTATTCGTCGGGATGCACGTGTCTAATGTCGGGCCTCTCTTTTTTACTTTGCTGGCATTCCTCGTCCCAACATTCTTGTTTTAGCACATCCGTTGAGATATTATACTCGTAAAAAATGTTATTTCTCTTGTGTTCGCCCTCTTTTATATTACAACGTTTAAAACCACTTATCAAAATTCGGAAATGCACATTATCGTATGTGGTAGCCATTGTTGGCTTAATGTTATTAGTTAAATACAGCATCCTTGTAATAACATCAGCCGGAATCACTTCTTCGGCTTTACATTTCATCAGAGTTCCTTTTCCTTTGTTCTCTCTCTCTTCAACGGTTTTAACTAAGGGATGGAAATTCGAATATTTTGGAAGAACTTGGCAAATGGTTTGATGGAAGTTTTCATTGGTGAGTTTGAAACTTTTAATTAAAGGTACCATCGGAAATAATTTTTTTGATGCATACATTTTGGAATTATATAGGAGCCGAAATTGTTGATTTTTATTATAAACGTTAAAATCAATTATGAACTTGTACTTTGTTTGTAGGTAATGTTACCTACGCAAGTAGGTACGACAGCTCCCAACACAATGAGATACCGTCTGGTGCGACCAGACAGAAGACTGGGGAGATAGTTAGTAGAGAAGAGGTCCGGCAAAGGTTTGCCTCTACTGACTCCCCAGCGGCTGATCAGGCGGTGGGTGTGGGAAGAGACCCGGTGCTTATAAACCCCACACCACAGTCATCCTCGTGGGAGACGCCACCTGTTCAGTGACAGCACCGAGGGCCTGATGGCCATGCAGCGACCAGCCTCGGTTGAACTTCTTGGCGCTGCGCATCAGGATATGGAGTCGTCAGGAGACGCGGCTCCCCCAGGAGGGGCTCCCAACCCCACTGGGCCAACGGTTGATCTCCCAGCTCAACCCCCTGTTACTGCTGACCCTGTTTCGCCCTCCCACACGAGAAGCAGGTCAGCCGTCCAAGGTAGCAGGTCTATTGCCGGACACCTGTCCAATCCACAATCGCGATGTGCCTCTCGCAGTCGTGGTAGTTCCAGAGAGAGAGGAACTTCCCGCCGCACCAATCCGGCGCCAACACTCGCAGGACCCCTGCACTCTGCTACCCCCTCGTCATCAGATATCGAGGGCGTTAAGGTAATAAATAATCGACCGCTGTCACGCCCCTCACGCAGTCTCGAAGGAACTGTGGTTGGCAATGTAGCAGCATCTGCCATAATAGGGGGCCTCGACACAATCATGGGCGAAGCCTTGCCTCCTATTACCCCGGAATTAGAGATAGCTCTAGCTAGGGGTACAAATCACGTCCATGACGCCCGCACGGTAGGTGAGGTTCATGATGAGGATACTGGCTCCATTAGAGGGAGAGGCCTTGCAATAGGGGACACTATCCCTTACGGTTCAACTCCACACTCTGCGCATGCCCTACCTCCCGACCATGGCACTCTCCACACTGACACGGGTGGTGACACAGACCCCGAGGCCCACCCCGTTGAGGGTGACAGTCCTAGTAGACGTAGGAAAAGGAGGTGCCAACGTATTGCCGACGTAGAAGCATCCGTCCAGGTCGATGATGCCCAAAGGCAAATGGCAGCTGCCATGGCCCAACTCCAGCATCAACAACAACTAGTTCAGCAGGCCCCCCAACCCCCGCCTCTCGTCCCGCCTGCTGGGGGCCCTGGCGATGACCCACCCCCACCACCACAGGCCCCTCCCCCTCTTGGAGGTGCACCTGACGTAGCCGCAACATTGAATGCGGCGGTTGCAGCCCCTACGTGGGTTGAGCCGGAAGGTATGCCCCGTAGTTCGCTAGTGGCACAGTCACATTTGGGTGATCATTCTATAACAACATCGGATGTCGCCGCCACCCCATTAGCCCACCTACCTGCCACTAGTGCCTCGCCCAACTATCTCCTATCCGCTCTCCGATTGGTCGAGGCTAACCCAGGCAACTTCTCGGTCAATGCCAATAACGAGTTGCAAATACGATCGTTTGTGATACCCCGCTCTAGGCGTTTGGAAAACGCAGCCTCACACGAGATGATAACGGATGCATTCGAAACTAATGCCGACCCCCTCTTGGATTCGAATGCTGACATCCTTTACCAGACCTGGTGCCTACCAAGAATAGTGTCTGCCGTTTCTAGGACTCTCATCGACCCATTTCTGACCGGCGGGATGCCCAACATGGAGACTTTTGCCGCTGTATGGCAACCTTTCTTTGCATCAGCAAACGCCAACTTCCTGGGTGCCCTTGTGAATAGTGTTGACTCGCATATGTTCTATTACGACGTATCAGCTGTTTACCTCAAGTTGGCTTACTGGGCTATGGTCCTAGACAATATTCAGTTCATGGGCCTGAACCCAGCATTTGATTCCTACCCAGTGGGCAACCCAATTACTTGGACGGACCTCACTGACACCCATACCAATAGCAGTGCCCTCGCTAATGCTTTTGCGGCAGGTGACCTAATATTCTTCGAGGATGTGGACTATTCCCGCGACGAGCTATATCTTCTCGTTTGGCTTGCCCATGCTGGAGCTAGGGTGAGCGTTATCGCTGGCCAGCGGTCTCCGGACTTCATCTATGTGAAATTCCAGGAAATCAAAATCCACGTAGTGGCGCGTAGGGCCCAACCTGCCCCACTCCCTGGCCCAGGAAACCCTACGTCTGCGGCAATATACGGGTTTCTCTACCGACTTGCCACCAAACGCAGTGAGTTCATCGACTATCGGAAGGGCCTGTATTTGGCATTAAACCTACTCCCAATCAGGTTTCGCGTCCACGGTGGTCGCCACTATAGGTTGTCTGGCACGTTCTCCAATTTTGTGCCTCCTGTACCGAAACCGGTGCAAAGAAACATCTTTGTAGTCTGGATGCGCTCAGTCCAGCCAGTGGAGCAGGATCTGCGCAATGAAATAAATAACTGGTCTGCGGCACGCCCCTTTGACCGAGCGTGCGTCACCGCATTGTATGCTCAATTACAACGTGTATTCTCGACCACCATCATCGGCTCATATTCCCTATGTGTGACAAATCTAATCGATTATATGATAGGGGCTTCCGAGCAAGCATTCGCTAACTCTGTCTTGGGACAGCTTGACACCCCTCCAGTGGGTCAGCTTGCCAGTTGCATGTTCTGGGATTGGCAGGCTAGGTGCTTCGAGGCCTACACGGGCATGTCTATTGAGCCTAATCCATACCCGGGACAGCCTTGGTTAGGAGGGCTTGGGAGGTTCCCTAATATAAGGGCCACAGTAGACGCTTTCAACTGGACGAATGATGTGGCACCTCGCGAAGGTTCTATGTTAGTGGTGGACGACTTTCTGTTAGTCCGCCCGGTTGAGTGGGGTGTGGTGGGGCCCACTACGAAGGTAGATTTCACTTCCGACTTAAAGATATCAGGTGTCGCTGCTAATATGGGCTTGTACTCCTTCAGGGGTGACCGCAGTTACATCAAGGCCACAGGGACAAACACCCCGTTCCTGATAATACCTTATGGTATACAGATGGTGAATATATTCACCCAGTTTTATGCCCTGAATGACCACTGCCCCTGGTACCATTCGGCACCATTTATCGGAGGGATGCAAACCGAGTTCCAGTGCCAGGCTCAACATTATGGTTCTCATTCTTTCAACAACAAGCTTCACATCTTTGAGCCCATGACGATTTGGACTTATGACTACGGAGCGAATGAGGTGCGCGCTCCTGCCGTCATGTCAGATGAAATGACGAATGATAGGGCCGACGATGTCGAGATATGGACGGGCCAATATATGGTCAGGGTTGGCTTCGGGCTAAAGCGCGCCTTCAAAGTCCGCCAAACTTGGCTCAATCAAGCTGGGCCATTCTGAAAAAAATGAAAAAAAAAGGAAGGTGGAAAAAAAAAAACTAAGACTCAGAGCCATCAGGCCATCTAAGCCAACTAAGACATCAGGAGTAATTACCTCATCATCAATATGGACTGATTCAACACTTGACTGCTCCTGCATAAACGCCTGCAATTTTACAGCTAATGAACGTGCTCTGACATGGTAATCATCTGTTTTTCCATAAATGTTTGTTTGCTTGTACACATACAACTGGAAAAATGTCCATGCAGTTCTGGATAAAGTACCGTATTCGGCATGCAGCAATGAAATATTTTAGAGCAGAGGTCTAATCCTGCAATCAGAGAATCTATATCGTACAACGTTTCGTCAATTGAAATTTGACATGTACATGTATTAGTTTTTAAATCTTCAAAGGCTGTACTGGTATACATCTTGCGCTGTACTGTTCTACTTTCTGCTTTCTGGCGTTCTGCATGGAGATTTACCGAGTTTTTTATTACCATGAGAAAGTCATCCACAATTTCAATTTTTGATGGCTTAAATTTTTTTTTTTTGGTGCCTCTGACAACATGAGCGTTAGAAAGGAAGAATGCAAGAAGCCTGAGAGCATTGATAGTCCAGAACTCTTCTTTTTGATTTGAAAGCAAGCAAAAAAAATTCATGGACGGAGGAATAAAACAAGTTGGCAGTTGTTTTATTGTCAATACTACTGCATTGCAGATTTTGCCCAACAATAAAGTGGAAGGCTAGATTCTATAGGGAACAAGAAAATTTCTTCATTGCGTTGCAATATTTGGTTTCATGTTTTTCAGGGTGCCTAGTGTTTTTTAATTTTGAAAAATCCTTATATTTTCCTGATTTTTTCATTTTGAAAATCCTGATATTTTCCTGGTAAAAACTGTATTTATTGCATAAATGCATGCGGAAACTAAATTTTCTGATAAAGTTCTTATGATTAGAAACAAGTATAAATACAGTATAAAATAAGTATAAAATTCAGGCGCTGAAGATGGATGAAAAATTTTGATTTCGTAAAGACGGCGACACTGCAATGAGGCCTTCACCATACGACACAAGCGCTACGGGTGAGAAATTATCGGAAACAAAGACGGCGCGACGACTCCTGGCACGGTAGGCAAAAAGCAGTAAGACCTCTCCGCTGAGGAGATTCGCGTAAGAGAAGTTCTTGATAAAACGTCCGATTTTTCCGTATCGCAAAATTCCTGATATTTTCTGGTTTTCCCTGATGCTAGACATCTTGTTTTTAGTCAAAATGAGTGTCTTGAGATAATTTTATTGAACAAGGTGTCCCAGAGTTAACGTCAAAAAAAAAAAAATGAGGAGTGATTCCAGAGGTCAATATAAAACTTTCTCATACTAAACTAACTACTTTGTGTAAAAAAATGTAAGACTCAGAGCCATATTAAAGTCCGAATTTTCTGCACGGAACACAGCGCTGGCAGTAAACACCTGATGATAATTCCTATGGTACGATTATGGAACCTGAACATTGTTTTCATCAAGCCCCTTATAGTTTCAGTAACGGGAGTAGTTCGAAAAGTTTAGTTCAACATCTTCGAGACCATGGAAAAGATAGTCACCTGCTTCATTCAATGCAGAAGTCCGTTGTCATAAGCACGTCTAGTATTGTCAGGTCGTTTCCTAATACCGATTAATTTTTTTATTTTACTTTAAAATTTAATTATTTAATTTTACTTGAAAATAAAATTTTCTCTTCATTCAAGCAAGATAGTTTGTATTACTGACTTTGGCCTGTGGCCCGTCAGTGATACTTATACCGGAAGTGCTCCCTCTTCCGAGTTAAAAAAAAAGGGGGAAAAATCCTTGATAATAACTTTATGAATTTTGTAAATTGGACCAGAAAATCTAAAATTATAACAGTGTAGAGAGACGATACCAAGATTTACACATGATCCTAAGAAGGAGTCGCAGAAGACGATGATCCCGAAAAGATGTTAAAAATGATGAGAACAATCCAAAGCCGAAAGAGAGGAAAAGAAATCGCCGATTGGATTCAGTTTGATTCCAAAACAACGTCCTTCGGAAGGCGAGGCTGCTTTGTCCCGAGTCCCTTGTTGTATGAAAATAGAACCACGGTGCAAGTGCGGCACTTAAACTTCCGTCCACCCACGTTGACGTTGGTGCTCCGTTCAGCCACGTTGACGTTGGTGCTCCGTTCAGCCACGTTGACGTTGGTGCTCCGTTCAGCCACGTTGACGTTGGTGCTCCGTTCAGCCACGTTGACGTTGGTGCTCCGTTCAGCCACGTTGACGTTGGTGCTCCGTTCAGCCACGTTGACGTTGGTGCTCCGTTCACATCGGTACCGACGGGCCTCTGATAGATCCGATGGCGACATTTGTCATAAGTTGAAGCCAGTGGCCGCCTGGTTGACCACACAGTAGGGTCCCACACCATAAAATTTTCCGCCATAAAAGACTGGAAAATATTTAATTGACGTACATTATATTATGTAAAATTCTTGTCTAAAATTGTATGATGTATAGAATGACCGACGGATTTGTAGCGACCTTTTCCTAAGCTTTGAGTAATCAAAATCAAAAATTTGAAGCCCAGCAGGTTGAATGTTGAAATTGATAGAAAAAGACGGCGTAAGGAGTATGGCGCGATCCTATTGGTTGACTAAAGGAGGAAACTAAAGGGTTGCCGTTAGTTAGTCTATTACCTGAGTGCTATGTCCATTACAACCACCTGGTTCCACCGATAGGATCCCTTTTTGTCCTTCTTATCTTTTTTTGATGTCTTCATTAGCTGAGTTTTTGACACAAGAACTGCTGTCTTGCGTAACTATGCTGGAAAATCGCGACTTATTGTTTTCGCGCTTTTCACGGCTTTCAAGAAGCTCCCCCTAGACCTAAAAAAAAAATCGGCTTCCTTCTTGTCTAAAAACTAATCAGCATTAATTTGCTAGGTGTGTTGCTATCCTGAAATATTGCGAAAGAACAAATATCTTACTCAAAAATGACGAAAAACCGTAGAAAATCGCTATTCGAGTTTTAAGAGCTTTCCATGCGGTTCCAGCACTTTCCCTAATGAGCCTACGAAAAAAAAGTTTGTATCATTTTTGTAGGGAATTTTTTCATCTTTAATTTTAAAACTACCTATTTTGTCGATATATCGCACTTGAAGAGAGATATCTCTGAAAAACCGCGGAAAAACGTAATTTTTCCGATTTTTCTGAGTTAGCACAAGGAAGATTTGTTGGGAAACCAAAAATTCGGATTCGTTTTTTGGTCTTGTCGGAGCTTTCAGAGAATTCTTTCTGGGGGCGACCACGAGAGGATTCATTTTCTGGGGTACTCGTTTGTGATGGAATGTTTTTTTCCTGGGGCAGGAACTCATCCGGAGGAGAGATATTGGTGTTTAAAAATCTATCTACGTACTTAAGTACGTTTGCCTTTACAAAACTTCTTTTTTTCATTTTAGCTTTCATATTTTGACACACTAAGAGGACGAATTTTTTCAACTTATTTTCATCGACATCATCTGTCAGGTTATAAACGGCTTTGTACTTTGCTTCGACTACCTTCACCTTTTCATCGTGTCCTTTTGCAGACCACCACTCCTCAAAGAAGTTTTTGTACTTAAGAGGAGTACCTGTGCACAGTAAATAAAACTAACGTAAATACTAAGTATGTATGGACTAGAAGTCTGTGTGAAACACAGAGCCGGATTTAGGGGAGGGCCAACAGTGCCATGGCACTGGGCGGCAAAATTTGGATTTTTTTTTGGTAGAAAAACAGAGGAGAGAAAGATTGAGGGGGGGAGAGGGAGGGAGAGAGAGAAAAATAAGGGAAAATATTGGGCGAATTTCTAGAGCTTTTAATGCCTCGGTGAAACTGTACCCCTTAATTTTTCGCTGTCTTCTCATTTAAATTAATCCGTAAGTTTCTCTAGAAAACATATTGCAATATTACGAGGTGCAATGGAGATACGTATTTTTGGACTTCGGCGATCGATGTAGAGTTCTCTCCAGATATATGCAACATTCATGGGCGTAGCCAGGAAGGCCTGTCCCTCTATAATTGAAAATGGTATCACCTGCCCCCATAAATTCTGGATGTTGAAAATAACCCTCATGAAGAATGTTTATCTCCTTTATTGTAGAGTTTTCAATGAAAACACTGTGTTAATTTCGTTAGTATTTTCTAAAAGTTGCGTCATGGCAGACTTAAAATTCGTCCAAATATAGTTGAAATTTCAAAAATATTCCGGCCTGTTTAATCCAACAATTTTTTTGGCTGGAATTAAAAACCAACGCACTGTTTTCTCAGAAATGGATAGAAAATCTTAGTCATGGAAGCCTCTAAATGGGGTTAAAATTTCAACAATTTTCCAGACCTTTTGAATCGAACAATTCGAAAGTTTCCTCTGGACCTTCCAGTATGGCAGGGCCCAGGCCTTCTTCAGCAAAATAATGTAGCTATGCCTATGGTCACAATATTCTGCAATCAAGTAATTAGGCTTGTCTCAGCCTTTGTAGTCATCGTAGCGGGGGAAGAAAAACACCAAGACAAATAGAGATGGATAATTCAAGACCTAGTAAGCGCCATCAGACGTCTTTCTAAGATCGTGCATACTTTCCTCGCCGAAAATGAACCTGTGCACATCTTCTCATTGGAATTTGAATGGAAATTTATTTTCAAAACACTGACCTCAATTTAAACAGAGGCATTTTTACTAGCAGGCATAATCTTCGCAGAACCTCATGTTACACGGAAAAAAAACTTCGTGCTTGGGACCCAAATTGTAGGTCATATGGATCTCTGAAGTTTTTGGATTTAGCATCCGAACACTTAAGGTCCAGCTGCTGAGGTTTGGATCACACATGTGAAACTTCAGTTCTTACATCTGAAGTACTTCGGTTTTCATATCCGAAAAACTTCGGTTCTCACATCCGAAAAACTTCGGTTCTCACATCTGAAGTACTTCAGATGTCAGAACTGAAGTTTCTGAAGTTTCAGATGTGTGATCCGAACCTCAACAGCTAGACCTTAAATGTTCAGATGCTCAATCTGAAAACTTCAGAGATCCATACGTCCTAAACTGTGGGTCCCAAACACGAGGTTTTTTTCTCCCTGTACTCACCAGGTTTTGGATTCCACTCTTCTTCAGAAGAAGAGGTAAATATTCAATAGGTAAATGAAAATACTGACCATTGCACGGCATTTTCTCGTGAGGGATGTGAAGGTGATATAAAACTAATTCATTCAATAAACCTTGAGGTTTCAGATTCCAAAACGCAAATTGAAAACAGGCATGGAGGTGATATAAAACTAATTCATTCAATGAACCTTGAAGTTTCAGAGTCCAAAACGCAAATTGAAAACAGGCCTGGAGGAAAGTACAAATAAAATAATTAGACTGACGGAAGGAGTTACTTGAAAGTACCATTATGTTAGAGTTAAAATTGTTGAATGGATAAATAGAGAGTAGAAAATACAAATTTACATTATTTATCGATATCTTTCAATGGGGGGGGGGGGGGGGTGTTACGTGTATTGCAGTGGCGTTTAGTTTGATCATCGTGTCAAAAACCATACAACGTATTCAAATACGTTTATTTTTTTATGATCAAGAGGGAGAGGTAGATTATTAAGCTCTCCTTGAACAGGGGTCAATGTTCCATGAGATGCGTGCTGGACTTCTGTCATGGGATCTCATGGACGACGATTCCGTCAATATGTGACATTTTGGGACTAAAAACTTAACATATACCGAATCTGGAAGGTATTCTGAACAACATATCAAAAAATTACGTTGATATATTTTGATATATATTTTGATTCAAATTGCTCAGTAGCAATGCGACATCGGAGGAGAGCATCCATAGGTTGTTTCATCGTTCCCAGTCTTTCTGCGTAAGCGCTAACGGAAAATCGATCGGCATTCGGTCCGCGCCCCTCGGATGCCTCTAGCAGAGCTTCTGAGAACTTAGATTTTTCACTTTTCAGTCGGAATTTCTCTTCCATCCAATTCATCCAAAAGTCGCCGATTAAACAATTTCCCGATTCAAATTGCTTGGTAGCAATGCGACATTGAAGGAGAGCATCCATAGGTTGTTTCATCGTTCCCAGTCTTTCTGCGTAAGCGCTAACGGAAAATCGATCGGCATGCGGTCTGCGCCCCTCGAATGCATCTAGCAGAGCTTCTGAGAACTTAGATCTTTGACTTTTAAGTCGGAATTTCAGTTTCATCCAATTCATCCAAAAGTCGCCGATTAAACAATTTTCCGATTCAAATTGCTAGGTAGCAATGCGACATCTGAGGAGAGCATTAATAAGTCGTTTCATCACTTCCCAGTCTTTCTGCATAAGCGGTACGGAAAATCGATCGGCATGCGGTTTAAATCTCCAGAGACCTTCCATCATTGCGAGGGTGCAGTGCCATCGGGTCGTGTTACCCAACGGTGGAATCCGAGCATTCACTTCCTTGAACTCCAGAAGCATATTCTGATTCCTCAAACGTTCGACTTCTTTTCGGTATGTGTCCAAGTAGCAAGTGAGGTCTGCTGCCTTTATAAAATCAGCGATAGTGTAGCACACGTGCTGAGCACGGTACCGCCTGGAAGGCGAACCGGTCTTCCGCGCACAACCGTACTATCTCCTCGGTGCTCAAGAGGTAGCTCTTCTCCTCTTTTAACAATACATCCCTCTCTGCCTCTTCATCTGAAATTAGATTCTCCTGCTGAAGTTCTCGTACCTTCTGGACTGCTTTCTTCATATCGGAACCGCTGTCCGAATTAGCGGCGGAAACATGCTTAATTTGAAAATCGTATCCTCCCAGAACACTAAAAATCATATCTCGGAGATTCTTCGTTTATGTTTCTTTTCTATCTCTTTCATTGCTAGAGTCCTGATCCACAATCTGGCATCCTTCGCGAATTGGACGTTAATTCAGAGGAAACTTCAGTTCAAACGTGACACCCCGTCGATTTTCACCGAAATATACCGGCCTTCCAGTTCCTTCTTTAACACCTCGGTGCTCAAGAGGTAGCTCTTCTCCTCTTTTAACCATAGATCTTCCTCTGCCTCTTCATCTGCAATTAGATTTTCCTGCTGAAGTTCTCGTACCTTCTGGACTGCTTTCTTCATATCGGAACCGCTGTCCGAATTAGCGGCGGAAACATGCTTAATTTGAAAATCGTATCCTCCCAGAACACTAAAAATCATATCTCGGAGATTCTTCGTTTATGTTTCTTTTCTATCTCTTTCATTGCTAGAGTCCTGATCCACAATCTGGCATCCTTCGCGAATTGGACGTTAATTCAGAGGAAACTTCAGTTCAAACGTGACACCCCGTCGATTTTCACCGAAATATACCGGCCTTCCAGTTCCTTCTTTAACACCTCGGTGCTCAAGAGGTAGCTCTTCTCCTCTTTTAACCATAGATCTTCCTCTGCCTCTTCATCTGCAATTAGATTTTCCTGCTGAAGTTCTCGTACCGTCTGGACTGCTTTCTTCATATTGAAACCGCTGTCCGAATTTGCGGCGGAAACATGCTTAATTTGAAAATCGTATCCTCCCAGAACATCAAAAATCATATCTCGGAGATTCTTCGCTGTGTGTTTCTTTTCTATCTCTTTCATTGCTAGAGTCCTGATCCACAATCTGGCGTCCTTCGCGAATTGGACGTTAAATCCGAGGAAACTTCGGTTCAAACGTGACACCCCGTCGATTTTCTCCGAACATACCGGCCTTCCAGTTCCTCCTTTAACTTCTCCCGCAACTCTTCCGCCTTCTCCGGGATTAGAGATCTTGCTGATTCGGCATTCACAGGGAAGTGCTCCTTGGTTTCCTTAAGAGCGTCCAGGGTAGGTTGGACCAGCCGCTGAAAACCTTTCCTCTCCACATTGGCGAAGGGCAGCGCGTCTTCTGTAACAGTTTCAAGGATGGTTCTCTTAAGTTCGCGAGCATCCATTTTTATCGTGAGAGTCTTCGTTGAGCCAGTCCGTACCTTAGCTTTCCTGCTTTTGATCTTCTTTTTTTTGTTTTTTTTTTTGTTTTTTTTTTTGTTACATAATTTAGTACATGGAGAGGTGGGAGCCGAAGCTTTTCAAACGTCTAGCGTTCATCGTCAGGGCATACATAGTAATAACAGCGAAAAGGCACAAGCAACAATCTACAGTAATAATCTACATCATGCACAACAATTAATTACATAGCTCAAAAAGCTCAATTCATAGCTCAGTTCATATAACCTTTTAAGGATTTCGGATAACTGCCAATCCGTATTGCCTTTAATCAAAACAACTGGCAGTTGACAGAAAACGCCTGGTAATCAACCACAGCTGATTTTTAGACTGACCAATCGTATTCCTCTCAATCATACTCATTTGCTCTACACACACTCTCACACGCTTAGGCAAAAACTTAACTTCATCAGGGCAATTCTTAAATTCCTCTGAGCGTAAAACAGACTCCAGATTATGTAGCTCCTCTAGGGCAGGTACGTCTGGCGACAAAAACCAACAGAACGCTACGTGATGCCCGAAGGCCTCTTTCAACTGATGATAGAGTCTTTCTGTTAACCCGTCTGGTCGACTGGCAGTGGCTCTGCAACTCAATTTACCTGTGCTGGTAAACATTTCGTCGATGGTGACGACTTTAGAGTCTTTCTCTTAACCCGTCTGGTCGACTGGCAGTGGCTCTGCAACTCTGTTAATCTGTGCTGGTAAACGTTTCGTCGATACGTTTGAATGACTGTAGTCATATATAAACAGCAATGGGCCTGTTGCAAACTTTTGCTAGAGCAAAACTAAGAGTTGTTTCCTACAGATAATGCCTCAAAAATCACGATGAGCGCATCGGCAAAGTCTGAAATGCACTCATAACTAAACAATCTGCGTAAGAAATTTGCGGTTTTTGAGCTTCCCGCTTCGAAAACGATACTACGGTGCAGGTGAACATTTTGTTAGAGGAGTCGTTCCATTGGCGACAATACTTATCATGGCCGACGCCAGTCCGCCAAAACACGTGTGATGGGACGAGATAACACCTGAACAGGATTAAACCATATAACAATCGGCGTGTTTACGTTCATATTTTCTCGCCCGCCTTAATTGACCTTGAACTCTCCTCGAATTACGCGAGGAACTGCGCAAGCGTCGGCCATGATGAATATTGCCGACGATGGAGCGACTCCTCTAACAAAATGTTCACCTGTGCAGTAGTATCGTTTTTGAAGCGGGAAGCTCAAAATAACGCAAATTTCTTACGCAGATTGTGAATTTATGAGTGCATTTCAGACTTTGCCGATGCGCTCATCGTGATTTTTGAGGCATTATCTATAGGAAACAACTCTTCATTCTGCTCTAGCAAAAGTTTGCAACAGGCCCATTGGCTTTATAACAACGAATAACTACAGCTTGTTCAAACCCTCGATTTATTAACGATATTATTATGATGCCTGAGTGTTAGCGTCCTGTCATATGTCTATAGACATATCAAAGATACTATCACCAATGAATTATATTTTTCGACTTAAGAACCTCTTTTAAATTTTATGTATTATACCCTTGAAATAATATATTTTCAAGTAGAAAATGCGTTTTATTACTGTTCCTACTTTCCAATTCTCTAAAATGAATTATATTTTTCGACTTATTTTTATCCGAGATGCCTTAGGAACCTGTTTGTAGTATTTTATGTATTATACCCTTGTAGTAATGCATTTTCGCGTAGAAAATGCGTTCGATTATTGTTCCTTCTTACCATTTTTAAAACATTGATTCTCTAGAATGAATTATATTTTTCTACTTATTTTCAAATTTGATTTTTTATCAAGTACCCAAACGCTAACAAGATAAACATAAAAAAAAGGGCGACATGAATCAGTTAATCGTTGTATATTAACGATTCACAAAGTAAGGTTGCCAATTAAAAAAAGTGGATGCATGGCGTAACTAGGAAAATCGATAACGTATTCTTCAAAAAATAATTCAATTATATTTTAATATTTACACAATTCGTAGTATGGAGACAAAAAGAAGAGTACATGCTTCACTTAACGTTTCATATGAACAAAAAACAATATACGAATACAGGTTCAAGGGAGTGAATGAAGGAAAAGGTGAGAATCCCCGCCAAACAAATGCAATAGACAGGTTTTCTTCAAAAAATAATTATGATTTATTTTTTCATATTTATAACAATCAACTCAACAATCAATTACTATGATCATAAATAGAAGGAGACATGCTTCAGTTTTTCGTTTTATATAGACGAATCACAACATAGTATTACCGATTCAAGAAAGGGAATGAAGAAAAGGTGCAAATTCCCGCCAAACAGATGTAATAGACAGGTGTTCTTCAAAAAATAAATATGACTTATTTTTTTCATATTTACAACAATCCACTCAACAATCAATTACTATGATCATAAATAGAAGGAGACATGCTTCAGTTTTTCATTTTATATAGACGAAACACATTATAGTATTACAGATTCAAGAAAGGAAACGAAGAAAAGGTAGAATCCCCGCCAAACAGATGTAATAGACAGGTATTCTTAAAAAATTATTATGCCTTATTTTTTAATACTTACAACAATCAACTCAACAATCAATTACTATGATCATAAATAGAAAGAGACATGCTTCAGTTTTCCGTTTTATATAGACGAATAACAATATAGTTTTACAGATTCAAGAAAGAGAATGAAGGAAAAGGTGAGAATCCCCGCCAAACAGGTGTGAAGAAAATATCGGCCCGGTGTACCTACAAATTCCGTTGTTATAACTTGGTATCCAACGTCATTCCACAAATTTACAAGGGGCCAAAGGATTATATTACTCACCAGACAAGTCTGCACAATATGCTGGACCGGATTTCTTACAAATTTCATTGTTGCAAGTTTGAGATATGACGTTGGTTACTAAATTATAAACATACGATATGTTATTGTGTCGATGCGCCCTGCCAGCACGCCTGCAATAGTGCTCATTTCGCATATTAATGAAGACGTTAGGATACGAAACGATGACGTTCCTCACCTCGTCGCCAGTACGATTCTGCTCCAGCCAACTCAGGCATTTGGTGGGCAAGGAATACTCCTTTGGCAACACCAAACGCTGAGGGGCTGGTTCCACTATTGCAGGATACTTTGCAGGTGCATCGACACAAAGGACCGGGGCCGATACGAGGACGCTGAAACGGTGCGCCTCGTTGGGGAAGATCCTCACCATTCCCCTCATAAAATTATTCAAATTCATTGGCCGCTGCGGCACAGGGACCAAGTAATTATCTTGCCCATACTTTGAGGCGAAGGGCAATCGGAAGTTGGCATTCCGCCTATACACACTAACATCTATGATAAACGACCCACCGACAAATGCGGTGGGACAAGTATTAACACAATGTTCCCTAAAAGCTAAAATGAATTTCTTCAGAGTGGCCATTTGATTAAAGTACACTGTTTCAGCTAAAATTGCGTGATACGAAACCTTTTTAGGTGTTGTCGCACAATAAATTTCGAAATAATTAAAATCTACTTTCTTATCAGTACTGCGGATCATAAAATTAATAAAATTGACTAGTTCATACATAACATCCAAAACAATAGGGAAAGGCGATAGGGAAGGATTGGGATTTATAAATTCATCTAACAACGCATCTATCCGTTCAATGAGAGTAGTTCGGAATGTGTCTTTGATCTCTGCCCACGGTTTATCGTTATGCGAAGCCCAAGTGAGGTCAATTGAAGGTTCTTGCCTTAAAGGATGAGCTGAAACGGTGTAGAAAAAATTATAACCAAAGCATTTCATTAAAATTGAGTTTTGACGTTAATAAGTGAAATCGCAGGCAATGAACTGCAACAATCGCAATTTCAATAACTTCCAACTGTGTTCATAGAATAGCATGTATGTATACATATAGCCAATCGCGGTTTGATTGTTTCCAAAAAAATAAAGGGGAGTTGCAAACATTTTAAAAAAGCTAGTAGGATATTTGTGTCTTTCTTACTTCGAGGCAATTATGTGTAAATGTACCACTTATGGAGCAGACAACTGTGGTAACTTTCTCCTAAATTTAAAGCAAAATGTGTAGTTTGCTTTAGATAGTTCATAGTGGTATGAAGGCGGTCTTCAAAGAAGGAAAAGAACACCCCCTCCCCCCTATCTTGCCCAAAATTACAACTGCGGCATTTTTTACAGGAGTAACTGTAAATATTACAGCGAGAAAACAATTACAGTATTAGTAGCATGTTATTGTGAAGGAAGCAACTGACTGTAGCGGTACATACCACCTTCCATTGCGGCAGAATTCTTCCGTTTTTTCTTTCTTCCTACAACGACCCCTTGCTTGATCATGGAGACTCGCACATTTTTGTACCTGTCATATAGTTTGCCCTTAGCATTAGTTTTTTTCCGGTCTTGATGTGAATATGGTAAAAATAGGTTGATTGGATTTCAGAAGGGAAAGCTGTGCAAACCCGGAAAGCTGGTGAAATCTTTCCGTAGGAAGTATTTTCCAAGGCTCTGTGCTTATTTCGTTTTTGATGACAATCTTTATTTGATCTCAAGAGCCAATTAAAATAAAGTTAGTGACGAATCGCTATGGCTTTACAAAGGTTTTTCCCGGGTTCGAACAGATGTTGCTATTAATTTTGAAATTTTATGATTTCCCGCCATCCTAATATTCTGTAAATCCATCAGATTTGCAAAACGGAGCAGGAGCCTGGGATAATGCGCTAAGTGATGAAACTTATTTTGCAGATGACCCCCAGAAATTTTGAGATAAAGTTCGCTAAGTTCTTTAACCTATGTTTTTAACAATGTAACACACCCATCTTGCAATCTTGGTGATAAAACGAATTAAACAATATTCCTTAACGCTAAATACAAGTGCAAAAAATCATTAGTTGGTGGAACAAAGTTGGGATATATTACACCGAAATATTATAGAAAATGCAACATTTCAGCAGATGACATCTTAATTTTTTTCTCCCGTAAAAGTTTATCACTTTGAGGAGGCGGCTTATTTTCATGGCTATTTACTCCAAAATCGAAATTTAAAAAAATTAAATTGAACCCCTCTATACAGTAAAATATTTCTTTGTAATAATACAATGATGCAAAACGAGTCCCATAACGTATTTTGCGGTCCCCTCCAGTATGTAATGCTGTTAATCTGGAGCTACTGAAGTTATAACGTGCCAACCGTTAACTTGGTTCAAAATACACCTTTTGATAATATCTGTTTCAGACACGGTATTGAGTTGAGCGTCATTTTGATATATTTTTTTTGTGCGAATTAAATTTTCGTCCTCCTCAACTTGGAAGTGCAGGATGTCTTCATGAACTTTACAATAGATACAGGGGTGATTACAATTAAAAGATTCTGCGAAGCCCTCGAGCTGATGTTGAGCAAGATTATCCCCTTGGAGTATTGCAAGTTGACAATATAATTTGCCTTCGAAGCGTTCAGTATCAAACGATAAACCGTTTTTTAATAACCCATGTAAGTCTCGTATTAGTTCCTTAAAAGAAGCATCATGGGGTAAAAATGTTCTGTCTTCACTATGAAACAACATGACAAGAAAAATGCATCTCAAAGTTGAGCGAAATGCGAACGGGATGATAGGAAGAGTCATGTACACTGCACTTACCTTATGGACTCCTGCGTGCGATCCCAACGGGTTGCCACACTGGAAATCATCAATATATCAGAACACGGGAAATATTTTCGTACCCGGATTGTCATTCAGAATTTTTTTTCCAGTACTTACTTTGAATAAAATTAAGATGGTAAGATGTTTCTGAGAGTAATCTTGATTCATAGGCTAAAGTTTTTTTTTAAGAACATCTGGTTGTTCGAAAAAATTTGGCAAGATTAATGTAGGCAAAACATACTGAGCGGTCACTGGGACAGACACAATCTTGATTTTAAAATTTTCTTTCCTACTAACTTTCCGCTCACCAATTTCAAGTTCGAGGCAATATAAGTACCATAATTTTCAAACAATTTAAGTGTTCTGTACTCCGTTTTCAACGATTCAAAGATATTTAAAAGCAAATTGAGTAAGGGATCGACATCCCTTCTCATGACGTCTTCTGGTAAGAAGTTTTCTAATTTTTCTTTGAAAATTGTTTGAACCGTGCTAATTATACCTCAAAAGTTCTTTTGTTTTGAACCTTTTCTCACAAACGGTGCACTCTCTCCAACAGAAATCTGAAAACGAATACAATAGAAATGCATAAACCAACATTTTTTTTTTTTTTTTTCAATTAAGTATTTAGCTTCGAGAAGCTGATTCTTATGGCCCTCACTCACCTTTACCACATAGTTACGGGGTACCCTCATTGTAGAGTACTAATAAGCCATAAAATCAACTGCTCCTTACGGATTTCCTGCAACAGGATTTAATAATTCAAGAGTAATATCATTGGTCTCCTGATTTTGAAATTCATTGATTTCATTATCATTTTCATTTTCAATGAGAAGGGCCAAAGAAATGTGCTTCTTCTTGAGCATTTTTTTTTTTTTTTTTTTTTTTCTTTATATTATTACTTAACAAAATTTGTTTTTAAGGAGGTTTCACAATCATGAGTTTGCCTAATTTAGACGGTTGCGCGGGTTGTTTCTCAATGGAAATCTGAGGCCGCGTCATGCTGGTGGACTTGTGCAGCGCTGGGGTGGGTTGGGTGGCGGCCGATGGTTGGGGTAATGGCACGGCGTTGATTGTTGTACTTTGGGCGATGGATTCTAGCCTTTCTCTCGAGGTTTCAATCGTCGCTCTGAATGTTTGAGTGGCGTCGCGCACGGACCCCTTAATGGCACGGCGTTGATTGTTGTACTTTGGGCGATGGATTCTAGCCTTTCTCTCGAGGTTTCAATCGTCGCTCTGAATGTTTGAGTGGCGTCGCGCACGGACCCCTTAATGGCACGGCGTTGATTGTTGTACTTTGGGCGATGGATTCTAGCCTTTCTTTCGAGGTTTCAATCGTCGCTCTGAATGTTTGAGTGGCGTCGCGCACGGACCCCTCTGCCACTGCTGTGAACCTGTTCACCGCATGTATCATTACTCCTACACTTTCACTGACATGTGTTTGCAGTGTGTGAAGGGCCTCGATGATGTCTCGGTTGTCGTGGTGCTCGATCTGAGTTGAATGCTGATCCTGTTCTTGGAGACCTTCAATTTTTGGGTGATGCTTGACCCAGTGTTCTAGGAATTGCGGAGAGAACTTAGAGGGTCTCCATCTGGCTAGCTGGAGATTGCTAGCGGCTTTCCTTAACTTTGGCCCCACCTTTGAATGCGGTACTTCACGGGGAACAGCCAGTAGAAAGTGTTTAGGCTCAAGCTCCAGTGGTGGATCACGGAGATGATTCCAGTTATCTCCCCACCAGACTTCTTTCTGCCTGTCCCAATCCAGAGGTGGAGGAAGCGAGGGATTCAAGCAGTATGCTAATACTGTGTTTGACACTGTGTACCAAGGTGCAGGGAGTATCAATCTTCGATTTGGTGTGGGACCAGGCTTTGTAGGTCCACTAGAAGTTTGCTTTGAAGCATTGACATTCAGCGAGTCCTCCATGGTTTGAGTCAATTTTTGAAACTTAGATCCTCTAGGGGGCAAAAGAGAATTCTCTATGGAGGTGTCATGCGGCGATCCACCAGATTGAGAGGAGGGCTGAGTCGGCTTCTTTCTCTTTGGAGTCTTGACGGGGGTAGACTCTGCAGAAAAATAGGTGCGGTCTCCATCTTTGGGAGGAGAACCTATAATCATATCTTCTTCTTGAAGGACCAAGACCTCCGACACATCTTCATCTGATTCAGATTCAGGAAGTGGGAGTGTGCTGGGGTGGTTTGGACTTGTGTACTTGAATGTTGTTAGTTGATGTATAGTGTGTTCTAGTTTTTCTTCTACGATCCGTGTATTATCTTCCATCTTCTTGCTCATTGTAAATTTTTCTTTATATTGTGTCTTCTCTTCTTGAGCATGGCAACAAGAAAAATGATTTTGTAAACTGTCGAGGCTCCAGTAGTGCCTTTGGCACGCGGAACATTGAATTGATTCATCAGTAATACTAATGAAATTGACAAATTTAGAGTGTCGAATAAGCTCGGCCAGATTTGGCAAGTTAGGCTGACGCTTGACACAGTGAGACAATCTACTGCAGTTTGAGAATTTTTGCCAGGTCATGCACCTTGATACAATTTTTATCTAACGGTGTTTCAACATTATACACTAATCTTTTCAGGAAAAAGTAAACTTGTTGGCATTCAGCCGATAAGAACAATCAATCGAGAAACATAGTTTGAATCACCTGTCAATGGCTTCTGGTACTGTTCTGAAATGATATCTCTGATCATCGACGGAAACAAATATTTGTGTAGCTTTATTGCCTTCACCAACTATGACGGTTCGAGGTTACAAGGGTTGCCTCTTCCTATAACAGAATTATTTCTTTCTTAGTAAGCTGGTATCTACCATGGCTTGCAATGATACTTTAAGAATAGTCTGTGAAAGTATTACGTCCTTTTTCTGCCATTTTCGCAGCAATTCTATTCCGTAGTACTGACTTTTTGCACTTCGGTCTCACAAATTCTTGGTCCATGGATAGTCGTATATTAATGAGAAGCTTCGTCAGAGCCCAGCTCCAAAGCACATTGACGGAATTATTCTGAGTTTTAGTTACATCGGACGGAACAGGAGTCAAGGGTTTATCTAAAAAACAAGGAACAAGTTAGGAAATACAGACATGAAAAAGCCGCTTACTGCTTGCCCACATAGCTTCTGTAGATAAAAAATTAACTTTTTGTTAGACTTAAGAATATGGTGCCTCTCCTTTTTCTTATTTCCCCTTTCATATACACTCATACGTGGCTGTAGACTCACAGTCAGCAAACATGTATACGCCATGTCATTTTGTGCTGTTTCTTTTCGCGTATGTTTATTCAATCAGGAGTGCATTTTTAACTTTTTTTCACTTTATTATAATGAATTCCTATGTATAATGGCCCCTAATGGGCCTGTTGCAAACTTTCGCCAGAGTGAGCGCATCGGCAAAGACTGAAATGCACTCCTTACTTCACAATTTGCATTAGAAGTCTGTGCTTTTTCGAGCTTCTCGCTTCAAAAACGATACCACGACACAGGTGAAAATTTCGTTAGAGGAGTCATTCCATCCAACCCCTGCTCACAAGGATACCACGCAATATTCAACATAGCCGACGCCAATCCGCTTAAACACATGTGACAGGACGCCAATTCTAACCACCTGATAACAATCGGCGTGTTTACAATCACATTTTTTTCGCTTCGGTGGATATTCGTCTTGATTGACCTCGTGCTCTCCTCAACTTGCGCGCGGAAGCGTCGGCCATGTTGAGCAGGGATTGAATGGAATGACTCCTCTAACGAAATGTTCACGTCTGCCGTAGTATCCTTTTTGAAGCGGGACGCTTAAAAAAACGCAAATTTCTTACGCAGATTGTGAGATTAGGAGTGCATTTCAGAGTTTGTCGATGCGCTCATCGTGATTTTTGAGACTTTATCTATAACATAAAACTCTTATTTTTGCTGTAACAAAAGTTTGCAACAGGGGTATTGTGTATGTGTTGCACTAGGTGGTTTCCAAGGAATCACCCAGATCCGTAGAAACATTTTGCCTAACAACACAACTGCATATGAAAAATTTCGAAGAGCTTAGTGAAACTAAAAAAAAAAAAAAAAAAAAAAAAAAAAAAAAAAAAAAAAAAAAAAAAAAAAAAAAAAAAAAAAAAAAAAAAAAAAAAATATTATTGAATGACACATTTTCCGTGTTGTTTTGCTGGAGGAATCGATTCATGTTGCATTAAGTCTTCTTGGTTTTTTCCGAACCGGTTTTGACGCAATCTCGTTAGTCTTTATTTCCGTAGGTTTTACCATGTGCGTAGTGTATTTATGTTACCGATACGGTGTCAAGTCGTAAATTGAAGTATTCTTATTCCAAATAAATTATACTCAAAGAAAGGTGGGAATATAGGTACCTCAGAAATTTCATCAGAAAAGTATGTGTTTGAGCATGAAGACTACACATACCAGAAAGATATTGTTTCTTTCGTTCTCTTTTCTTCAAACCGGTTTGACGCGATCTCGATACTATTTATTTTCGTAGGTTTTACTTCTTATATGTAAAAGTGTAATTCGCGCTCATTCTGCACAAGAAAACTCTGAATTCTGTAAAAATACAGGCCCCCTCAGCTCCTCTGCCCCTCTTCCATCTAGCTCTAGGTACGAAGTGATTGAAAAGCAGCTATCCGATACATTGGTATGAACTCCTGGGACAGGACTTGCCACGCTTCAGCGAGATTTTTTTAATCTCTTTAGCGTTAAGTTTGCACCTAGCAGGATTAAAGTCTCCTTCCTTGCATACAAATCTCATTTCATGGCTGTTCACTTTTCAGCCAGTTTTATGTCCCGTTGTTTCGTTCTCCTTAAATGCCTCGTAAACAGGTTAACGACTTCAATTAAACATGCTGCCTTACACTTGTAGCCGGTCCACTCTCCGTTCAGACAGCAGCGTGTCCATGAGAGAACCTGCCGTTAGTGCGAAGATTGTAAAAAAGACATGACGGAAATATTAATTGCTCGGGGAAGGGTTTAAATTTGTTCTCCTTACATTTTGAATGGAATAAATGCAATTGGCTGAAAAATCCGTCGCACCAGCATCCATTGACCTTAGAAGTCGTGTCAATCATTTCATAATAAGCTGGACTCTAACAGATTAAAAGAAACTTATTAGTTTTTAGATAATTTTCACAAAATTGGTCCTTTTTGAATAATTTGATTCGGCGCCCCAGCACTCGATTCCGCGGATAAAATTAGCTGAAATACCGTCGATTGGATGCGACCGACTATTGGACGTATTTTTATTAAACGGAACTAAGCGCCATAGGGGGAGGAAGGTAGAGGGGGGCTTGAATTGGCGTCGGGCTCGTTCCGTCCTATACTCGCAATGTTTTTCCATGGCATTTAGTTCCATTTGACAGAACGCGCCATCCGGGATTCTAAATTCCTCAAAAGGAACTCAAATTGGCGCTTAGTTCCGTTTAATAGAAATACGTCCTAAATGTATAAAACTACGGTACCGAAAGTTCTGAATTCTATCAGGACCGAGAGCTCTCCAATTGAAGGAACGAAATGTGACTCTTTTCACATAAACAGCCACCGGGGGAAAAAAGAACACATTGGATCTAAAGTCCAGACTCTTGAAAACATAGACAAGAAAAAGCAGTCTTGATTTTATCAGAATCTAGCTTAAATCAAGAACCAAGCCTCCTAATGTAAGCGGATTTCGTTTTGATTCAAGCAAAAATCCGATTTAATCAAGAGTATTTTTTCTTTCAATGTTTTCAAGAGTCTGGACTCTAGATCCAATGTGTTTTTTTTTTTTTTTTTTTTTTTTTTTTTTTTTTTTTTTTTTTTTTTTTCAGTGTGTGATTTAAAATTCATCTGAATACTGAACGTGATTAAACGCATTTTCCTCGTCCTTTACATTCGGCCCTCTGATGTAGTGCGCTATTGCAGGGGCTGCACAATACACAGTACAATGAATATCCTCTAGCGATTAATCATCTTCAAGATATCGTGGAATTATCTTGTCCATCAGATCGATGCGCTTTAATACTTCCGGACTATATGGCACCTTTGGTATTGGGTCTCTAAGGTTCGGGTTCACCGCTTTCCACTTAACAGTTTACTCATTCAACTTCGCTTCAAGCTCGGTCATTTGGATCAGTCATCGGGTCTATGGTAACCTTAGAGCAACTCTGAGACTCAGAGGTGTGGCTAATAGGATTCTCCGTCCTCCTAGGCGGGACTGGATTAGCGGATGGTAGCGTCTTGGCTCAATAGGCACGATGCTGGCGCCCTTAACCAGTATCTAGGTTGTGTGTCGAGCCAAAAACTTTTTTAATTGAACACTTATAACTCCTTCATTTCGGTGGATATGCAATTTGATCTCGATATTCTCGACTTTTTGACTTAAAGAGTTGAAGATGTACCCGTTCATGTTTTGAAGTGTCATATCTTTTTGGTCGTGTCGTCATTTTTTTTTTGGCCACCACTTATACCCCTTTCGACTACAATATCATTGCCTCTTAATTATTTTAAAGCAGTATTAATTCGTTTTGTCGATACTCTGAGTGTTTGGCAAAGAAATGGACGACAAACTTCAATTTCATCAAAAAAGTACTTTTTGTTTAAATATCTCTTAGGCCCTACCACTTTTTTTGCGGCCAGTTTCTCTCTAAAAGAGGTTCCTAGCATGGCAGTTTGGGTATCATAATTTCCGCTTCTTCTGAATCGCTCATAATGCCTTTGCCTCTCTGGGATTGATACTTTATCATGACACTTTCTATGGCAATTACACACATAATAAAGAAACCACTTAAAACGGGACCAAGGCCGCAAATACTAAACATAAAATAAATACACACATAATTTTTTAACATAATTTTTTAATTTTAAATTACACACATAATCTCGGAGGTCTTCCCCCTCAATGATCCTTCCTTTGCTATTCTTACACCCTTCATGTAAACTTTTCTTCTTCTTTCTCTTCTGTCTTGCCATTTGAAACTTTCGCGTTTTGCCTCTCTTAGGCCTGCCGACGCACGCAGAAACCTCATCACTGATTGCACACTCAGGATATGGAGCATGAGATGGAGATGCGGAGGGAGCTGGGTCATTTCTGGAGGTCCTAACCTCCATTCCAGGAGAGGGGACATCGTTT
Organism: Bemisia tabaci; assembly: GCF_918797505.1. NCBI lineage: Eukaryota > Metazoa > Arthropoda > Insecta > Hemiptera > Aleyrodidae > Bemisia > Bemisia tabaci. The sequence continues at coordinate 44,624,741 of NC_092798.1, forward strand.
GCACTCATATAATCTCACCCAACTCAAGAAAACATTCACTGTCTATAAGTACATCAAGGTTGTTGATATTTATAACACTAGAGATTGTGCCGCTAATCTCATTAGCGGTCACATTGGAAGGCATTGAATCAGAAACACGGTCATTAACAATTTCCACAGTGTGAGGAAAATAGTCAAAACTGTGGCTCTCAATGTACGGACAGGAAGATATAGTGAGCGGCTTAGGATTATAAGAAACAGCCGTGAAAGCAGAAGTTGTAGAGAAGAAATTGTCCAAAATTTTAGTTGAAACTATGAAATACACAATGACACTACGTGTTTAATAAAATATTTTAATAAAATTGAGAAAATCAAAGGATATAGTACCCTAAAGGATTTATTAAAATCATGAATTAACAAGAAGAAAATTACTAAAACCGAGGCTCAGAAAAAATTAATAGATTTAATTCGTGTGGTCAGTGCTCTTGTATCTGCTCCCTCTACTTTTTTTCTCCTTCAGTTTCAAATGTTTGCACACATGACAGGGATGGATTACATATTTCTTTACGGCATTTGATGGAATCGCTGAAGGAAAGTGGCGACCTAACAATCGGGTGGGCATTTCTGAAATCGATGGTCTTCCACCCAGAACTTTGGTTCTCTCTACATAATGAGATTCAATCAGTTGCTCTACTAACTGTCTCTGAAATTCTAGGAGTGATTCTGTGCTTTTTGTTGCTTGGGTGAAAAGAACATGTGCGTTCAAAATGGACATAGCATGTGGAAAAACACTTTTATGTACCACTGATTGTTTTTCGCGTGTTCTCTGTGCTACGCAACAGCATGCGTGTTCTCTGTGCTACGCAACAGCATGTCCGATAAGTCGACACCCCCCATGTTTTTATTGTAGTTAAAATGCAAGACGGTTTCATCACAACCTTATTTTGGTATGGTTTTTGAAAGAGCGCAAAACATTTACTCACTCTTGGGATGGCGGAATAATTGGTTTAATAAATGATACAAAAAAAAGAGACAAAATGAGTCAGGAGAAACAAGAATTTCCTTTTTCTTTTCTATACACAACCTTACACTTTTTTTTATTACTATCAACTACTTCCATGGCAACCCCCACTACCGTGGCCCAGACCGTTCCAGCTGATATGCCTTATTGGCGGGAACAGTTTTTTGTCACATTTATACATGGCAAACTTATTTAACGTAGTCAACATATCTATCTATCGTTTGTCCGTAAACTTCAAAGCCAATTATTCCACTGGAAATTTTGCCGTCACTTCACCTCTATTCAGTTTAGGAAAGATTGGCATCCCTTTTGATTTGGGCGTCAAATCGAATGAGTGATAATTTACCTTTGAGAGGCACGTATGAAAACCTGTCCTTTAACCAGACTTAAATGTATCAAAAAGATTTTACTCTCTGATCATACTATCTTACCGTATGAAAAAGAAGGGGCATACGTTGGTAAAGTTATGGCCGCGATGGCCCACGGTCTTTAAATAATGTCTGAGAACCAGCTGTGAAACAGAGAGAAAAGGGAACTATGTGGATATTTAATATATTTAAATGATAAATGAGGTAATATTTGCTGATAAACCCAAATATTATTGAACAGTAGCGGGTGGGCATCTGTGTAGCCAAAGAGATAGATGCGGATAGGTTTAACAGAGCAAAATAACTCCACGTCTGTCGCGAGGGTAGGATGGCCGAGTGGACTACGGTGTGGGAATCTCACTCTTCCCGGTGCATTGGCGAAGGTTACGGGATCACTTCAAATGCCGCAATCACACGCTGAATGTGGCTTGAATGTGGAGGTCATCGGCCCGATGCCTGAATGTTGCGAGTGTGCCTTTTGTTTTGCCTTTCTTTACTGTACTAGTGAAGTAATACGAAAGCAACTTACCGTCTCTCCCCATGACTGTTGCGATCTCCCTCCAAATGGTGACCTTGAGAGAAACATTTTTGAATTCTGAGTGGTTGAGTCCGTAGAGTGGAGGGTTCTGTTGCACGAGGTTTATCAACAGCTCCTCCTTCTCTCGAGGAAAAATAACTTCAGCCATTTTACTATTAATTTATAATTTACTCCAGGAAGTACAACACGTCCGATCATGCGTAGAAATGGCAGCGGACCGAGCGGAATTTCTCGGCGTCTCCGCTCCGATCTGTTGGCGACCGACCGGAGCGTCCTCCATCGGCGTTTTCCGCAGCGTCTCTCCGCCGCTAAGGTGCCGTCCTCACGCTAAATCATCAGGCAGATTTATCGGCGTCTGGAAGCCGCGAAAAGACGCGCCTAAGGTTCCGTACCTTGTCATACAGTGTCGGAACTGCGGCCCAAAGTTTATCAGTTCTTTGTAAACTAAAACTTTTTTTGAATTTTTCCCATTCTTAGTTGTTCCATTTATACCTCAGTGAACGCATATCTCGTAAATATAAGTGGTTTGATTTGGCATAAACTAAATGGCCATGCAGTGTGAAAATTAGGAATCATTGTTTTAACAGACAGTAAATGCAGTCCCCAGTCAACGATACGCCCTGCTTTGATAAACTGTTTCAGGAAAGTGACCATTTCCAAGTATTGGACCCATAATTTTGCCATCGGGTCTTTTTTTAGCGATTTCTGGAACATGCTGACTAAACTTGGTCAAAATCTCCCGAAGAAGAGGTGAATTGGTGAGAAAGTCATTCGAGAATAATTCATTATCATTCTTAATGATATCTGAGCACAGCCGCCTGCCGCAATCATGTATGATATTTAAGGTGGCCTCCCTCCCACCCGCCCTCGACAAATCCTCTCCACTAACATTGTTTCGTTCAAAATATGTTTGTAAGTTAAAAGTAGGTGTAACAAGTGTTTTTCGAAGAACTGAGTAGGAATCCAAGTGGAACGCACGCCAAGGGTATATGACTCCATGAGCCGATGCCGAGGCGCAGCGCAGCGCACCTTTAATGATTTTGACCCCCCCCCCCCCCCTCCTCCCACCTTTCTTCGTGAAAAATGTCAAGTGTGAATTACTTACATTTAAAAATGTCTCTTCTTTCATATAAGTTCTTTGCATTTTTTCTCTAGACCTAGTAATTTTCGAGTTACTGACAGTTAACGCTTGGGAAATGTTTTTATGAAAACTCCAGATAAATGTGCTTACTCATAGAAAATTGTTAAAACTTCGTTGAAAAAATTCATGCAAGTATTTTTCCATTAGTTTATAGAATGGCAAATTTCACGTTCCTTCATTTTGGTCATCTTCACTTTTTACATGGGATCAACGGTTTTGAGACGATTACGCTTTTTGCCCAAAAATCGGCCGTTGGGACCCCCGAACCCCCCGTTTTTCAAAATGGCGGCGTTAGCACAAGGTGGATTCATGGAGACTTTTAGTACGTTAATGAGAAAGGTCGAAGTTTCACTTTTTTGCAGAGAAACCTCCATTATTAATTTTTTCCCTGACGCCATATACGCGATTCCTAGATTGACCGTACTATAATTGGAAGTGGTAACACAAAACACACCCAGCAAATACTTCAGAAATTGCTAAGCATTGCAGGATTTCTACTTTTAGTCTGAGGCAACCAGAGCCTGATGTCTATGTAAACATTGAGGAGAAAAATATGAGAAATTGACCAAAACTTCTTTAATAACGGGTCATTCATAGATGTAACTTCCTTCAGTTGCTGTCAATGACAAAAAACCAGGTGTACGCGTATAAATTATTCACCATAAAACTTACAGGTTTTCAAGAAAAGTATTTCAAATTATGTCTTTTTAACCATCCTGCATACCCTCAGATGTCTAGAAAATTTATCCAAATTTGTCAGGGACATCAGGGAATTCCATTATCTAAATTCTGTGGCAAACCTGAAGTGATCATTTCGCTGGGGAAAACTCAGTTGAAGAGAAAACATTTTAGACAGAGAAGTCAGTCTTGCCAATTTTATTGCATTACAACTGCTCTTGTATTTTCGTTGTATTCTTCAAGTGAGTATAGTAAACCAATCATTAAACATTGAAATCACACGGCTCCGAATTTTCAACCATGAGTCGGAAAGAACCGATATAATGCATTCGCAATCGTTCAGTCTGTCCACACTAACACTGTCCTCCGAAGCAGGAAAATCCTCCCCTTGTCCTCCGTTCGATTGTAATTGAATAGGCTGTTTTCTCAATGTTGCACGTGCCTCGTTTTATTTTTGCATGACCCTGAAAATACACGCGCACTCATTATTATCAAATGGGCTGAACAACAAGGCAACGATTCACGTTAGAGTTGACCAAACTGACGACAGACAGGGTGTCTACAAGTCCGGAAAGTCCGGAAATAGTACTAATTTTTAAAGGGCGGTCCGGAAGTACTGAAAAAGTGCGGAAATTCCGCAAGAAGGTCCGGAACTTTTTTCATTTTTTGTCATTTTTGTCGCATCTTTAGCGAGAAATCCAAATCTTTGAAATTCTTCGAATTTTTTCAATTGGAGGTACTGAAAAAGCTCTGAATTTTTCTGGTAAGAATGTACTGAATTTCTTGGGAATGTATTACAAAAGTACTGTTTTTTGGCTAGCCTATTTTAGTACATACCCTGCAGACCATGATCAGCGACACGTTTACAAAGGATGTTGATTTCGTGAAGAAAACGCTCCTAAATAAAAAAAACCAAAGGAATGAATTTTGTCGTGTACCTTGATTATCGTTCAAATTAGGTCGATCCTGAGCAAGGCTTCACCTTTGTATCATTTAAAGTTAAATGCATTTTCCCAGATTGTGGTCATTCCACGTCAAATCATCCAGGGAGTGGTGCTCGACCAACCCCGATATTTTTTATACTTTGGTTGTTTGGTTCTTTGACTATCTAATAGAATCCAAAAAACCATTTTTCCCAATTTTTTTGACCGTCCTGCTGTCCGTGGCGGCCTTCAGAGGTTCACAGAGCTCTATGCTACGGCATAGGGAAAGATTTCAAAGTCTCAGGGAACTAAAGTTCTCATGGCCAAAACAAAACTTCCATTTCCATTGGTTCCGAACTGGTAACTTCGCGCTTAAGTACAAAGAAGATCGGGGTTGGTCGCGACCAACGGTCCCTGGATGATTCGGCATGGAATGGCCCGACGGTTTTTTTTTTTTTTTTTTCCACTTACCCCTAAGCCGTAACCAGTTCCCCAGCTATTCCTTATGTAGTAATAAGGAGTTTCCTCACCATCTACGTAGCCTGGAAAATGAAAAAAGTAATAAGATAATAACCCATTTATCCATGTAGGTCAATTTGTTGTTTAACTAAAATAATTTCAAAATCCTTAAAATGTCGGGCTTGAGTTTGTTTGAAAACTATATAATAAAATCCGCGGTTTCTTCTTTTCTCGAAGTATAAACTCATGATAATCCCCCATTGTAATTTTTTTTCGACACCTGGTGGATTTTTAATTAAAATAGCGTAATTCACGTCCATGGATTCAAAGATTTTAAGAAATTGTGAGGCAAGTTAAGAATCGTATTACTAGAAAATGATTTTCTCATGGAAATTTTACGCGTCAAACTTGTATGTGCTGAACATGTTGATAAAACCATTCAGAGGTAATCATTAATTTTTTACATTAATATCAATGAATACTAACTTCTCGTTCGCGATAAACACAGAATTTCAGCCTAATGTATTCTAAAAATCCAACTTTTATGTGCTTAAATACGTAGAAATATGGCGCGCAAACAAATCCCCTTTTTTTATTGGATACTGCAGCTACGTGTCAATCTAGCTCAAAAGATGGAGCGCACTGACAAATTATTTCAGCTTGAAACACCAATATTTCTATCAAATTAAAATATGACTATTGTATTTTAGCCAGGCACGAAAAACGCAACTTTCTCACTGTCTTGTGAATGGAGTTTGATTATTCTCTCGAAATACGTGGCCCTGTGAAATTTTCTTGAAGTAACTTGCAATATGATGACTCATTCTTGATCCTGCTATCCTGCCGTAGCAAAATTGTCTTTCATTTAAAAAGTTATATTATGTTCAAGAGGAGAGTAACCGCAAGGTTAAGAAACTCTTCCTCGAGACCGGAGAACAAATCATTGGAATATTTTATCCGTCCCCAGTAGTATTGTCTTTACAAAAAAATAAAGGTGTTAGTCTGTATAGTATAGTTTAAGTCGGGGTACATCTTAAGTTCTTATTTCACTACATTTTTCTAAAAAAAACAACCCTGTGATTTTTGGGATCTTCCTGTTTTTTTGCCTGTCAAGTTTTCTCGTGGGACAAAGTTCTTACTTCCTATCTAGAGTAACCAATAGTTTTGGTTGTGGAAATAGATAACGGCCTCACCGACTCCGTATCCAACGATGGTAACGTGATGATCCGTCTCCGTATTTGGGCAGTTCGTAATGATACCATCTTCATAGCCCTGTTTCACGAACAAAACATTCCATAACGAATCACTAATACGCTCATTTAACATAGAGGGAAAACGCTCATTCGAGTACAATTTTCCCGATGCATATTTACTATGTACATCTCTTACTTTAGTTTATAGATACAGGGTGTCCGGAAGCTAACGTACTTAACTTTCAGAATAGATTTTTCGGCTCAAAATATGACTTAATATGGGACGCCTAAATGACGAGGAGTTACATCACTTTGAAAGAAAAAAAAAAATCGCAACTTTGGAAGCGCATAGCTCACATATGAAGCGTTTTCGTGCATATGTGTATAGGTAAAAAAAGTCATGTTTTGAGTCGAAAAATCGATGATGAAAGTTTAGTGTGTTAACATCCTCACACCCTGTATACGGTTGGTTGGTAATGACATGTTCTTTCCCTCATCCATATTATTTTGTCTCTAATTTTAATTGACAAGTTAAAAAAAAAAAACTGAGAAATCAGGGGCACTTATCAAATAGTTTGTAAATAGTTTGGTTACGGACAAGTTTCTGTGTTCTTCTGTGCTTAATCATTGTACTGTGATTAAAAACTTTGATTTTACCTCCAAATAACTTCCGATTACACTAGCGGGCAGTGGACCATCTCTGAGAGCTTCCTTTATCTCTTCCTCACCTCTGACTCTTCTGTAACTCAGAATTCTCGCAACTCCAGCTTTGACAGCCCTTCTGTTGCAGTCCTGATCTCCTTGGGTGCCCCTGTAAGGATACCTGTCCTCCGTTGCAAGGTAATTTCTCTTGAGGTATTGGAACACCGGGCGTAACTTTACTCCCTCGTCGTCGCAGTTAACACGGTCGTCACAGTCTACGAGCTCTGAAATATTGAGAGTGTATTTTTTCAAAGAAATTATATGGGAAAAAGTGTGTTTTTAATGATTTGCATCAATAAGTATTGGATTTCTGCAACCTGTGCGTTCTTCAGGTTGATCTTCCCTCCCTGAAACCAAATTGCATATCGGAGAGATAGTCTGTGTTCGCTAGCTCCTTCTGAATCCTGTTATTTATGAGAGTCTCGTACAGTTTGCCGACTACAGAAAGTAGGGTTATCGGTCTAAAGAGGTGTGTGAAAAAACGGCCAAAAATGCCTCAAGGCATTTTCGAATTTCGATCTTTTGGGGTGATACAGTAGCTTCCGAGACGCCCAATACCGGTCGCCGTTTTGCTTAGAAGCGCCGGGTTGCGACGTTGCCATTTTTTAAAGTGGAAACGTATAAAAATTCATATCTCTGCCGCATCTCAACCGATTTCAATGAACTTTTTTTTAAAATGTTCTTCTTAAATAGAGCTATCTAGTGATATATAGTTTTCTGGGGTTTACTTGGCTTTTAAGTGGCACTTACGCGGTTTTAGCAGTTTTTGATAGACACAAAAGTTTTGTTTTTATTTTACCACGATCGTGGAATCGACGGAATCTAAACAAAAACCAATTTAAATGAAAGTTCAGATTCTCACCTTTCTAACGAGCACAAGATCATCCGGGGAAACGTTTAGTTCCCGAGATATGACCGCTCAAAGTTGGTCACATGCACTTTTGCGCAATGTGAATGCGTCTTATCGCTGAGTCAGGCGCGAACTAGGGGTCCCTTATGATCAATATACATTGAAATAATTACACAGAGCAGTAAGGTGTACAACACGAGCCGTATTTTTACCTTCGGCTGCCTATGTGCGACGTTGCCATTTTTTGAAGTGAAAACTCTTAAAAATGTATAACTCCGCTGCATTTCAACCGATTTCAATGAACTTTTTTTTAAAATTTTCCTCTTAAATGGAGCTATCTAATGGCATTTAGGTTTCTGGATTTTATTTACCTTGGGGAGGCACTAAGGTTGTTTATATGGTTCTTTGCAGAGACTTTTCATACAAAAAATAGTATTGCTATTTTTTTCTTTCTTTTTTTTCGGAAGGGGGTCTGTATTTACCCCGATTTTTTACAACATTCAAACTAGATCGGAAGATCACCATCGCTTAAAGTATAATGCAAAAATCTTGGTAAATTAGCAACACCACCTTCTCTTATACAATGAGAGCGTTGCTTTCAATATTTGTACACGTAAGAATAGTGATTAAAATAATCCCTTTTTTAAAAGTTCTTTCTTTTAAATTTTGCCATTTCAAACCCTCCCACAACCCGCGGGGGAAAAAAAATAGCAATACTATTTTTTGTATGAAAAATCTCTGCAAAGAACCATATAAACAACCTAAGTGCCTCCCCAAGGTAAATAAAATCCAGAAACCTAAATGCCATTAGATAGCTCTATTTAAGAGGAAAATTTTAAAAAAAAGTTCATGGAAATCGGTTGAAATGCAGCGGAGTTATACATTTTTAAGAGTTTTCACTTCAAAAAATGGCAACGTCGCACATCGGCAGCCGAAGGTAAAAATACGGCTCGTGTTGTACACCTTACTACTCTGTGTAATTATTTCAATGTATATTGAACATAAGGGACCCCTAGTTCGCGCCTGACTCAGCGATAAGACGCATTCACATTGCGCAAAAGTGCATGTGACCAACTTTGAGCGGTCATATCTCGGGAACTAAACGTTTCCCCGGGATGATCTTGTGCTCGTTAGAAAGGTGAGAATCTGAACTTTCATTTAAATTGGTTTTTGTTTAGATTCCGTCGATTCCACGATCGTGGTAAAATAAAAACAAAACTTTTGTGTCTATCAAAAACTGCTAAAACCGCGTAAGTGCCACTTAAAGCCAAGTAAACCCAGAAAACTATATATCACTAGAAAGCTCTATCTAAGAAGAACATTTTAAAAAAAAGTTCATTGAAATCGGTTGAGATGCGGCAGAGATATGAATTTTTATACGTTTCCACTTTAAAAAATGGCAACGTCGCAACCCGGCGCTTCTAAGCAAAACGGCGACCGGTTTTGGGCGTCTCGGAAGCTACTGTATCACCCCAAAAGATCGAAATTCGAAAATGCCTTGAGGCATTTTTGGCCGTTTTTTCACACACCTCTTTGGTCGAAGCTGGTTTCGGCAGGAGAGCCAATACTCTCGACTAGAAATTTCAATATAATTTTTTTCTCAATGTGCAGGTTCAATTTTCTCGTCGATATTTTGGAGGGAAAGAAATCAACATTGATTTCAATCAAAGAAGAATAAAAGTTTTTCTGAGTGGTGAACGAAGGAAACCTGAACATTTACAGATGCATTGCCAATTCTAATACTGATTGTATTATGTGATTCATGCATCGATTTTTAAAGTCGACCTAAAACCAATCTTATTGAAGTGAGCAAAGACGAACCAAGCTCATGTCGTGTTGTTGTAATCTGGTGGTCTTTCTGGTGGCCAGCCGTGATTCACGGAAGACGTTAAATTCTCCTGTGTATTAGTGTCATCTCTAGGGAACATTCTGAAATTTTCTTCGGCAAAATGCAAGGAGAGGAGAACCTTCCGTCAGTGGTGGTGGGTGCGCATGCTCCTTAAAATTTAATCGGCGCGGCGCTCCGCGACGGATTTTCCTTTCGGCAAACATACTATCGTCAATCTTTATGCACGCACACACTGGAGGAAAAAAAACACTTTGGATCTAGAGTCCAGACTCTTATAAACATCGACAAGATAAAGTACTCTTGATACAATCAGGAACTAGCTTAAATCAAGAACCAAGCCTCTTAATTTAAGCGGATTTCGTTTTGATTCAAGCAAAAATCCGATTGAATCAAGAGTATTTTTCCTTGTCAATGTTTTTAAGAGTCTGGACTCTAGATCCAATGTGTTTTTTTTCAGTGCACTGAAGCTTGGGTCATTATATTTGACAATGAATGTTATTAAAGAATCGTGCTATCTTTCAATAGATATGAATGTCTTGGCACTTCTTACACTGCCAAATTAAATCATTTTTATAAAAATATCTGTTGCTGAAATCCATCGCTCAATAACATTTCACGAATTTTATAGATTCATCTAACGACGTTAAGTGCTACAGGTACTCCATAAATTTTCCGTGTAAATATTACCAGAAGGGCTCGCGATTTTGATGCCCTCCATAATTGCGGTTACCTTGTTGTGCTTACCTTGACTGAAGTTGGGGTCAATCGTTAATCGTTATTTGGGAATTGAACGGCAGTACTTATGAATGGCTTTTGCAAAACACGAGCAAATCTCTTGAACTGAAAGACAAGTCCCCTAGTAACGTGAATTCTGGCACACATGAATCAGCTTCCGAAGATTGTGATAAAGTGTACTGCGGTTGTCGCCCCATCCAAATAGCGAGGTATAGAAATCGTTGGTTACCGAGCATGTAGTGGAAGAAAAAACGTATGCATTTAGATTATGGCTGGTCGATAGAAACTTTTTTAAGCTCATTTTGCTTTTCGGGCACTATGCATCTAAAAGCACACGCAAATATTCAGTATCACATTAAAACATGACTCTACATCTTCTGTGTCTGATACTGAGGGATTAAAACCAGTTGAGTGCTCGATTTGTTCACATGCTGACCTCATCAATTTTCCGGCCGTTTTTATCAGTCTCATTGCGTCATCTTCGCCTTCCTCCTCCTTATTCTTGGTATAAAACTGTTGCAGTATGGATTCTGTTCTTTGACGTAGAAATATTAGGGTTTTTTTTACCTTTAGATTCTGCAATAATGATTTCGTCTTTAAAATGTTCCAGCAGCTTATGTTTAAGATATTTAACGGAGTACGGCTCTAAATTTTTGGACGATAGGATTCTCCTCATCTCTTCCTGTAGTTTGGTAACTTTACGACAATTTTTCTCATCACAAAGTTCTTCCCAATGTTTTAAAACTTTGAAAAATGCATCAAGTTTAATCAAATCCACCGGACGGCCTTATCAAGAGCTTCATCTTGACATATTGTAGATATACCGGAAGATTCGGAAGTCGACAGTTCAGGCTGGCGATTCTGCGATTTATCCATGGACACAACAAGCATGACAATTTCCACGTGTAAAGCAGGCACTGCTTTTCCAGTACGGTAATTGCTGTTACAGACTTGGTGGCACACCGGATCTGCTGCAAACAGATCACTAATCGTGGAAAGTCGACCTAGTATTTCAGTAGCCCATCTATCATTTCTTTCTTTACATATTGCTCTAATTTTCGAATCAAAGTTTGTTTCTGATGTTAACATTCTACACCATTTATGTCTATATCATATAGGGATTTCTCTCTGCCACACAAAAAGCAATTTTCTCTACGTATAGAAAGTGTCGCCGTTGATCTGGTTTTCTTAGGTGATTATGCTGCAGATTTGTTTTTCTAAGCGAGAAACAATAAATTTGCTCATCATCAAATTTCGTCCGCACGCGCATTGGACGATATGACCTAACGACACTTTCTTCTCAACGTTCAGACGTTCACATACAGTCGAAATTTTTCCATTACTCACTTCACCCAGTTTTTGAGTCTTCCGGTCTTCCCCGACGTCAAAGGCATTTCACAAAAAACACATTTTCCCTTTGAGCCAGCCATGATATCACTCGTAACACTCGTTCATCATTGCACTAATCACTTAAGCGCTCCTTTCAGCTCATAACACATTGAGCACAATTTAGCAAAGCACACTGTGAGCTACATATATCCAGATACAATTACAGTAACGAACATAAAACATGAACATGACTTTTTTTCCGGCGCGACCGATAGAAGGGTATACTTTCCGCCGTTATTCGTCGCGAAAATTCAACTCAACCGAGGGCGAGGGTGAACACGGTAAATCGGTCGGAGGCAAACTAAATCGATAGTTTTTCCCATCGTTTCCAAAACAACAAGAATTTTCTTATCGCATATTTCCCCTGTATGGTTGACCCCGAGACAAAAAATGAAAATAGCTCAAAACTCTCATTTTCATTCCCTCTTCTTAGCCCAGATCCCGAATCTCGGCTAAAAACCTACAATTTTTAGTGTGAATATTGAGTGTTAACTGCATAATGTGCCAACATGAAAACCACCATGAGTGTGGAAACACGAATATTGATGCACAGTCACGTATTTCGGCCCTTTGCAAAAATGCGTAATTGAGAGGTCGCAGCCTCTCGACTCACAAGAGCGGCCTTGAAATGGACCGCGTTAAACAGAAAGGAACCAAGCCATATCGGCCATTGCCAAATTTAATCGAGCAATTTAATTTTTTACATGAAAACGGATGTACGGATTTTCGTGCAAATTTCAGTGGATTTTCTCTACAGTACAAAGCAAATTCCTTACAATTTTCAAAGAAATCCACACAAACATTCTTTCGTAAAAAATTAATTTGCCCAATTAAATTTGGCAATAGCTGATGTGGCTTGGTTCCTTTCTGTTAAACGCGGTCCAAATGGTCCCACGCCACTCACTATCAGCTGAAGAGGTTGCGGGCCGCGTAACGAAGCCATCTAGTTTGCATATTTCGCGTCAAATTCCGTGGACGCTCCGCAATGAGATTCGCATGAAATGCATCTGTTTTAAGTAAAATTTCATCTAGTTTTATATTTTTGATAGTTCACTGCAATAAATCAAGCCAACGAAGCACTAGACCAATATTTACACAAAGTTTTTACAGCATCTTTAATTTCGGGGCTGTTTTGGGGGACTCAGGGGTGAAACTTTAAGCCACGCGCGGTGAGTCACTTAAATTTGGATTCTTCGGCTTACTCTGCATTCATAGATGCAACCATATGCCATCATAGTGAAATTTTAAAGTGTTCATAGGAATTTAAAAAATTTTCAATTTTGGTGTTTAAGAGCACGACTTAGCTCGGTGAGCTGGACAAATTCGGATTCAGCTGATTTTTCTGCGTTCATTGATGTATGAAAACTTTCCGTTGCAATTTGTTCTGGGTCCATCAGCTGCTTTACCGGACTAAACGTCATCTACGGTTTTTGTCTAAAACCTGAGTCAGCGTCCTTTCTTTGTCTTCAATGAGCCCTTAGAATTAACGTCGTGTCAATCTGAGGCTTTGATGTAAAACTCACGTTGTTTGGAAAGATGGATTGCTTCTTTTTCCACGTGAGAGTACATAATCTCCATGGCCCCCACCACAGCAAACGCACCGCAAACCCCGCAACCAAGCTAAACAAAAAAACGGCGATTTAGGCCAATGTGCTTCCTGAGTTAAGTTGAGCAGAAAAAAATTATAGTTCGCTGCTTCTTGCGAGATGTTAATTATTTGAATCTGCATCAATAATTGTCGACTAACGGGCAGAAAGTTCAAGAAAACCTACCCTGCTTTGGTAGTCAGATCTTGAATTTTAGTTCTGCATAGCAGGGCTTCGCAGCTCATGAAGTCGAAAGATGGCTTTTGAAAAGAAACTGCTCAGAATCATGCTTTGTGAAACACTTGAGCTCATTTCTACATACCCCAGTACTTGAATTGAAAATCCTTTGAGTGTAATTTGTCAACACCGAGGAAAATGTTCCAGTTAATAAATCACGGATGAGAGTTCCCATCTAGTCCCGTTGAGTTCCTCAGAAGAGGAAGTAAAACTATGAATGTTTAATAATCAATGAGAAAATTCAATTAGAGAAGATTCTGTTATGCCTAGCTTTCATATATGTTTTTGTTATAATTTGTTTCTATTGTATTCCTCAATTTGCTAAAATTTTAAAATTTTACTTTTGTTAACATTTAAAACCAAAATCAGTTTAATGATCTGTGTATCACCGAAAAAAAAAAAGCATTTTAAATCAAGATTTTTGCTGCTTAATATCAACAACTTTTTGCGGAACCCAAGCCTTATTTTCCTTGTATCAATAAAAATTCAGCTTAAATTTTTAGGATCTGTGTATCACCGAAAGAAAGAATCTTAAATCAAGAATTTTGCAGCTTAATACATATAATCAACTTCGTTGCTTAAACCGAGCCTTATCTTTCTTGTATCAAGAAAAATTCAGCTTATATCAAGATAAAAAAAATTCTCGGCGGCAAAATTAATATTAATCATGTTTTAGCCAAGCACATTTTTTTTCAGTGCATGATTGGACCTTTCCACTTTGAAAGAATCATGCTTTTATTTTTGATGATGTATGCCTTCGAGGAGTGTCAAATGCGCATAGAATGCTTCTCCGGCAATTATGGTTGAATTCTTTTTACTGCGTACTGGCCGTTGGGATTTGATACGAACCTGATTTCCCGCATCGGGGTAATACGGATTCCTGTAGGCCCAATTGAACTGGCGACTGTTGCTTGAGGCAGAGTCAGAGGGTGTAGGCAAGCGGCGATTGAGTGACACAGGGACCTCTCGGGCTTGACCCGGTTTTACAGGGCCTCCTCCTCTCATCTCAAATGCCTCGAACTCCTTGCTGTCATTAATCGATCGGAGCACCTGCCGATGGGACTCCTCGGCTGAAATTTGCAAGCGATCACAAAACTGAAATGTTCCTGTAACTTAGCTCAAAAGTGTATCTCTGACTGTAATCGAACTTTATATAGGTGTAATTGAAGATTATTTTGAATATGTCACGCATTGCGTAACTGTTAAATACAAACCGGGCTGTTTTAATCCCAAAATCAAGAATTATGCACGGTTGTTATCTAAGTTGTGAAATAGAGCAAATTCTCCCGCCCTGCTACAAGAAATGGGCCGAAAGAGAGCTATTTCATGATTTGGGCAACAGGCGTGTAGAATTCTTGAGTGGACGATTAATTACACTGTCTGCATATAACTATATTTATTTTCATTAAAGCCCCTAAAATAGAGGGTCTGTGTGGTGGCAAGCCATTTTTCCTGAAACATTTTTTCCTACTGCAATTTTTCCTAATACTTTTTTCCTACTCGTTTTTTGTTCCATCACAGTTACTCCTACGAGTGAGATGTCCTACTGGCTTTTTTCCTTGGGGCATTTGTCCGAAATTCAATTTTAAAACTAGGGGATCGAGAAAGTAAAAAAACAACATAGGTACCTCACAAGTTAAAATTGTGGCCGCATGCGCGTAAGTAGTGGAGCTTCATCCTCCTCCTTATATTGAGGGTATAGAAGGCTCAGCTTGTAATGTCTCCTGTTCATGCACTTATATTCGGCTCGCTGAGAAAACTTTACTCTTTCTGAAAAATTCCCCTCTACTCTACTCATGTTTACGTTTCAATTATTATTGAATCATTAGGACAAACACCCTTAGGAAAAAAGCCAGTGGGACATCTCACTCGTAGGACTTACTGTAATAGGACAAAAAACGAGTAGGAAAAAAGTAATAGGAAAACCTGATGTAGGAAAAAAAAAATTAGGAAAAATGACCTAGCACCGTCTGTGTGATTTGGCCCTCATTGAGGCAGAGGCTGCTATGCGTCAAACATTAATGAAAGCGGCTGCATTTGTTGCTAACATTTCAAGAAAAAAGATCACTGTACTTACGAAGAAGTCATTTTATTCAAGTGGTGCTTTAAAATTTGATTTCTAAGACACCTGGAAGACGTTTCGTATCGTTCGATAAGTAAAATTGCTGCGCTTTGGACGAAGTGGATTACTTTCCACAGTCATATTCCAGCCCTAGCCCCGCTATCTCGCAGGTTTTCTCCTTTTTCACCCCTAGAGCCTCTTCACGGCGCTACGCTTGGACTAAAGGACCCTATGCACGGACCCCCCAAAATCGCCCATTTCAAAAGTTAACGAAATTCATACCAGTGATAGAGGGGCACTTCCGGCCTCCAAATCCGGGGTTGGTTTAATGCCCAGCCCCCCGAGTGCGACGTTGCCATTTTTTAAAGTTGAAACATGTTAAACCCCATAACTTTTGAGCAATTAAAGATACGAATGTGCGGTTTGTTTTAGTTGATAGAACATAAAAAGAGCTATCATTTCGTATATAGTTTTTATCCATTGTTGCCAAATTTACCCAGAAATCGGCAATTTTTCTATTTTTTCAAGGTGCAAAAATACGATTAACCTAAAAAAGTCGGTATTGGGACATCAAGTAGGAAAATAAAAACCAGCGTAATTAAAGCCCTTGATGTGAGCTTTCCAACGGTATATCGGTTTTTCCGGGGAAACGATTCTATCGCGAGATACAGGCCTTCAAAGTCCGACTTGGCGTACTTTTTGGAGGTCCCGCGTCATTCGCACCTCAAAAAATTAATATTGCGAACGCTGGCAGAAAAACGAAACTCATATGTAATGAAAGCCCTTTGTATAGGCTTTCCAACGGTATATTGGTTTTTTCGGGGAAAACGATTCTATCGCGAGATACAGGCCTTCAAAGTCCGACTTGGCGTACTTTTTGAGGTCCCCCGTCATTCGCACCTCAAAAAATCAGTACTGCACACGCACGTAGGAAAATGAAAATTACATGTAATGAAAGCCCTTTGTATAGGCTTTCCAACGGTATATTGGTTTTTTCGGGGAAACGATTCTATCGCGAGATACAGGCCTCTAAAGTCCGACTTGGCGTACTTTTTGAGGTCCCCCGTCATTCGCACCTCAAAAAATTAATATTGCGAACGCTGGCAGAAAAACGAAACTCGTATGTAATGAAAGCCCTTTGTATAGGCTTTCCAACGGTATATTGGTTTTTTGGGGGAAACGATTCTATCGCGAGATACAGGCCTCTAAAGTCCGACTTGGCGTACTTTTTGAGGTCTCCCGTCATTCGCACCTCAAAAAATCAGTACTGCGCACGCACGTAGGAAAATGAAAATTACATGTAATGAAAGCCCTTTGTATGGGCTTTCCAACGGTATATTGGTTTTTCCGGGAAACGATTCTATCACGAGATACAGGCCTTTAAATTCCGACTTGGCGTACTTTTTGAGGTCCCCGGTCATTCGCACCCCAAAAAGTCAGTACTGCGCACGCACATAGGAAAATGAAAATTACATGTAAAGAAAGCCCTTTGTATGGGCTTTCCAACGGTATATTGGTTTTTCCGGGGAAACAATTTTGTCACGAGATACATGCCTTCAATGTTCACCGTAGCGGTTCAGGTCCTATTAAATATTACATGAATCAGGGCACTAATTTTAGACAGTTACCGACCTCATTTATAGATTGCTTAATGTGGGTGAAAAAATTAATAATGAGAATATCTGCAGTGTCAAACCACATTTTTGGATAAAAAATGTAGAAATACCTTAAAAGGAAAAAAAAAAGACGGACTCACGTTACTCATCCTGTTCAGAATTGACATCGCCCTCCGATGCGTCGTCTTGATTGTCCCGTCTTTTCATCATTGGAAAACAATCTTGCAGAAATGCAGCCGGTGACTCGAGGTCTTCCAAATGCCGACCAAAGAACAGATACCACACAATAGCCACGACATGCGAGCAAGGACACACTGTCCTAGCCCCATTGAGGCATGTGCAGTAGCTGCCAACAACAGCTTTTGACGAAGAAGTGGCTGCGTCGATCAAGATGAAAATGTTATACACTTTGTTTGACCTATGCCGCGACACTTGTTTTGCTTTCACAAATATTGGGCTCTGGAGGGTTAAGTTGAGCGCACTGAAGTCTGGCATTAAGTCGTCTTTGCTAACATAAAACTGGTTATCGCCAGCTTTATTAAAGTGGTCCGAAATGTAATTTTTTGCCCATTTAAGCTGATACGGCTCGGCAAAAGATTTCACTATTTCGGGGCTCCACGCTGGGATCTGCTCGAAATGACTAGAATTCATGATCTGAAACTGGCTGGTTCGCCGAATCAAGTTTCCTTCCTCCACAACCCCTTGGATGATGTTGGGTGTGTTCAGATGTTGGAGCATTTTGACAGCAACCTGCGGATCGTCACCATCACTACTGAGACGTTTGAAAAATGCATTGTGGACCGCGGCAGCAATTTTGACGTCATCATAAAGATGAGGCACTCCCAACGCCGGGATTCGGGTCTTAAAGTATTTAAATCGTTTAAGGGAACTGTTCACGCTTTCTATGACCCACCTCAACTTTGTACACAATCGATTCTGATTTGCCTCGTATGCCGTCAGTTGTGCTTTACCTTTACTGCATGTGGGTATCGAAACTTCAAACCCCAGGTTCTCTAAATCTTCCCTCCTCCTTTCGAAACCCCGATCTAACACGAACACATCTCCTTTTTTGAAAAAATGTTTAAACCATGGAGTACTCATAATATGCTGCAAAATATCCCCGTCCTCTACACTGCCAGCCCATAATTCATCAGGGCCAAAAACATCGATAATCAAACCGTTTGTTGTCACGGCTAGCATGGGCTTCACGTAATTAGTTTTTTTTTGACCACCAAAAGTAGCACGTTGAAAAGCAAAATTGACGCTTTTATTCAGAAACAGGTAGGTTCCATCCCACACAGTCATGATTTTTGAGTCACTGTCCGAGATCCCGTGGATAGTGCGCGCGATTTTTGTGGATTCCTGGAACACTTTCTCACGATTCACGGCCCTATTCAAGTAAATCGGAACGAAACTCTGTAGCAAATGATCTCGCGCTAGAGATATGTACCGCGACACAGTGCTTTGTGAAATCGATAGCAAAGCTGCTATTTTATTCTCGGCTAAAGCTGTATACATGTGCATGAGATACGCACCCAACACAACGCGGTTTTTTGCATTATCCTGCTCATTAACTTGAACGAATTTTAATAAATCCTGAAATTGCACTTTAGTAAGGCCTGTCCAATTAGAAAAATCATCTACAGTGTCCAAAAAACACTCACTTTTGTTGGCTTCATCAGCAAAAGATGCTGCAGAATGATTTCTTAATTGGTCTATAATTGCTACAAGTTCATCTGCAGACAAAACTGCATCTTTTAAATCAGTCTGTAATAGTTTGTTAATACAGTCAACATTGAAATCGTCATTTTTTACATGATGTGTGCAACACCTACTTGTTTCCTTGATGATAAGTCTATATTTGACGAGAGCCAGAGTTCTCAAGCTCTTACTGATTTCAATGCGTTTTCTGCTAGATCTTTTGCAACCGAATATGCAGTGTGAATGGCTACATATTGGTGCTTTGATTTTCAGAGTAATTTTTTTTGTCGGTAGAACACTTCCATTTGCACTATCACAATCACTGTCGCCATCAATACCGCCGTCACTAGATTCATCAGGAGAATCAAAAGCCTCCACACGATCCCGAAACCGATGTCTACTGTTTTCCTTGTAGCAAGCCGTACAGAAAAGTAAACCTTTGAACCAATGCTTTTCGCGTTTGGCCTTTTTTTCCAAAGAGACTCCGCACTTCGAACAATTTTCCGACGGCACTTTCGACGTATTACCACGACAAGAATCCGCGAGAAGATCCATCTTGCGACCAGGTAGTGCACAAACTGATTCATATTTGTTTTCCAAAGGTTAGCAGGTGAGGAAAACACTGCATGGACAGATCTCAGAATCGAAGATAAAATGATAACGATAAAATCAGAGCTCTTATCAAAGTGGGCTGCCGTCCATGCAGCGGCGAGCAGGGAGAGAAAGATGCAGATATGCAGAAAGAGATGCAGATATAGAGACGAACCTGACACATACTGCCAACTCTACATTACCAATTTTTAAACGAATATTAAACATACAACTTCAATGGAATCTCAGCGACAATGGATCCATTTTTATGTATCATATCTCCCCTATAACACAATCCCTGAGATTGCGACTTTGATCTTGCACCCTTTATGCGTCCTGAGTGTTTTCATTCACATTGAGTGTTTGACACCATCGATTTTTCCAAGGCAGGGAATCGATAAATGAGATCGAAAAATTGTCTATTTAGTGCCCTGTTTCATGTATTATTTAATATGACCTGGAACGTGCACTATCACGATGGGCGAAGAAACAAGCCGCGCAGGGTACCTAAAAACCCCGCTACAGTGATAATTGAAGGCAGGTATCTCGCGACAAAATTGTTTCCCCGGAAAAACTAATATACCGTTGGAAAGCCCATACAAAGAGCTTTCATTACATGTAATTTTCATTTTCCTACGTGCGTGCGCAGTACTGATTTTTTGAGGTGCGAATGACGGGAGACCTCAAAAAGTACGCCAAGTCGGACTTTAGAGGCCTGTATCTCGCGATAGAATCGTTTCCCCGAAAAAACCAATATACCGTTGGAAAGCCTATACAAAGGGCTTTCATTACATGTAATTTTCATTTTCCTACGTGCGTGTGCAGTACTGATTTTTTGAGGTGCGAATGACGGGGGACCTCAAAAAGTACGCCAAGTCGGACTTTGAAGGCCTGTATCTCGCGATAGAATCGTTTCCCCGAAAAAACCAATATACCGTTGGAAAGCCTATACAAAGGGCTTTCATTACATATGAGTTTCGTTTTCTGCCAGCGTTCGCAATATTAATTTTTTGAGGTGCGAATGACGCGGGACCTCCAAAAAGTACGCCAAGTCGGACTTTGAAGGCCTGTATCTCGCGATAGAATCGTTTCCCCGGAAAAACCGATATACCGTTGGAAAGCTCACATCAAGGGCTTTAATTACGCTGGTTTTATTTTCCTACTTGATGTCCCAATACCGACTTTTTTAGGTTAATCGTATTTTTGCACCTTGAAAAAATAGAAAAATTGCCGATTTCTGGGTAAATTTGGCAACAATGGATAAAAACTATATACGAAATGATAGCTCTTTTTTATGTTCTATCAACTAAAACAAACCGCACATTCGTATCTTTAATTGCTCAAAAGTTATGGGGTTTAACATGTTTCAACTTTAAAAAATGGCAACGTCGCACTCGGGGGGCTGGGCATTAAACCAACCCCGGATTTGGAAGCCGGAAGTGCCCCTCTATCACTGGTATGAATTTCGTTAACTTTTGAAATGGGCGATTTTGGGGGGTCCGTGCATAGGGTCCTTTTAAAATAATCAGGAATCCGAGGTATTGCCTTTTCCGAAGTCTAAGTGATTCCCTTATCCAGCGTTGGTGATAATGAGAGAGGAAAGTTAATGTTTTTTAAAACCTGCCCTCTTATTACCTCTTTGTATTCATCAATTTTGTTTCCGCATGAATTTGTATACGTACGTGTTAAATCAGAAGACGTGGTCACGCCGCCGTATCTAGCCTCATTTTGCTTATCGTCGTGTAAACTTTTCTATTACTTCAAGGTTGCTTTTGAGAGTATCGAAACTTCTGACTTGTTCGGCGGTGTTCTTATAAGGCTCACGGTAGGTAACCATGAATTTGTGAAACTTCTTTATTTTAACCTACGATTGAATGAAGAATATATCATTATCGAAATTAAAGAAAGGAGCATGATTGATTACGGAAGGAATTTAATTCTGTGCTAACAATTGTGTGACTCGTGCCGGAAACGGTATATTATGATCTCATCATTAGATCAGAAGGAAATCTAAACCGATAAGCCTTGGATCCACCATATGTACCACGAAGAAACCGGTATTTTCTAGTATTATGACTTGGTCAGGGAAACTTTTTCACTCCCGGTAAAATGTACTTGTCACTATGCGATTCCGCTAATCGTCAAATCGTTCTACACAAGCATTTTTTTCCATTATATAGCAGAAAATTCATCAAGTCTTAGCGATTCGTTAATTTCGCCCTCCTGCCGTATTGAAATATAGCTCAACTAAACTGACTTTTGGACTCTTACACATAATTTCAATTTCACAAAATGCCACTTCATCGATGTTGTCATTCCGTGAAGTTTTTACACCTAAAATGTATCAGATCATTGCTTGCTGTGTCTTCCAGCTCATAGTGAACTTTACTGCAAGTACATAGTACTCAGTGCTCATACAGCAGTTGAATGATAAACTTCGAACGTTCGAAACGCCTTCAAATTCAAACGATACCACATGCATGCCGACCGAGTCCTGTGAAGATCCAGCAGGTCCTCGCGTTTGAAGGAAACATGAGGCGTTGGTGTAAATGATGAACCGTCTGTCCACTGCTACATCGAAGTTTCTGCATGCAATATTTTTGCGGACAATATTGATTTTCTTCAAATTTCCTGTGTGAAAAAATTTGCCTTCAATAGCCCACTGCCGTGAGAACTAACATCTTAGTTCAAATTTGGAATTCCCAATCTAGAGGCTCTGAATAAAGTCCTCCTAATCAACTCAGAACTTTCGAATTCACCACGAAATCGGTAATTAATTTGTATTGATTAGGCAATTAGAGGAGAAATATTCCCTCACCGATTCTGTGTTGAAAAATGCACTGGCAACAGATATCAACACCACACACCATGTCTGTGAAAAGTAAATAAATAAACGAATAATTAATTTCCCGTTGTATTGAAACCTGGAAGTAATTTTAAGATTCAATAATTAATATACAGAATGAAACCACTGCCTATGAAGTTAGTACATAATTTCAGGGAGTAATTATTCTTTTTTTAATTTTGTTGAATATTTTTCAAACAAATTTTGCTGTGTATAATTTCCATTTTGAATTAATATCATTAAAATGTAAGGCAGTAACAGCTCGAGAAGAAAATTGAATTTTTCCAGAGTCAAAGATCTTATGCCAAAAAATAAAAAAAAGGAATTAAAAATTAGAGCGTCGGAAATTTTTATTAAGTAAATAAACCCCTAATCTCATCTAATTTGATCTTGTTCCCTCACTTTTTTTACACTAAAAATTTCTTCCTTATTATAGCCTTTGCAATTTGTTGATGTTTATATCAAGTTTTATAGAACATGTTAGGCGAAGGCCTGATTAAAATCGGAAATCGAAGGGGAACGAACTGGTCAAAATCAATACCTTTACTGCTTTGCCTCTCATAATCTTTTTCTGCGAAGTGCTTTTCAATGAATTCTATAAACACGTAATCGGTAAGGTTTATGTTTTAATCTTTACGTAATCAGCATTATTCCAGATCATCAAATTATTTTTTTCTTCAGAGGAAATTCACCGTCCTTTTTGAGCCTTTTTTACCTCGTTTAGCATTTGCCCTAAGAGATCCAGCCTTCGTCACGTAAAGAGAAAAAAAAGATTTTGCAGTGGGAGTGTCGTATATTGACTTTGAAAAAAATGTTGCTCCATGATAATCGTACTTAACCCAAAGGAACAAATGTTTATCCGCTTGCTTGCGCGCACGCCGGGTTGTAATGTTCCACATATCCTTACTTTATTGCTATTTTAGAGAAAAACCGAAATTCAATTGCCCATGAAATGGTGTAAATTTTCTTCACTCTGTTGAATACATTCGCAAAGAAAAAGGGGTTCATCTCGGTTAGCTTCATTTTTAAAAGATTGAACACATAATTGAGAGTTCCGATACGCTCCATTATAAGACTTGAAAGATAAGTGAATGTGGTGCAGCAGCACGGAAGGTAACTGGTGCTCACGGAAATTTTGATAAAACGTTGAAGGTGGCCAAGGCCCTCCGTCCACCCTCGCTAGTTTGGGGGGTTGAGGCCTTCTAATTGTCCACGAGAATTGTCGACTGGCTTATCTGTCTGAACAGCTAGAGGTGGGGGGACAACATCTCCTGGCTTTGCAGTCACGTGTGTTTGGGGAGTCACTGCTACCGTACAACCGCCAGGTGGTACAAAGTGCAACGATGGGGTGTTAGTGGGCACTTTCTGGACTAGAAGATAGCCTCTCCCAAGGGCAGGGAACACGTTGGAAGAATGTAACATTAATAATACAACATGACCAACAGCAGCTGATGTCAGGATAGGAGCCAGCACCACTTCAAGATCCCAGTCAAAGGTGTTGATAGTGCAAGGTTCAAATATGAAGTGGGCGGGCATCCATATCGGTGGCTGAGGATGCGGGCCGATGACGTTGGGGGGTGAAACTCCTCCTAGATCCCAGGAGAATTGTTGGTATTGTACAGGAAGAGGTCCCACAGGTAGAGCATTTCGTAGGCCCAAGGATATAGAGTTGAGTGCGAGCGCGCCATATGGTATCAGGGGTATATGGTATATGGGTTGGGATCCACTCTCTTCTGGAGATACAACCTCTCACCGTTAACGGCATACCAGCCGGCTACATTCGGTATTCCCTGAATAGCCACTTCTTTCGTAAAGTCGACGGTGGCACTGGAGTCTACAACACCCCATTCAGAGGGAACTAAGTCTAACCAACTAAGAATACTTAGAGGGTTGCCCAAACGGGGCGCATGATGTGGTGTGTTGAGTAAGAATGGTCCGGGCAAGTCCCAATCCTTCTCCACCAAATTCCATGATCGGTATGCGAATACCGTAGGGGGTGGGACGCCACCGATGTGTCTATCTAACATAGTGAATGCCTGCATGAACAGGATTGCCATAGTGGCAGGTTTATTGTCCACATTAGTGAACAAGCGGAAAGTGTCAGCTAGCAGATTGAACATATTGGGTGCTGGACCTGGATGATTGGTAGCCCACCTTTGGATAACTGAGCCGTAGCAGTTGAAGGACTGTAAAACTGTAGTTGTAAATACAGACACAAAACCCGCAAAGGTAGCAGCTTGGGTGAGTCTTTCAGCCATCGTAGTTTGACCCAACGATGTTAAGTCTGTTAAATAGGCGCCATCTTCAGCCCGAGTTATACCCAGCATACGTTGTAGGAAATTATTTTCGTGCGGCATGGGGACAAGCACCTCTCCAAACGTTTCGTAGGTCGGCGTCACAAGAGCATTCCACTCTAAAAGGGCGGCGGCAGGTGGATTTGCGCTACACACCTGATGGGGAGTAGTTGGCCTTGTGCATTAGTATCAGGGCGAGGAGCCAAATTGGCTGGTGGCTGCACACCATCTGTAACCCGTCGTAACACAGAATTGACTAGTAAAGAAGCCTCATAGGCACCTGCTATTAGCTGGTCTCTTTCGTTGCGTGTTGTGGCGAAGTCGTTCAACCAATTCCAAAAGGTGGTTGGGTTGATTGGCCCTTGCACAGGAGGAGGTAGCAGAGGACCACCCCCGATGATAGATTACAAAGGGTATAGAGGGCCAATGAATTGCCATGGCGGCTATACTTGGCCCGGCAGCGGGAGCTAGTCTTCGGCCAGATGCACTAAGCCAATACACAAACTGAATGTCGGCAAGCTTAAAGTCAATGTCTAAAAAGAGGGCGAAGTCTCCTCTCTGGAGAGGGTCCGCAATGATGGAGGGGTAGCATTAACTGGAGATGTATCTCATAAACCACTTGGAGTGGGATTGGGAAAGCTGGAAATACCAAAGGGATATTCTCCTCGAGTGCATTACATGCACTTACTTTTGAAATCAGCAATTGAAGTATGTACTCAAATCTATTCTTTGACACAGCTTAAAATAAACGAATTTTCTACCAACCTGAAATAGATTTAAAAAGTGGATAGCCATTTATTACGTTAGAAAGAAGGACTCACCAAGGAAACCGATAACTCACTGAAACTCCTCATTACTGTTATTTTAGGGTATTTGGCGCTTTGGAAAAATTTAAAAACGAATCTGTTGTGCTTGTAAGCTTAATATTCTAACGACTGTCACAAGTGTCACAGAGAATGACCTTATTTTTAATATGTTTTCAAAGTGAAGGGAAATTACCGCTGTCGACACCGTAAGGTTCAATGTTTTGCCGCATTTGAGGTAATGCATCACTCGGTTCAAATAAAATGCACGTGTGCATACTAATTTATTTCAATATTGACCTGACCTGTGGTGCATATTGTCAGCTCTTTCCAGAAATTCTGACACCCGTTCATTATAGATTGAGTTATGTATCAATGAGTAAGCATATAAATATTTTTTCTCTCGAAAAACAGAAAATGTAGCACTTTTTTTACGTAGATCAATATACTAGACCTATTTTTCCGAATAATTCAGATCATCAGTGACACCTAACCTACTCTCCTGTAAATCTGAACACCAATGTGTCAAGTCATTATTTTTTCAATACATTGTTATCATTTTTCGGCACTGCTTTTAGATCGTTAGGCGCTTGAGTTGATGTTCGCTACGTCATCAAATTCATTAATGACTTTCCCAAAAATGAACTTCTATGAAAATTCTGAAATTCAACGGTAAGCATTTTTTTCCTTTCCAAATCAAGAACTGAGAAAACCAGCAAGGGTTCTGAAGACGCAACTAAACTGATTATGTTTCCCTGCACTGTTTTTCCCTTTTCTTCCAATGAGAAATTTTTTGGGGGAAAACAATAATAATTCCGAATGACACACTAAAATATCCCGACTAATTTCGCGAAACAAAACTAAACCTAAACTAAGATTACATAGCACGGTGTCAACGAACAAAAAAAGTGATCACGAGGTCAACAACCGTTGACACCATGATCACAGGATAATCAAATCATTGAAACTAACTTTATCCGTGATCTTCATATCAACGATCAGGGTGGCAACGAACAAACAATTCAGCTTTTTCTTGACACCACGCTCCGCTCGGGTCTGTAGAGCAGCAAATTGATATCAACGAAAACTCAAAATTTGCCTAAGCCGCACCGACTTTTCAAAAAAACTTACTTACGTCTTAGCATAAACTTTTGTAACGACTCCAAGTATAGCCCGGCAAGAGGGGCATTTGGCAGGAACAAAAGATATAGGGTCAGTTTGGAGATCTCCATCTTCTGGGATGTACGTGTCTTGAGAGGGCGCAATGCCATGGTCCACACATTGCTCACAGTATGCGGAGTGACCACACGGTGCTACGGTGTACAGGAACCTTTCCTTATGACACGCTAAGCAGGTAGATTTTTTGTTAGAAGGGTCCACTTTATTTCTTGCTGCTGATAGCGAAGCTTTCAACAGTTTTTGTTGTTTTTTGCCTCCGCAGCATTAAATTTGGCAGATTCATCGATGGTAATCTGGATCCTTTATGGAATGGACTCCTCCACTGAGGACTTACCCATTATGTAGGAAGAACTTCTCAAATGAGGCTTGATAATACTCAAGCAATTCAGGCTGTTTATTCTACTTAAGAATTGGATGAAAGGTGAGAACAAACGATTTATAAGCAGACCCCGATGGATTACTGAAATCAAAAAGATACATATATTCAAGGGATAGGAATATAACCAAGAATAAAAGGACTTGTTGCAGAAACCCTCATTTTTGGCCTCCCCCTTGGATTTTCTCTTGACCTCTATAACTTGTTATTATTAAAGATATTGAGATATACCTTTTCTTAAATTTTCAGACGAAGTCACGATACATTTTCCGATAATTTCGCAACTAATCGCGATCACCGCTACTTGGGTTTAAGGTGATTTGATGGACGCCCTATTTTGTGTCAGAACGGCATGCGATATATCGCATCAATTGGTTCCGTTTTCTCAGCTACTCGTCATTTTTCTCCAATTTTGAGATCGCAATTCTCTTGTCAGGAGACTACAGCACTCACCAATTTTAACAAAGAAAATCAACATAATAAAGGCGTGGTTTTTTCAGAGAGAAAACATCGCATTCGATACTGATATCGAAACTGCACTCGAATGCGATCTTTCCTCTCTAAAAAAAACCACGTCTTTATTACGTTGAATTTCTTTGTTAAAATTAGTAAGCGTGTGCTTTAGTCTCCTGACAACAGAATTGCGATCTTAAAATTGGAGAAAAATAACGAGTAGCTGAAAAAATCGAACCAATTGATGCGATATATCGCATGCCGTTCTGACAAAATATGGCGTCCATTGAATCACCTTAAGCGCATCTAAACGCAGGTTAAGTCTTATGTGAATTTTTACGTAATCATTTGCCTCTTGAATGAAGAGGTCATAGGCCCTCAGAGCCTAAACGCCGAAACGGAGGGAGAAAACTTGATTCGCCTCCTCTCGAACATGTATTAAGACGCCTCATTTTTTATCTTGTCTGTGACTGTCAAAAATTTACACGGCTTTAGTGTGTGGCTGTGCAGCAACGCAAGAAGACCGGTCGTTCACTTGGAACTAGTCTCGATCTCTGCAATTGAGGTATTCGCATTACATTTTTGAACATCATTAAGTGGATCGCATTTTGCAAATATGAATTCCAATAGAGCATTCCAATGTTGCCAAGATTGTGCTACCTCATTTGTGATAAAATCACTGAATTCTCCCTAAAAATTAAAAAAAAAGTAATATTCATCTTGAATTTATTGGGAGTAAAGATAAAACTTGTTTAGACGATCAGTCTACATTTGCAAGGTAATAATGTTGCACAATCTTAGTGACATCAGAATGCTCTTAGTTCCTTTTGGCAAAATGCAATCCAAGTGTTTGATGCACTGTATTTGATAGCATGAGACTTTGTGCACATTAGTAGGTGTTATTAGATCAGATCTCCAATTTTTTAATAAGAATGATTGAAAAGGTATCAATACATATTAAAAATCGCTGATACGATAGAAGTTTACGATGCCGGAAAATGGAAATTGAAGTCGCACACGAAACATCCCCCAAGCTAGTTAGTTAACATTGCCATGAGTATTTTAGCTTCGGTCCCCTCCCTCCAAATTATTCGTATTTATTGCGTTTGATAATCTGAGTAGAACGTCTCGTGTTTATACTAGGGCCCACGAACGATGATCCCTGAAAAATCGGGCGAATAAACGCGTGGGCCATGTAAATGACAACGCTGCAGGGTCGAGCACGCACATCGACGAGACCGGGTATTGTGAACGCGAAAAGCTATTGTATGCGAACTGCTGCTATTCTACCCCTATCTTCAGGTCAAAATTCTTCATAGGAAGCCCTTTCGTAAAAGACCAATTTCTTGTAATTTTGCCCCAATCTCTTCGTCCATTACATGGTTGGATTGCTCGTAAAATTCTGAGCTAAATCATATATAATTGTTATATACAATTTTTATTTTTTCCTTCTTTTTCCTTTTTGAAGCGAAGTCCAATTTTTATTTATAACGTCGTATCTCGAACTGTAACTTTGCTGCTATTTGACCGATTTTTATGAACGAGGCCTCTTTTTACTCGTGTTTTAAAGGAGAGTAATGAAACACTTGCTAAAAAATGTTACACCACTTTCAACAAATTTTGGTTTTTTCTAGCGGGAGGGTGAAATTGTAAATTACGCGTAAGTAATTAGGGTTCGATTGTGGCTCGGCTCGGCATTGTCCGCGAACTCGAGACTCGGTTCGGGCCGGGGTGTCGCTGTTGCCAGTGTTTGCAAGAAATACCCGCGGCTCAGGGATCATCGTTCGTGGGCCCTAGTATAACCTCGATTTTTTTCCAGCCTTATCTTCTCATTGATTCCGTTTCTTTTCAGCATTTTTTTAACATTCTATTCTCTACAGTTGTATGTTTGTATCCTCCCATGGTGTCAGGACCCAGACTTGAGACTTTCTGAGAGTTTTGTGCTGAAATTTGTATCGGCCGGCGGTCGTTTCCCCTAGGGTGGTATTGGGTATTGTTTTTGAGCAACATCGGCTTAGACGTTATCAGAATGGCAAGCTTTGAACTTTCATGGCGGGCAGGGGGGAGAGCGGTTGCACAGTGGGTCAGGGGAAGGAAGTTTTACGGCAAACTTTTCATCACATTGTGAGTCACGGGAAGGAATTTGTTGTGCAAATTTTTTATCACATAGGGTCCCAGAAGTCGCAAAACTGGCTAACAGGCTAATTTTTTCTTCAAATGTTCCTTAAACTGGTTTCCTTTGTTGACGTCAAAGTCACAGTCAGCTATGTCACAGCAAACCTGATTGTCAATAGGAGAAAGAGCCCTAATCCACGAATACTAAATGCTCTGTCAAGCGATTTTTGTCGAACAGGGCCGAATAATTTTACATTTGGTGTTCAGACGGTAAACCTTCTCTAATTTCCGCAAAGGTAAGGTGCAATCGGTTAGTGGAGGGCGTAAAGCTGCATTATAATCAAGAAATTTATTTCCCTCAATCACAACTAAAATTATAGTCAATACATTTTCCTCAAAACCACTTTCTAATCTGCAAATTTCACACCGCTATAGCTCCAGTTACAATTCACACGCATTGGTTTTATATTTTCAAATCCCAAAAAACTTTTCAATGGTCCGGTCTTAATAGCTCAGTGTTGATTTATTGTGGACTCATGTCACTTTACCCGATACATATTACTGAAATCCATCGTTCTTTTTCCTCGCATAGAGACATGAAATGCATCCTTTTATTGGAGCTAGTCAGCGCTGCAGTAAGCTGTTTCGGAGACAACATTTTGGTGTTCCTACCAACACCAACATGGAGCCACTACATGCAAGTTCAACCAATTTTTCATGGCTTAGCAATCCGGGGTCATAATGTTACCGAGGTTAGCTCCTACCGTCCTCAGAAAAAGCTGCCCAACCATCGACACATTTATTTGTCTGCAGAAAAATGGACGAACGAAATCTGTAAGCCCACTACGATATTCGAAAGGAACCACTAGAACAAAAAGTCGCTTGGATCTAAAGTTCAGACTCTTAAAAACATTGACAAGAAAAAATACTCTTTACTCAATTGAATGTTTGCTTCTATCAAAAGGAAATCCACTTGAATCAAGAGGCTCGGCTCTTCGATTCAAGGAAACATCTGATTGAATCTTGAGTATTTTTTCTTGTCAATGATATTAAGAGTCTGATATCTAGATCCTAGCTACTTGTTTTTTTCCAGTGTTCAAAATTTTAGTGAATCGTATGTCAGAAGACTCTATGTAAAATAACCCACTTTTGGTAGCTCCATTTCGGTGGCGGTGCCTCGACATGACGGTCTAAAAATCAAAAGGTTCATATTGTTTATCAGGGTTATCATACTTGTGAATTTCACCCGTCAGTCTCTTAAGAAGTGCTTTGAAAAAGAGAAACATGTATCTTCTACCCTGTGGTGACAGCAGAGAAAGGAGGGATGGGGCATAGTTTACCAGGCCGAGTTTTTTTCACGAGTCTCGGCAGTTTCTGGAACCTAGAAAGCTGATCATAGTTTTCCTCTACTTGTTTATAAAGACAAGTATATTTTTCACAGATGATCCTATATCACTTGCTCACATTTCTGAGATCTATTACTTTCGGACGGAGGTTTGTTTAGCACGATTTCCCTACTCTCCAATATAAATGATGGAAGTACGCACTCTCCGATCTTTAAGAACTCATCAGGACCTAATGGTCGTTTTTGCTTCTGAGATCTATTAATTTTGGACGAAGGTTTCTTCAGCACGATTTCCTTACTCCTCAATATAAATGAATGGAACTATGTACTCGCCAATCTTTAAGAACTTATCAGAACCTTAAGGTCGTTTTTGCAATGTTGCTTATGTAACTCAACGGCATTCGAAACAGAAAAGTTTTTCTCTTCCCCTTCTACATGAAAAAATTATAAAATGTTGATTTTAGGACCCGAAAGGTGACTGTTTTAAGTGATTCGCACCTAATAGACTCTCCAAGGGGGGAGCTGTATGAACTCTCCAAAAAAGTTCAAGTGTGATTTTTTCTTTTTGCAGCTGCGTTATGGCCAGAAAAGAATATTATTGAGGATCCACTGAGGAGGCATCACAAAATTTTTCGACTGACGTACCCATATGACGTCATTGCTACTCATCTCATCACCGAAGTACTTGAGTCATCCGTCTTTCATGATCTGATTCGGAGCAAAGACAACTATGACGTCATAATCGCGGAGCCGTTTTTTGGGGCGGAAGCTTTTGTCGTTCTTGGGCAAGTGTTTAAAGCTCCAGTTGTGGCACTCAGCACTTTTGGGTACAACTCGAATATTCTTCGATTTGCAGGTGCTGCGAATGCCATAGCGTATTTGCCGTACAAAGACGGCATCAGTGTTGGCCCCGGACCCATGGGCCTCCTTCAAAGGCTGGATAATGCGTTGACTCAAACTGCAATACTCTTTGCTTTCGAATATTTTTATTTTCCAAAATTTGACTCTCTGCTGGCGAAACATATTCCTGGACCCCTTCCGCGGATCTCGGAAATGCTCGGAGATATATCACTCTTCCTTATTACGGATAATGCAGCTCTTTCTGGTGCGAAACTGTACCCACCGAACGCCGTCGAAATATCAGGGATGCATTTTAAAGAACCAGAACCCCTTGACGAGGTAAAGGGTTTGCTCTAGTGTTTTTTAATATTTTCAGCAAGACTTTTCGCCCTGTAAAAATGAAAATTTAAGGTAGATCAATACATGGACCGAGTTTATCAAAAAGGAACTAACCCACATTTTCGAAAAAAATGATTTAAGAATGGTTGCAAGTTCCACAAGTTGTTTATCTTCTCCTGCCAAAATGTGAAGGTCGAAAATATTATGAAAAGTGAGGTTAAAGTTTATTTTCTACATTGAGCCTTATGCAAGGGCCATTTTTTCTTCCTGTAGTGTTTACTATCAGCACGGTTATCCCAGAGGCACAAGTAACATGGGTATTTAATATAGCCCTCTTGAAGACCCATAAGAAATGCTACAATTTTAAAGTCTCCAATTACTTTCCATCCGTAATCTCCATACTTTAAAAGGTTGAACACAAGCTTCACATTTTCATAACTTTTTTTCAAATGTACTGAATGGACGAGAGGAACGAACGGCCATTTATTCCCATTGTTCAAAAGAACCACTTTGAGACTTTAATTAGAGCTATCTATAAACAGTCTCCATTCGTCAATTTTACATGGAATGCCAATTTCATTGAAAAGTCCACGAACATCATGGCAGTAATATAGTGTCTCAGCATTAGTAAAGAAGCAGGAAAATCACTCATGACGACTCCTCTGCTGTGTGAAAATTACGTCAGGGGCTAAAAAATTCCACTGCTTCATTCTAGACCCACACAGTTCAGCTTTATTTTTGCTGAGACCAAGATATTTTACAAAATCATTCAATTCACTTTGACTCAACTTATGGTTTTCGTCAAAAATAAATCCGTAC
Source organism: Bemisia tabaci (assembly GCF_918797505.1). Taxonomy (NCBI): domain Eukaryota; kingdom Metazoa; phylum Arthropoda; class Insecta; order Hemiptera; family Aleyrodidae; genus Bemisia; species Bemisia tabaci. Next base: position 44,657,767 of record NC_092798.1, read on the forward strand.
TGAGAGCCAACCTCTTGACTCGTGACTGGAGTAATTGACGAGCTTACATATGTTACTTGAGAATCATCCGTATCGCTTGATTTTGGTGGATTCGGTGCTGGTAAAGAAGCACTGTGTGGCACTTTTCAAAGCAACTTACAGGTTCCGCATTGTTTTGCCTCGAACTACTCTAGGTTGTTGTACCTTTAGTTTTTGATTTTATCGAAGATCGAGGACGACAATGACAATCAAATTGTAATCCTTTTTGCTAATTCTGAAGAAAAGGATTACAAGAAATGTAGGTATTGGTTAATTTTTTTTTAATCTTCACGAGGCCAAAAAAATGCATCACTCAGTAAATTCTAATTCCGGAACCAATTAAATTTTGCAATTTCAAGTTGTTGCTATGATTATTTATCAATTTTAATTTGACACCTTAAAGTATTTTCCGTAGGAATTGACAGCAGTCTTAGACGGATCGAAACATGGAGCAATTTTTTTCAGTTTTGGATCAGCCATCAAAACTAGCCGATTCCGTAAAGAAACCATACGTTTATTGCTGCGCGTTTTTCAGGAACTAGACCAAACTATAATTTGGACTTCAGACATGAACCCGACTGACTGGGTTGTTCCTAAGAACGTACTGATTCGACCATGGTTTGACCAGAACAGTATCCTCGGTAAGTTTTTTTGCGTATTTGCTCCTTTTCTTCTATAACAGGATACTGAATTGGATGCTCCCTGTTAATTGCAAAATGAAGTAATCGTGCTGCTAACTCGTTAATGTATGCCTTTCTGTATCACAACTATATTAATTCAATCAAGCTTTGTTGATTTCAGCCTCCCATATTTTTAATTGCACAAAGAAATTTTTTGAGTAAAACACTGATTCTTCCAACTTTTAAACAGACACCTTAACCTACCTTGAAATTTATGTGTATATGATGACTTATATGTAACAATAGCGGTCGCTGACATCCGCCATTTTTTAGCCATTTCCGCCGTTTTCCATCAAGGAGGAAATGACCGTGAAGAGTGGAGGGTGCGGATGGTAAAATTCGTCGCTGAGTTCGCTATGGGAATTTTCAGCTGAATTTGTGGTTGCGACGTCTAAAGCATTGGGAGCTCCTTCTCCGCAGAGCCAGCCTTGTCCCATACAACAAAATCCTTCACGAGAAACACTCGTCGATGCTCTTGGATTTCATCAGGTTCTAGGAGTTTTTCTCGATTCTTCTGATCTAAAAAAATAATTTTGTTTATCGTGAAGACTACGCTCTTTTTCGGTTTTTTCAAACGCACTCCCAAAAAGGCTTGATTTCTTCTAGCTCTGAAGGAATGTTCCTTGGGTTGAGCTCTATAAGGGGTTACATTTGAGTTTCTTGCCAAAATGGATGTGTAGGTGGAAGCTGGAGCATGTGCATGGCTGGATGATGGAGCAGACGGATGGTTGGTTGGTAGCGTCGAACAGTGGATGCTCGATGATACGGGTGTGTTAACAATCGGTGATACAGAAATATTGGTCCATGTTTAGTGAAAAATTGTCTCTCAAAATTATGTATGTCTAACATGTAGACATTGTTAAACATACCTACTAGTTCACATATTTTACTGTCCATTCTTCTAATTTTTAAGGTTACATGAGATTCATATGGTAGATCGCAACGAGGTGAAATCGTCGCCAATAAGACGTTTTATTACTATACTTAACAAATCATCGAGGTTATGAAAATTGTTTTCATTGTTTTCATGAATATCATTGGATCCAGTTATTAGTACTAAATTTTTGTAATTTTCATCACTAGTTACCTGAAGTAAATCCCTTAGAATAGAACCTGAATATACACTAGATGTTACATTCATATTGCTTATATTTTTTAATTGAAAACCAAGGTCTTTCCCACGACTGCCTGAAACTATTTTCACGCCTGGTATTTTTTAGTAAAACACTTCTCCGCAGGGTCATCACCAGATTTAAGACTTAAATTAATTTTCTTACCCACTAAATCATTTTTACTGAAGATAGAAATCGTGGAGCTCGATTTAGCTTCATCAACTGAGTTTACATACCTACATTTGTTGAAAACACAAGTGTTTCTATAACTAAACTCAAATTCAAACCACTTCTCTTTTTTATCTCTTTTATTTGTTTCTCAAATTTGTTCCTTAATACTACAGTTCACCTTTTTTAATTTGACTATTTCATCCCAAAGTTTATTGTGTTAGTGTCATTTAACAACGCTATCTCGTCTATGAGCGTATTGCACTGAACCAGAAGGTCCGCAGACGTTTGTGTCCCCTGTGACACGTGGGATTAACAGTTGAGAGACAATGATGCAATCAGCACCGCAGAGTCGTTCGTCTGTTTTGTGTCTTTTTCGTGTTGCTTAGGTGTAGAAGGAGATCTCTGCTCTACCTTATTTGTATCGGTCTGGCGGAATCGATAGATCTTATTATACTTAGCTAATCTACAAAAATCAAGCATCTAAACACGATTCTGTGACCACCGCAACTGACCCATTTTAATAGATCTAAACTGACATCAGCTTATATCAAGTTCATCCCAGTGAATATCAATTGATCAGCTCAAACCACGGATAGTTTGTCATGAAGTTTAGTTACAATGGCATGATGATTTCGATGCAAGTGTTATGTATAATCACAGCAAGCAATCGGTAATTTTACTGAGTGAGAATAAAAAGGACCTTGGAAAATGTAATTTTTTTCGCTGCTAATTTTGTGAAACTTTTCATTTTTGTATCATCCAGCACATCCGAAATGCGTATTATTCGTTACTCATGGAGGTATATCGAGTGCAATGGAGGCGGTCAAATATGCAGTGCCTATGGTCGCGATACCTTTCTTCGATGACCAAATAATGACTGCAGCAAGTATTGAGTATTATGGATATGGATTGCGCGTGCTGTACGATCACAACTTCACGGACATAACGTTGCGCTGGGCAGTGAAGACTGTTTTGGAAGATCCACGGTAAAATGCTTGATAAAACTGATTACTTCTCCGCAAAAAAAAAAAATTAAATAATATTATGATAGGACAGTCGTCACATTCTTGGGGTCGATTTGCTGAATTTCTCACAGCAGGTTCTCCTTTTGAAGAATTTAATGCACAGACTTAATTTTAATGAAATGTGGCGACACATATGTTAAGCCGTTTTCACAACACTCACCAGCGCTTTGATATGCCTAAATGTGGTATAAATGGTGCTAAATTTGGTAAAATGAGCTATATATAAATACTCGTGTGGTGATCTAGTGACGGTCAGTTTCCTCCTCAAACGAAAGAGAGGAAAATTAATCGGAATTTTCGGTAAGAGAATGTAGTCTCTTCTGGAGAACCAAATAAGGAGCTAAAAATCTGTCTGCGGAAGGAGTCCAACCAATGATACAGGGTTATTCAAAAGTCACGCACCACTGGTCATAACTTTAGTTCTAATTAAGATATCGACTTGCGGTTTGTGACGTTTTTCCTCATATCGAGTGAAAACCTTTTTGAGATACTTTCCAGTTTTTGTATCCCTCAGGGGGAGGGGTGCGGCAACTGAAAATGTCAAATGGCCACCCCCCTCATGGCCAGTGGTGCGTGACTTATGATTAACCCTGTATATAGATATAAATGTTCTCTTCGCCATCCGAGATTCACGTAAACCTACGTTAATCAAAAGAACTATGGTTTTTGGGAATTTTTGAACTGTCTCCATGTTGTGTAAGATCTCTCGGTTGGATCTCTTACCGTAGTCAAACAGGTCTCTAAGTCTTTAGCTGAAGACCAGGACATGACCGTGAAAAGGAGGTATTTTTCTTCCTTACGAAGTTTCCTCCCTAAAATATAGTCAAATTATCGGTGATATCCTTTATTTGCTGTTCATATGTATAGGTAAACTGTGCCAGGTTTTTTCATGCGGTGCCCATTCTGTTTTCAGGTTTAAGGAAAATGTTAAGAGAGGTTCTAAATTTCTATCTGACAAACCCATGTCATCTTTAGACACCGCTATCTATTGGATAGAATATGTGACTAGGCACAAAGGAGCTCATCACTTGAAACCCTTAACTGTGAAGATGCCGTGGTACCAACTTCTTTTATTGGATATCATTGTCGTATACTTAGTTGCAAGCATAGCGATTGTCATTTTAGTTATAGCATTGATCAAGTTTTTTTGCAAAACTGCTCGAAGGTGGAATTTATCAAAAGAAAAAGTAAACTGAAGAAGTCGCCAAAAGACCCGAGGTTGTTATTTTTAAAAGCTTGCCTATCCAGGGAATGCTTTCTTGAAACTATCATCATTCTGCTTGCGCACCCTTAGAGGCGGATTTAGCAACTTGGCAATACCGAATTCCTCTATTTAAACCTATGCTACATAATCGATTCTTGTGGGAGCACTTTTGGCCCCTCAAACAATCGATACATTTTCATCGGTTTCAATAAAGGAAATTCGGTGTTGCCAAATTGCTGGATCCGCCAATGTGCACCCTTGATCCGTATCAAGTGGGCACACAGTGGCGAGGTGTGAATGACCTATTATCGATATTTCCCTATTTGAAGCTGTGGTAAAGAATCGATTATTAAGGTGTTCGCTTCGCAACGAACACGATAAACATATTTATCGATCCTTTTCCATAGGTTTAAATGACAGACCAATCAATTTATCACAACGTATGTCAAACCGCCGTCTGCAGGCCGTCAAAGCAGGTATCCCTCCCCAAAGGATAGTTGCCTTTGGCAACTATCTCCAATCGGTTGCAAAAGCGTTATTACATTGTCTCAGGAGACAGGAAAATATCATGTCAAACTTCTGTCAGAGGAGCTGCGGGTGATGCGAAGTTTATCTACAGTATAATTGTTCATGTGTATAAACGTTAAGTTTTAGTATGTCACTGCGTTAAAAATTCTGAAGCCAAAATCCTGGAAGGCGGAATAGAAATTGATAGTGGCAGAATGCAGTATTCGGAAAAATTACTGGAATGGAGAGTTTTAAAAGACGAACCCGGGCTGGATAAAATTAATGTAACAGTAAAGATAAAGAAAACCAAAAGCCAAACCAACAAAGAACAACAAAGTTAAACGGAGGGAACTAATGAAACAGTGTATACCATAATAGATGCGAGTGATGCAGCAGGGGATGTCAATGGAAATGTTTTGTTTGCAGGTAGTGATACTGAAAATGTAATTAGAACTAAAACACAGATTAGTGTAAACAGGAAGGTGTTCTCGGATAAAAGCAATAAGGTAGAGATACTGCAAATGTGATTAGAACTAAAACAGGGATGAATGTGAAGATGAAGGTTCTTTCAGATATTAGCAACAAGGAAAATGAAAGAGGAGTAGGAGTTGATACCAATGACAGTGTGATTGGAAATCAGGAAGATCTGCTAATGGTACTGTACTGATAATTGTTCTTTCTGTGGTGAATTAATTCAGGATGTGAGAGAAGGCGAAGCAAATGTAAGAGATGTTATGTGATTAAAAGAAATTTGATAGGATTGATATGTGTATGATAGTTCCCTCTTTCATAACACGATATTTTAAGTAATAAAAGCCTTTATTTTAAAAGGGTGATGTATTTACCTTGAGGTAGCAATTTCCTTTCCTGATCTCAAGTCTAGCCGAGTCAAGGGCCGTTGATCCCATAAAAATTCGAAATTAGTTCGGTTTATAGGCACTAATAATGCTGTTAGAGGTACGAATAACTTCAGGGAACAGTGTAGGGCCCTGCCGGAAATAGCTAGGAAGAATTTCATGAAAATTTTTATTTGAAAGATTCCCCCCATCCCGTATTTAACTACAGGTGTGAAAACTGTAATTATTAACTGGCATGGATGGTTGAGAAGCCGAATCGGGGCTTTCAAACATTTCTCAGTTCGAGTTCTGGACACTTACATGCCATTTATCGATTCTTGTGGTGTACTCATTGAAGCTAACCTCCAGGGAAATATGAGGATTTTGCTGGAGTGTGACGCCGCACTCTGTGGTGCTGGGCCCGGGTTTTAGCCGAGATCCAAACGTGGCGCCATGATCTGTGGCTCATTGCACCGTAGCCATTTTTTAAACGCTTCAAAATTATCTTTGAAAAATATTTAACCATAATGTCTCTTTGTGTCCCGGTTTCATGACGGTCGTGCTCGATTCGGTAACACGGCAGTTGGCTTCTCGAAATCCGTCCATCGACGCCCTATTCTGCGACTAGCGCAAGTCACGCTTTACGTCATAGAGAGGCTGCGTAGGAATGGCGCCTTGAATCCTCCATTCACAAACGCGTCCATTCATGGAAAACCCTGAGAACCGCTCCGCGAAAAGCGGGTGGTGGAGGAAGGGTTGCAAACGGCGCGGGGGCGACGGAGAAGCCATACGGAAGCTATAACGCCACACCGCGAGCTGCCGAAAAGTCACTAAATGTCAATTTAGTCGCCGTTGAAGAGGGCGCTTGCTTCGGCGAGCCGGCAATGAAATTTTCAGATAGCGTTGCCGCTTCTTAGTTTTAATTCGCCAAATCGAGAGCAGACAAGAACGCCGTAACCCATAGTCAAGGGTTTCAATTTCTCTCTCTTCTCTTCTGTCTCCACACGGAAAAAAATAGGGTAGTCGACACAACCAGCGGCTATAGTTAAAAATGCGCCAGCTACCCTGCGCTAGTTACGATAACTACCGCGGTGGAGGTCACAGCTAACCTGGTAGTAATCGTAACTAGCGTGCGGTAGCTGGCGCATTTTTAACCAGCCGTTGGTTGTGTCGACTGCCCTATTTTTTTCCGTGCAGATAAATTTTTAAATTAAATTACGTAATACTTGCTTTTAAACTTGAATCACTTAATTTTCGTTCAATTTTCTCCCCTTGCGTTAGTATGAGTATCAGTAAGTCTGATGCACGAGATTTTTCCACATTTCCAGGATTACCACATTTCCTTATTTCCACATTTCAAGGACTTAACTCAGATCCTTGACAAAAGTCTCGCAATGTTTTTTTGAAAATCGGAGTTACCTAACGGAAATGAATAATGGCGGCAGGAAGTTTCGGCGCTTATGCTATGGATGGTGGAATGCCTGGGAATCGTTTGAAATTTTCCAGGGAGAAATAAAACAATTTACGAACTCTACTGGTGACTCTTTTTTTAGTAACCTTATTTTGTTATGTTATTTGTCATCGGAGGGCATCGCATATGTTTGACAACGCCCATTGAGTGGTAAATTATTAGGGGGAAAAGGGGGAGGGAACAGTTTCGCGGAAACCGGAGGTCTGCATGGATCAGTAGTTTAAAATGACATCCCGATAATGCTAGGATTGACACAACTTTTGACAATCGCATTCTCGAAACTGTCATTAAGACTTTCACCCCTCACCGAAAAGTGTAGTATATTCTCTTACTCGCGTGAAAGTATACCTATATGAGGAGAGAAAGGATCTGATGTTTCTAAGAGTCTGGACTCTAGATCCAATGTGTTTTTTTTTTTTGTTTTTTTTCCCAGTGTACAGGTAACCATTCCTCTGGCAGAATTGACTTGAAGATTGGTAGAATTTACCATTCCTTCATGCTGTGTGAAATACAGCGTGAAGGAATGGTAAATTCTACCAATCCTTTCTTTCAGTGTTGACACGGCGTTCTTCCTCAGCATGGCAGTGGGCCTCGGTCGTTAGAAAAAGAAAGAGTGTGCGTTTTTCGGCGACCTGGCAGCGGCGGCTTGCGAGGGGGTGGAAGGCGACGGCGTTTGCGTGAGCGTGGCGCGGCGGGGTTTGCCTGGCGGTTGATCTGGAAGACACCCTCTCGGGTGTCTTCCGCGCTCAGCTTCCGTCTGCACAGGACCCAGTTTCCGCTCAACAGTTTCGGCCGACTTGCAGCTTGACTCCCGAGCTCTTCGCAGTTCCGCGCTTCCGCGAGTCGTTCCCCGTCGGGATCCGGGAGTGAGCCGGTGCCTTTCCTCCGGGAACGGGAAGGTCTGTCGTCGCGGCGCTCGGCGTCCTCCTGCCTCGTGCGATCCGTCGAGAATTCAGCCGGCAAGGCGGAGCAGCTCCCACCATGAAGAGTTTAGCCCACTTCTGTTGCTTTATTCTCGTTATCATTGCCTCAACCATTCCCGCCAGCTTCGCCAGGTCCATGGCGTATCAAGATGACGGTGAGTCCACCTACAGCTCAACTTATCGGTTTTTCATGTTGGCGCGTCAAGAAGACAGATTTTTTTCTTTTTTTAAATCATTTTTTTCTATTATATTTGTTTTATTAAAAATGTTTTTATTTTTTAATTGTTTTTTTTTATTTGTTTTATTACTCTTTTTTTTAAAAAAAAAAATTAATTGTTTTTTTTATTATTTTTTTATTTTGGTGTCCGTATCTTCATTAAGTATGCCAGATGATGGGTTGCCTAAGAAAGTTCTGGATCAGGTCCCCCCGGCAGAAAGCGTAGAGGACGCCCTGCCAAATCGTGGATTGAGGGAATAAGGCAGGAAATGAGGAGATGCATCCGCCGGAGGAGCCCTGGCAGGATCGCTATCAGTGGCGGTTGGGTGTCGCAGAGCGCACAGAAGCGCTATGAGAGCGACTTATTCGTAGTAGTATCTTTATTAAGTAAGTGACAATGCAAATGCAGAAGACTTACAACAGAAAAATTATAGAAGTTTGGAGGACAGAGACCAAAATAAATGAGAATAAGAAATAGATGGACATGGTTTCAGGAGAAATAGAAGTCAAGAGGAAAGAGAAATTGAGATCCTGCATATGAGGACAGACACGCCGGAGACGCCGCTCACTGAGAAAAAACTATGGTTTATAAACCTATTAGAGGTAAATATGGAACACCTATAATAGTCGTAAATAAACTAATGATTCTCGGTCTGTGAACCATACTAAGGTCTCTGTACCTAATTAAGGTACAGAGACCATAACTAAGGTATATGTGCTATTATTATATGTAGAGGTACTACTATTAGTGGTGTTCCATATTTACCTCTAATAGGTTTATAAGCCATAGTTTTTTCTCAGTGCTAGACGCGACGTACCATCGGCTGTGAAATAGATAGATAGATTAGTACCGAGTTTTATTTGTCAAGCACACTCGTGCACATACCTACAGGGTGTCTACCATCTGTAACCGTGGAAAATATCATAAAATTCGATGTCATCAGGCAACTCTGAGTGCCTCAAGAATTTTTCATATATTTGATTCATTTCATTAATTATTCCGATTTTTTTCATCAAACAAGTGTTCATTTCATTTATTCATTTATTTATTAGAAATTATTATATTAATGATGATACTGAATGATAAAACGGCTTAATACAAGTTGAATTACAAAAAAAAAATAATCAGAAAACAAAGAATGACAATTCAAAAACTCCTGCACGGTACAGTATGCGTTTTGAAAGATGGGCTCTTTTAATTTAAAATTTGGAGACTCGGTTTTGACAAATAATCTCTTATAAATCCGTAAGTAAATTGTTGAAATACCTGATTCTATTAGTATCCAAAACATCCTAGTCCCTACCAGCTTGAACATTTCTCGTTGTTCTCCCTAAAATGTATCTTGTTTCCATGTGACGGTCATTTTTACCTCTCTCCTTACTTATATATCTCATTTTTACCGCTTCCGTGATTTTGATAAAAAATGTACCGAGAGGGAACTGTCATGACTGAGAAAGTGTCAATTCAATCGTGCAAAAAATCACGATTTTTTTTTTTTTTCTAAATAGCAGGATATACGGGAATATCCAGAGTAAAATTCTGGTAGACCAGTAATCGCTAAAAACTCGAATTTTTCGGAGGGTGTGAATTCTATGTGGTGCCTGTCGTTACCATAATTAAGAAAAAAGGAAACTCAAACGTGCAGTTCTATTGGCAAAGGAATTTCACGCCCCCAGCTGTAATAAAATTCAAAGGTAATCTCATAATAAATTAGAATATGCAATGTGGAAACATCGCAGTTCTCAACAACAGTGATTCTCTTAAATAAAGGAGGAGAAAATTACCAATAATTTTGAGTATCGCACGGGAAAAGTAAAATTGATCAATCACTAATCAAGAAATTCCTTCCTCACAAATTTTTTAGTGAAAGCAATTGAATTCAACGTAATATTGCCCATGCTTTTCAGAAAATAGTTTCTGCTTTTTGTGAATTTTTGATTTACGATTAAATGCACCTAATGAGAATTATGTTGAGAAATTTTTGTGTGATTATCTCCCGTAAACATTTCTGATCATACTTACCATATAGATGGAATTACTTTTAATGAAAATGCTGATAAGGAACGTCCAAGCCTAAATCCCAGTTTATGTCGAAACTTTGACTTTGACAGAAAGTTCGGCGCACGTAATTTTCCAACTCCAATCCTGCTTTTTTATAACTACAAAAATGCGAATGAGCACCTTTGTGCATTTCCATCCCCTTAACGCCCTCTTCATTTTTTGGTTCAAAAATTATCTGAAATTTAAAACGACGACTAATAATTCCATAAATTTAATGTATCCCTATTATTTTTGAGGTTGTTTTCAGAAAAAATTCAGACGAATGTCTATTACTAAATCATTCATCCGTCAAATGTTTTTGACTGTAGTCTCTTAAGCACCGCTTTAAAATAAACAAAAAACACCTCTACTATTATGCGAGACGCAGTCTTGATTTTACCTTTTATATCTAGTTTTGCAGAGATGGAATACTCAATTTCGCAGATTTAATTGGGGTGTTGTTAAATAGTTACTCACTCGCTACGAAAAGTTTTCATAATATTTTTGGAATTGCACCGGGTTTAAGTTGAAACCTTTCAAATTCAGTTGTTGAAGTCGGACTTACCGCAAGTGATCATCTATTTTTTTCCTACTCCTCCCCCTTTTTTTTACTTCCCCTTTTATTTGCCATGAAAAGTATTTCATCAAGTCATAATTACCATGAGAATCTAAATCGAGAGGGAGGGGAGATTGTTTCGTCACAATGCACTTGCGTTGATTTCAAAATGATGTTGAGGCTGCTCTCTGATTATCTTTTATAACTCCAATTCATCCCTTTTTGTGTATAATATCGATTGCAAAATGAGGGAGAAAAGTATGCGCAGTCACAAATCTCGGTCAGGAGGTCTGTCGTGATCATACCCCTCCCTTCAAGTTCTTTATTGTAACCTTGCCATGCACCGTATTTTATTTGCAAATATATCCTAATAGTGAAGTAGACTTAAAATATTCTCATTTTTAAAAATAATTCAAATTTAATGTTCACCCTTTCTCAATTTCCAATTTCTAACAGTAAACCTGAATATCCATCACGTATGTTGAATTAGAGGAAGGAAAACGTTGGAAGGATTTTAGGCGTACGTTTGCGTATTATAGACACAGAAGACTCGGATTTTTTCTTTCCACTTGTTTCTTTCTATTTTTTGAGCTCGCCCACTCGGGAGAGCTCTTTGCGATCGATTTCTTTTAGCATTGGTAGTGTCCGTGGCGACAAATGGATGGTTCTCGTTGCCGTCGGAGGAACGGCCAAAATCCCATTGATTTCAAGGTCTAAAAGTTGAATTTTCGCGGGTTACAGTTTTCCTCCGTCGAACATTTCCGTTCCCTCATTCAACTGAGGATTAATTGTTCCTCGTTTGCTACACTAGAGAGCAGCACTTTCCAGTGGCCGAGTATATCATAGCATGTTGCTATGGTTTTATAGCAAATTACCTAATTGTATGTTATCATCCTCTTATCTTTTCAATGCAGTTTTTGTGTGCAGTTGTACTTGCAATTGTTATTATTTCTTAAAATAAAAAACATGGTGACCTCGACGTGATTTAATAATTTGTTCAATTAATTTTAAGTTACTAAGACTAAGATTGAGATTTGCGCATAATTAATGGATAATCCTTAAGATTGCCGTTATTGGTACCATAGAAGGTTAATTAACCTCAAAATAATTGCATGCTTGAGAGCTCGGTTGAGACTCGCATCGGGATCCTTTCAGAGTTTGTTTAAACCTCATATTAAGAATGCTTTAGGATTCGTTTGAGCCCCTCGCATTAAGAATGCTTGGGAGTTCGTTTGAGCCTCGCATTAAGAATGCTTGAGAGTTCGTTTGAGCCTCGCATTGAGTTTCTTTAGAGTTCGTTTTAACCTTAAAATACAGATGCATGAAGTGCTCTTTCGAGCTCCGTGCTATTTATAGTGCGCGAGGTGCTCCATTGAGCCACCGCATACATACAAAGGCGTGATGTGCTCCATTGAGCCACTCGCATACAAAGACTTGAAGTGGTCTTTCGAGCTCCACGCTAAAATTCAAGTGAGTTCCTTTTCCGCTCTTAGTGTATACCATAAGTATTGTGTAAGAATTATGGCAGAAACGTTCCTCCGACCCGTGCTCAATTATAGTTTCTTTGAACTCTGTGCCGATAAAAATTCAGAATTTCAGACTGCCAGCTTAACAAAGTATAACCTTAATTCAAGTTGGCGACTTGATCTAAAAAAAAAAAAAAATTAAAATTAAATCATATGGTTTCATTACATTGTTGACAAGTTAAGAAAAAGCTTATCAACGATGAAAGCCAGAAACAAAAATGCGATGGCAAAAATAGCCATTGCAACATTTGCCGCAAAATCACATTCATAAAAGATAATTCCATTTCTCTCTCTTTATTTCTCTTTATTTATTGAAATGTGATGACTTATGAAATTACGTCATAACATTTTGCATCGGCATGTAACCTCTGATAATTGGGTAAAGATTCATTTAATACGTATACAATTTTAGAAAAAAGCATTAATAGTTGTTATTAGTTTCCCAAAGGCGAGCTCTCCAACACAGTAGTGTTGGAACCAGCAGCTTGTTTCCTTTTATTTTTTCCTTTCAAAATTCTTGCATATGATCCTTTTAATTGTAAATCGTGTTCCAAACACACGTTTCAAAGGTAATTGAGCGAGGAAAGCATTTAAAATGCACACATAAGGGATGGCTCCAACTATCCTAAAATAAAATGTGCTGGTTTTGCCCTCACTCAATTTTCGTCAGAATCTAACAGATCTGTAAAAATTAATTACTATTTTGTACACTATGTGAATGCTTTTATTGCTGAGTGTTAATACTGGCTTTGTCAGTAAAATTAGTTTTTCCACCTCAGTATTTAATTAGCATTTAGGTAGTGTGAAATAAAGGAACGGTAATGTGTCGATACTGCGTTGAATACGCGTTACGGTTTCACCACGAAACTTGACTAAACAAGTGAAATAATTAGGGGTGGCACAGAAAAACTGCACAGCTTCGTGAAGAGGATCTTGACAGTGGATTTCAAATACAACTCATCATACGAAACGGATAATAATAATTTATACTTCTTTGTACAATGAGATATTTACAGAGTTAGTGAAAGGAACAATTTTTAAATTACAACACAAAAATACATGCAAATCTGCATTAAAATAAAATAATCATAAAAGAACATCCTCGAGGAAGAATGGTTTTTTATAGGTAAATCTCTTAATCAGAGTCAGATAAGTTTAAAATTATATCTCAAATATGTTTAGATGACATTATATGTCTGAGTTTATCTGAGAACGTAATTCAACATATTCATTTTGTTCTTTATTATCTTTTTTTAATTGTAAATAAAATACTCCCGTTGAGAACTCTCCTATGAATTCTAATTTCACCAACTCGAGAAACGTCACTCAATCGTCCCATATGAACAACCCCTTCTTTTTCCAATTATTTGCCTGCATGGTGTACATGTAGGCTCTTATTATTGCATTAAATGCTCTAAAGAACCAGCATAAGTTAAAATAATAATAAAAACACTAACGTCTTCTTCATCTGGTAGTAATTTACATTTGTACATCAGCAAAAATGTATATTTTCTTCCTTTCTCTTCCTGGTAATATTTCCCTTGTAAGTATGAAAAACGTTAACTTTAGCAGTAATTAGTTGAAGATCTGACATTCCTAAATTCCTAATACTCACTAATGATTGTTTCTGTTTCACGTTGATATCGTCAACATTTACGATGCACTGAGCAAACACAATTTTCCTAATTTGTAAGTCTTTGCAGAAATACACAGCATGATACAGTGTTCTACAGAAATAAAGTACTCCTTAAAAACAACAGACGGAACAACTCATTTGATTGCCCTATGAATATGCTGACAGCACCTGAGCGTTTCGTTATCTGTAAAAGTTCTAATCAGGCGTATTATTCCATCCCTAACTTCTTCCATTTACCGAACATATATGTCGATGAAATTTTTGGAACTTTAGAATTTCCGCTCGATTTTGTGAAAAACTATGTTTAGAGGGTACTTTGATGTATCTCAATAAGTTAACAGTAATGTGTTATGAAAGTGACAGACAGTCTTCCTGGATTTAACTTTTGAGGCAAATACAATTCTCCAATCATTATAATGTAGCTAAATAAACTTTATCTTCAAATGATTAAAATTCATTTGATTTTGGCCGCTTATCCTGTAAATTATAGAAGCAGTGTAATGGTCACATACGCACTCTCTCCTCTCCTTAACGTTCCATAACTGCACGCTGAACGCTTCCTTGAAAATTCCCCATCCCTGTCTCTGATCGCTCGTTCCCTTCTTTCATAGTTTCCATAATCGGTGCATTCATCAGTCACTTAAGTCGAGACTTTCACTTTGGGTGAAACAAAACTTGACGAGTGCGGTAGAAAAATGTAAATTGGACTTGGAAAATGACATGTTCTCTATAAAAAAAAATTGTTAGGAGTTGTCCCCTGAAAATGTGGTGCTTCCCCAATTTTTTAGATGATAAGGGCGTTTTCAATTGCTTTTGGTAGCACGCAACTCAAGTTGGAGAAGTACGAGAAAATTTGAGTTAATGGCCTATTTTATCGGGGTACAGGGGTCTGCTAAAGTAAATTGGAAATGTCCAAGTTGGGACTTAACCCGTACCTCTTTTTTTACATCTCGGTTTAAATGCCGCAAATTATGTGGATTTGCTTTTAATAATTCGCTGATTCATTCACAAACTTCCTCATGTTGCGTAGTTTTCGAATAATCTCATTTTCGTCAATGTTTATCAAGTTGTAAATGGCCTGAGATATCAAGGCACCTCTCAAAAAGAAATACGCATTATACTACGTACCGCTCTGCTGAGTTCACTTTCCAAAGCGTTACGTGAATTTTGGAGGATCGTTATGAAAAGTGTTCATCGAAAAGCAGCCAATAAGCTCTTGGACGTACGTTCTAAACGGCTTATCTACCCCTCGTTTTCCCCTGCGCATAGGCGTTTTAACATGCATGCTTATGCGTTTGGTTCCTTTTCAAAGAACGTAACACGGAGGAAAAAGCTCGGCTTTATTGGACGCTGAACTTTCAAGGTTCTGGCAATCGAAGTTTTCGGTCACAGAAACCGAACCTGGGTTCAAATTACCACGATTCAGTTCTGTGGCCGAAACTTTTGGTTATTGAAGCCAAACAATTTCGGTGTTCAACATGAACCGCAATGGGCCTGTTGCATGCAAGAGATACAGCCGTGCAAATAGACTTTTCAGAGGTTAAATGACACGAAAATTACGATGGTCAAATTGAAAAAGTCTGAAATACACTCCTTACTGCGCAATTTGCGTTGTTAGGAACGCGCTTTTTCAAATTTCCCGCGTCTGGGGGCAGTTTTCTAACGGAAACAATTAACGGCAACTCGCGGCTATTTCCGGTCAACTAAAACTGACAACATAACCTAAAAATCGGAGCTCGTGATATTGTGAAATGAAATGTAGGAGGTTTGCGTTGAATATTTAAAAGTCGATCGATTTGGTTAGCGCATAAAGCGTATATGGACCACTATAAGAGATCACGTTGGGTTTGTAAACAAACTGAAGGAAAAATAACAACAACGACTCGGCATCTTCCGGAAATCACCGAGCCCGCCGTTTGCTCGTTTCCGGTGATTAGAAAACTGCCCCCGGACGCGGGAAATTTGAAAAAGCGCGTTCCTAACAACGCAAATTGCGCAGTAAGGAGTGTATTTTAGACTTTTTTAATGTGACCATCGTAATTTTCGTGTCATTTAACCACTAAAAAGTCTATTCGCGTGGCTGTATCTCTTGCATGCAACAGGCCCATTCAGTCCTTACTACCGAACTTGTTATCTCAGTGTGTGCGTTGTATTCCAGGGCGTAGGAATCACAGACTTTTCAGGTACTCTTGAATCTCGAACAGGTTCTTTCCTTTGGTTTCGACGAAGAAGAACAAGGAGAACCAGAAATTGGTGAAGTTGACGAGGAAGAAGAGGAAGAACATGAAGTAGAGTCCGATGAGTCGGACGACGTGGAGGAAGGAAAGGGTCACGACGAAGCCGGCCGTCGCGAAACAGAACGTCGACGTGAGTCCCGCGTGGGTCCGAGTGTTGGTCGGGAAGAACTCGCCGATGATCAGCGATCTGAAAATCAATATCGTATCATTAGTAAACTAGAAATGAATTACATTTTTTTGGCTTTTCGATAAAAGCACATATCTGCATAGGGAAACCAATTGCATGTATGTTGTTTCTAAAATGGGCCAGAAATAGTGGTTCCGTATTGCAAAATGTAATCCAAATATCAATAGCAAAGAGAACGCCTCAATGTAAATCGGACGTATTTCTGTCAAACGGAACTATGTGCATCTATGTGCTATGTGTGTCGGCCTCCTATGGTGTAGTGGTTGTAGCGCTTGCTCTATGATCGGGAGGTCCCGGGTTCGATTCCCGGCCAGGCGACCCGAGTTTGATGGTCTCAAGCAATGGTTGCCTGGGACTGGTTCAGTAGGGACGGAGGGGGGATGGGACTTAAAGCGTGGGATTAGCCCTTGTGGGCTATTTGAAGTAGTAGAAAGAAGACATGAGCCCTGAGACCCACAAGAATGTATGTGTAACAGAGCTCAAGTCATAATGCACATAGTTCCGTTTGACAGAAATGTTCCTATTGCGGGCCACTTCCTACCTAGTTACGAGTCGTCTCTGATTGGCCAATCCGCCTGCTGTCTACCTGCTGGAGCCCTCAAATGAGAATTAACTCGGGGTTAATTTTTCATAGAAAATATCTCGGAAACAAGGAAAAATGTATGCGTCGGAGATTTCGAAAGTCAATTTTCTAGATTTTTTCGAAGAAATTGATTGGTAATACATGACACTTTTCTCTCGAACACACCGAACAGGTCGACCTGGAATCTAACTTGATATGACACGGGGTGTCATGTTTTGAGCTGAGAAAATAAAATTCTAGGTCAAGCTTTTCGGCGTGTCTGAAAAGAAAATTGTTTTGTGTTACCCATTTTATTTTTTAACAGTAAAAATTCTCAATGTTATTTTCTGAAAATTTCTCCGACTATTCCTCCCCGTATGCAGAGTATTTCGTGGTAATTTCAAGAAAAAACGTTGGTTTTTCTCCTTTGATATAATAAAATGGGGGTGGGAGGGTCATGGGTTTTAAAACACCGCAAACGAAATCGGCGTCTCCTCAGTTGGCAGAATGGATCAGTTGCGCTGGTCGCAGAATCGTGTTTTTTAATGCTTGATTCTTGTAAATTAGCTAAAAATAATGAGATCAGTCCAAAACCGCAAGGAGGCACAACGCAAAACTTCAACGACACTAAACACAAACAAACTGTGGTGAACTGACTGACCGCCTAATCTGGAGAGATTCTCTCCAGCGTTTCGGCGCGGAGGCGCCGAGTGCGTTCTTCTTAGAAGATACTCGAATCGCAAATCCGTTTGTTCCTTGAGTTTGTTTATGTTCAAAGTCTTTAAAGTTTTGCGTTTCGCCCTCTTCATCACTGCTCGAACGAAAGAGGAAGAAATCAAGGGTGTCACTACCGCGGTGGATGACGTCAAAAACCCGACTTTTCAAAGGGCGATATCTCGGTTATGCCGGAATCTTACACTGAATTTTGCAACGGAATATGGAAGTCAACAGTCATCGCTCAATAGCTGAAATTTTGCGAATTCGAGTTATTTTCATCCAGATGTGTATCAAATCTATTCGAATAGTTCAGAAAAATCTGACATTATCCGATGGCCGCTGAAAATCGTTGCTGAATTCCGTCCACATTCAAGCCACATGCAGCCCCCACATTCAGCGTGTGATTGCGGCATATTATTGAACGTAAAAAGATGCAGTTTATTTGATCTCATATTTTTAGCTAATCTGCGTGAATCAAGGACCAAAGCCCGATCATGTGTCCAGCGTGACTGATCTAGAGTACCTGTATAGGGAGAGTACCGACAGATCGCTTCATGGAGGGCTTAGGGCCCAAAAGTGCAGCCACCCTTCTAACCAACTTCTAACGCACAAAATTTCACTGCCAGTCTGCAGATTCCAATTCTAACGAAGATGGCTAAGAATGTACAGAAATGAGCATTCCTCCACGAAATTGAGTAAATTTATGCAAAAACTGAGTCAAACACGTGCATAATAAAGGACGGTTCGTAACAATAGTATCAGTAGATCGCTCTGGATAATTGAAATTCATAGGTTGGCTGCCCTTTTGGGCCCTAACTTTATTCGCGGAGGCACCGGTGAAGGCCTGATGGACTTTCGGAGTTTCAGATCTGTCGGTACTCTCCCTATACAGGTACTCTAGACTGATCCATCGTTGGCTCTCACTCTAATTACCTGCTGATAGCGAAGCCGCTCGTGTAGCTGGCTATGAAGCCGATCAAGAGGAGGTGGGGGATGTACTCGTACTCGAGGGAGTCCACCTGGAGCTCCTCGACGAGGAAGAAGTAGACGCAGAGGCCGCCGGTGAAGACGGAGCACATGCCGACCGAGATGACGAGCAGCGGCTTCCGCCCGACCGAGTCGACGATGGACGAGCTGATGCAGTTGAAGAACGTCCCGCTGATGACGCAGATCAGGATCGTCTGATGCGGCGTCAGGAACAGCTCCGTCTTCGGCAGCGAGATCACCCCGAACGCCAGCATGCTGTTTGCGCCGCCTAGGTTCTGCAACAAAAACCAACCTAGATTAAAGCCCAATTCACACTTTCCATCCAACTGTTGAATGCAACTTGTCCAACGAAAAGTAGAAACCAAATCCTCCGGATTGTGCGAAAACGGTATCTCGTTGTGCGGTTCGCGCGATATTTTTTGTGACTTTCGAACGACTAACGCTAGGACGCTGTATTTTACGTGATTTCGGGAGATTCCTACACTGAGAAAAAGCTATGGCTTATAAACCTATTAGTGGTAAATATGGAACACCACTAATAGTAGTACCTCTACATATAATAATAGCACATATACCTTAGTTATGGTCTCTGTACCTTAATTAGGTACAGAGACCATAGTATGGTTCACAGACCGAGAATTATTAGTTTATTTACGACTATTATAGGTGTTCCATATTTACCTCTAATAGGTTTATAAACCATAGTTTTTTCTCAGTGTACTAGGATGCGAAAACGGCATTTCGGTTGTGCGGTTCGCGCGATATTTTTGTGACCTTCGTGCGGCTCATTGATAGGACGCTGTATTTTACGTAATTTTGAAGACTCCCAGGGGTGCGGAAACGGTAATCCCGTTGTGCGATTGGCGCGATATTTTTTGTGACTTTCTTACGGTTCAATGATAGGACGCTGTATTTTACGTTATTTTGAAGATTCCTACTAGGGGCGCGAAAACGGCATTTCGTTTGTGCGGGTCGCGCGATATTTTTTGTGACTTTTGCAATGGATTCGAGCGGTAGAATCCACTAAAAAGTTGGGGAAGGGTCGCTGAGTAGACTCAATCACCTATAAAACCATATTGCTAAGACGCAGAGTCTGGGTTGCTGCCTGCATGGGAAAAACAAGCATCGCGGTTAGAAACGGTGCTCTGTGTTTCCTGTCCAGACAACAGCTCAGCTGAAAATTGCAAGGATGAGAAAAAATGATGTCATGCAGAGTCTTAGCTCCTCGGTTCCCATGTGAACGCAGTCAGCCCGGAAAATCAGAGTCCCGTGTAAGGCCCTGATTGGCCCGGAGGACTGGGCCGCAGGAGAGAAGGGAAGCTAAAGCCACGCTACTCGCAATTTTCAGAAAATCTCTGAAATCAGTCTCGTCTTAGCTCACCAGCCATCCTGGCCAGGCCGCGAATCGGCCCGCCACGCCGCACTATGGTCCGAATAGCCGGTTTAAGCGGCAATAAATCGAAAAAGTGAAGTTTGGAAAAAGTTAGATTTTAAGCGGTAGATCGATAGTACATACTGTAGAGAAGACTCCTGTAAAATTTCACTTCGATTAAAGCACTAATAAAGATGTGACAAGCCTGGGAAGTGCGGCGCGCGGAGCACTTTATGAGTGCGATTCCAGTTACCGAGCGGCAGTGCTGTGTTTAAGGGCTTGTTTTCGTCGTTTCACCGTACCTGAAAGTGTTTGGGCTCTTGATTCACAAAATATAAGATAAGTTTAAGATGTTTCATGCTGAAACTGTTCTTTTTCATCATATCTAATGCTCTAGATTAACCCTTAGACATAGTCACTTTTTTCAATAAATTCGCAAAAGTAGGACCCAAAAAATATCCTTTGCACCTCTGAGCACCTCGTAATTTTACTCGGAAGTTATTGTCATGACTCTAGACTACCTTTTAGTCTGAGTGGCAGATCAATCACACACAATCGCCTCAAGTTATTTCTCATGAAAAAGACGTTTTCGCGTTTCTTATCACTTACAACAATTAGCTATCATATGCCATTGACGATGACTTTTATCATGTTCCATTGTCATATTCTAGCAAATCGAATGCATTAGAGCCTAAATCTGCCCAGGCAGAATAATACGAGTTGATGGGGTTGATCGGGACCAATTGAAACTTGTGCTCAAGAACAGCAAAGAATCGCCTCGGGAGGCTACTTTGAGGCCCCGTAAAAGTTTTTTTTTTTTTGAAGTTTTAAGTGTTTCAAACATATAATCTATCAGTGTAGATATATGTTAGCATAAGTTTAGCTTGGCAGACGAAAACAAGTCTAAACGGTTGATCGGTGGGACTTGAAAGTAAGGCTCCCGAGCAATGAAATTGTCTTAGGAAGCCACTTTGAGGTCCCGTAACCTTTTTTTTTTTTTACGTTTACCCATGTTTCAAACAAATAATCTATCAAAATGGATATATTTAAGCTTCAGTTTAGCTTGCCAGACGAAAACAAGTTCAAACGGCTGATCGGTGGGACTTGAAAGTAGGCCTCTGGAGCCATGAAACGTAGAAGTATTATCCTGAGCTGTCTTTTTCAAGTTCTCTTGATAGTAGTGTTTGACGAGGCTCTACTTTTAGCTTCTTACAATCCATCCAATGTAAAATTAATTTTTAAACTTATAAAAAAAAAAAAAAAAATTACCGAGAATCGAACCCGGGATCTCAAGGAGACCAGGGAGACGCAATGTCAACTGCTCCACCGCGTCGACTTAAACTGTGTGCCTCAATTTAAGGTTTGTGAAAAAAATATTACCACAGTTATATAAAGTATAAAAATGTTAAAAATGGAGTTTTCCTGAAGAATATTATCATTTTTGCACTCAGCGACCCTAAAAACCCCTGAAAACTCATGTTGCGAGGTTTAAACATACATATCTGATTTAATGCCGCTTAAACCGGCTATTCGGACCATAGTGCGCCGTGTCTAAACGTACTCCGCGCGGAAGCCGCGTGTAGGTTTGAGAGAGTTTCGAGTGTGGTTCTGATGGTGTTCTGATTCTTTCTGTTCTTAGTGTGATGAGTCTATCGAAAGTATAGAATAAAAGTGTCGTCGAAATTGTCAAGAAGTGTAGTTCGTTTTGTCACTGTGCCCTACCTACTTTTCACTTCGAGGAGCAGCGGAAGGCTCCTCGCCCCTTTTCCCCCAAAAATTCATACTTCCGCTGGTGGAGCTACCCTCCCCCCCTTTTTTAGAAAGAGATCGAGTGTGTGTGCGCTTCTCTTCCTTTCTTCCGCGCGTTCCACTTTCATACGACTCAATGCTAAGACGCTGCGTTTCACGTTATTTTGAAGATTCCCGGGTTGTGCGAAAACTGCAACGGGGCTGTGCATTTCACGCGATATTTTTTGTGGCTTTTAAACGTCTCAATGCTAGGTTGATACACATGTCTTTGATTCGAAAGTAGGGATTAATTTTCCTCGATCTCAAATTCAATATCGACGGTGAAATTGCAGAATTACGTATTGTCGGTTGGCGGCGTTGCAGACTTCCTTTTGGACTCTATTTTCTACCGAAATAACTACTACTGGTCGTCATTTTTTGAAAATTTCAATGATTTCTCTCCTCTCTGTAGAACTTATCTGTGAAAATCAAGCCATGATGGTTATTCGGTCTTCTTTTAAGAAATGAAATAGTAGCGGAGATTTTGAGACAGCGCAACCAAGATACTCATTTTTGGAGTTTTACTGTCTATATGGGAACAGAATATCATTGTTTTATCAAATTACCATTAAGAAAAAAAAGGAGGTGTTTGCATCTCGGGCTTCTTGGATTTTTTTAATGACGTATAGATCGTTACGGGCGTGTTTCATCAACGATTTTCTTGAAAATGGTGTACTTTTTGGGCAAAATTCATTGTATGCATAGTGTTTGAAATTGTATTATGAGATGATTTAAGCAGAAAAAATCGGACGTTACTGTCCATTTATCATTTTTCGAATTCCTTATTTTGCCAGCCAGATTGTACCGACCTACGTCACGGGGTAAACAATCCTCAAGATGCAAACACCTTCTTTTCTCTCTACGGCAAATAGCTGTAATGAACGTAGTAAAATGTGCCCCGAAAAAAAAGAAACCAGTTATTTTACCGTTACAGCGGTAGTAATGTCACACGGGATTCCACAATAGAAGAACCGTGGATTTAGATTCTTGTAACGATGAGCACGGTGATATGACCGTGTTCACCGTAATATTACTGTGGGCACAGACATACTATTATGAGCATGGTTATGCCACTGCATGTGCTCATCAATAATATTACCAATATTCACGGTTCCGCTACCGTGGAATCCCGTGTGACATTATTACCGTGGTAACCGTCGAATAACTGCGATTTTTTCTCCGTGTGCGTGAGGACTCTTGCACAGTGTACCTGGAAGAAGCTCTCGACAACGAGGATGATGAAGGCCCTCTTGCAGGCGAGGAGCTCCATGTAACTGGACTTGTGCTCCATGTCCTTCTCGACGGCGGCCTTGAGCGCGGAGACCTCGGTCTCTATCTTGTCCTCGCCGGAGCTGGCGTGGAACCTCTTGTAGGCCTCGGTGGCCTTTTCCTCCCGCTTGGAGGCCAGCAGGTAGAAGGGCGACTCCGTGAGGACGACGAACTGGAGGACGAAGGCCACGCTGGCGCCGCCCAGCCCGAAGAGATTCACCTCCTGGTAGGAGAGCCAGATCCCCATGTTCACCATCATCACTTGTCCCAGGTTGATGAACACCAAGAAAGAGCCGATCAGAGCTCCGCGGATGTTCACGGATGAGATCTCGGAGACGTAAACCGGTACCATCGTCATTCCTGTAAAAGGGAGCGGAAATATGGGTCAGTGAACTGAGAATTTGGGGTGCTGATGAAAGTCTTTCCCTTTGTATACCGGTACCATCGTCATTCCTGCAATAGGGAGCGGAAATATGGGTCAGTGAACTGAGAATTTGGGGTGCTGATGAAAGTCTTTCCCTTTGTATACCGGTACCATCGTCATTCCTGCAATAGGGAGCGGAAATATGGGTCAGTGAACTGAGAATTTGGGGTGCTGATGAAAGTCTTTCCCTTTGTATACCGGTACCATCGTCATTCCTGCAATAGGGAGCGGAAATATGGGTCAGTGAACTGAGAATTTGGGGTGCTGATGAAAGTCTTTCCCTTTGTATACCGGTACCATCGTCATTCCTGCAATAGGGAGCGGAAATATGGGTCAGTGAACTGAGAATTCGGGGTGCCAATAAAAGTCTTTCCCTTTGTATACCGGGTACCATCGTCATTTCTGTAATAGGGAGCGAAAATATATGGGTCAGTGAACTGAGAAAAATTAGGGGTGCTGATGAAAGTCTTTCCCTTTGTGTACCGGTACCATCGTCATTTCTGTAATAGGGAGCGAAAATATGGGTCAGTGGACTGAGAATTTGGGGTGCTGATAAAAGTCTTTCCCTTTGGACCGATAGGTCTGTTTCACGCAAGAAAGACAACCGTGTGGATGACTGTCTTAAGGGTTTAGTACGGAACTCACAATAGTCCTGTTTTGGAAAGTCCGAAATCCACTCCATAGCACGTAATTTTCGTTGATTTAGCACAGGGAGAATTTCATGAGCGCCGCCGCCCGAAGCGCACTATAGTCCAAAACTCAAGAATAGGAAGAAACAAGTCGGATAGTAATCGACGGATCACGAAAGTCTCGTTACTGATGTCTTTTGAGTCGCTAATTTCGAATTTGATGTCTAATTGCTCTACATTTTAACGCACTGACCAATAAATTAATTGTGGGCAAGTTTATAGCACGCTGCGGCGCGGCGCGACGTGCTGCCAGCTTGAAGCGCGCACTGACGCCTACAAATCTAAGGGGATACTTCAAGCATTGCGCAATGCGTGAACTGACGCCTACAAACCTAAGGGATACTTCAAGCATTGCGCAATGCGTGAAGTAGCCCCTTAGGTTTGGAGGCGCTAGAGCGCGTTTCAAGCTGGCAGCACGCCGCGCACGCGCCGCGGCTCTCTCGGCGGGCGGGTGATGAACGATTTCTTGCGGGGAGAGCTCCCTGACGGAGAAACTCGTGTATCGTGTAATTTTTTTTTTTTTTTTTTTAAAAAAATTTTCTTTTGACCTTTAAAATTACATACTGGTCGTGTGAAGTAATTGGTGAACTCTCAACGCTCGATGAAGTGTAATAATGAGAGGCGGGTCGTGTACCATGCGCGCTGTGGACGACGCTGGGCGGCTCATGAAATTCTCCCCTATGCTCCGTCGAATTTGCGTAGTTGGGAACACGTTTTTACAAAGTTCTCGCTCCTGGAGGTAGTTGTGTAGGCTGATGATACCCGAATGGCTAAAAAGCTTCCCCACAAATAAAATCTATATGTACTATGTAAGTAGCCAGATTCTTATCAATTCCTCGGTTAGCACGAGGATATTAACCCAGTCTCCTAGTTAATACTTGGTCATTTACTCATGGACTTTTCTTATTGGACATTTTTTTCCAAACTGGACCTTTGTTTTTGGACATTTTGACCTATCACACTGGAAAAAAAACCACATTGGATCTAGAGTCCAGACTCTTGAAAACATTGACAAGAAAAAATACTCTTGATTCAATCGGAACGAAATCCGCGTAAATTATGAGGCTTGGTTCTTGATTTAAGCTAGATTCTGATTGAATCAAGAGTAATTTTTCTTGTCGACGTCTTTAAGCGTCTGGATCCTAGATATGTACAATGTGTTTTTTTTTCCAGTGCACCGTAATTTTTACATACCACCGACACGTAGAGGAGTCCGTCTATGTGCATTACTTACCAATCCCGCCAGCGAGGCCTCCGAAGAAGTTAGCAATGTACAGGTGGTAGGGGTTTTGAGCAAGGACGACGAGGAGCCACGAGACGGTGTGCAGAGCGGATGTGAGGTAGAGGATGGTCCGGCGTCCGAGTCTAACGACCAGGTAGGAGCAGAAGAAAGGCGTGAGGAGGAAGCCCAGGTACAAGAGGGAAGTGATCCAGGCCAGCTGATCGTCCGAGACCGCGAACCCTGCGCTTCCCGCCCGCAGCTCCGTGATGCTCAGCGACGGCCACACCCGCCATACCCCGAAGTTGTATCCCGCAAGCTCGGCTGCAACAGTCAAAATAGCACCGTGTTTTAAAAAAATTGTCCAGCCTCACTTAAGCCCGTGTCCCATGATCACTAACACACTGCACTGAGAAAAAACTATGGCTTATAAACCTATTAGAGGTAAATATGGAACACCACTAATAGTAGTACCTCTACATATAATAATAGCACATATACCTTAGTTATGGTACGGGGTACCTCAATTAGGTACAGAGACCTTAGTATGGTTCACAGACCGAGAATCATTAGTTTATTTACGACTATTATAGGTGTTCCATATTTACCTCTAATAGGTTTATAAACCATAGTTTTTTCTCAGTGTGCAAATGCAAGATGGCGGGTTCATGAACATTTGAAGGCCCGCTAACTTTTGATAGCAGACTTGCGCGAAAACCAGTCGCCATCTTGCATTTGATGACTATTTGATGAGTTCATTTGATCGTGGGACAAGGGCTATAAGGAAGTTACACAGACAGCACAGTGCTGCCATTTTATTAAATCAAAAGACTCCGAAATAATTCCGATTTCCAGAAACATATTCCGATCTGCCAAAGTTCCAAGAAAAATTCCGATTTTTTCAAAAATTACGAAATACGCCCGGATTTAGTTCCGAAGATGGTCAAATTTGATCATGAAGTCCCTAAATTTGATAAAATAAATGGTCTAACTGGCGAAAAACTGCAAATTTCGAAGATAGCTGATAGATCATAATTCTTATGGCTAAGCATAGCTTTTTAAACGAAAGCTCATCAAAGGATCAGGTCACCTTCGGAAAATTGCTTTGACTACGTCCATGTGTATAGCCATAAGAATATACAAGAACCGCAATTTGAACGACGAGCTGATGAAGGGGCTGAGCCCGGCGTATAAAGAATGCGTCCCTCCTTTGTGAATCGCGCCCAGTACAATTTTCCGCATCGAAATGTATATACAAATGGTTCGTTATCATACGTGAAAGGCTCACAGCATAGTTGCCGGACACTTTCCAGATTGGTGGACGCAAATCGTGTTACGGTGCGGAAAGCGACTTAGAGTTTTCCATTTTAACTCGGATATCTACGTTATTATGTGTATGCTGTATACACCATCTTTTTCATACTGAGAAACGTGGTTTTATTTAGAATATAATACGATCAATGATTAGCAAATGACCGGTCAGTAAGTTCTGCGAGAATGCTTATTTCGTAGAGAACTCAAATAAACACTCCTTGAAGAGTGGTTACAAGAACACATTCACCCGTGAGAAACACGCGTGAGAGTTTTCCCCTATGAGTATTCGGTAATTTTCTTAGTTTTAGTCCAGTGCAATTCATTTTTGCTAAATTGAACTTGCTGGTCCCGTAACGCCAATATAATCTATATTTCGCGAGGAAATATTCACGAAATGAATCCGAACTGTGATTATGCAAATTTACCTCTTTGTTCGTAATCAAGTTAGGACGATTAACAAATCAAAACTATTTACCGACATTGCGTGTCGAATTTTTGTTTCTCGTTTACTACTCTTCGTGATTAATTTCAGGCTTGAAAACTTTGAAGTGCCTTCAAAACGAGAAAACGCAACAACTTATACGTGTTCGTGAACTTGCACACAATGTGCGCCAAGGCGCGACGCATAGAATAGAACCTCCATTATGTATCATAGTGTACATTTTATTTCTTCCTCTTTTTTTTCATTAAATACATCCTACGTTATAGTCAATACGTCCTGACGAGTAGTGCAGTATGTACTAAACATTTATTTTATACCGTATATTGTTTACCCTCTTGGACCATTTTTTTTGAACGAAAGAGCTGTGCGAAGATAGAAGAATAATTGCTTTTACAATACTCATACACAGATGTAAGGCTTTTTCTTAAATAAACGAATATCTCTCCCCATTTTTTCTACGCATTATATGTCATTTTTTCTTCCGGTTGTGAACATGCCCAAAACTGAGACAATGATCGCAGACAGTGTAACATTGATCGCTGGCAATGAAGTGCTAGTCGTCGGTAGGCTGTCATATCGCAAGCAATCGGATTTTATGGGGTTCACGCTTTAGATAACTGAATATGTCACTAATTGATTCCAAATGTACACGAAATGAACTGAAAAGTCATTAAAAATTGGTGTCTTGTCTCGCAGCTTATCTAAGAAAAAAATGCAAACCTTACATAAAAAAAGAGACACCACATTTTGTGCAAGCAACATTGAAGTTGACCTACTTAGTCCTGGGTGAAACATTATCATTGATAAGATGCTGACAGACCAAGAAAACATTTTGAATATTCAAATACTGCCTGAAAATTTTAAATTGATTGAAGGTTAAAAATGGTGAAAGGAACTCAATAATTCATTTTCGGCTAGCATCACACAACCATCGAGGACGTCAAAATTTGTCTTGGAGACCAAGTTAGCCAAAAAATTACCGGAAAATTTCGGGGAAATTGCCGCTAAAATATTATGGACCTAGCAAAATCGTAACAAACTTTTATACATAGATACTCGCACAAGTAGCTCAATCGTCATCCGTGTCTATCGAATCAAAGGTCATCTGCTAAATTGCACTTGGTAATTTCATATTAAATGCTACCTATCCACGATTACGCTCCAGGTGTGTTTAATACTTAACAAAAACTAGAATTAAAATGACCAAGAACAAAAGAAAAATACAATTAAAACAATTGAAAAAAATGAAGGAAACCAAAGTGGAGTGACCTTTTCCTAATCAATGAGGTCTATGGCTCACTAAGAGCGAATCTCAAGATAATCATTTCAGTGATTTCAAGTGTTAATCACATGTTACGTTTTGTTTGGCAAAGTATGAAAGTAACAAAGAGTTTGTCGCCAATTTGAAATCGTGAGAAGGGAGGAACAATGTTAAGATCATCCTCACTTATGATCGTATTAGCATCACATTTTTCAATCAGATACGAGCTGAAATATCTTTCATCTAATTATTTTCTGGATCTTTCTGAAACATGGCATGTCATCGTCAGTGACACACGATGATATTTTTGGTTGAAAAATGCTGTTGTTTAGCTTAATCGAAGAGCAGCTATCTACGCTGTTTGGAAAGTTTAAGTTCATCAAAGCCTCTTGAACTTGAAACTGGTTCAAATTTCCCAAAGCAACACGCACTGCTGGGCCATGTTCAAGATCATCGGAGGACAAGGTTGATGAATGCACAAGATCACACATACACGTGTAATTGGTATCTGATGGAAGTTGATTTCGGTCCATTACGATGGCAATTTAAGTAGGCAGATGCAATCTTCCCACGTTGGTGAAATGCTTCAAATCGAAAACACATAAGCTAATTCATTGGACCAAATTTTAAGAATAATCTTCCATAATGCAATAAGTTATGGAACTTAAATGTTAAATGGCCACCTGTTATTGCAAGATAAAGATGATCATGCGCTTCAGCAATATTTATTACACTGGCATTTTTCTGCAAAATGGGAGCTAGGGATAGGTCCAAAAATTCTCGTAATAGAAGGAACAATTCCAACACGTGGTGACCTTCTGGGGTCTAATTACCTATTATGAGGGACAAGTACCCCTATATCACCTTCAAGGAGGAATCCAATCTAGTACACTGGAAAAAAAAAGAATCTTAAATTTGCCGCCAAGAAGTATTTATTCTTAAATCAAGAATTTTGCTGGTTATAATATATGCTACTTTTTTGCTTAACCCAAGCATTATTTTTCTTGAATCAAGAAATAGTCAGCTTAAAGCAAGATAAAGAAAATTCTTGGCGGCAAATTCAAGAATTATCTTGCTTGATCCAAGCTACTTTTTTTTCAGTGTACCTTCTTAACGAACTTTTACTTTCTCGAAATTAAAACCAAAATTCCACCAAATTTGTCCTTCTTGCTGTTAAGCTTTGAAATTTTAAGTAGAATTCAAAGTTTAGAGCTCTCTGTAAGTGAGCTATGAATCGTTACAAGTAAATTCATGTGTTACTTTCTCCTAACCAAAAATTAAACAAATCATGCATTAGCAACAGATCAGCGAAGTATGAAAGTCGTGCGCAGCATTTTAAGTAGAAAATGAAGTTTAAATATGGTAAGTAGGTATCCTTTAGTACGTGCAATGTCACTAAAAATGCGCTAATTAGTGATTCGTCACGAGTATACGGGAAATAATAGAAAGCATACACTATCGTTTTAGTCGGTTTTTTTTTATCAATGCGAAATTTTCCATGATTTCACGAGGTGATGTTTTCTTCAGAATGCTCTTCGCGTCGCTGGAATATGATTTCAAACGTCTAGGGTGGTTGCAAATGTACGAAGTAGAATGCAATCATTACGGCGTCCTCTAGAATTTTTTCAGTTTGCAAAGGAGTACGTATGTCACTTGAAATGAGATAATGACTCGCGATGAATACTCTTTTTACAAAACTTTCCGATATTTATCGCAGTTTTTACTGTAAGCTAATAAGTTCAAAGAAGTATGAACCATTTCACCCAATATGCGTAAAATTTAAGTAAAAATGCATATATTAGGGATGTTGCATAACTGCCACTGATTCTTTGAACTTTTTTGCACACGTAACCGTATGTGTATTACACGGTAAGTTCGGATAATTAGCATCACAGAACCGGAAAGTGCTAATCACTTTGAACTGTTTCTGTATGTTTGTTCCGTGAAAATATACAACCTGGCAGGGAACCTAGAGATTTATTTTTGTCCTTTGTTAATTGAAGAGAATAAATATCATTATCAGTCGTGATATTTAATTGTCTCATTGTGTATTTCTGTTCCAGACAGTAATGTGCTCTACAATAACTATCCAGATTTAGAAATAGAAAAATTCTTTCACCCAGCACAGCAAAAGTAAGTAAAATGTATCAAATTATATCAATTTATACACCATATTATAAAAAAACACCAAAAGTGTCGGCCGAATACACCATTGATGCCAGTGGTATTGAATTACATTGGCACCGGGAGGGGGGGGGGGGTATCTCTCTGATATGCGGATTAAAATATTTACCTAAATCATGTAGAAGCGGGCGCGTTGAATTTCTAAACTCACTGAAATTCATAAGGTTTAATTTCAACAACACCATTTTATTTGTATGTGAATAAGAATCAAGGTGTTGTGTTTACTATTTTTTTACCTTTCGGCTCACGCCATCTTCAGAGTACAAATTCTTAGTGACATAAATATATTACACTTTGTTTTACACAAGTCATCACACGTTTAACAATATATTACATCGTGGACACCTCACGAAAAGTCTAAATTAAGAGAAAGTCAAATAAGTTTAGCAAAAACTTCACTAAAATTCGTATCTAAAGCATCCTACGTTTTAGACTTTTTAGTGTTACAAGGAACTGCACGCAAATAATTTAAATAAAAAAATCGCCCGATCGAAATAATTTCTGAAAGGATGTATGCTAGGACTTTGATCTGTGACCAGTTGTAATTTTTTCTTGCGGTATATCATCTCAAAATCATCGAGCTGTCGCTCGAAAGGAAACTCAAAAGGAACTCAATTTGGCTCTTAGTTCCGTACAACAGAAATACGTCCAATTGTCGTAGGACTATTTTTAATTTGAAGTTCGGAAAAATCGTGATGTCCCTTATTTAAGAGCTTCCAAATGAGTGTTGTATTTTTAGAAATACTGAGCATGTTTCCTTTTACGGACGACAGATTTATTTTAATACGTGCAGGTATCGTTATGCCATTTTGCTTGAGCCGTAGTATATTTATTTCTGTACTGACTGTATGGTGGATGTTCGCAGGCGAGACTGTGTGAGGCGAGGGGGAAGCTGTGCTTACCGACCTAACGGCTGCTGTCAGAACAACGCCTGCCGATGTAACCTCTGGGGCGCCAACTGCCGTTGCCAGAGGATGGGCCTTTTCCAAAAATGGGGTTGAACCACTAACAGTGATAATCATGTTATTTTTTACATATTTTAAGTCAAATATACTCTATATTAAATGTTCCAGTTTCTCGTAAATTTGCTCCGCTCTTCATTTCTTTCCGGCCGATGAATTCATCATTTTCTCAACTACAGAAAAAATTCAAAAATTCGTTTGGAGACCCGTGCAAGATAAATGATAAGTAAAATTTTAAACTCACTTGCACGTAAAAATATTTAATTGAGGACGCGTTTCGCCGGCTCGCAACTCCGGCATCCTCAGCGCTACTCACAGCGACAGGTGTCGCACTGAGAATGCCGGAGTTTCGAGCCGGTGAAAATTTAATATATTAACGTGCAAGTGAGTTTAAAATTTTATTGATAGAAAAAATTAGCGTAAAAAACCAAAGTAATAATACGGAATCTCGTGAAGATTGGGTTAAACTTGACGGATCATAAAAAATAATTTAACGTAATTTTAAGGTTAAACCCGTAGTACGAACCAGACAAATATTTGATACATTGGATGGAATTCAATCGATCGTCAGTTCAATTTAGAAAATCGTGTGAAAATCCCCACACGTAAAATTGATGTCTTTGTGTAGAGAGATGAAAGACAAAAAGTCCCGTACGCTCCTGACCTCCAGAACGAATTGACAAATAAACCACCAGTCCTGAAAGTTATCAAGGAACTTTCACCGACCAATCAATGTGAGTTTTGAAACTTAAGAATGAAGACGTTTTTAAGCGCTTGGATTTAAGTTTTTAGTTAGCGCCTCCCGCAAATTAAGCATAAGTGTCATTCTTTAATGTTTCTTCCTTAAAATTTTCTCCTTGAGATGATTTCATCTAGTATGTTGTTGTTCATTGGACATACTGTGTTAAAAGCATCAAATATACATTCTTATTTTACCCCAATCTTCCTGCCAAGACTAAAATTTTTGTAACTGGGTGTTCTTGAGCAAAACAGATGTGTCTTAACACACTTTGATGTTGGTGGGTTCCAACCAACAATAGTTTTCTCAAATTTACGCCTCTCATTTCTGATGAGAAGCTTTATAAGCTTTATCAATATTAGTAAGGTCAAATAGAATGGAGTTGTATGTAAGGTCGAAACTATTTTATGAATCAGCCGATATTAAAACTTTCAAAACCATCTTCTTCGATATGAATGCCTATTTTCTAGGACTCCTCAAATAATAGACATGTTTCGGCCCTATCACGGACCGGTTTATATGCCGGGAGCGGTGAACGAAGTGCTCAAGACGAGGAAACTATGACAATCCTAAAGAGATGAATCCTAGTCACTTATTGTAATTTCTTAATTTTAGGCGTTTGTCATACCGATGAGTACGTATAAAGCTTATTGAAGCATAACGAAGTACAGGGTATACATGAAGTTTTCACTCTGTAGAACGTGTTTCAAGTCCTTAATCACCCATGTAATTGTTCCAAAAATGCTGAGAGATACAAGTATGTAATTAGCTATTCCTGTAAATATGAAATAGTTCGAGACTTAAGACACCTCTCTTATTTAGCCTATTTTTTTGCTTCCAGCATTTTCACCCTGGATTTGATGCCTCAAAAGCTCGTTCACTATGTTACGTCGATGTTGCTTACTTATTGAATATCCTGTACTGAAAAAAATGCACGTATATATTGCCTTTCGAAGTGTTTGAATCGAAGACCCATAAGTCCCATTATCATTTCAGATACTACCTTGTGTATTTGAAAAACATGCACTGTGAGACGCTAGTAATATAGCGAATTCTACCTCTCTCGTTCCTTAAATCAATGAACCCAAAAATATACTGTGAACAATTACTCCTCCAAAGTAAAGGTTTAAAGGTAGGTTGTTAAACCCAAAAATTGATTTCTCCGGGTAATGCTTGGGTAATAACACGCGCCCAGACCCTCTCCGCCATTCTAAGCCCTAGTTCGATTTTACAAAACTTCAGTTTCGTGGAAGTGTATACTCTTTTAGTACTTTAATAATCAATGATTTTGACAAAAATCCAATCATTATTTAAACTATCGGTGATCGGTTTGGGTGATGAGGCTTTGTTACAATCCCCTCCACCTAATCATTAAAAAACAGGGTATTTTTTTCATCTCTGAATGTTGGAACATTAATCCTTTGCAGTCTCCATCAAAATACAAGATAAACAAACAAGGAATCTTGCGTCACGCTTGACGGTTGTGCATGGCACATTTAGCTTGTTTGCGTCGTTGACGTATCGAAATAATAACAAAGAAATTGATAGTTCCTACTTGGAAAGAAATGGTAGATTTGCACAAGACAGCATCATCTACTATTCTTTCTCTCTGAATAATCAT
The DNA here is from genome assembly GCF_918797505.1 of Bemisia tabaci. Taxonomy (NCBI): domain Eukaryota; kingdom Metazoa; phylum Arthropoda; class Insecta; order Hemiptera; family Aleyrodidae; genus Bemisia; species Bemisia tabaci. Next base: position 44,691,664 of record NC_092798.1, read on the forward strand.
CATTTACCGCTCCCATGTCGACAATGACGAATGACTACTTTTTACGTATTTACTTCACTTTTACGTATTCCTCGTCCTCCAATATGAACGTAATATATTCTTCTATCTTAAGGAATCAACTAACTTTTTCACGGACATAAAAGAGTCTTTGTTGTAATATTGCTCATGATCTGATTTCAAGACGAGCCGAAAGTTCTGGTTAAAGTTACACTGCCACCGAAATGGTCTGAAATGTCGAAATAAATCAAACTTATTGTGTGATAAGAACGTGTCTGCCTCGCAACGCTGCTAAAAGTGTGCGACTTAGTCGCAATCTTGAGTCAATTTCAATGACCACTTAAAAATGTTCTTTCGTCCATTTTTCTTTGAATTTTTAATCAATTTCCTAAAAAAATATTTCAAATGCACGAGTACAAGTTTACCCGTAAAATACATTCTTAGCTGCACAATTTTAGCAGCTTTGCATCATGACGTAGACGCCCTTATCTATAAAATGCATCAAATGCATAACCAGTTGTCAAATCGTTTCTCATTCAGCGGGGCGATTATTGAAACTGATAGACAAAGCGATAGACAAAGATGACATAGGGGGTATAAAGCAATTCTATTGGTTGAAATGGGTGGTTCTCATCGACTAAGGGGGAAAATGATAGACTAACTGTCGGGTTTCTCGTGGGTTGCCGTTACTTAGTCGATTACCTACCTCCTTTGTCCATTGCAACAACCCGTTTCCACCAATAGGATCCCTCCAAATCCCTTTTGTCGTCTTTGTCTATGGCTTTATCTATCAGTTTCAATAATCGGTCCGCAGGGAAGAATATCATGTCGATCGGTAACATTTCACTCGCAGTTCACACACGATCGGCGTTCACACGCAGTAACATGTAAATTGTACAGAAGACGCTAAAAACTGAATTGCAATGGTTTGAGATGTTATCCTGGCTCACATTTTGGCGTCAAGGCGTGTATCGTGTGCACCAAGAATGATTCACTAGAACTTAAAAAATACGCGCATGTATTTTTTTACCGACAAAACCGGCGCTTGTGATATTGTGTCCTGAGAGAATCTATGAGCATGATGGCGGACATAATATAATAACTATCCTTTTTAAGCGCTTACTATACGAAGATTTTCTCCTTCATCCTTCTAGTTAGATGTAGCCATAAAATTAAAAGTAGCCGTCAAACGGCTTATCATCGTTGTATCGGCGTATTATCGCGTATATCGTTGCGAAACTTGTTGCTTATTCGTGATTCTCGCCTCCAAACAGAGTAATTGTAGCATGTTTTTGCTTTTACTTCATTATTTTTTTGAAACCCCTGATGATTATAATTTTCCGTTAAACGATTCAGGTGAAAAGATTCGAGGAATTTCGAACAATTAATATCTTAATTCAGATTAAAAATGCGTGTTCAATAATATTTTTCCCAGAAGAGGACGATAACAGCCGAAAAAGCCTGAAAAACCACCAAGATCATTGTATAAAGTGATTTCTTCGTCTGCAGCAGTGTTCGAAACTCACCTTTGAGTTTCAGGAGTCATGTGACGCAACGAGCTTGATTTTTAGGGACCAGATTGACTCTTTGCCTATTATATCAAGGTGCATTTAGTGAAAAGTAAGACGCAAGATGTTTTAGTTACAGAACCAGTAACTGTAACTTGGGGGAAATTTCTAAAAATCACCGAACAGAAAAATCAGGATTTTTTTTCAGGAGGAGGGAGGAGCAATTTTCAGGGGCCACGTTGGCGCAGAGCCTTCATTTTTTAAGCGCCGTGACCGACTTCTTTTCTTTCGAGGCGCATTTGGCGCGTTGACGCCTGTGAGTTTCGAACTTTGGTCTGCAGTATTCGACCTAAAATCATTTTTGGAAAAACTCGATGGAAACTTTTTTGTCGTATATCGTGCGAGCTTGGCGCGACACGTCGGAACTTTTGGTGCAACGTGTAGAAATTACCCACACCTCATTATCGCGTGGACACACACCCACGCACTGGCCCTGATTCCGCGTTAAAGCAGAAACTCGAGCCGACAGCCGAGAGAGCGACAAAAAATCTTGATAGAGCCACCGGGGGCTCCCTTGCGGCCACGCTCGCGGCGACAAGCACATCTTCGGGAGAATGCAAATTTTTTGACGTTAATTTGGCACGCGGCTTGAATGAGCATGAGTTTATGATTTGCAACGGATCCGCCTCGCCGGGTAATATTCCTGACAATGTTGCCCGAGTTTCCGCAAATGGTGCTCCTTGATCCTAAACTTAGGATTTCCAATGATCTCTTGCAAAATCGGGAAAGTTTGTGGGAAAACCGGGGCATTTCGCAAGTGCCGCACAGTGGATCGAGTCAATAGGAGAGGTCAGACAAAATTTTCAAACTTGAGAAGCTTATAACTCCGTTTTCAAAAACTTTTGATGCCTCACTGGAATAAAAACCCATTGGATCTAGAGTCCAGACTCTTAAAAACATCGACAAAAAAAATACTCTCGATTCAATCGGATTTTTGCTTAAATCAAGAGCCAAGCCTCTTAATTTGAGCGGATTTCCTTTTGATTTAAGCTTAAATCTGATTGAATCAAGAGTCCTTTTTCTTGTCAATGTTTTCAAGTGTCTGGACTCTAGATCCAATGTGTTTTTTTTTTTTTCCAGTGCTTAAAAATTGAGAGAGGAGAATATTTTAATTGTGAAGATCACAATATTATCGAGACGTCAAAAATAACTCATTAAATAATGTAGTGTTCCGATCGAAAATTCACCAATTTTTTCAGGCTTCTAACCTCATGAGTGGGTTAAATACAACCAGCTACTTAGGGATCATTGACAATATTACATTATTTTCTTCTAGTTAAGATAGGTTAAACCCCTAAAAAATTGTTAATCCCCTCGAGATCTCACTTAATTTTTCGTGAATTATAGGGTTAAGCCGGAGGGTAGTCCTTACACGTCAAATTGGCTGTCGCAAGGGTCAGATGTCATTTTTAGTGGTTGCCAAAATTCTACAGTCATAATAGCCAGGGGAGCAAAAACTACTAGGAACAAACGTGATAAAGGAAAGGATCAAGCGACTGAATACGAGAGAGATCCAAACAAAAATTACTTTAACTTCCTCAAACATTGTATTGGTTTTAATTGGTGATACTGCGGTAGTCCACAAAGTTGAGGGTAACCTATAATCGTCCCAAATACATTACCTTCTTTTATAACAATTTCATGACTTTAACTCTACTTTCATCGGGAAATAGGATAAGTCTTAACAGTATTACGAGAACGCTGGTCGTGCAAACCTTGCACGACCATGCACCAAATGGCAACAGTTCTTGAATCTATGTTGCCATTTGAGGTGCGGAAAAACGCTAGAATCTATCGCCGCTATTTGAATTATCTGAAAATTTCGCCAGCACTGGAATTCAGAATAATCTAGACGCCGGCGTCAAAATGGGAGCTAGTTTAAGTTATCGGTAATTGACAGGCGTGAGCATTAGGAGGATATCCCACTCCATGGAAAGTTTCGCGGTTTTTTCGAGTTTGCACGGTTCAAAGATTGAGCCGGTACGGGAGGTGTTGATGAAAATCCTAATTTGTATCTTCCAACCCGTGACACCAAATAGGCTTCCACCTGCCTGCCTGTGGGCTGATCATTGAAATTGATAGAGAAAGCTATAGACAAAAAGGACGAAAGAGATATGAAGAGATCCTATTGGTGGGAGCGGGTGGTTGCAATTGACAAAAAATGACGAGATAATAGACTAACTAACAGCAACCCATGAGAGACCAGATAGTTAGTCCATCATTTACTCCCTTAGTCTATAGGGACCACCCATTTCAACCAATAGGACCGCTCTACACTCCCGATGACTTCTTTCTCTATAGATTTGGCTATCAACTTCAATAGTCGGCCCGCTGGAGGACTTAAAAATAGTATGTATATATTTGTGGATGCCGTGTGTAATATGCGCAGAAATTATGGGATACCTGCCAATGGTGCCGAACAATTTTCTACAGCAAGGATATCTAGTCCGCCTTTGCTTCTCGCAAAATTTCATGCTCCGTCATCAAGAATCCTTTTGCTCCCAGAAGGGCCCCAAAAATGTCGCCCGTCGGGCCGACGCAAAAGGAGCAAAGAATTTGGTCAGTACGCGGACTGGGCAATTTTTCCACCCGGGCATAATGTATACAGTATTATAATGACGTAATTAGCTTACTGGGGTTTCAAAATTTAAATATTCGTCTTTGGACTAATGGGGCAATGGAGCATTAAATTTTATTTCCCGGTGCTATAAGTGTACCTTGAAAACATCCCTCATATCTTGTGCCACAAAAGAAATACCTCCTGTTTGCTGAATACATTTTTAAAGTGTCATCAGAGAGGATCCAAGAAATGGTCCATGCGTTCATTGAACAAAATTAAAGATGGAAATATGTAATGCAAGTGAAACAAAATGTTACCCTTTTATATAAAGTGGCAACGTCTGTAATGAGTCTTCAAGACACATCGCAAGTTATCATCACTTTACTCAGTTTGACGAATCGATAAGAAGCTAAACAATTCACTCTCAGCCGAAAAAGGAAAGAAGGACCTAGACATCTGTGTTGAGGTTGCATCAGCGCTTTCAACATTTTTGCTTTGTTTTTCTAGCGATCCATCTCATGAATTATTTTTATTCCGCTGTATACGTCCTAATTACTTACTAAAAATTTGCCGCAGACCCAATGTTATAAGATGGGATTCAAATATAACAACGCTATGATTGTTCCCAGCGAATGAAGAACATCAGTTCCTATTCTCTTATCCATAAAAAGTGAATAAAACAACCAGTAAAGAGAGGGAGACCTTCATTTAAACTCATCAGGGTTGAGACAATTCAATCCATTCTTAGAACAGCATCACGTTAACCAAGATTCCTAATTCCTTAGATTTATGTATGTAGCATGTGAAATTTAGAATATGTGAGGCATGAAAATACTTTTTTTAAGGCTTGCTGTAAATTTAAATTCCTCCTTAATTGCTTATGAGGATTTAACTTTAAAATATGTAAATAATTCAATTTCAATTTTATAACTACATATGGAAATCGGACAGCTTTGAACCATCGAAAACTGCGTTTTAACTCCAATTTCGACCAAAATTTTGAACTTCAAGACAAGACACCAGGTTTCCTGACGGCAGACAGTGTTTAGATTTTTTCTGAAATCGTCTAAAACTTTACTTCATTCTCACGAACTGAACACAGCAAACAACGGAGAAAATACTGCATCGGAATTTTCACTGGCTTTTATCAGACACGCTTGAGTTACGTGCCAAGCACTGAATTTTAATTCTTAGAGAGGGTTTCGAATTCATCAGCCACATTTTCGTTTCCATCAATCAGTGGCTATCAAATTACAAATTTTAGTACTTGCTCGACAATTGAATAATTGAAGTATAGCGAGTGATGTCATCACGAATATTTTTCTAAAATTATGGTCCGAGGTAGCTCGAATCCAAATTAGTAGGATGTGGCTGGGTGCACTGATTAAAAAAATATAATATAGCATAAGTTCGTTAAGTCGAATTGGACTACATTTTGCAATTTGGAACTATAAATTCTAGCCCGGTTTAAAAACAACGTATGTGCCATTAGTTTTCCTATGCACATAAGTGTTTGTCCAGAAGAGTCAGAATTTATGGTTCCAAATTGCAAACTGCAGTCCCATTGTTGGGGGACCAATGAAAATTTCGACATGAGCGGCTGTTCAACTGACACGTTTCTCCGCTCAACTCGCAATTAACGTGAGAATGTAGAAATTCGACTCAAGCGGCAATTTGCGTAATTTTTTTTGCCAGTCTGAAGTCGGGGACAATGCATTAGTCAGCTTCCGAAATCTAGAATTATTGCTGATATCGAGAATGCTACATTGACAGAAGCAAAAAAAAAAACATTGATTTTTTAAGTGATTTCCTCTTATGCTTTTAAAATTTCCACTTTTTCAATGCTTAAATTTTTCGAAATTTTCAAAATTCCTGATTTAACTTTTTTACATTTAATCAAATCTAAATCAAGAGTGAAGTGAAGAAAAAAACTACCAAATGCAGCAATTTTCAAACCTATCAAGCAACATATGTCACATCTGCACTTCCTTCTTGTACAAAGATGCGTAGCCACAAATCTCTCTTTTTCATTTCTTTCGTCAGTGTTGCTTATTTTTTGCGTTTTTTCTCGTAAAAACCCGCAAATTTTTCGGAAAAAATTCTGAAACACCCGGCACGAAAAATCACTAATTCGACCGAAGCGCTGTTTTTTAACATTGTTCCTTTTAAGAGCATCCCATAGGACCAAAAAAAACGTCTACTTAAGCGGATTTTCGTCATAAGCATCGTTCGGCTTAAGGCACTTATACTGTATCTCAATTTCTACCGTCTTCAAAGGCAGGATCTTCATTTGTGGGATAGGGAATACAATTCAATTTCAAAAATCCGCAAAAGGGGCTCAGTTCATAGATACATGGCAATAAAAATTTCAATACAAAGCTCCTTGCGAGAAAAACTACCGAAAAACTTTCTGCTTGAATCAGTTCTTCGTTAAGACCGAAGGACAGACCAAAATCACGTAGGTCCCACGACGGCTCTACGTGACATTTTCAAGATCATTCGAAAAACCGTAGCCATTTCGCCAATGCCAGTATTGCATGAGCTGTAGCAACTTTTGAACTCTACGTGACCCTTGCAAGGTGTGTCGGTTCTTAATGTCCACGACCATCAGTTAATTAATCTATTCAGACTCTGAATTTGCCCGGAAATTTCGCCAAAAAAGAGTTGAGAAAAGGAACGAGCAAACCGGCTGCCGACGAATTTAAATGTGAATGAACCTCGAGTGTACCGATTCACGGTCATTTTGCAACACTTTCGGGCAGTCTCGGGGCAAAGTTTTGCGAATAATTGGACTATTGTTCCTCGCGTCGTACATCCCTCACCTCCTGAAGGAAAAAGAGAACTTCTCGCCTCAGAGATGTTAAACTCTTTCTCATTTGCACGCTTGCATTTTGCGGAACTTTCCCAGCTCGAATTCGTCGGGCTATTCGAACAACCAAAAATCTTGGCGAAAAGTTCAAGAATTCAAAGTATACGTGTGCGTGAACTGTACGGCCTAGGTAAGGAAAGACGTCGTATGAACATTAGAGAGTTGCCGAATTTCCCCGGATAAAACGTGTATTTTTTAGGTAGTTTTGCATATTTCTCCTTGACATTTTCAGATATTAGATGCAATTGTGTACTGATTTGTCTGTAAAATTTAAAGAAAAATATCCAACAGTTTCCTTGAAAATTCGTGTTTTATTGGGTGAAATTTGGCAACGCTTGGAGGCTGATACGGCGTTATTCCTTAGCGCGGCAGAATGGAGTTGTTGCATGTGTGAGGAATTTGCGATTTGACTATTGATTATCATGTAACAATTCGCAATAAACACGATGGTGCCATTGGTTTTCTCTGAAATCAACTCCCAAGCTCAAAAAAAATTCTCAAGTTGAGGCCAAAATGGAGGGGATATCCCGCGCTATCCTGAGAGTTCACCTCTACATCAAGACGTACTCTCTATGCTAAGATAAGGGGCAAATACATTGATAGAACTGTCACTTTATTTGGGGACTCCAAAACTGAAAACTTCGCATCCCTGCTGTATTTCCTCCCTATCTTTGCATGGAGAGTTCGTCTTGATGTAGAGGTGAACTCTCAGTGTAGCGTGGGATATCCCCTCCATTTTGGCCTCAACTTGAGAGCTTTTTTTGAGCTTGGGAGTTGATTTCAGAGAAAACCATTGGCACCATCGTGTTTCTCGCAAACTTTTACATAAGAATCGATAGCCAAATCGCAAATTTTTCACACATGCAACATCTCCATTGGACATAGTTATTGAAGAATTATTTTATGTTTACAATGTCTTAATACATCACGAACTGATCGACTTCGTGTGCCTTGGTTGATAGATGCGCGGTAGACGTCGCGTCGTGGAGGACTTGACTCATTGTTTATCACGTGTTTGTATTGCGCTTCTTGCACTTTTTCTCGCCTTGAAATCGTGCCAAATAAATGCTCATTTTGAAATTCAACAATTTGATCTCTCCACTTACGGGGTCTGTTGCAACAAATGCCGTTCTATTACTGCGTAATGTGATTTTATCGGTCGCTACCAGAGATGGAAAATGCCCATGTAAATTCAGCTGATATCAGTCAAGACACATAAAATGAAAGTTCATCTTTTTCCGGGTAATTACAATAATGATTTATGTTCTGGTCCGTAAATTGCGTGTCTGAAGATCGCGTCATGCAAATACCAACGCACCGCCCTCCTTCATTCATCTTTATATATTTCAACAAATTCTTAACCCCGGTCCCTATTTTGATGCAGCAACGTACGTTGTCCTTAGCTCAATTATTTCACTCCTAAACGTTTTGTTAAACAGTGCATCATCAACGTTCATGGTTTATACATCACGAATAAGTTATACGGATCACCTTTTTTTCTCTCCCTCTAGTGTCACTTTAATTTACACAAAACGTCCCATTTTTTAATTCCTTCCCTTTGAATTTATAGTCTATATCCTCCCTGATTTTGTCTGTATCATCTTCCGAACATGCCACCCCATCATTCTGGTTATTAATTTGTTTTTTTGTTTCATCAATTCCTCAACGTCTGTTTCCCATTTGTTTATATTATCGACTTCTAATTCATCACCACGCTTCAGAACATTTCTCATAGTTTCTCTACAGTTCTCCTTATAGCAGTAGCGAAAGACAGAACTAGAGAATATTCTTATGATGTTTCATTTTTACCCAGTATTCTTCATCTGTAACTTTCACAGATGGTGGATGGTATAGTATCCTTTGCATTTATCCCCACCATAACTAAGTGGATTCTCTTCTTGAAATAATCCGACATCACATGCCAAACAGTATATTCTATACCGTGCCTATACTTTTGCTTCCGCCACAGTCCCCGGTCGGGGAAATTAAGACACAGCTCAGCACAGAGCAATCGTGCCTTATCGGGACCTGAACCAGAACCGTGCTGGAGCCTGAATCAGAAGTCCAACACACGAATCTATTTGTATCAATAATAAAAACCGCGTTTTGAAGTACAAAATGTTTTCAAGTCATGACTGGAACTGTAGCAATTTCAGTACGTAAAGCATCGAAGAACATCCTTTAGCACGCTGAGTTTTCCTTGACAATTTAAGAATAATCAGGTATTGTAGGAGGAGGGAATTTTATTATAAAACTAACTTCTGTAGTTGATTTAATTCTACGTGTATATTTTTCCGCCGTCTTTGATGGTTTATTTGACTACGGTAAATTGGGTTTTCATAAAAGTGGGGAATTTGAAATCTCTGACTTTAATGCGGTAACGGTAAGTACCAATTTCTTAGTCTCACTCCTAAGTTTATTTTGGAAATCTTTCAAAAATTTAACTTAATTTGCACAAACATGGATGAGGAAACGAAGTTTGAAATCCCTTTAAATTTTACAGAGCTTTCAGATTCGTCTAACTATTCAGGCAGGCATATACGTGGCAAACGCAGGTGCATATTCAGTAATGAACAGAGTATTTGAATCATCCGTGACTTGGCATATTTTTCTGCTGCACAATCGCCACTTCATCAAAGTAGCATCATTAATGCTTCGCGTAAATTCTTATATTCCGCCTCGAAGAAGTTAGATTTTACGGAAGGATTATATTCTGTGAGATTTCAGCGGGGAAAGAGTAAGCTTGAAACTGTTACAATGCTGGACTTGATCCAATCACGGAAAATTTAATCAAAATGGCAAACGGCTTGATCATCGGATATTGCATCATGTGTTGACGTAAAGCACATTTGGATTACATTTGCAATAAGGAATCACTACCTCTGGTTCTCCCATAAAATCACTTATCTGCAAAGGGAAACCAACGACATGTGGAATGTATGTTGTTTCTAAATTGGACCAGCAATAGTGGTTCGTTATTGCAAAATGTAATCCGCATTTATTGGAGTCAGAAAAATCAATTACGCGTTGCTGCGACATTTTTCACAGGGAGCTGGGGGGGGGGGGGGGTATTTTATGAGCATCTCCCAAAACAAACGGACATCAGTTCTTTGGGTATAGTAAGCTTCTATAAATTCCGTTACGTACTTTTTCGGCATTTTTGACCCCGCCCCCCAACCTTGTAAGACTTTTGTGACGTAGGTCCCTATCCTGTAACGCGTAAATACAAAATGATGTGACGCTCTCCTTGACTCCCCCCCCCCGCCCCCGAGCGTTACGTTATTATGAGCGACCCCATACTTTGAAAACTCTGACCCAATAGATGAGCCTCTTGTCAGTATTTTGATACTGAAACGCTCAAGTTTTTCCGAATGGAACGTGGTTAAGTAATCAACTTTGGCAATTTTAAAGGAACGGTGTTTTTTCTTTTGAAAACATATCGTCCTTTAAAGTTAAATTGAATTCGACCGGTGACACTGAAAATTAAATGGGGTCTTTCCTTGTACCCATAATAGCACTATTGAAGATAGTCTCTTGATATAATGAAAACCTCTCTTTCTATGTACACTTGGCAGCACACTGAGAAAAAACTATGGTTTATAAACCTATTAGAGGTAAATATGGAACACCTATAATAGTCGTAAATAAACTAATGATTCTCGGTCTGTGAACCATACTAAGGTCTCTGTACCTAATTAAGGTACAGAGACCATAACTAAGGTATATGTGCTATTATTATATGTAGAGGTACTACTATTAGTGGTGTTCCATATTTACCACTAATAGGTTTATAAGCCATAGTTTTTTCTCAGTGCAGAGTCCAAGCGGTACCTAATCGTTTAATCGACCATGACAACGAAATAGAAATGGCAGCAAGGTTAAGATTGATGCACTCGTAATTTTCATACTTGCAAAGGTTCGCCTCTCATGCAACTGTTCCTCATCACCGCATCCGCGATTTTTCGTCAATGTCTCGTCTCGTTTGCACGTGATTTTTTCCCTCGACATCTTTTACTTCTTCAACAAACAGAGAAAACTAGCCCAATTTTACGAGTTGACAAGCTCACAATCAGCCGGTGCTTTTTCGGTTAAGAGAACTTACCTTCGGCAAACCGAGGGATCTGTTGGACTACATTTTGCAATTAAGAATTATAATTTCTAGCTCAGTCTAGAAACAACCCATGTACCATCAGTTTCCGTATGCGCATAAGTGTTTTTACAGATGAGCCAGAAATTATAGTTCCGAATTGCAAAATGTAGTCCACTTCACAGACCGGAGTATCGGTTTATCCCTGCGAAAAGCTTTGATCGTATAAAGCACGTTACAAAAGATTCAAAATTTTTAGATTCTTTGAACTGAACTGTCATCTGAACTCCGTCATTGGTCTACCTGATGTTTGTTGTTTTTTCCTTTTCCTCCTTTCTTCCTCCAAAGTTATTTTCCACGAGCGTAACAATGCAAATGTCACCGGTAACGTTGTCTTGGTATATTTTTCTCTTTTATCCATTTTATTATTTAATTTTTCCATACTTCTCGCATATAATTACGTTAAGCATTATGACATCTCTTCACCTAAACGGCAATGAGGAAAATGAGGTGAAAATTGAGGCATGGTATGTTTGTTATAGACCCCAGGCGCTGCGACACAAGTCTGAATGATAATGCGTAAAACTGCATGCGTAGGCTTGTGTCGTCCTTATGAGGCCTCCAGACACGATTAAATTGGATCTCAAAGTGGAGCTCAAAGTGGAGGTCATCATAGCTCATCGAAACTTCGCGATCCCTGCTAATTGTCAAGTCGACAATTGTTACGCGTAGCCGATGTGCTTTCACCGTGTGCACACTACTCGAATCCTTTGTCACTTGGGATCGAAAAGCAATCGAAATTTTGACACTTCCCGGCCGAAATATCACAAGCGCCATGCGACTTTTTAAAATTTCCGCCAGTTTAATTTTTCACAGAGGAATTGTTCAGCAAAGCTGTCCGAAAATTTCACTGAATTTTCTTGGCGCTGCCGATAAAATTCAGTGAAATTTTCAAATAGATTCAACCAACAATTTCTCTGTAAAAAAAGTAAAAATTTTGAAACGTAGCATGGCGATTATGATACTTCGGCCAAAAGGTGACAATTTCGTGGCCAAGATGGCCATTTTAAGGTCTTAATTCTTTTTGATCCATAAAGTTTGAAAATGCATGACCATGATAGAATGGAGGTCCGATTTGCCTATCCGTATGGTTTTCTCGAGTAAGTCCAATTTCTAGGGGGTATAGATCATCAGGAATCGTAGCATCAATCGTAAGATCCAGATGAGGGGTAAAATTCAAGATCTCTGAAGCATTCGTCCTACAATTCGTCGTGTATTTCCCACAGGTCTTGTGCTATGAATAGGTCCGTAATTTTCATTATTTATGAAATCCTGAGTGATAGTTCGTCGTTGTCTATCGTCTCAGAGGTTTCAAAATGCCTCAAAACTAAAACTAATTGTATTCCATTTGGTATAACTCCTCTAGCTAAATCATGCATTGGAACAAGAATTAATTTCATAACTAGAGGAATTACAGTAATCAGTATCTCTGATTTTCCAAAGTCAGAGCAAAGGCTAGAATAATTTCAGCCTCCTCCTTATTTGTATTGGATCTCTCGAGCCTTTCTTACCTTATCATGAAATATTATCTAATATTTCGTGTGAAATATATGGCTTAATTAAATTGTTTCCTAAGCTCATTGTAAGTTACCTTTATCAATGTGCATCGTATCCGGGGATTGTTTTTGTAATTATTTCCCCGACAACAAATGCAACAAAAAATGGAAAAACAATAATGGGCTGGACCTATTATATGTGTTTTTCGGTTGTACGTCAGAGAGTTTACGCTTAGCACCACCGGATAAAAAAAAGTAGAGCTTGATCAATAGGATTAAGCTACTAGAAAAATCATGCAGGAGCATTGTGAGTAGCGTAATTATGTATAAATTATCCGATACTACATTAATCGATGTTTCTTCGAGGATAATAACTGACGCAGAGAGGGCAGTATGAATTCTAAGATTCATAATTGTCACGTTGATTTTTATTGATGAAACGAGAATAAAATTTAACTTTTGAGATAGCACAAGATTCCCGTGCACTCTTGATTATGTGTACGTGCAAGCTTATAAATTATTTTATCACGTTGATTGGAATCGGAAAAACATCATCTAAAACATGTGCTTTGCAGTGGCTGAAATGGTCACAAGGAAAACATGAATCTACTCATATGAAAAAGTAGCAGTGATGCAACGTGATTCCCTATATTTTACGTGCGTCTATTCTGGTTGACGTCATCACGAACGCGAGAAGAACAGCGCGAAACTGAAGACTTTCATCATAGATGGAACTTAGAGGGACAGGCAGCCATGGTCTTTGTAATTCTAGCCATGTAAATGCAAGCACCTCAATTACAAATTTACAATAGTTCCTTTTAAAGGGGACTGAACTTTTTTCCATAAACTTACAGTTTGAGCAATAATTCATGCAAAGTATCCTTTCGCGGCTACCGCACTTATTATCAAGTTATTATACTGGGTTACCGTAAAGTGAGTTACCATCTGTTTCCAACTGTTTTCCTGATTGAGATAGAAAGTTGAAACGATAGGGATGTTGTTAAATGTGATAGGGCAGTAGCATATTTTTGATCCCCTAAAAATTTTCGTGGGAGGTCTCGTCCTGGTCCCTTCCTAGTCTCTTCCTAGGGAGACGGCGCATTTTCGAAAGGCAACTATCTGCCTCCTTTGCGACACCTAGTGAGGAAGGGAATGGATACGAAACATTTTGGTGCAAATCGAAGCTAATAAGCTTGTTCAGTGATTTGTAATTCTTGCATTTTTGGAAACTAGAGAATGCAAATAGTTCACTGGAATTTTTCCCGATTTTTTTTAGCAACACGAAATAAAATAGGGTAGTCGACAAAACCAGCGGCTAGTTTTAAATGCGCCAGCTATCGTGCGGTAGTTATCGTAACTACCGCACGATGGCTGGGCGCGTATATAACCAGCCGCTGCGCGCTGGTTGTGTCGACTAACCTATTTTTTTTTGCGTGTATATTCACCCGCGAAATACGAGTTCAAAGTTCCGTATTTTGAGCTCCCATTTAAACTCCTGTCGCTCGGGCACTCCACTTTGGCGTCCATTCTATCCGTCCGGCGATGGCCACACTTTCAAGCCGGCGTGCCGGCAAGCCACCTCTGCCGCGTGTGGTAGTTAAAAAAGTAAACAAACATCTCGATTTCCGTATGAGCCCTGTTCTCCATTTAACCCTATGCTTTCCGGGGCTCATACGGAAATCGAGGTGTTCCTTTACTTCTTGGACTACCACACACGGCAGAGGTACCTCACCGTCACGCCAGCGCAAAAGTGTGGCCATCGCCAAGTTTGACTACGATGTTTTTAGTCCCTTATAAAGGCTTCCTATTAGAAATTCATCGCCCTCGCCACTTTTGCTCTGATTGAATGAAGATCAGACAACTTCTTTAAGGAAAACCTTGCAACTAAGTACAGGTTTCATGTACACCTAGTAACTAGTTTTGTTGTGAAATAGCACAGCTTAGAATCAATCATCACATCGCAAATTATAAATATTTTGTATTAATATCGGAAACACGTTTACATCAAAACGCATCGTCCTGCAATGCTCTCTTTTAATGAAAGGGTTTTGAAAACGTCGGTCCACGCCGGGTCTGTGTGTAATTAAAGCTATTAGCAGTGCTTTCGAGCAATGCGGAACGAAAAATCCAACGGGGTATACGAAGCTGTATCTGGACCGTGTAAATGCACAAGATAAGACGGCGGTTTTTTTAGACGATTTCATGAAAGTTGACCGTTAAAAAAAACATAGGGAGATGGGAAATTGAAGAAAAGCCTTTGACTGAATGTTTTTCAATGTTTATTTGTGCGGAAGTAGGAGTCTAATTTTGAATAGAACCTGAAATACCGTCAGATCTAAAACTTATCTGCATTTTAAAGGAGCATCAATCGTAAAGAGGAAACAACCAAATGTTTGAGACCCCTTAACAAATGTAAAGAAATTATAGTTTGTCATACGGTTTAAGTTTATTCGTTAGCGTGTATCTTGATGTAATCTAAACTTTAGCCGCACATGCCGTATGAAAGCTGGTTCGCTCTACGATTACCCACGTGGATGTGGTGATGCAACCGGACCTGAGTAACACGCCTCTCTGTGCGCGATATGGCGAATTTCCTGTCATGTTTTCAATTTAAAGTGAAAAAATTAATATATTACATGATGCAAATTTTAATAATCTATTTATAAAATCATTACAAACTTTTCTGATTTCCCCTCGTGTGGGAATGTCAGTCGTGAAAACTTTCAGAAAATGGTTTGCTTCGTTCTTACTCTAGCAATATGGAGTGGAACTTTCAAAATATGTACGCGTTACATAGTTATGTCCTAATTGCTAGCTTTTGTCACGCATAAAGGTCAATGCTTTGCGGATGTCCCCTGCTTAGTTCTATCTCAGTATGTTCTCCGAAAGAAATGTTCGTTAAAGCTTGACGTCTTTTACATACATCAAAAAGAATCAAACTTCGTTCCGGTGTTTAAAATTTAGGTTCTTCTGTGTTAATACCGGTTCAGCGCTCGAAACATTTCCTAACATTGAATATACGAAAGCGGCTACATAGCTATCGACAACTGAAAATTGATACATATTTTTACTTCTAAATGATTTTTGCGATGGACTGAACTGTCCTGCTAAGAAACAGCACAAGAATGTAAAGGAAAATAGACTTTTACCGTATGCCGTTTTATTTTCAAGTCTTACTCCACGCATTTGGACGAACAATGTTATGCAAAAATTATGAAAGAATTGATAAACAATCATGTAAAAAAGACGGTAATCATTAGACCGATGTATGAGATGCCTTGTAATTGAGCCAAGGTTTAAGTCAATTTTCTCTGAAAGCCTATTTTTTATTCGCATCGTGCTCTTCCCTAGCAGAGAAACGAACAATGTGAGTCTTCACCTTACAAATGGCTCCTCAACTCTTATTGACTCCACGCATTCTGTATACGATTGATCGATTTTAAAACTAGATCTCTCAGCTGGGGCGGATTATTTTCGAAATATTGAAACGCCAGTTCCGTGATCAATCATTAATTGGACTACATTTTGCAATTCGGAACTTTCTTTTCTGGCTCATCTGTAAAAACACTTATGTGCATACGGAAACTGATGGTACATAGGTTGTTTCTTAACTGAGCTAGAAATTATAGTTCTTAATTGCAAAATGTAGTCCAATTGACACTCATTCCAAACATCGTCGCTCAGAAACTGAAAATATGGTCGAAAGGAATGTTTTTAAATTATGTTTTATATGTAAAATATCGATACCTCAAAATTAGTCTAAAAGTGGCAATGTCATATGTGGGACACTGATAAAAATTTTACAGGCTATACAAGTAAAAATGTCGTCCGTTTTGGGCTTAGAAACCGAAAGGTCCGGGCGTGGGAGCCGTAGCTTCGACTGCTCCTGATGCTACTACGCTACGCCTGGAACTTTCGGGCTTCAAGCCCGGAACGCGGATGAGTCCGTAAGTACGGCTTCTACTGCCGGAGTTTTTCCTGTTAGTAAAGGATTTAATAGTGTACACAGTAAGAATAAGTAACCGAAATGTTTTGTTAATATAGGAAGTGAAACACCAAGTAACATAAGCTGTTGTTAAATTTTGTGTGTGTTAGTTTTCTCTACGTTAAATCGACTAAATCTTTGGGTTGAAAATCTGTGACATCGGTAAAAATCCGGCATCAGTCGCAAGGATTAAACTTGGATTGCATCCTTGGAAATCTAATTCGCAAGTCGCAACCTCTAAGTATGGTGAGAAAAACAAGAGTGCATGATTTCCTCCAGACGCTTTCTTTATGTGCCGATGTCTCAAAGTAACGAAGTTTTGGGGTGATTCAACACAAAATTGTGTTGTGCAAATAAGTCCTTCGGGTTGATCCGACACAAAAAAGTAACACAGAGATACACTAAAAACGGAAATTTTTAACCATGCAAGAGCAATTCTGAATGATTGTATCGTAACTGACATTTCGATGGGCTTTTTTGCCTGCTTCTACCATGTGCGGTTAATCGAGGGGCTTGAGGGACAAGGCGCATAAGTACGTTTTTCGAAAAAATCGAGATATTAATGGTTTCAAGTAAAACTAGTCTTATTTCATATCCTGTGAAAATTCGCTCCCGAATTCCAAGTTTTAAGCATCAAAAGTCAATTTGAACTTTCTTTCCGCCATAAGGATCCATGTAATTTCGAAACTTCAAACACGTATTTCTCGGAATAGCAGAGACTGCACTTATGCGCCTCGTCCTCCAAGCCCCTCGATTATGAAAAAACAGTTGATCGGTGTTACCTGTGAACGCGGCTGCGATTTGGTTGACGACCCCACGCTGAAGTTTGACGAACATTTTCACTGGATGGAACTGCCCGCGATGAGAACTGCCGGGCACATAGCTCGCGCGGAACTGCTTTCGGTTGGCTCCCCCGGATGGAAACAAAAATTCGTTGACCGGAGAATCCGACGCCTAAATTTCCACTGGAGCAAAGAACGCGGGCCTGGAGACTCCCAAGGTCCCCATTATCATTTGAGAGGAGCGAAAATGAAAATTCGTGGGGGCGCCGCGACGGACAATTATTCGACGTATTAATATTTAAATTTTCAGAGCATAATTTCGCGCGCGGCGAATGTCACGTTCTGGGCATAGTCGGCACTTGCACCTCGCGAGGAAGCGGTTCACACGTCGCGCCGACGCCGACAGCCTATTACTGGTGCTTCTCCCCGTTTAGTTGCCCGCTCTTCTTCAGGGCTGCGCCGCTAAATGCTCGCTTAATCTCGGCCTGTAAATGACCGATCGTGCGTATTGTCCGTTGAGCATCGCACCCCGCTCCTTCTCGATTTGTTCGCAGCGATGCAGTCGTCATGTCTACCCGCCGCTTTTCTCCATGCAGATTTTCCGTAGTTGCTCTCAACCGCTTTTCTGCCGTGCTAAGAGAAAACGCCGTACACTGGAAAAAAAGAACACATTGGATCTTGAGTTCAGACTCTCATTGACAAGAAGAAGGACTCTTGATTCAATCAGATTTAAGCTTAAATCAAAAGGAAATCTGCTCAAATTAAGAGGCTTGGTTCTTGATTTAAGCTTAAATCTGATCGAATCAAGAGTATTTTTTCTTGTCGATGTTTTTAAGAGTCTGGACTCTGGATCCAATGTGTTTTTCTTCCAGTGTATGAACCTTTAAGCGTTGCTAGATTTCCTCGGTAAAACACGAATTTACTGGTGAACTCCTGAATATTTTTCTTCCATTTTTTCAGGTAATTTTGTTTTGCGTTTTCACCTAATGTTTCTGAAAATTGCAAGGAAAAATTTGCATGACTTTTCTCCAAAATAATCGTTTTGTCGAAGGAGCTTTGGCAAATCTCGAATGTTCATGCGGCGTTCTTCCTTAGCACGGCAGGCTTATAGACTGATCCATGCTGGGTATTTTAGCGAAACATTCCGTCAATTATCTCCCGCGTGGGTACATTGTCAATAGTTTTGGAGTGAATCCCGCTCCGAAGTCTCTATCCATGGTGAGACTGTAGAAATGCGCATTTCGGTTTCTGGCGTTGCAGATTTTTTCTGTCATACGTTATTTTCTACAAGGAAAACTACCGATCGTCATTTCTTAAAAATTTCGGAGGTTCTTCTTCTCTACAAGAAGAATATTCTGTGTAAATTTCAAGCCTTGGTGTTAGTCCGGCCTCCTTTTGAAAAATAAAAGAGGAATGGAGATTTTTATACACGCATTTCTGCAGTTTCATCGTCGATTTGACGCCCGAAAACCCCGAGTGATATGAATGCAGAGCGAAAGCCATGCTCCTTACAGAGTGACTTGCACTATTACGGTGCGGAATCTGTACTATTTTTGTGTGCTGTCATACGCTTTTATGGTGCTGATTGGACTCATTTTTGCAATTAAGAACTACAATTTCTGGCTCATCTGCAAAAACACTTGTGTACACAGGGGAACTAATGGTACACACATTGTTTTACAATTGAGCCAGAAATTGTAGTTTTAAATTGCGAAAAGTAGCTCAATTTCACTCCGCATTCATATCACTCGCGATTTTTTGGTGCCTTTTGCACGAACACCGGCACTTAATTTCACTCTTCGATTTTAAATGGTGACATATCAAAATGGCACCAATAAAATCGGTCGTTTTGTCGAATGTTTTGTTGAAAATTCACGTATTAATTTCGCACTCGAAAATCTGAAGTATTAATACAAAATACTCAAATTAGGTAATAAAACTATGTGGGCATCCGAATGGATTTAGGAGTGTTTTTCATGATATCTAAACGTGCTTGAATTGAACATCAACCTTAGCTTTTCTGTATTTCCTTAAATGCATAATATTCACAATGTTGTTTAAAGCTACGAGGCGCATCATCATCAGCAATTTTGCATACGAATAAGTGGTGTGATGAATGTCTCCGTCTCAAGTTAAGTTAATGATAAAGTTATTATCCTTCTCAAAAACATGAAAAACTGTGTACTCGTCTATAAAATTGAATCCATCCTCAGGAATACAATGCCATTAAAATGTAGATAGGACCTAGCGCAAAACGGCGTATTAAGTTCAAATTTGTGGAACTTCCACCAGCGGAATTCCTCCACTGCGTAGTCTTCTATTCGAAGAATTTATCATTCTTCCGCCCTCTGTAAAAATCAGTAGGACCGAAATTACATGGTTTTCATTTTTGCCCACGATATAGCAGCGAATACACCGGCAGTTCAACAGAATGCCTGATTTGACTCTTGTCCTCGACACATGTGTTTTTGAAGGGGTAAACCGTATCGGGTTGGGTGGAGAAAGGGTCGAAAGGGGTCAGCACTACATCTCTGTTTGTATGCGTACACACTATTAATTCAATAAACCCTCTTGAATTAAACGAGTTATTTTTTCTCCCGTAAATTGACGTGTGACGATCTAATCCACCGCGGCGAAGTGTATTTCTAAACCATGCTGTCACTGTGAGCTCATCGATCAGTGGCAATATGTGTGCTGATCGAAATCACAGACGAACTAAGTGGGGTCAACCATCTTATGTCCTCTCGTGGAATCTATCACCGTTTTTTTGTGGTGGAGAGGGGGGTGTCGAAGCATCATAGCTCTGTTAACATGTTGTTTTTGGAAAAATAAAATGTATGTCCTTCAGGTAAGGAACCACAAGAGGAAATGGATACCTACCGATCTGCAGTGTAGTCAACATTTACTGCGGCAACAAATGACTGGGACCATACCCGATTTGGGAATAAGTAACCCTAATGCATAATCGTCAAGTAATTAAAAATCTCGAATGTCAAATTATCGGAGCACTCTCGATCTACCGACAAATTCATTAAAGTTCAATATCCTACCCCGCTCCTAAAGTAAATTCCCTTGTACACACTAATGAATGCACGCTTGATTTAAGCAATGTGATTACTCATCGAATTTTTTAAATAAAAATCAGCTGCATTTACGGCACCACCGTCCATAGTACTCGACCATCTAATCAACGTGTGCGAAATAATCAATAGAAGTCACATTAATAATCACGGTTGTGAATGACAGTTGGTCAATGAAATATTCCGTGTTAGGCGAAAACAGTGAAGTGTGGTTTCTCTTTTTTCGCACTTGCACGTTGAATGTGGGTCAGGCTAAAGTGGCGAAAAATTAGAATAAAAACCTACAAATGCAGTGGTTGCTAGGCTGCCGTACCGAAGCCGCTCCTATATCTTAATGGCGTGGTTATCAACGCTCTCCGGAAAAACGAAAAAGACAATGTTCTTGTTCTTCTTATACTTGTCGTTGAGCCAAACCGCACTCACGCGGAAATTGCTGCAAAAAAATAGTTCCAATTTTTTCCTTCAGGCCCTCGATGTAGATAACATCGGAACTTTCGATGAAATCACGTAGGTATGTCTTTCACTCTTGTGTCATTATTTCCTTATTTCTATGCTCGAAACGACGGCTGGAGGACTTCTGCCGCAATAAGCAGTGGCGTGGCGTGCTTTGCGATGTATCGATTGATCTACCATTTAAACCTATGGAAAAGGATCGATTAAAGGGGTGTTCGCTACGAACACCTTAATTATCGATTATTTACCATAGCTTTAAATGGGGAAATATCGTTAATCGATCATTCACGCCACGCTACTGGCAATAAGTACTCCCAGGCTCCACAGCAAAGTCTGAATCGAGTAGAAGCTGGCGCACCCAAACTCTGTGCATTTGCTCAGCTTGTTCCTGGTTTCTAGTACGCACTTGTGTCCCGAAAGGAACTTGGCCAAGTATAAAAGACTCCCTTTTGAATGATCCCTGACGTATCTTATTCTGGGAAGGAGGTTTTTCAGCGGAGCTACCACGTCGATTAGTGGGTACGCGCAGAGATCGACACAGGCGGAACATCTTCCGCATTCTTCGTTGTTACCGGAGGCGTCAACGAACTTCAACATCAACGTTTGCAGGCAGAACCTTCTTTGGGTTACCGTGAAGTTGTAACGTTTTGCGTATCGCAACCCTGGTTTCCCGCCCTACATTCAAAGTTAACAGGTTGGCAGTTAATCTGTTTCTGATAATTGGGTCTCAGATAAGAGGGCTTAGAAGTATTACTAGAAGAACAGCTTGGGGCATTTAATGCATCCAGCGCTTGGAGCTTTTCAATTACCGTATCCACTGAAGTGGCATTGCAGTGAGTTACTGCCCACTTTACCTCATCATTAAAATGACCGACAATATCTCCGATAAGAGATCTTTCAGGGATCCGTTCGTCCAGACGACGGGCAACGTGCAATCTTTTTAGGAAGTAGGCAGTCATACTACCCATTTCAGGCTTATATTGATACGGAACACAAAGAGAAGAACGAACTTTGCTCTGTCTTTCCTCTCCCCAAAAATGTTTCAAAAACTTATCTTTAAAATCTTGATAATCCTTAAATTCACTACTATATGCGCTAAACCAGACGCGTGCGTCTCCCAACAATAGTCGATACACATTTGAGAGCTTCGTAATTTCGGAAGCAGCAGCTTCCATAAAAAAATTGTCAATTTCTTGAATGAATTCTTTAGGATTTACCACATCATCATCCTTACCACTATACTTGGGTAATTCACGAAATTTGGGACGGAAATCAAACTTCCTACCTAAGTCAGATTCTTTCTTAATTCTAATATTTGTGGGTTTATCTGCACTGAAAAAAAAAGTAGCTTGGATCAAGCATGATAATTCTTGAATTTGCCGCCAAGAATTTTCTTTATCTTGCTTTAAGCTGACTTTTTCTTGATTCAAGAAAAATAATGCTTGGGTCAAGCAAAAAAGTAGCTTATATTAACCAGCAAAATTCTTGATTTAAGAAGAAATACTTCTTGGCGGCAAATTTAAGATTCTTTTTTTCCCAGTGTGTAGTAACATTAAAGTTAGAGATTGATGTCGATGGGGCGTTAACAGCGTTGGGCACAATCGATGCGGGTGGGACGGTATCAGCGCTAGGCACAATCGAAGCAGGGGACAACTGTTCGTTGGCAACCTCATTTCGAAGAGCTACAATTTCAGACTGAAAAGCTAACTTCATCTCATTTATGCCATCCAGCAAGTTCGAGACCAGGACACAGTAGGGTTAGCAGTCTGCTGCCTAGGCATCAAAAAATTAGATTGGCGTGCATTGTCACTATCAAAATTTGCTACCTACATGTTGCTGAAAAGGTGTGTGTGAATTCTGTGGATGCATATTGTTATTGTTACTTGACGAGACTCTCAACAACATGATAAACCAAAAGATGCTTAAAAAGGGAAACGCGTGGGGTAGGCCATCGCGTGCACAATGCCCACCCCCAAGAGCTCACAAGAGAAGAAAACGAAGTTTGGTATGGCTTCGCACCACAAATCACATAACGAAGAAAACAAGAACTACCAACCCCAAGAGGGGTGGCTTTTTACCAAAAAATCTCACATTTATCGCGAGGGGAATGCGGAGCGCGACGCGAAAGCACAAGTCCAGTGTCAAGACCAGAGACAAGAGACCCTCCACTAGTAACTTGGCCATGGTGGAAGCTTTTACTTTCGGGACTTCAGCATTCTACTGTTGACTTACCTACATGGTTGATGTTCAACAACGTGTTGGCAGTTTCGTTTTGCAAACAAGCCGAAAGTGGCCGACGTTTGGGAAAGTTGTTTGGCTTATGACGTCATCCGAAGCTCATCATCAACCATGTAGGTAAGTCAACAGCCGAAAATAGGGTGATGACTGTTGCTCGCTCATAATTGTCCATAAGGAATTGTTGAAACCCCGAAAGTAAAAGCTTCCACCTGTCGCTAGGAGGCCAGCGGAGGGTCTCTTGTCTCTGGTCGAGACAGCAACCGTTGTAGTTTCGACTACCTCCGCCAGGGTATCGGCTGAGGTAGTCGAACTGCCGACCTGTTAACTTTGAGTGTAGGGCGGGAAACCAGGGTTGCTATACGCAAAACGTTACAAAGTAACCCATCAGAGCGTTGTTCCCCAGGATCACGTCGGCCTTCACCATGGCACTTGTAGCACAGTTGTTTTTCCACGCACCTCACTATCCTGCATACCGTTAGCCCCACTCTCAATCTTCCGTCAGTTATTAGATCCCTCGCCTTTTCGTCATCCTTTATTGTACACAAAGACATAAAGACGGAGCACTAAAAGCCAAAAATGAAGCTTCTAGAGCTTCTTTTCAATCACCTCTACTATTGGCTAGAGGATTGGCGGCGAAATCGGGACAAGTTTGAATTCAAATGTAGGGCGGGAACTGATAAATAAAATTGCGGAAACAAAGTATTTTAGGTTGATTTTTGCCCAAATTCAGGTACACACTCATATTTTTTTAACTTTAGGTCAGTTTCAGTCCGTCGTCGACCGATTCATTTCATTTGGGAGTAACGTTGATCTAGAACTGTAACGGCCTGTTTGAAGCTGCAGAACCACCATGAGCAGAAGAAAAACTAACTTTATCTGAGATTACTGCCTGTTACCGAGCAAAAGTAGGTGTATTTTATTAGGACGCAGACCGAACTTTCTTAGTATATTCGTTTTAGGAATTTAAAATACGTTTCAAAGAAGAAATGTGCAAAAATCAAGAGGACAAGTTCAAATCAAATTTCCGTTTGCCGCCATGGATTCCCGCGCTCATTTACACACTCACACAAGCGCGCAGCGCCGAACCTAGCTTCACTTTTTCCCCGTGCTTTTAGATACGAGCGCTCCGTCTTTATGTCTTTGATTGTACAGAATGCTAGTCTAGTTCCATAACGACTAGGCCTGGTTACATTAGCTGTTTTCGGTTTGACTCCAGCGACGAACAAAGCTGACCCCCTCCGACTTCTCTCTCATGTCAATTTTCTTGCACATTGCGTTGTATGAATAGGACTTGTCGGTAAGGATGACGCATAGGGAATCCTGGCCGAGTCCGCGGCACCGACCGCTCTCCTGTAGGAACCTAAAATCGACGGCGGCGTGTTGACATGTAGGACTTTAGTGTATGAATGATATGTTTCATATATTTCATTCAATGCATCCGGATAAAAATGAATAAAATGCACTGCAACGTCATGTTAGTCTCTCCATTGAGGTTTTAAGTTTAAACAACACTGTTTTCTCTTAATTTACGCCGAGTTACGGTTTCCAAGAAGGGAAATTTCGTCCGTTTGGGTGCATCTGCACTGGTAAAATCGCAAAACACCCGAGAATGGCGCGCGCAACGTGCGCGCGTGCTCTGCACTCCTAAGACGCCATGCCGCACGCATGCACTGAGATTGTGCGGCTGCAATTTTTCCACGCAATTCGAATTTTCCGCGTGTTATCAATGGTTAAGCGAACCTGCTCTGCACTGTGCAATGTTGTGTTATCAGTGTCAATTCTTTGTTTTGCTGCAAAATACCTTAGTCGGTGTCAACGGTGGCACTGAATTCATTTTCTTGACACAATTTAATTACGAAATAAAAAATATTTACACAACTGCACAGTACGAAATTCACATGTTTGTAATGGATATGTTGTTGTTTACATGTTGTTTATACACTCTGTTATCACTTGATTAGTGAAGTTCTCCGGCCCGCATCGATGATACGGAAAATTGTGGTGGAAAATGTGCGGTCCGCGCAATTTTCAAGTATTGTAGGTGATAAGATTCCATTATATACCGACTTACTGACTGAGTCATATATTTCCTTCATCTTGCGGAATCTGGTGGTCAATTTCTTCGGGTCACCTGGTGTGATCTTAAGGGGTTCTTGTTCCACCTGTCATAGTGTAGCAGGTGGCTTTAGGTGTCTCCCAAAATTTAAGAACGATGGGGCGAATCTCGTTTATCATAATCAGCCTCGTTGCTAATTTGAATTTCAATATTAAACCTTTTGCCACCAACAGATTTGGCTTTAATGTTTAATATTGAGAGTTTATCCTTTTCAAAGTTTTTAGAGTTATATGGATTAGCGTTATCTCTGACACTTGATCCTCTCGTCCAACGATAGAAGTAATCAAGGATATTAGCAATTCCTTATTCTCTTCTACACCAAAGATTTTCTTAAATGCCAAATCGACTCGAGGTGTTATTTTATCCATATATCGATGGTGAAAGTGCAGAAGTCCGTATCTCGATTTTTGAAAGTTTTGAGTTAGCTGCATAAACGTGTAGTTGAAGATGTCGTCTATCAGCCAGCAAGAGATTATAATCGAAAAAACTCGGGAAGTCACCTAAAACCGTAGAACTTTTTTCGCGTATCTCGGGCTTAAGTGCAGGAATGCGTATCTCGTTCAGGCCTGTTCATTTTCCGGCGCGCCTTACGCACAACCAATCACAACGCGCGCTCCTCAGCATCGTTTCCCGCCAACATCGCACATAAGCTGATCAGCTGTTCTGTGTTTGTTTTCAATGGTTTTCATTCATCTATCTAAAGGAAAAGTTGATGTGGATAAATGTGGATAATCAGGCAGTCCAGCATGCATAATATCTGTGAATGCTGGTGATAGGCCGATAGTGCCCGATAGACGAGGGAAGGGGGGGATTAGGCTCTGTTACTTGTCATTAATGTTGCATACGCTTGTAATTGAAGGCGGATTATCACTCGAGGGCCCTCCAGTATCATTTCTTCATAGGAATCTACTACCTACTAGCAGCGCGCGGCGTTCATGTCCATTTTTACTCTCTGGGCCAATGCAATCATGAACTGATTGAACTGACGGTTCATCACAACGGTCAGTTTTATTACAGTCAATCCGGTCAAACAATGCTTCATTTAGTGTATTGGATCGACTAAAGCTTCTAAATAAGTTTTAAGGTTGAATAAATTCTATTTTTGATCTTAATGATCAAGAGTAGCTTCAAAACGCTAATTGCAGAAATGCGTATCTCGTAATCTAATGTCAGTTTCCAATCATACAATTCTTGATCCGGCCGTATGAGGTCAAACTAAAGCTTCTGATAAAGAATTGTAAGCATGAAATTCTTTTTTCAGTTTTTAAATGATCAAAATCCGCCAAAAATAGGTTTAAAACACTAATTGTAGAAATGCGTATCTCGTGATAAAGTGTCAATTCTTAGTGCCGAAAACGCGAATCTCGGCATTTCGGCCGTATTTTCTAACAGCGCATGAAATTATTCAAATCATTGATGAAGTCTGAAAAAGCATCTTATTCTTGGTATCCTCAAGAATTATTACCCTTCTACTGACAATGAGGAGGAATGTCGACAGTTTTTTTACTCTCCTGAAAAATCGTGTTTTCCGAGATACGCACTTCTGCACTTTCACCATCGGTATGCTATAAGCATGGTTTTCTAAGATAGACGATGTGGGCTCTTCTTCAATAAAAAACTAATCATTAGTGTCACCTGCATAATTATCATCAGTGTTAGTCAGACTGCCAGGCTTATCAAAATCTTCATCATCAGAGCTGATGCGAAAAATTGTTTTACGTACTTTATTTAGATCTTGATGTGGTCGAATATATAAAGTTGATCGGTAGGCCAATCCATGGATTACTGTTCCGTCTACTTCACTATCTTGCGGAAGATTGCGGATGAACAACTTTGCAGCCTTTACCCTCATAACAGTGTTGTCACATGTTGCTAAAACCGGTAGCTCTTTCAATAAATTTTTTCCGCACCTTCTCTGCAGTCAGCCTTGTCCCATACAACAAAAGCCTCTTTTCCACACATGTGAGGACATTCTCCTTCTTTAAACTGGAGAGAGATTCAATTTGCTAACATGCTAGTCTTCACCTAGGCCTACCACGCAGAAAATTGAGGTGATTCCGACGGTTGCCATTTTTTAATTCAGAGCAACGTGCAATATATGGCATCAATTCGTTTCATAATATCAGCTACTCGTCATTTTTCTCGAATTTTGAGATAGCAGTTCTGTTGTCACGAGACTAAAGAATTCATGTTTTTTGTCAAATTTGACAAAAACATTCGACGTAATAATATGCAGGGGTTCTTATAGAGGAAAAATATCGCATTCGATAGTGATAAGGAAACAGCACTCGATAACAACTCTAGTGCCTCTTTTAGAAATGACTTTCTTTTCCTTCTGAACATTTCGTGGAGCATGAAATAAAGGATCCGAAAACAAGAGAAGTCTACTCAAAATAACCCGATCAGAATGTTCTCGAGAGTCTTTTCTCGAAAAATTAGCCCCAAAATCTCGATAAATTTTGTGTCCTGCTTCGGCTGCCTCTTCGGATAACTGGCCAATAGGTAATAAGGCACGGGAATTAAGTGAATGAGTCGCGAACCTTTTCTAATCAGAACTTGCATTCTTCCTCTTCCGTTCGGGCGCATCAAAGTGTAATTTAGAGAACGGTTCTGATTCATCCTAGTCTCGTCCAAGTAGATAATATGACGCGGATTTTACTCTTTGTAAGTTTCATGCGTGCGCGTAATGAATTTGTTTCTCGACGTGACCATATCACATCGTTGCATCAAAATACCGACCACTGCTGTCTTTTTCATGTTCAAAACTCATGGATTTTAAAATGGAACCTACCGATCGTTGGCACCCTTTGAAATTCAACTTTTCCCTCATCTTCTTGTACCTAAAGAATAAGCCTGATGCAGAATCCCTCGAAGTCGGAAGCAATCGGCTCAGCGGGGAAATTGGATTGTTCCTTTTGAATACAATTAAAACTAAAATGATAAACTTACATTCCTTTGAGTGAAACAGATATAAAGTGAAATTCTCATCTAATAATAAGAAATAATAATAATAATCGGCTTTTATTTAACAATTATATGCATACACATTTTATTTTAATTTCGTGACTAGATACCCATGGCTAGATGCTGTCTGGGCAGGGTTATGTACGATGACATGAAGTTGTTTGGTTTTCCTAATGTTACCTAAGTATTTCTGATAATAAAGGACTTAAGTCCACTCCCAATGTTACATCTTATAAACACGTTAAATCTTTTAAAACTATCGTCTAAAAAAACGATTCTCAAATATGTAACTGAATAAAACTCAATAACTGAATAAAATACGCTTTTGTGTTTCTGACTTTGCTGTGAATTCCTGTAGTGAAATTAGGGATCTTAGTTGGGTTTGGTTTGGTCGAGCAACTAAACTAACTTCCATGTAACGCAGAGAGTATCATAGGGATGGAAGGCGCTCCAAGCCGAGTTGGCGCTTTTGAAGTTTTCTGTCAATGAAAGCTTCTAACATGTCCATTGCAATATGAAGAGTTAACACGCATGCCGCTTGCAAAGTGCTGACTATTGCTGACTACCTGCGACATAAATACTCCTGTGTTATCGTGGATGTGTTCGATGACGTTAGTTGCGATTTGCGTTTTTATTCTTAAAATTCTTTCGTAGTCTATGATCAAGTCTAGTCTTTAGAGAGAGTCGATTAGCTTTTTATTCCTCGATAGTTTGTGAATCATCAACCTTGGACCGACATTTAAAGGAGTTTCGCAAGAGCTATGGAAACAGGAGGAATCCCGATTTTTTGCCTGCCTTTCTGTTGAGCAAAATGGGGACTCAAAAAATGAACAAATAATGTACGTCCGCAGTATCACGGAAAGCAGCACATGGCATTTGACAACAAGACACATAACTATAATTATGAAAACAACAAAAAAAGGAATAGTAATTAGAGAAATAATAGCTATTATGAAGATGATATCAGTTAGAACAAAAACTCTGTTTAGAATAAGTCAAGGTAGGTTACATTTAGAGAATTTACAAGGTAAGTTGTTACATTTTTAATTGTGACTTATGACAATGTCTAAAAAAATATTGTTCCAGTTTAGTCATACGCGAGACTAAGCGTTAACATACAGTTTTGAAAGGGGCACATTTTGTCCGCAATATTTTTGAACCGATACTGTTCCTTAAATT
The DNA here is from genome assembly GCF_918797505.1 of Bemisia tabaci. NCBI lineage: Eukaryota > Metazoa > Arthropoda > Insecta > Hemiptera > Aleyrodidae > Bemisia > Bemisia tabaci. The sequence continues at coordinate 44,721,098 of NC_092798.1, forward strand.
CCTTTTTTGCCATATTTGAATTTGTAGTTTTTTTATCAAATCTTCTCATGTATGGTTCTGAGTTTGAATTTACCGACTAGGGTTTTTCACCTCTAAGTGGAAATCATCAAAATATGTGTGGTGGCTGTTTAAAAGGAAATAGAGCTATATCTCCCGTTACCATTTGAAATAAGTATTACATGTTGTGCAATAAACACTCGAATTCATCGACCAAAAACTCAGACAAAATGTGAATAAATTCTCAATAAAGTTGCGCCTGTGACTCTGAAATTGCACAATCTTTGCACCCAAGAGAAATTGACATTAATGTTGATTTCGCAGAGAAAAATTGGATAATGAGAAATAATAATCTCCAATGAATACTCCTCAGCAAGGATTTTTCATGGGAACAATTAGAATTTTCTTCTCACCAAAGGAATTCTGGTTTTGTCAAAAATAAAATTCTGGTGTCCGCAAGAGATCCCCCATTTTGGAATGATTTTTCTATTGATATTCTCTGCGTCTCTTTCAACCGAATAAAATGATCGAGTGAAGTAAATATCTAAAATCTGACGATTCCTACAATTTTGCACCTTATTGACACGTCCTCAATACTCATGCCACTTGTCAACCATTAATCAACCTGATGCATAGTTTTGCAGCTCCACGATATAAATTTATTCAAACTGGAGTTCTTCCCCGGTTCACGTGTTATACTCAAGGTTGATCCCTGAAGTTGCAATATTTTTTGCCCTCTAGATTTCTTGGCATGTGCTCATTTTTCAACTTGACACCACTCGAAATATTTGAGCGCGAGAGTCTCTATATTTTCCATTTGTATCGTGCGGTTTTGGAAAAAAGTCCTTTGGAAGCTTTCCACCCATTCTTTAAACCATTTGACGATCGTAAATCAATATCTAGGCTATAAATATGTTTTTGTAGGTGTTCATACACTTTGATAGAGCCTGAGGCTCTTTCCCACATTCGTTCACAGCTCCGTTCATTTACCAAGTCTAGTGTGGTATGAAAACTCACGATGCGCATTTTTTACTTTGGCACATTAGTTCTAACAATTTTTCTACGTGAGTATCTTGGTATCTCTTTTGAATACGTGTAAATAGTAAATACTAACCACATGAAATAAAAATGTGCATATTGTCGCTTTGATACATTTTATTTTTCGTGTGCCACTATTATACTTGAGGTCGAAACTGAGAGTACGATTGTAATTAACTGGAGGTTATATTGGGTCCTCCGGTGTCGTCTTCAGGGTAAAATGGGATTTCATTTTAACGTATGCATGAGGGCGACACAAAATAAGTATACGTCATGAAATTAACTATAACTACTTAATTTAAAAATTATAAGAATAAAAACTGAAAATCAAACCAATCATATTCCTCAATCAATGTGCAGTGAAAGTTTCTCGGAAAATCCCTGACTCTCTCCCATTTTTGTTTTACTGTAATGGTTCATTAATCACTCATTGAAAATCGCATCCTTTTTGCCTTCTCATTTTTTTCTTCTTCATTTATTAAAAAAAAAAGCATTTCATTCTTAAAAGGAACATATACCTAATATCGTATTTTTTAAGGGGAAAAATAAAACCAACATTGATAAGAAGCTAAACGAGAAAGACACAAAGATAAAAATCGGAAAGGAAACCTAACTTTTCCAACTTACGAGGTGGTGGAGATGCCTCCCTTTCGATGCGGAACTTTGTCCGCATCCCCTCCAGCCTCGTCTGAGCAGGCTGGCTTGACAGGCGGCTATCTCTTGTCAGCTTCTCATTTCCTTTTCTGTACTTCTTCGTAAAAAGCTCCATTTTTGGGGGGGCTGGCGGTGGTCCTCTGGTGGTGGTTCTTGAGGCGTGAGAACTATAGTGGCTGTGGTGAGCGTGATAACTAGAGCCTCGGTGACCGTGTGAATAATTAGAGTGGCTGTGGTGTCCAGATTTTCTGAATTCCGGGCGGGGCGGAGCCGGAGCCGGGGTTTCCTGCGGCTAATTGAAGCGCAGGAATCGTATTGTTAGGTTCTCGTCTCCTTGATCTGAAACATATTTTTGATATGATTTTAACTTAAATTGATTTTAAAATCTGCTGATTGTGAAAAATTAAACCCTGGAGATCTTAATCAATTACTGGTGCTTATACCCATTGATTGTCCATCTACCCTATACTCTTACTGCATGAATATTATTTACTCGCTAAACAACGGCAGATGATGCGTTACTCATCGCAAGGAATGATTTCCTTAAGGGGCCATACATAAATTAAATAGGACACTTTTCCCAAATTTCCGACCCCCCTCCCTCTCGTAACTCACCGTAAGGCATCCCTTACCCCCTCATAAATTAAATAACGTTTCCAACTGACGAGGTGGAGGAGATGGCTCCCTTTCGATGCGGAACTTGGTCTGCATCCCCTCCAGCCTCGTCTGAGCAGGCTGCTTGTTGTCAGGTTGCTTTTTTCCTCTATTGCTCAGCCATTTCCGCGTAAAGAGCTCCATTTTTCTAGGCGGAGGTCCTCTGCTGCCTTTATGGCTGCTGCTGGGGTGAGAATCGTGGTGAGAAGGTCTGTATGTGTTGCGAATGGCTGTGAATTGAACGGCTGCTTTGGTGCTGGTGATAATGGCGTGTGAATTCGGGGCGGGGCGGAGCCGGAGCCGCCGTTTCCTGCGGCTCATTGGAGCGCAGGAATCGGATTGTTAGGTTCTCGTCTCCTTGATCTGAAATATATTTTTGATATGATTTTAACTTAAATTGATTTTACAATCTGCTGATTGTGAAAAATTAAACCCTGGAGATCTTGATCAATTACTGGTGCTTATACCCATTGATTGTCCATCTTCCCTGTATTCTAACTGCATGAATATTATTTACTCACTGAAAAACGGCGGATGATGCGTTACTCATAAAAAAACAAAAAAAAACAAACAAACAAACAAAAAACAAAAAAAAGCAAACACACAAACAAACGAACAAACAAACTGTAGGTATTTACGATACAATAAATCAGTGTTAAAAAAAAACATTATTCATGGAATAATCACATGAAAATTATTTATTTCTGACTGTAAAAAGGAAAAACATCAACAACGAAATTCCTTTAAAATTAGATAGCTTTATTTTACGGATACACATTATTCCAACATTAGTTATCATTATAATATATTTAATTAATGAGATATCATCAATAAATGATTTCCTTTAGGGGCCATCCATAAATTAAATAGGACGTTTTTCCCAAATTTCCGACCCCCCTCCCCCCTCGTACCTTAATGTTCACTGAGCGATCCATTCATTTGTATTTATCCTTTTGTCTTTATTTATTTCTCTTTTTTTATTTGAAAGGTCAGAAATTCAACCCAGATCATGTCAGAATGCAGATGCCCCCCAACGTTCAGTTCCATTCTGAGGTGCTAAGGAAGAACGCCGTATGATCATTCAGACGTTGCCAAGTTTCATTCGATAAAACCTGAATTTACTGGGAAAATAGGGAATATTTTTTCCAAAACTTTCAGACAATTTTGTACGCAATTTAATCTAAAATATCTGAAATAGTTACGGGAAAATATGCACGAATGCTGTCAAAAATACATGATTTATCAATGGAATTTTGGCAACTTTCGAATGTTCATACGGCGTTCTTCCTTAGCATGGCAGCATTCTAGTAATCCTTTAGAGAACCTTTATCGAAATTAAAGTTGTCTTCCACTTTATTTTCATCCCTCCGGGAAAAATAGTTTCCCGCAGGAAAATCATACTCATGCGTAGCTCTCTTTTCCTCAGGAGTTTAACAGTTCTTTTTTGTGTATTTAAAAGTGTGTTATTTAGACTCTCCGTTCTATACATGCTTGTCGAATATCAATCATTACGTTTCATTTAGAATAAATAATCCTCTTTTCCCTGGAGCAGGTTTCGTGACGGCGAAATGTCCGCAACTCCCATGGTCGCTTATCGTCCACGTGACCGGGATGGAACAATCATCATACATGATTGGACCGGGACAAGCTCACATGTGTCGCAACTTATGGGAATACAGGAATCCTCTCCGGGAGCTCCAGACCCTCGATGATTGTTTGAGGATTTACACTAAATTCGAGGACTGTAAGGGCCCGAGTATTCCCATGCCCAAGATGACCAGATGGAACTGGGCTCCAACTCGGAAGGATAGACCCGTGTCTATTGGCTGCTGTTGAGCTGCGGAAATGTAACTTAAACGAAACCACTTCATGCAGCACACGGCAAGAGAAAATGTTGACTTCCAAGTCAACAAGACAGACAAGACTTGTCGTTCCAGTCATACTTCGTTTTTTTTATTTAAAAAAATACTGTATAGACACAAAAAATGAATCATGTATTCACGAAATATTCTTCCACAAATAAAGTTGAAGTATATCCGTCATGGCCTCGCAAAATCCACTTTCCCGAGGTCAATATACAATAGGAAGCAAATGAATGAAAAGAGAGAACACAATTCAGCAAGGATAAGCCCAGTCTTTTACTTTACTTTTTACTTGTACGCAACTGTATCTCACTAACCTTTCCTCAACAATAATTACCAAAGACTTAAACGTTACCTCAAACTTTGGCATGCATCACAGTACGATTAGGTACAAATCTAGCCAGCTAAAAACGTTCACGGGCAACCATCAGGATAAACCTCCTCATAGTCTTAAAAAAACTAGATATATTTTGAAAAGAACGCGCGCACACGCACAACCCCTTATTGCATGCTAAAATTAAAAGACCTCTGCAGCCTAGTGTGCGAATCACTGGTATTTCAGGGACCTCTTGACTATGTCTACTTAGGTATCGTCCACCAACGCTTCGGTTTTGGGTCTCTTCCTCCTCTAACAGTAGCGGGGGTGCCGTCGCCACTGTAATACGATTCACAAATACACTCTCGAAACCCTCGCGTCATTTATTACCTACAATATTTTTTTTTTTTTTATTGTTCACCCTCTTTACATAGACATTGGAATATTTACAATATGATGAATCCTAGACCTAAGACTAAGACCACAATAAATTATGTAAGTCTTAAACGTAATAAAAGAGCTTACTCGCATAATAATATAAAATGAGGGAGCTAATTACCGCACAAGTTTTCACGTAAATTAAAAGTTTTAAAAAATGTTGCTCGAAACTCATCTGCCAATGGAAAAAGTCGTCGCAAGTGAGTGAAAAAAAAATGTTTTTTTTAAAACTTTTTATTTACTCGCATAACCTTCCAAATTCCCGCCATCAAATACACGAAGAGTATTTACATATACATCAAACACACGAAGTATCAAACATACATACGCATCAAATACACGAAGTGTTCCGGCTCGCACGAGCTAGCGGAAACAGCGTCTCTTGTTTCGGGGAACAAGTTTTGACGAACGAGCAGTTCGTCGACCAAGTTCCGCGAACCGCCCTCGTTTGGACAAGACCTTTAAAAAGAGGAGGAAACACTCCTCGGTGGATAAGAGGGGTCCTGGACGGATCTCTAAAATACGTCCAGTTGAATAGAAATATTCCGGTGAAGTAGGAGGAGAGACACACCAAATAGATCGGGACCCAAAGAACGTGGATTCCGGTTGACTTCAGAAAGGTTGGAGAAAACTACTTCCGTGTGCATGAAAACTATTAGACGGGGTAACAAAGTAAGCACGGTGTTGCGAACTAGGGTTACGTAAGCTTTTGCTTGTAAGTTTCGAACCAGTACTTGACAAATAAACATACTAGAAAAACACAAAGCGAGATTTGCTCAAAACAATTTTAAGCTACCCCTTGCGGAATTAAAACATTCCCAAAGCATATACAGGGTGTACCAACACTGACTGCGTCTCAATTCTAGATGGATGCCAAATCTTCCCTGTTTTTGCCTCGGATGTTCCTTGCAATTGGCAGTAAACGAGACAGTAAGCAGAAGGCATTTAGGGTTTGAAACGATGGATCTACTGAAACAAAAAAAAAAACAAAAAAACAAAAAAAAACTAGTTTTGGAAAAAATAAATCCGAAAGATAGCAATACAATCGTCTTAATTGTATAGCTCTGGCTATACATATAGAGTTTGAGACGCTTCCCTTTTTTTTGGCCTCGGGTGTTCCTTGCAATTGGCAGTAAGCGAGAGAGTAAGCACAGGGCATTTAGGGTTCGGAACGATGGATCTACTGAAACAAGAAAAAAGAAGTAGTTTCGTAAAAAAGAAATCCGAAAGATGGCAATACAATCGTCATATATGTATAGCTCTGGCTATAGAGTTTGAGACGGCTCCGGGTCTGCTGAATAGCATTTCGCTGAGTTCTATCTGGCTGTCGGGCCGATTAGCTGCAAGGGGGCTACGGCTACGCCCCTTAGTAATCCATAATAAGAAAGAGATGCTTGGGCACATTCAAATCTGAAATAGATTTAGGATTAACTGTATACAACTTGTACTTTCTCATCTGTATACAATACGTGATATGGATTTCAGTCGATGCCGGAAGCGCTGGAGTGCTAAATTCAACATCAATCATCCGTCCGCTATATCTTTTGGAGATACGACGACATCAACCTCATCACTGTTGGAATATATTCACCTAGAGCCATCATCAAATTGACGGAGTTTGTTCTACGTCGTTAAGATTCGCCTTCTGTTTTGGAAAATACTACTTTGCTTGCATGCAAGTATTGCAGCCCTACACTGCTCACAGGCGTCACTGTTATCTTCATGTAGTGTCGGAGAGAGCTAAATTAACAGATCTCATAGCATGTGAACGTTTTCAGGGGGCTGGAGCCTTTTTTATGTAGAAGGCAAATGGTGTTTAATACGACAAGAAGTGCAATGTGCGGAAATACTCCCCTCAGCTTCTCTTGGTGGAAAATAAGTGATACATCGTACTATTTGTTTGCATTAAGTATACGGAATCACAGAATGGTTTCAGATGCTGGACAGTCCAATTTTGCACGTTCTCCGGGAAATCAAATTGACGCTTCAGTATAGGTCTATTGAACGTCTCATTAACATTGCCTGAAATCTAATACGAGCTACTGTGTTTCCTAAAATTATTAGCCTGGATTGTCTTAAAACACGTAGGTATCAGAGAGGCTCTTGAGGGTTAGAGTTTTTTTACGGTGGAAAAAGTCTCGAAGTTTTTGAGTTATATGTTTATACATTCATTTATGTATTTTAATCTCGATTACACAACAAATCACAGAATAATAAAAATAAATATACATAAATAAATTAATTTAAATAGAAACATGTATGAAAATCTTGTGATTATCACAGTGTATTCATTGGAGGTTAATTTTTCGCCAATTCCCTATACTCGAGAAGTATCTGGAATTACACAGCAAATTGATCGCTGTAGTTAGCACCATACATTGATGTATTATACTATTCGTGGTCAGTGTATATAATATCAATTGAAGAATTTCATTGTAGTTGTAGTTTCGTGAGGAAATTATGTATGTAAATTTCTATCAAAAAAGAAATAAAATGAGAAATTCATGCAAAATTGTCACATAATCCGTATGGCCGTCAGCGAACTTGAATCGCCATCTGCAATCAGCGTATCGTAATACACAACATAAATTTTTGGCGCTGTGTGACGAATTCGAGAACCTGTCGTTCTTCAGGATCAATTTGATCTATCTTTCTTTTTCGCCGTGCTGGATCCATGGACATAGGATGATAACTAATATCATGATCGGTTGATACTAAACGAGCATATAAAGTCTCTACATGACAGTTGTTAATGCGTTGTGACTTTATTGAAGGATCAATGCTCTGCAACGAAACCGACACGTCCATATCTTCAACGGATTCAGGGAGGGGCTGGACATCCTGATGACTGGGTTGAGGTATAACATTCTGATCATCTACAACCATTCTTTCTGGAACGTCAACAGATTCAGGGGCTTCAAAACGCACCCACTCAGGCCTAATTTCAGCAAGGTCATCGACTAGACCACCAGAATACCCTGTGATGTCATAATCCGTGATCGCAACTTTACTTCGTGATTGATTTCCACGAATAAGGCCGTCTAAAGAGCTGTCTTGTCTGTCATCAACGAGGTGTGGAACGATAGCTTCTTCTGAACGCGCTAAGTCAAGAATAAAAATGGCGTATTCCTTGGCGAGATTATAATCTATAGAAGCACAGAGGTTCTCCAAGGCGATAGGGTCGCGGACACACTCATAGTGAGTGAAAAGTTCAAGAAATTCACGTTGATGAATAATGACACGAAGTTGGTCTACAGTTGGTAATGGTAGAAAGCCCATATCATCGATTTGCTCCATTTGTACTTGCTGAGGTTAAAGAGGAGATTGAAGGAAAGAAAAACTCCACTACGAAAACAACGAATGACATAAAAGATGTTTTCGCTGGTAAACGTATATTCAAAAAGGAAAACGTGTCGGAAAACGCCAGTACGTGAGCGGCACGTACACCGTTGAGTGGAGGCGCGTAAAGCGCGATGCGCTATGAGAAGGCGAGGGGAATGCCTGACACGCGACGATACGCCGCGAGAACCCTAAACCGCGGTGAACAGCACCGCGAGAGGTAATCTGAGCCGCCGCGTACAGCGCGGCGAGAGGGACGCCTAACGCGCAGCGAAGCGCCGCGAAGGCCCTAGACCGCGGTGGACAGCACCGCAAGGAGCGCACTGGACCGCCGCGTACAGCGCAGCGAGGGAGGTACCTAGCACGCAGCGAAGCGCCGCCAAGGCCCTAGACCGCGGTGGACAGCACCGCGAAAAGCATACTGGACCGCCGCGTACAGCGCAGCGAGGGGGATACCTAACACGCGGCGAAGCGCCGCGAAGATCCTAGACCGCGGTGGACAGCACCGCGAAAAGTATACTGGACCGCCGCGTACAGCGCAGCGAGAGGGATACCTAACACGCGGCGAAGCGCCGCGAAGACCCTAGCCGTGGGGACCTACCAGGTCCTCACCGAGTGAAGCCCGGTGAGGGATGAGCCAAGAGAGAGCTCGGCGAAGTCCGCCGAGAAACGCCTCAGTGAAATCACCGCGGCGATCTAACAAGCTTTGCGCTAGTGCGCTGGAGAAGGTCCCACGGAGATGACTCCAAAGGGCTACCCGCAGTGATACACCGCAGTGAAAGAGGAGAGAGAATCCCGCGGAGAAGCTCCGTTGGGATGGCCGCTGTGAAGCACTGCGGAGAAAGCGGAGAGGAAGAGTGAAAATGGCTTACCAATTTTCCAAGCGAAAGATGACAACTGATCCGTTCGGCTGCTGGTTTTCTTTTTTTTTTTTTTTTTTTTTTTTTTTTTTTTTTTTTTTAATAAGCAAAAGTTACAAAATTAGGAATCACAGAGAATGCCAAAATATACAAAAATTTTCTTTAAGACAGGTTTCCAAATTGGAATCACATAATTTAATAAGTGGACATTATCACATTTTTTCAGAGTATTTTGCCATAACAACTGGCACTTACTTAATAATACATGGAGATCCATTAGGAAAATTACTTCAATACTGAACATAGGAACAATCTTTCATCAGTATGCAAAATGGTTGAACTGTATCAAAAATAGGTATACAATCTTTTATTAGAATTACAACAAGGAATTTTGAATTTGTCTCATCGAGACTACATAGGAACACATTAAATCAGGAAGAAACGTATATACAGGTAGATCAGATGAGTGATGATTCTAGGTCTACTTAGCTGCTTTCTTAGTGCGAGTGGTTGGGCCCTTTCCTGTAGGTTTCCTTTTGGGAGCCTTCCGTGGTTTTGGGTCACCATCGGATGGGTCATCATGCATATCATCGTCAGCGTTGTCATCGTCCTCATCATCGTCGCTGGGGGGCTCCTGAAGGTCCCCCCTTAAGAAAAATCCTTTTTAAGCTGCTCGATGGATTCTGCCGATGCTGTTGTTCCAGTGTTGATAACTTTTCGAAGTGCCTCACCGGCCCCCGCGGCGGCCGACGCCTTGAACTGTATGAGAGTGTTTTGCCACTGGGGGTCAAAGTCTGGATAACTCTCCACTTTTCCTGGAGATAGGTGGGGTGATTGCGCTAATGTTGACTTTGGCATCATGCTCAGTATGAAACCTACAACCTAAAGGGGGACCCCTAAAGGGAACCTAAGGGGGGGGGGGGGTTTCCCCCCTAAGGGGGGGGAAACCTAAAGGGGGACTGCGCTTTTTGAATAGAAAACGGATAGCCAGTAATCTGAAAGAAAAAACGCCGTAATACACAACATGCATTTCCTCACTCTTATTAAAACCTTCAACAATGATATCTGCTTCCATAGCACGCAAAGTACCATTCGAATTCAATTAAGGTGAAATTTGTTTTTATGACATGACTCGTTCTTTTTCTTCGCTATCACACACTGCAATATTTGCTCCTGACTCTATTGTCCAATATTCGCTTAGTTTCTTTCCCGATATTATCTGCAACACTGGATTTTGCATTATACTTGTGTCCGTAACTTCTGCGGTTCCAGCCACCATCAGCAATCACAGGTATAACAGGCAGACCCTCCAAAAAGCTAGCCTTTCTTATGGTAATATCTTGCTCTGTTTTGCCTGCTTCCATCATGTCTGTCTCTGGAGCTGGAGCATCAAAGAAAACCTGGAAAATAGGTAATAAACAATTAGAATCGAAAATGACTATCCTTATGAAATAATTCCAAGTATCTGCGCCTTGCTTTCAAGAAATGCATGTTCGAAAAGCTGTGCAAGACTTTTAAGGTGCTGTAAATATTGATTTTTCCTAAGCTTGCTCTTCCAAGCAATTATATTATACTCCAAGCAAATAAATTATAAGTGCCCTCTATCTATTATTCTTTATCTGATAATCAGTAGTCATTTACTCTCCCTCTCGCAAATAAGAATGAAGGTCCAACAGAGTGCCTTTCAAACGCTGTCCAATTTAAATTTGTTCTATTACTACAGTTAGCTCACAGCAGACTTAATTACGGGTTATGCTTCATTTGCTTGAAACCGAGCTAAGGGCTCGCATAAAGGACTACCTAGTCAGAGGGTGAATTAAAGTTTACGTGGGAAATATTGACCGTCGGTGCTGATGTGATGATGGCGTCATGTACCTGGTGCACACAATGTAGGTATGCCCAATGCGGCACAGTTCGTTAGCTGAGAGCGGACGCTACGGACCCGAAACATGAGGAGCAAATTAGCATCAACAGAGCGCCTGACCCATATCCTACTAGAAATTTTGGAACAATAAACGACCGAACGTAAAAAAATGTAGGAGGAGACAAATGACAATTCACCTCTAACGTCAATATCTGCTGTGCTAAGGAAGAACGCCGTATGAACATTCGAGAGTTGCCAAATTTCCTTCAATAAAATGTTTATTTTTGTGGAAAGTTATGAGTAATTTTCTTTGAGATTTTCAGGAACTTTAGGTGAAATTGCAAACAACAATATCTGAAAAATTAGAAGAAAAATATTCATGAGTTTACCAGGAGATTCGTGTTTTATAAATGGAAATTTGGCGATGCCTGGGGGTTCATACGGCGTTTTTCTCTAGCACGGCAGTATTTCACTGCATCATACCCCAGGGTTCATTTGCATGCGTTGTAGTATTTTTCTCGTCAACTTACTCGCGCGATGTCATTCAGTTTCAAAACTTTTAAAAACTCTCGGAACTTTGTTTCCTGTGCTCACCATAACGTCCAGGGCTTACGAGTTTTTAGCGTTAATGCTGTTCCTCGAATGAACGATTCGTTTGTGGGAGAGTTACCAGTGTCCTCCTATTATGAGTACATGCAGCTTATTATTTCGAATTTCGTTTCCGTTTCCGCTGTGAAGTCCGCTCAGGCATGGCGATGAAGGTTCTCGTAGACTCCTAGGATGGAAGTCAACAACTCACCGAGAGGAAGGCTCAGGCATGGCGATGAAGGTTCTCGTAGACTCCTAGGATGGAAGTCAACAACTCACCGAGAGGAAGACTGTACCTAACCTTGAGAGTGGAACGCAACTATACAACCTTTTTAAATTAGAAAATTCATCGTAACAGTAAGATGGAATTTTGCTGCTTAACCCATAATATTCAGAGAAGAGAACTTCGAAATTAACCATTAAACACCCAGTCCACCATCAACAGCTGAATTTTTAATCCTAAATGGCCAAAATTCAGTAACAGCGTTTACATTTTTAGTGTATTTTCCGAAGAAAATATTAGTGTATTTTCCGAAGAAAATACACTATTGCATTCTCCCATGATGTCGGACCCAGACCCGAGACCTCGTGAAGAGCACCGATCACGGGTCGTAGATCACGAAAATATATGCCATTCAAATTCATGTGTGTATATAAATATGTATGTATATATATAGTTAGTTAGTTATTATAATTTTGAGACATTCAGCGACTCAGGCTTGTAAGGGTGTATGTATGTATGTATGTATTTCCGCCTTTTTAAGATTTTTCGATTTTTGAGTAGTTATATCTTTCTTAGGTTGAAAGATATTTTGACCAATTTTTTTGCATTTAGTAGAGACTCATTAGAACTACTATTCTGCGGAAAAAAATTGAAATTTGAGGCAATAGATTTTGAGGGGTGGGGCTCGAAAGTGGGGGAGGTCAAATCTTGTCCACTCGATAACTCGAGCGAAAATGAATATTTTGAGCTGAAATTTTTACGGGTGGTAGTTCTCCCCTAGGACTGGTTTGGTATTGAATTTGAGCTAAATCGGCCGAGCCGTTTAAAAATGGCGAGCTTTGAAAGTTTTAGGCGAGGGGTGCGCGGCATGAGGGGAGCCGGCCGGAGCAGGGCCGCCGCACAGTGGGTCGGGGTGAAAGTTTGTGGACAAGCTGATCGTCGCACAGTGGGTTAGGGGGAAGAATGTTTTGGACAAAATTTTCATCGCACAGTGGGTCATGGGGAGGAAGCTCTTGGACAAAATTTTCGTCGCACAGTGGGTCAGGGGGAAGAAGTTTTTGAACAAGCTTTTCGTCGCTCAGTGGTTCAAGGGAAGGAAGATTTTGGACAAACTGCGCGTCGCACAGTGGGTCAGGTGAAGAAAGTTTTTGGAAGATCTGTTCGTGGCACAGCGGCCCACAAAAATCCCACTTCGGGAAATACACTTCCTTCCCGCGGTGGATGCGCGGGACACTTAAAAAGAAGAAAAACTAGATGTGCAGACGACTCTGAAAAGAGGCGTGCGAAGCGCGCGTCTTTTTTGAAATTGATCCATCGTGAGCGCCAAACTTGATCGAAAGTATCGAGAAATTTAAAAGAAAAATAACCATAACTTTCCTCAAATTTAAATTTCCTACCCAGCGCAGCAGGTGATTATTTGTTGATTATTGAAATTGATAGACATAGAAGACACAGGGAACGTGGAGCGATCCTATTGGCTGATATGGGTGGTTGTCATAGACCAAGGGGAAAACTGATGGACTAATTACATCTCGTGGGTTGCCGTTAGTCTATTAACCACCACCTTTGCCCATCGGAACGATCCGCCACCACCAATAGGATCGCATGTCTTATTTGTCGATCGCTTTGTGTTGAAGTTCTATATCATGGAGGTGATGAAGCGAATAATCACACTTCTAATAACTGGATTTATGACTTATTACTTTATTAAAATTACTTTTACATGCCGGCCTAGCATGATAACACCAGCGCGGTATCACAGAATTTGATCAGGTTCGAGGTGAACCAAGATGGACGTGCGAGCACGATCTAGACAAAGATTACATTTTGTAACTAGACAGAGATTACATTTTACATCTCGTGGGTTGCCGTTAGTTAGTCTATTAACCACCACCTTTGCCCATCGGAACGATCCGCCACCACCAATAGGATCGCATGTCTTATTTGTCGATCGCTTTGTGTTGAAGTTCTATATCATGGAGGTGATGAAGCGAATAATCACACTTCTAATAACTGGATTTATGACTTATTACTTTATTAAAATTACTTTTACATGCCGGCCTAGCATGATAACACCAGCGCGGTATCACAGAATTTGATCAGGTTCGAGGTGAACCAAGATGGACGTGCGAGCACGATCTAGACAAAGATTACATTTTGTAACTAGACAGAGATTACATTTTACAACACTATGTCTATCAATTTCAATAATGAGCCCGCAGGGGTATTTCGAAACATTTGAATGTTCATACACCGTTTCCTTCAGCAAGCGGAATGGTTCTTGCGATGATTAAATACTGTTGCGACGGTCTGAGGATGAGTTATGAGAAAATCCAGTCTCGGCCACTTTCCGTGTCTGCGGAAAGTAAAACTGGAGCGAACCGAAAAGGCAAAGAGCGGAGCGCTAATGAAGCAGAACGGAAGACGCTTCGAACCGATCCTGGAGACTTCTGCCCATGGTTCGTACTGTCATGCTTAGGAAGAACGCCGTATGTACATTCGAGAGTTGCCAAATTTCCCCAGATAAAAATAGCGTTTTACAGGAAAGTTGCGCATAGTTTTCCTTGAAATTTTGAGATATTAACGTGTGTAAAAAATCGTCTAAAAAATTTGAAGAGAAATATCCAACAGTTTTCTTGAAAATTCGTATTTTATCGGAGGGAATTTGGCAACGCCTGATAGCTCATACGGTGTTTTTCCTTAGCACGGCACTGTAGGTCGGGGAGAGGGGGAGGGGGTCGTGGAGGCCGATCCGAAAGTAGGTGGATTATTTGCTGATGAGGCCGACGGTGGACTGTTCGTGCGCCGATAATCGATGGATCCGTCCGATTCGCAACTGCACTGCACGCTCCGCGCTTCTGGTGGCGGCACTGCACGCCGCCGAGTGCACGCCGTGCACTACTTCCGGTCTCGTTGCGCCCCGCGCCGTAGCGCCGAGCCGCCTCCAGTCCAGCACCGGTCGACGCCAAAAGCAGCTTCTATTTTACCGATCGGCCACGGCTTTTGTCCCCCGATAAGGCGAATCACCACTTAGGAAGCGCATTCTCGCGTTGGATCGGATGGGCTGTCTGAAAACGATCCAAAAAAACCCGTATTTTTTCGTGAACTCTATCTCAGAGTGAAGGGACTCACCACTCTTATCTCGGCTATGGTGGGAGCTTTTACTTTCGGGACTGCAGCATTCTACTGTTGACTAACCTACATGGATGATGTTAAACAATGTGTTGGCAGTTTCGTTTTACAAACAAGCTGAAAATGGCCGAAGTTTGGGAAACTTCTTTGGCTCATGACGTCACCCGAGGCTCATCATCCACCATGCACGCACTCAAAAAACAAGTATGGGAAGAGTGACTTGCCGGCCGAGTTATGGATCATGGAGCCATGAAACATAGTTCGTGGAGCCATGCTTATAGGTTCACGACCAATAAAGTATGGCTCAAAAATCCATGCTGTAGACGGTAAGTCACTTTAGTTAGAAATTATGGATCTCCGAGCCATTTTTTATGGGTCTCAAAGTCATACCTTTTTTTGAATGAAGGTAGGTCAACAGCCGAAAAAGAGTGATGACTGTTGCTCCCCCATAAGTGTCCTGTCCATAAGGAACTGTTGAGTCCCCGAGCGTAAAAGCTTCCACCTGCTTCGCCAAGAGTCTCTTGTCTCTGTCTGTATGTCTTGTAAAATATTAGAGACTTTGTGAATCTGGCGAGAAACTCGGCGATTTGTCCGTACTGATGGACGGGTCTGCAGTACTGCTGTGCTAAGGAAGAACTCCGTCGAACATCGGGATGTTGCGAAATTTTCCACTATGAAACATTTGAACATCTCCGCCGAAATTATCAAAAACTGTAGATTGAATTTCGAATGAAATTCTTCGAAATATCGGGAGAAAAATAAACACAAGTACTCCTATAAATTCGTATTTCATCAAAGAAAATTTTGGAACGCCTGCAGACTCATACGGCGTTTTCTCTTAGCACGACAGTGTAGAGCCCCAGTGATTGCACCAATGCTAGTAATTTCACCGAATCCAGACAAATTGATCAAATTAACGCGAAAATTCGCTCAGTGGTCTATCGCGCGGAGCCGTAAAAGAGATCCCAAATCCCTCTCCGTAGACAGGGTGTCTACCGTTCCCCAAAAGTCCCCGCAATGTCCCCAATTATCCCCGATTTCTGAATATTTCTCATTCGAACATTTCTACGCATGGATAATCTGGCCTCGAAATTCAACTCAGAAGAAGCTCCTCCAGTCTTTGAAAGATAATTATTACTGCACGTAAGATACTTAAGAGTATACCCAGCCGAGTAAAGGCGCGACAAAGACATCTACGCACGCGACATCGTATTCAAGTTCTATTGTCTTCAACCTGCACAATTTCTTTCGCCGAATAGCTGGCCTGGGACACGCTGTGAGAGTCGTATTTACGAGTAGTTTTGTGAAGCGTTAAGTCGGCCCATCTAAGAAATACATGTGTTGTGCCGATTCCTACATCTGCGTACGATTTGATAATCCCTGTCTTATAAAATTTTGTCAGATTTGATCGCACATTAGTCCAAAGATTAGAAGTTTGACTGTCGAATTCCTTTCATCCAACGATCCAACCTAGCGTTATGACAATATCGAGAGGAATGGATCATGTCCGTCGGGTTCCCTAATTTAAAGGCCAGACGGGGCCAAAAATGATCCCGAAGTTGCGTTTCGTGATAGCCATTGTGTTATCCCTCCCCCTGTCCCCGCCCTTGGATGCAACTTGAAACATGGAGCTCTAAAAAGCGTACCAATTTTTAGCCCATAAAAGAATTTTTCCTGCCGTACTTATTTTCTTCTGCCGTAACCAACTTTTATCACGTGAGGAATAATTTGTATTTCTACCATGTCATTCAATCAGGTTAGCGCCACAAACAGCAGTTCTAAAAGTTGCTTTTCGCCTGTCTCAAAACTTTTATGAATCAGTCGGAAAAACGGATGAGGTCGGCCAATTGGGCGTATATCTGCCAAACGGAACTGTGTGCATTATGACGTGAGCCCTGTTATGCATATATTCTCATGGGTCTCAGGACTCATGTCTCAATGCACATAGTTCCGTTCGGCGGAAATACGTCCAATTTATATTTAGTCCCATTACGCTGATCGAGAACTACTCTAGGCAGGTTTGATTCGTTTTGGTTCATCCGCGAGCTCGCGGACGTCACAGGTCGACGGCGACCTAGGTCGCCGTCGACCTGTGACGTCTTTTTCGCTCCAGAATTAGAAATACAGATAGATAATTTTAGATCATTTCAATCGCATGGAAACGTGACTTTGAGCTGCTCTCGCGACTTACCTAGACTTACGGATTCGCTCTCCCGCACAATTACTGTTGTCAGGTCGCCGTATATCACGATTTCACCTTCCGAAAATCTGCGACAATAGGTGAATTGTTCCCGCACTATCTTGGTACCTTGTCAAGCCCACGCTTCTAACTCAACTTTAAAGCCATTCCCCTCTGAATATTTCATCTTTCAGGATGAATTTTCCAAGCACGATCATTTGAAAAAGAGGTACATTGGTGGTTAGATTTTCGTTGCCCCCAATTCCTTTTTTTGTTTCGCCGCATGCCTAATAACTTTGAGTAATTTTCATGGCAGGTAGAATATTCAAATAAGTATATGTCAGTTTTTTTTTTTTTTTGCTCCTCAGTATTTTACTTAGTTTTATACAGAGTTGATAAAATCAAAGAATAGTTAATTGGTGCCTTTTTCCCCTCTTTTTTTAAAATATTTCTTCCGTTTGCATGCACTCTAACATTGAATTTCCAGAGGTAGATGATTTAGAGAAATCCTGTGATTTGAAAGCTGTAAATTTCTTGTAGCAGCTGTAATAGTATCCAATCTACCTGTGTTAACATTACAATCTACTGAAAGAGTAATATGGCTTTTATTAAACTACCTTGTGTTTAGTTCTTTCCTCGCTGTTAGTAATTTTTGACCCTTTGGAGAGTTTGACCTTTGAACGATACATTTCCTCGCTGGTTTTTATACTGCAAAAGTTGTAATTACTGAGTAAAAGTACGAAACATTTTGGAACAATTTGCACTTTAACGTTCCTGTGTGAAGTTAGCTCGAGAGAGCGCAACATGAAGTGGACCGTGACCAAATACAGGATGAGTTTAGAAGAAATGCCAACTCGATCCGTCATTGGGCTTTGTTGATGGTGCACTGGAAAAAAAAACACATTGGATCTAGAGTCCAGACTCTTAAAAACATCGACAAGAAAAAATACTCTTGTTTCTATCAGATTTAAGCTTAAATCAAGAACCAAGCCTCTTAATTTGAGCGGATTTCCTTTTGATTTAAGCTTAAATCTGATTGAATCAAGAGTCCATTTTCTTGTCAATGTTTTCAAGAATCTGGACTCTAGATTCAATGTGTTTTTTTCCCAGTGTGTCAACTCGCCCTCCAGAGGTGCCATCTGTAATTTTTTGATAATCGTTACCCATAACTAGGAATTGCAACCATCATGCAGGACATTATTTTATTTTACATAGCCAGACACCGTAAGCCAAAGGCTAGTGTGGTGGCCGTATGTTTGGTATTGGCAACTGATTTAACTCAAAAAAACACAATTACAACAGTTTTTTACAGTTGAAGAAGAGAGAATTATAAAAATTCAGTAGAGACATACGTGCCTTTTAAAAGAAAAAAATATACTGACTCTATCGATGTACTCTCCCGAAAGAAAATTATTAAGATTTGTTCCTACGTCAAAATAACATTTAATTTATATTGACCCTATGTCGTGGTTTTTTTATCACTACAATTTAAAATAGGGTCAATATTACACTCACAAAAATTATTCTCTGAGCGTTTAATTTGGAAGTGGAGCGGGAATCCGAATACTGCCCATTTCTCAGCGGAAAAATCCGTCCGGAACTATTCCGGCGTCGCACAATGGATCGAGTCAATGGGAGAATTCGGACAAATTGTGGGAACCTTTAAAGCTTATAACTCCATTCATACAAATCTTTAAGGTTTTTGATGTGGATCCATAGGTTTTCTCGTGATCTTTTCGTTCGGAAGCAACCCTTAAAATTTAAAATGTGGCGAAATAAACCTCAAAATTTTTAGTTCTAGTAAAAAATTTCATCTCCTACCTCTCTAATTGACTCGATCCACTGTGCGTCGCGACTCGTTCAATTTTTTTCAGTACATTAACTCGGAGCAATGGCGTCATCGAAGCGTCGCGTCGCCAGTGAAAGTAGGAGACGGAGGCAAACGGACGGAGCAGGGAAGGAAGACGAGACAGGAGACACTTGACGCGACTAGAGAATAATGAGACTGGATAGGTGAGAGATTATCTAATCGCTCGGGATCTTTGATCTCGCCGAGGGGCCGAAGGGGGGCTTGGGGACTCCGTTCGGGAGCGGGAGCTTGCAGGGTCACCGGGGGGGGGGGGGGAGGTGAGGATTATCCCGCCGCAGGATGTCCACGCGCACGTCAGGGGTTTCCCGACTGGCGTGCAGTGGCGAAAATTTTGATTGAAGCAAATTTAAATTTTTTATTCTATCCATTAAAATAAAAAAGTTGCATCGTCATAAATGATTGGGAAAAAAAACTACTGATGGTTACAACAAATATGAGATATTACCTCATTCCTCTAAGGTAAGATGTCAGCTACATTTACAACAAACGTCATCATTAACAATTTCAAAAGATGAATAATCTGCCTGTTACAAGAGAATGCAGCAATGACATTCTGTTGTACGCTTTAGGAAACATACATGAGTTCCTCGTGGCGAAAATGAGGAGGGCAATAATCTGCCTATTACAAGAGAATGTAGCAATGACATTCTGTTGTACGCATTAGGAAACATACATGAGTTCCGCGTGGCGAAAATGAGGAGGGCACCGCAATAATCATCAAAATTCTCCCGCTGCATGTTAGCAATTATGATTGCCTCTTGTAACGATGCCCAATTATTGACAATACTACCAATCAAAATAGGAGAACCCCGCGAGTTTTTATTGTACACCCCTCGTGCGTGTATTTTTGTCTCATCCTCAAGTAATACATCAAAAGAAGGGGAAGAAATGAGGTTTTCAGGCGAGTTATCGTCGGCTACGTACGCAACGACGCGACGTCCCTTCAACTGGGAAGCAACGAATCAAGACTCCCAGACTTTCTGCCCAAATAACTAATGTTCCTTAGGAATTTTACCTAACATGAATTTTCGAACCTCAAAAGTTGTGCTTCTGGACCTGATTTTCAGCGATACGTCTCTCGCTATTATGCTTTTCCATCGCTCAATGCATTCGACTTCGGTGGAGACTCGTGCTCATTCCAGATCTCGTGAAATCTCTCATTGTTTCCACTTTACTATCGACTTTTAACTACTCGCATTCTGCCGTGCTAAGGAAGAACGCCGCGCCGTATGAACATTCAAGAGTTGCCAAATTTCCCCGAATAAAACATGAATTTTTGAAGAAAATTATGCATCTTTCTCATTGAAATTTTCAGACTTTTTAGATAAAATTACGTACGAAATCCTCTGGAAAATCGGAGAAAGAATACTCACAAATTTTCCTGAAAATTGTTGATTTGTCGAAGGAAATTTGGCAACACCTGAAGGCTCATACGGCGTTTTTCCTTAGCACGGCAGCATTGTGGCCGGAATCGAACATTTTACCGGCTCGAGTTACTGCGCCCATTGTTATACGACGACGCAACTTTCTGCCCGGCTAACGGCACATGTCGCGAGCCCCAGGCGCCGTGGATTCTCGCGAGAGCGTCTGACACGGGAGGCTCGCAGCATCCGTGTTAACGTTAATCGTGTTAATGACTGATAAAAGATGCAACATGATAACAGTCTGCAAATAGCCACTCGGAACGCTAAATAGCTTTTCATTAGTCGCCGACATCAATCTCGGATAAGCGCGTTTAAATGCTCCTGTCACGTAGAACAGGGATAATTGCTTCCGAGCCGGAGATAAATCGTTCGAAATGCGTCCTACTCGCCCCTTTGTTCGAAAGTTCCAGCTCGGGAGGAAAGGAAAACGTCTGATGGGAAACCGTAGGAAAAACAAACCAGGAACGCTTTTGACAATTGTTTTGAGCCGCGGCTTATTGGGAATACGATAAGGTTTCCCTCACCCGCGACACTTCCTTTTGTTTCTTCTTGATTACTCACTGCCCTTTTGTTCGAGTGTGTAAACACCAATCTAATCCTTTTATGCCCGCAATGAGTTCCTTTCGACTTGACGGAGGCGGCTTAATGTTTTCAGTAGTTTTCAATACCGTTGCGCTATCTACATGGGCGCAAGAGAAGAAATGTTTTACGGAGGTAATACTTCAAAGCCCAATTCACACTATCAAACTTTTCTTTCAACTCTTGGATGCAACTTATCGAATGAAAAGTTGGACAGTGAGATACTGACTAAACTGACGAGAAAAAACGACAATTTGATGAAAAATTGAAAGCAGGGTTTCGATTGGGTTCCTCCCGGAAGGCGCCGGCTTAGACGTCCTGTGAGAGGTTGGCAACAAGGGGTAGAGGAGGAGATCAGAAGGTTCCAATTGCGTGATGATCTCAGGGAGGATGGGGGGCAATGGCGATTGGGCGTCGCAGAGCGCGAGGCTGCGCTGTGAAAGCGACTTAATGTATGTATGAAAAATTGAACGGAAACTTGAATGTGACGCCACATTCAACTTCTCGCTCAACTTTCCGTCCAATTGGGAAAGTTGACCGGAGAGTAATTAAATCAAATTTTTTTTGTTCAACTTTCCATCCAACGTTTTGTCCAATTATGTCGGACGAAAAGTTTGATCGTGTGAAATGGGCTTACGACGAAACTTTGACTCGGAACTTCTATGAGAGCTTCTCTATTAAGGCGATTTCGATAGGATTTGAAAGTATGAAAGTTCCAGTGCGATCATCTTGAAACTCTTGCCCCGTCATCTCGCAGGTCTGATGTCTCATAATCCTTCGGGAAGACTAAAAACTTCACGAAGTCTTTAGTATAATCCTTGTTTAGTTCATTCGTGTATTCTTTCACCCGTTCCCGTTCTTGTGCTGCCTATTTTTTGTTGGTCCCATAGTGTGTTAGTCGTCGAAGTAACCATTTTGAGATATAGCTTATTTTTTGTCAAAACTACCTTCAGAAGCGAATGTATCAACAAATCTACAGCCTATAGCTGTAGTATTTCTGAGCTTTCTATTTGGATAAAATCCTGTAAAAATTAAAATCATTCCGCTTTAAATATACTGAGGTTTTGACCCGATGCTATTTTAGCTATCGAGTAGTCCTGCTTGTCTGAAGACGAGGACCACATGGCATTGCTCGTAACATAATATTGTTTTAAGAAGAGTAAAAATGATACCTAATTCCTGGTTCCATGTATTTTACCGATAGCTCTGGGCCATTTTTAGTGTTTTTTTTCTTGTAAGCCTGTAACTTAACGTATGTCTGTTCAACAGCGAGTTCAGTGAGAGCTGGATACGCTAAACTAAATGACTAAAAAATTGCCTGTGTGTATTTTAGCTTAGACCCCACGAGGTTCTCATGTTATAGAATCAGAAATAGCCGATGATAATTGACATTCGTTCGCCTTAGTAAAAATTTCGATCCTTCTCTGTGTAAAAATAGGAGTTTTCCGAAGCATTTAATCTTTTTGGATCATCGATTGCTTCTAATGCAGTTTAAGTCGTGCTTTTCCCCAAAATTGATGGGCAGCTGCTGATCTTCCAATCGCCTGGATTCTCTGAGGCTGAAATTGTGTCATCAACTTGTCACAGACAATTGGACTGAGTTAAGCAGAAAGGAACCAACCCACATTATGGAAAAAATTGAGTTATGAGTGGTTTAGAACTCAACCACTGCTCTACTATCTATCGCCAAAAATTCAAATTTTTTTTTGGAGCAAATTTTGCAGAAATTGAACTTTAAGTTTGCCGACATCGGTTGGTCCAGTGGTTAGCGCAACTGATCACAGACCTAGATGTCCCGGGTTCGAATCCCGGCCTCGGTGGCACGATTTGATGGTCTCAGATCTTGTCACCGTGGAGTGGCATGGATGTTTCTCTTCGTTTCTTCCTTCGTTTCTTCCTTTGTACTTCCGTTTCTACTGTTGTTGTTGTAATCTTCCCATCATTTAGCGGTGGCTGTTTGTCTACACGACTAAGGCCAATGAACTATACCTAGAGTGCGTAAGCTCTCAAAAAAAAAAAAAAAAAAAAAAAAAAAAAAAAAAAAAAAAAAAAAAAAAAAAACTTTAAGTTTAACTTTTACATTGAGGCTTATGCAGGAGCTAAACTTTAAGTCTCTTTTTCTCGGTTCGATCCCGATGTGGCTTGGTTTCTTTCTGTTTAACTCCGTCCAATTCATCGAAAGCAAGTAATATTCTATAGGTTAATTTCACCCCTATGCACAGAGTAATATACTTCTGGAAGGAGCTGAGCCGGCAAGCGCAAGGGTAAAAGGCCAACGACTCATAATCGGAACAATCGGATTAGCCGGCCGCAAAGGGATAGCCGGTCTATTGTCCGATGGCATCTCCGCGCTCACCTGGGCGGGCAACAGCTGGTTGAGACGGGGAGTCGCCCGAGGCGCGTGGCACCTGTCGCGGTCCCGGAGAAAGGTTTCAACCTGTGTGAAAATCATTTATTTACAACCCCATTCACCATTCACCTCCTTCACCCCTCGGGGCCTTCCCAGGGTCGGGGGAGGTCGGCGCGTGGTGTTTCGTCATCCCGCGCCTCCCTGCGCAACCGGAACGGGGAAGCCGTAGTCGAGTCCCGCGCTCCTGTGTATCTCATTTCGGGAGAGCTACCTGATGCCTCAGCCTCATGCCTGTCACTCCACTTGTCCTTCGGGAACAATGCTCTGCGTTCACTGAGTCTTCTGTTCTACCTAGAGTCCCTTTATACTGAGAGTCAAGACAACACCCCCTTATGGAGTCACAAACGGGAATAAAGATTACACAAATCGAACGTTTTTTGTAGTCTTTGATCGCCCCATTCTCCAATTCCTTTCTCCGTTTCTTCTCTTATTCCGTTTTTTCCTTGCCGAACCCGTAATTCTCTAGTCCATTTCAGATTATAATCTTTGCAATCGGTGAAAATGTTATCTTTATTCCCGTTTGTGACACTGCAAAGTCCTAAAATACGGGAACCAATCAGAAATGTATTCAAATTGTCTTGACTCTCAGTATAAAGGGACTCTAGTCCTACCGTGCTAAGGAAGAACGCCGTATGAGCCTTCAGACGTTGCCAAGTTTCCTCCTATAAAACCCGAACTTACTGGGAAAATTGCGAATATTATTTTCTAAAAGTTTCAGACAATTTTGCGCGCAATTTAATCTATAGTATCTGAACATTTTATGGATAAAATATGCATGAATGATCTCAAAAATACATATTTTATCAAGAGAAGTTTGGCAGCCCTCGAGGGTTCATACGGCGTTCTTCTTTAGTGTGGCAGTATCGCCCACCCGAGTTTTTAAACCGGAATTAGTGTTGGATACATATTCTCAGCCGGAATACATTTTGTATGTATGTATGAATATACCTCCGTCGCGAGCTGATTTTCTAATCAAGCGAGTTAATCTCATCAATGATTTTGTGTTGATTCTTGATTTCAAATTCTTCACGCGGCCACGGATCAAAAGGACGTATATTGGACCGCGTTCAGTAGAAAGGAACCAAGCCACATCAGCCATTGCAAGTTTAACTGCGCAATTTAATTTTTTACAAGAAAACATTTATGAGGATTCCCTTAAAAATCTTGAGGAATTTGCTTTGTATATACCATGCCAAAAAATTCTCTAAAATTGGCAAAAAATCCACATTACCATTTTCATGTGAAAAATATAATTGTTCAAGCAAATTTGGCATTAACTGATGTGGCTTAGTTCCTTTCTGTTTAACACGGTCAATTTATGCTGAAAGGGGTTAAAGGCAATATGTGCAATGTGCATAGGATTTGCA
Source organism: Bemisia tabaci (assembly GCF_918797505.1). NCBI lineage: Eukaryota > Metazoa > Arthropoda > Insecta > Hemiptera > Aleyrodidae > Bemisia > Bemisia tabaci. The sequence goes on from NC_092798.1 coordinate 44,745,892, forward strand.
CGCAGCATAGTTTCTTTTAGCATGAAGACGTCCAATAATTGATCTGATTTGATCAAAACCACAGTGAGTTGAGGACATGAGTTCTGCTCAGCCTGTTTTCTGCAGCTTCTTCTTCAGATTTGCCGTTTAAAGAAATGCATGTTCGATTTCTAATTTTGACGGTTCCAGTTCTTCTTCACTGGTATAATAATAATAATATACTTTTATTTGTAAATGCACATTTTTCAACAGCTCGAACAAATATTTCAAGGTTAGTGAGGATAGAAGATAAAAAAGAAAAGAAAGGAAAAGAGAATACAGATTTTTTAAAAAAGGGCGTATGCTAAAGACTCCGCTTCACTGTAAAAACATCTGGCAATAAAGACATTTTTCATCACATTTAGGAAATTTGAGTCCCTGTTTTGCTTTTTAGAGCTGAGGGGAATTTTTCAAATAGGATTTGGCCGCGTCTTAGCGAGTGGCTGTTCCTGCAGGTGGCATTTTTCAAAACATGGAATCTAGTGTTGGTTTTACTGAGAGCCATAGGAGCTAAAGATGTTTCAACTATGAAATTCGAAATGGACCTGTAAATTACGAGGGAGGGAACGGATAGAATTTTTAGATCAATGAAATGATTTGTGCAGGACTCTCCTGGCGTTAGGTTCAACATGGTTCTTATAGCCTTCTTTTGGATAATGAAGAGTTTCTCCAGGAGAGCGTTTTTTACAATTAGACCAAATAGTTACGCAATAGTTAATGTGGGACATAAATAGGGAGTGGTAAACTAACATAAGTATACTAATATCACAATATTCAGAGAGGACTTTGATTACAAATATGGCAGAGTGTAAAATGCTGCAGATGATGTTTATACGGCTATCAAAATTTAGCTTATTGTCCAAAAGAATCCCTAAGTACTTCAATATGGAGACCAAATCAATTTCTTGGTTGTCAATCAAGATGTTGAAGGAACCTATACTATTTTTGGTACTCAAAAATATTGTCTGGAAGCAGGGAAGAAATCGAGAGAAAACTGTTCCGGAAAATACGCAGAGGTGTGCTGCAGCACGTTTTTTGAAATTTTAAAATGAATACTACACATCACTCTTTAATCATTGGTGGTATCTCATCTCACAGCAGAGTGCAAGTGAGAAGTTCTCTTGTTTATTTAATGTGACTTACCAATTTGGAGTAACTCAGGATCTCGAATTGAGGCCTGAAATTAAGTGTAAAACTGCATTTTTTTAACTAGAAATGACTATGCACGCCATGGTGCATGCAGATTTGACTTCCAATTTTCTTCCATTTTGACAAAATTTTACCAAAAATATTAATTTATCAAAATGTTTCGATTAATTATTATGATTGCCCTCACTAAATCCACGAAAAAAATGCAGCTGTTCGATTATATTCATGCAATTTATTACGCATTTGCCTCCTTGCTCTTATGAAAATGCACGTCGCATTGCATGAATCGTTTAGTAGCATTTTAACGAACAAATTGATGGCAAGAATCCAAATGTAAAATTTCAAAGGCGGCGTTGTCAGTCTCATTTCTCCAATTATTTCCGAACGATGGAATTAATGACCAGCGTTCATCTTAATTCTTATTCAATTTTATGACACAGTTGCACGCGAAAGTAGAATAAGGCGCATCCTGAATCGCAACGTTGCCTTTATTTCAAAATGTTTTATTCCCACAGGGAGGAAACTAAATATTATTTTTACCTACCTTTTCTTCGCCTCATGAAAAGTATGCAGCGAAGATTTCAGGCAGTAACATTCGTCTGTTTTTTATCACAATTTTTGGGGCATTTGAAGAACAGTAGTCGAAGTACGCGTTGTGATATTCCTTTGAAATGTCGAGAAACAGTGCTGCATACCTCGTCTCAAAAAGGGGGTAACAAACCATGGACAGGACATTTTAAGTCACGATATTTATATTTCTTGAGCCTTGCATATGCAATCATTTCTGGTATCTAAAATGAGCAATATGGGGGCTGTTGTGGCACAGAAATTGAATCAGAAAGATACGAGACACACAAGGAATGGACTTAAGGCTGAGAGTTTTCAACAAGGCAATTGAAATTCGTGTTTTCATGGTTGTGTGATCGATGAGGGGCTAAGAGTTCAATAAACGTTGAAATTAGGACTTTGGCAACAGGGCTACACCGCGGCGCGTAATGGCCTCATAGTTTGGGCTCAGGTCATTTACAGTTCCTGCTGCAGTTGCGCACTATGGAATAGTCAGCGCTACGCCACGCTGCCTCATCTTGCCTAAGGATTATGGGCCTTCTGGGCGAAAACGAGAAAAAAGAGGCGTTTTGTTTGAAAAACCATGGAGGTTTTGGGCGAATATGTGATTATCAGTGAGACTTTCGGGCAAGGGCTGAAATTTTATTTTGTTACTAGGGGGCTACGCCCCCTGGCCGCTACGCGGCCCAACCCCCTGAAGGCGCTCCGCGCCATCAATGGGCCGCTTCGCGGCCCTATTTTTACCCTCCTATCAGTGTTAGTTTTATGTTTCCCCTAAAAAATTACGATATGAGGTATACTTTAATTTTAAAATTTACTTAAAATTACTTTAAAATTAAAGGGACGCGTTTTGGAATGACTGCCTGTGAAATATTGCAGTAAAACATTGAACAATGATAATCGGGTAATATTTAAGATTTTATGAGTCGGAGATCGAACCCACACCGAAATTCAAAGTGGACGCATTCGACGTCTTAGACGACTTGGCCACCGCTCGACGTTAGGTCGCGTCGGTGCGAATCTTGTGTAGATAAGTGCAGAGCTGATGCGCAGGCCACACGGCTACTGCGCAACCTCCTCAACCACTGCGCATCCTCCCGCGCATAGCGGTAGCAGTACCGGAGCATTCTGTAAACTCACTCACTTTTATAACGTGATTTTAAAAAAACCTGGGTCCTTTTTTCAAAATCTGATTACAGCGGGCTCATCTAGGGCCCATTACCTGTCGATTTACGCAAAAATCATGGAAATCGGCTCGGTAGAACGCTCAAACGAACTATGACAAAAAGTATAAATTTACATTGTTTAAATGGGAGAATTCGCAACTTTACCACGTAATATAAAAAAACCTGGGCCATATTTTGAAAATCTGAAAAGAGTTGGCTTATCTAGAGACAATTGTCCGTCAATAGCCGCAAAAATCATGAAAATCGGCCCGGTAGAACGCTGGAACTAAGCGTTACCAGTTTCGCAAAATTAGGAGGTCTTGGAGCTTATAGTATAGATTTATTCTGCACAACGTGGCAAACAATTTCTCGTTACTCTGTATAACATATTTCTAAGCCGAATCCACCAATAAACTCGCACCGCACTTTTTGTTCGAACACCGAAATGTTTTTGATCCTTCTTTTAAAATGTTTGATTGCGTGAACTTAAAATTATCGACAACGATACTTGGTTTTTCTCTAAAAGTTTCGTAAACCGCACTTTTTTGTTTGTTCATCGTGAAACTGTATGTGACTACCGCGCTGAGCCGGGGACAACTGGGGAAAGTTCGACGTGATTTTTCGAATCTCAGGGTGCCGCTTGTGATATGAGCTAGTACCTGTCTACCCATCTGCACAAAATGCAACGCGTAAAATGCGTGTTCTGTTGCCAAGCATTGAAACTCAATTTATCTTTACCCCGCCCAAAAGGGATTGGACTGGCCTAAATCCACCGAAATCATCGGTTAAAGTTGAAATTTTTTCAGTGATCGTGACCTCTGCTGACAATGAGTACCTAAAACTTTTTCCGTAAAAGTACTCGTTAAAAAATTGACGCATTATATGTTTTATTAATTAATTCTTTGGCTCACTCATTGTATAGGTGAATCTATGGTCGAGGGGGGTGGTTTTCATGCTCAATAAGGTACATATCTCATGCTTTTCTGTATGAGATCGCAATCATGCTGAGTTAAACTGTTCATGTACAAGTGTGTACCGAAGTACTGCCGTATTACACTGGAAAAAAAACACATTGGATCTAGAGTCCAGACCCATGAAAATATTGAAAAGAAGAAATACTCTTGATTCAATCGGATTTTTGCTTGAATCAAAACGAAATCCGCTTAAATTAAGAGGCTTGGTTCTTGATTTAAGTTAGATTCTGGTTGAATCAAGAGTACTTTTTCTTGTCGATGCTTTTAAGTGTCTGGACTCTAGATCCAATTTGTTTTTTTTCCAGTGTACTTGCCATTCCTTTCCTTATGCAAGTACGTGATTTTTCGAATGAGCCAGAAATCGAACTGCATTTTGCAATTAGGAACTGCAATTTCCGACTCATTTGCATAAGAACTTATCTGCGTATGGGAACTTACGGCGAATACGTTCTTTCTAAAGAGAACTGATAAGTGTAGTTTTTACTTGCGGAATGAAATCCAAGTTTCTTTGAGTTCGCCCAGGTTTTTTTTCTCTTCTTTTTTGAGGGAGATGGAGCAAAATTCCCTCCTTTCATAGACGTGGCTCAGGATGAGGGACGAGCCGGCTGCGTGACCGCTGCTCCCGTGACGTCATGACGAGCCCACGCACGTCGTCGCGGCGCACTCCTGGAGGCATTGCCGTCCCGCGTCGCGTCCGTCGCGTCGCATCTGTCCGATCGGCGCACGGCGGATCAAGTCACTGGGAGGGGTCGGACGAAATTTCGAAACTTTGAACGCATACGACTCCGTGTATACTGAACTCTGAGGTTCTAAAAGTGGTTCCGTTCGTTTCCTCGTGGAATTTTCTATCGGAAGCACTCCTTAAAATTTAAATTGTGAGGATGTAAACATCAAATTTTGCAGTTTTAGTCTTAAATGTCATGGCCGACCTCACTGAAAAAAAATTCTTGGCGTTTTTACCAAGGTCCATTGGTACCTTCACCATCTCACTTTTTTTTACAAATTATTCGTAATTTTATCAAGACAGACTGGTAAGCTTACCTCCAAACCGGTATTTTTACTGTTTTTTTAGGTAAGAATACCACTTTTATTGGTAATCAATTCCCGGTAATTCGACCACAGTCGATAAAAAATATTGGCGTTTTTACCAAGGTCCAGTAAAATTACCGAGAAAGTTCAATAATTTTACCGAGTTTTCTCGGTAAAATTACCAATTCCATAAATGGTAATTTTACCAAGAAAAAACTGGGATCAAATAAAACCCTGAATTCTTGGTAATTTTACCCTTTTCTTAGTAAATACACCGAGATTTTTTTTCAGTGCTCTCCAATCGACTCGATCCAGTGTGCGGCGGCAGAAAAAAAAGGACGAAACCCGGAGGAAGGCGAAATAATGCGTCCGCAGCTCGTTATGGGCCGCGTCACACGTGACAATTCGGTGAGAAAGTGAACCCACTCCTGTTGCCGGTTTGACGTGGGAATCCTAACGTCTTCCCGCGTTCACAGCCTCGTTTAAAGTAAACAGTTAGCACGTGATAAATGATGATGCCAGACTTTGACGATGATCCGCATGGGTATTACTTCCGTGCTGAGGATGAACGCCGTATGATCATTCGAGAGTTGCCAAATTTCATTCAATGAAATTTTTATTTTTGAGGAATGCTATGAATGTATTTCTTTGAAATTTTAAGGAACCTTAGGTGAAATTGAAAACAACTATACCTGAAAAATTAGAGGGAAAATATTCATAAGTTCACCAGGAAATTCGTGTTTTATCAATGGAAATTTGGCAACGCCTGAAGGTTCATACGGTGTTTTTCTTCACTGAAAAAAAAAAACACATTGGATCTAGAGTCCAGACTCTCAGGCATCTCAGACATCGACAAGAAAAAATACTCTTGATTCAAATGGATTTTTGATTAAATGAAGAACCAAGCCTCTTAATTTGAGTGGATATCCTTTTGATTTAAGCAAAAATCTGATTGAAGTAAGAATATTTTTTCTTGTCAATGTTTCCAAGAATCTGGGCTCTAGATCCAATGTGTTTTTTTCCAGTGCTTAGCACAGCAGTATAGCTGGACCGAGTTTAACGGGAACGCACTAAAAACCGAGAAAAATTGAATTGAAGTTCCATTTCTCCATAAAGGTTGTTTTCTTCTTTAATGCATCTCAAGACATCCTCTTTATGAATATTCCTAAAATAATTGATACCCTCACAATAAGAAAATGTAACCGAAATTTTGTGTTACGATGAGGAGTAAAGCATGATATAACCCAAGCTACGAACCACTAACCTGGCTAGAACCTGAAAGGAAACCTGGACTACGAATCACCAAAAAGTTCCTTCATCTCGCCGGGTATGCAATTTGATCTCCGGAGAGTTAAAATAGTTGGTTGAGGATGAATCTAACTGCATAATCTCCTCGCGGCCTTCCCTTTTGAACTGCTGCGGGCTACTAACCAGCTGATTAAATTGAAGTTATCCCTCACCTTATCGGATGTGCCTTCCAATCCCCTGGGAGTGAAAATTGTTGCTTCATATCGAAGCAAACCCTGAACATCGAGGCACGACCCTCGCTGAACATGCTGAAACATTCAAAGATCCTTCATTTGATTGAGTATGCGATCAGATCCCCGTGGTGCTAAAATAGGTGCTCAAGGTCAAATGAAATGCTTGCAGTGCCAAATAGATAACAGAAGAGCCAGAAAAAGTTGAACTTACTTGCTCTCAGGGTTTTTGTCTTTATAGTGCTGTGGTTAATAATGCTGAAATTCTCTACTCACTTCAATATTCAGCTATTAGAAACTCTCATTCGACCATCAAATTCAAAAAGTAAAATCTGAGAAACCGCTCCCCCGCCCTCTCGTAATTGTATCCTAATTACGAGTCGGGAAGCCTTTAAGTTTTACGGAATGTCCTCGTCGAATACTCCGGTGCAAACATTCAATGACTGCCTGCCTCGGAATTATGCCGAATGTTCTGCAAATTGCATTATGGAAATTTTTGAAAATCAGTTCATGCATGTTCCGAGCAAACAAAATAAATATTCGTCCGTTTCTTTTTTGCATGACAAAGGGGGACTTCGAATACTTCTCATTATATCACACGTTTCAGACTGCAAATTAGTCTACTGACTTTTGGCTGCGCTAAGTTGCCGCACTTCAGCGCAAACGAAAACTTTTGGGCTGTCGACTCGAAACCTTTGCGCTTATGGGCTTCTTCACTTATATCATATGTATAAAGCGAATAGTCTTGGTCCTATAAGTTGTGAGTCTTTAAGGAACTTGCCAGACTCATTGTGTACTTGATGTATTTATTCCTACATATTTCTGATCATGATCATTTAGTATTTTTGCCACCTCTTATTTCATAAAAACTCATTTATGCATCATCAAAGCTCTTGGTCGGGTTTTTCCATCCACTGTTTTTCTCAGATATATTACCAGAGTTCTACTGAAATTTGGCGGAATTTTTGAGCATTTACCACGCGTTCTAATGCATCGCCGCTTGGTACATGTATTCGCTCTCGTTTTAAGACACTGTACCTACAACTTTGATTTCTTCCACCACACGGTGTATGAACTTTTTATGAACACCTACCTACACATTGCTGCCCCATAAACGTTTACATCGTTCTCTTTTCCGGCAGAGTGTGTAAATGTTAAGTCTATAACCCAGATATATTTATGTGTATTCCCTCTGTGGCAAGAAAATTGTAAAAGGAATTCGTACTTAGTACGAAAGTAGATTACTAATGTCTGTGAGTGTCTCATACTGCAATCAAATTTATGATTTGATCATTCATTGACTCATCCTGCACAAATAATGATAAAAGTTTACTAGAATCAGGAAAAATACTTTATATTCACTCATTTATAATCTTTTTTTTTCCTTCGATTTTTCTTTCATAATATCTTTTTTAAGTATCTCCGCCGAAGGAGCGCACATTTTCATTTGACTCACTGCATTCATCTGTTGTATCTATACTATAAGCTCTCAAGCCTCCTAATTTTGCGAAACTGGTAACGCTTAGTTCCAGCGTTCTACCGGGCCGATGTTTATGATTTTTGCGGCTATCGACGGGCAATTGTCTCTAGATAAGCCAACTCTTTTCAGATTTTCAAAATATCGCCTAGGTTTTTTTATATTCAGTGGTAAAGTTGCGAATTCTCCCATTTAAACAATGTAAATTTATATTTTTTGTCATAGTTCGTTTGAGCGTTCTACCGGGCCAATTTCTAAGTTTTTTGCGGTAATCGACGGGTAATTGGCCCTAGATGAGCCCGCTCTATTCAGATTTTGGAAATAGGACCCAGGTTTTTTTACAATCACGTTATAAAAGTGAGTGAATTATCAGAATGCTCCGAGACTGCTACCGCTATGCGCGGGAGGATGCGCAGTGGTCGAGGAGGTTGCGCAGTAGCTGTGTAGCCTGCGCATCAGCTCTACACTTATCTACACAAGATTCGCCCCGACTGCCTCAGGTAGAGCGGTGGCCGAGTCGTCAAAGACGTCGGAAGCGTCCACCTTGAACATGGTATGGGTTCGATCCCCGTCTCCCGAAACTCTTAATTATTACCTGATTATCAATGTTCGTTGTTTTACTGCAATATTTCATCAAGTAGTCATTCCAAAACGCGTCCTTTAGACTTCAAAAAAATAATTTTGTTTCTTTATTCATCAAAACCAAAAATTATTTCATTCTAAAAGTAAAGTATACCTTATATCGTAATTTTTTAGGGGAAAAATAAAACTAACACCGATAGGAGGGTAAAAATAGGGCCGCGAAGCGGCCCATTGATGGCGCGGAGCGCCTTCAGGGGGTTGGGCCGCGTAGCGGCCAGGGGGCGTAGCCCCCTAGTATTAGGTAATTCTCTACCCCATTCGGAGTTTTTCCGAATAATCAAAGCATTTTTAGTCGGTGCATCTAGGAGTGCATTTCAATCTGAAGCTGGATTTATACTCCATCTCACTTTAGTTCACCTGCCTTTGTTACAACTATATTGAGGGCAATTCTTCCGAGAACTTTCAACGCAAGCATCGAGACTTTGGGATTATGCAGCCAAAGTGCACGTTTTCAAACCTGATGGTCACCTCGACCTTAGAAGAAAGTCATAATGTATGCATCGTGTAAGTCCCAAACTCATTTTCTCACCTTCACAATTTCCACCATCGTATTTAACACAAATGAGGTCCCACTAAATTCTTCTTTCCTTCAAGCATTACTTTCCAGAGAGTACACTGGAAAAAAACACATTGGATCTAGAGTCCAGACTGTTAAAAACATCGACAAGAAAAAGTACTCTTGATTCAATCAGAATCTAGCTTAAATCAAGAACCAAGCCTCTTAATTTAAGCGGATTTCGTTTTGATTCAAGCAAAAATCCGATTGAATCAAGATAATTTTTTCTCGTCTATGTTTTCAAGAGTCTGGACTCCAGATTCTGTTTTTTTCCAGTGCACTTATTAGGTTTTACAAGAACTTTTAATTTCGATTATTACGTAATGCGTAACGCTTCCCCTAGGCATTACGCAGTTTCCCCCTGTGACTTTCCATCATTAAATGTATGAAAAGTAATGCTGGAACAGCGTTGCCAAAACTAAAAATTCCCCAGGAGAGAAAAATGTTGGAAGAGGACACCCAGCGGGCCTCCGGCAATGAAATTCGGCAACAACTGATGTGGTTTAGTTCCTTTCTGTTTAACACGGTCAATTTAAAACTTTTAATTCAGATTATTACGTAACGCGTAACGCTGCCCTCAGGCATTACGTAGTTTTTTCCCTTATGACTTTCCATTATCAAATGTATAGTACTGTTGGAACAGCGTTACCAAAACTAAAAATTCCCCAGCGGAGAAAAATGTTGGAAGAGGACACCCAGCGGGCCTCCGGCAATGAATTTCGGCAACAACTGATGTGGTTTAGTTCCTTTCTGTTTAACACGGTCAATTTAAAACTTTTAATTCAGATTATTACGTAACGCGTAACGCTGCCCTCAGGCATTACGTAGTTTTTTCCCCTTATGACTTTCCATTATCAAATGTATAGTACTGTTGGAACAGCGTTACCAAAACTAAAAATTCCCCAGCGGAGAAAAATGTTGGAAGAGGACACCCAGCGGGCCTCCGGCAATGAAATTCGGCAACAACTGATGTGGTTTAGTTCCTTTCTGTTTAACACGGTCAATTTAAAACTTTTAATTCAGATTATTACGTAACGCGTAACGCTGCCCTCAGGCATTACGTAGTTTTTTCCCCTTATGACTTTCCATTATCAAATGTATAGTACTGTTGGAACAGCGTTGCCAAAACTAAAAATTCCCCAGTGGAGAAAAATGTTGGAAGAGGACACCCAGCGGGCCTCCGGCAATGAAATTCGGCAACAACTGATGTGGTTTAGTTCCTTTCTGTTTAACACGGTCAATTTAAAACTTTTAATTCAGATTATTACGTAACGCGTAACGCTGCCCTCAGGCATTACGTAGTTTTTTCCCCTTATGACTTTCCATTATCAAATGTATAGTACTGTTGGAACAGCGTTGCCAAAACTAAAAATTCCCCAGTGGAGAAAAATGTTGGAAGAGGACACCCAGCGGGCCTCCGGCAATGAAATTCGGCAACAACTGATGTGGTTTAGTTCCTTTCTGTTTAACACGGTCAATTTAAAACTTTTAATTCAGATTATTACGTAACGCGTAACGCTGCCCTCAGGCATTACGTAGTTTTTTCCCCTTATGACTTTCCATTATCAAATGTATAGTACTGTTGGAACAGCGTTGCCAAAACTAAAAATTCCCCAGTGAGAAAAAGGCTGGAAGAGGACACCCAGCGGGCCTCCGGCGGAGGAGCGTGCGTCCGGAATGCTTTCGGCGGCGGTAAACGTAGCGTCATCGTCACCGGCGCGGCGGTAATGCATCGAGCACCGGCGCGGCGGTAATGCATCGAGCACCGGCGAGAATCCAACAACCAACAAAAGCCGGGCCAGAAGCGGCCTCGATCGCGACTCGCCAGCCCGTACAAATATGCATAAGTTGGTACCAGCCCGACCGACCCGACTCCGCGCCAGCGAGAGCCCGGCCCGGCCGCCTCGTCATAATGTGGCAGTAGTGGCTCATGACTCCACGGCGGCTCCCCCTCCAGGTTGGCTAGTCTCGATTGCTCCCCACCTGTTTGCCCCCCCCCCCCGGCTCACGGTTCCCCTCCCCACGGCCATCACACTCTCGCAAGGTGATTTAGTTACCAGTCCAGTCCGTTGTACGACTAATCCTATTTCTTATTCCTTTATTCGGAGTTATATTCGTTTTCTCGGTTTCTCCTCATCGGTCGCGCCCCGAAAGTTGTGTCCAGTGTTTTCCGGTGCCTCTCCGGGTGTTTTTCCGTGGAATGTGATTGTGTTTACAGTGTTGCTGCGCCGTGTTTGGCGCGATGTGAATCCCTCCAGTGGTATGTTTACAATTTGAATCATCGCATCCCGCGACGTTGACTCGAACTCCCGGCATCGTTCTGATGGGAATCGACACCTGAGAAGGTAGGGAATGATGAGTTTTATTCAATTTTATCACGCGTAGCCGATCACGAGAGATATGATTTTAAAATGCGGCTAAAGGTGTTATGGCGTCATCTGGCCCTACGCTTGCGCAATTTTGTTATTGCACCGACCGCTTCGGAGGTTTGTTTGTCCAAACACACGACCTGTTGGCCAGGTGTCAACTTTCGTATTCAAGTGGTGTTTGTTGCCTTGAGCGAGTAAACCGAATTTCTAGAAAGGAATGTGTTCGTAGCGAACAACCGTCAGAAGTGAGCAGTGGGAATGCAGAGTACCGCTACACAATACGCATTACTATAGTCTTGTGCAACGATATAAAATGAGCGCAGAATAGCAATGGTTCTGCAGGTTCTTGGCTATTCATTTGATCTCATAGAACTTGTCAAGCCCTTCGTTAATACCCTGGAGTGATGTCAATAAGTTTTATACGTATGTCCAACGATATCGGACGTCTGGGACTTGAAACCAGACTTTTTAGGGACTGTCATAGCCTCATAGCATTCAGTCAGTTGTCTTTTCTCCTATATATGACACGTCTTTAAGAACCATGAATCGTTTACACACGCAATAAACATTACTTTTTCCTTTCTATAGTTTACATCGAGTCCGAGATCTTTGCCAGTAACATTCTAATGTATCACCAATTTTTAATTTGGATATTTCTAAGCGAGACATACTGGAAATTTGCTGAGAAAATTGTTTCTTGAGACTAGGTACGACGTCGGTTCAATTCAAATAATTCATCACTACAAGCCTACGATTATGTTCATGAAGTTTCTCTTATCCTGTCTCATCTGTACATGATTCAAATTAAATAATCTGATACTAGAAGTACACCTATAGGTGTACTTCTAGTATCAGATTATTAGGGCCGAGCGGAGATTCTATTTAGTTATTTTTTTCGCAATTTTTCTCAGACGTCCTATGAATAGCTGAAAACGTGACGAATGATCTAATGTCAATGACTTTAAGATAGTCTTTAATGACCGTATAATCATTAAATCCAGCCCGATCGGCGTGTATCCCCAAATTCCATGGGCACGGGTGGTCGTCTTCAGGTATACAAATCGTGGAAATCACAGGTAGCAAATGTTAGGTCATGGGCCTCATGTTTATTCATAACCAATTCTGATCTCATCATATGAGGCTGCAAGAAAACATGATTCGCAAGAGTGGATATTTGTTTTGAGGATATGTAATGAGGTTTTAACCTGTGAAAATAACCCGAGGGAAATTACGAACAGCAGTAGCACGGTTGAGGGGAGCTCCATTCCTGAATCGATGGTGTGAACCAATGAAATCACCTCCACTGCCCTTTTGCTGCCCTCTATTTTCGCGCAGAGTCAAAGTAGATGACGACAGTTTTCACTTTGTCTAGGTACACCGTATGACGTACAGGTGGGCACAATGTGGCGTAAATATTTCGGGAAAATTCCAATTATGGAATTTGAACAGTTTTGTCCGTTGCTTTTGCATTTTTCAATACGAAACATAATTCCTAACCGTTTATAGGGTACCTCTTTTCTGTAAGTCACTTAATTTTCGAGAAAATCAATTACAAGTCGAAAGTGTCTGTATCCGCCTAGGTCATACAAGAATTTCGGAATGTAGCCACTTCCATTTATTCTTATTGATTTTTGGGTACCTATTTCGTCCTTTAATTTTAACTGTAAGTCCCTGTGACAATATTCCACTCACATTGGATCAGACTTTGTGAAAAGAGTAAAATGTATAACTTCCAAAAACTTCGATCGATTTCAACTTAAATTTAAATAAGTCCCCGCACTGGAAAAATAATACATTGGATCTAGAGTCCAGACTCTTGAAATATTGACAAGAAAAAATACTCTTGATTCAGTCGGATTTTTGCTTGAATCAAAACGAAATCCGCATAAATTAAGAGGCTTGGTTCTTGATTTAAGCTAGATTCTGTTTGAACCAGGAGTACTTTTTCTTGTCGATGTTTTTAAGAGTCTGGACTCTAGATCTAATGTGGTTTTTTCCAGTTCGTGTTACCGCGAGAAAGCCAAAAACTTTCAGTCGTTCTCTCATGTGAATAACATGTATGCAATGCCTCAAGCAAGCTGAGATACGTGCTTTTGCAATTTTCCCAGCTGTGTATCATCAAGCCGTAAAAGCTACCTCCACCTCCACGGCCTTGGGGCTTACGTAATCGCAGGACAAATATTTGCGAGCGTGTCGAAACCATCCACTCGTAATCCTCACCGCGAAAGTGAGTCGCGTTGCCACCTATCGATCAACCCTGGTCCTCAAAATATCAAATCACGAAAACTCTTCTATGTCTCTCATCCATGCTGCTTTCGCAGACATGAGGCGATTTTAGTCGTGCAAACTTTTTGAGTATATTACCTCCAGAACGCACCCGTACAGTCCGGCAACCGCGCGTGCTGTGTTTACTATGCATTCTAGCAGTACGTTTAAACTTTAATTAATGTTGACAACCGTTTTGTCAAGTCTGCGTTAATTTACCCATAAGTTTGCTCGTCTTTGATCATTTCGATGAAAATTTAACGATTCTTAGACTTTGAAGCGGAATTTAGCGTTCGATAGTTTTGAAATAAATCAAAATTCCAATCTTATTTTGTCTCAAGCTCAAGAACAATACGAAAACTCAGCCTAAATTGGATCGAAAGTTAATTCAGGTTCAAGGAGCCTCATTTGAAATTGGAAAATGTTGATAACTTCGTTCATGTATTACTGCCCAAATCTTAGGTTCGAAAAAAGTCTATTAAGGGCTCCAACCCTATTTATTCTTTTGAACCATGTGCGAACACTGGAAAAAAACCACATTGGATCTACAGTCTAGACTCTTAAAAACATCATGAAGAAAAAATACTCTTGATTCCATCAGAATTAAGCTTAAATCAAGAACCAAGCCTCTTAATTTGAGCGGATTTCCTTTTCATTTAAGCTTAAATCTGATTGAATCAAGAGTCCTTTTTCTTGTCGATGTTTCAAGAGTCTAGACTCTAGACCCAATGTGTTTTTTTCCAGTGAAGGGTAAAAATGGTTATGAAGTTCAATCCCTCGACCACCGCCCGTCGCGTCGCTGTTAAACGTCACGGTTCAGGTGCTACGTCCGAAGGGGGAACAAATCGCGTGACTTTGATTTAAAATACTCCTGCCCCAATTTATAAGTTCAAAAAGGATTCTTGTAAACGTTCAAGGAAATAGCAGGGAAAGAGACAGGATTGGGCTTTTGGCCAGCACTGAACCTTGCATCTTTCTATACGAGGGCCGTCCCAAAAGAAACCGGACTTTTGTCATAGAAGGCGAACGGAGCGTTGTAACGAAGTTTTCTTGGGCTTGTTTGAAAGCTGATAAGCTACTGAAGATGCTTGTTTTTACAGAATGCAAAAATTCGTTTTGGTAAGGAAACTACACGCTTTGGAATAAGGAAAGTCAAACTCGAGTTGCGGTTTTTGTCTTTATTTCAAGAAAAATTTAGATACTACCTAAAAAAAACCCAGGTTTTAAGTTAAAAACTTCGTTGCTCTCTGATTCAAATGCTTAAAAATAAGGAAATTAACATTTTAAGCAGCTTACCAAGCATAACCTATTCCCCTCAAAATACTTGCCAGCTTTGTCGATGCATTTTTGCCACCGTTTCTTCAACTGGGAGAAACACTGTTGGAAATCCTCAGGTTTGAATGATCGCAATTCCTTCAAGGTGACCTGACCTGGCTCCGTGTGATTTTTTCTTATTTCCACGACTTAAATCTACCTTGAAAGGTCGACGTTTTCAAACCATTCCGGAAATTCAATAAGAGAACGCATTGTAGGAATTGCGATTATTCAAATCTGAGGATTTCCAACAGTGTTTCTCCCAATTGAAGAAACGGTGGCAAAAATGCATCGACAAAGCTGGCGAGTATTTTGAAAGGGAAAGGTTATGACTTGGTAAGCTGCTTAAAATGTTAATTTCCTTATTTTTAAGCATTTGAATCAGAGAGCAACGAAGTTTTTAACTTAAAACCTGAGTTTTTTAAGTAGTATCTAAATTTTTCTTGAAATAAAGACAAAAATCGCAACTCGAGTTTGACTTTCCTTTATTCCAAAGCGTGTAGTTTCCTTACCAAAACGAATTTTTGCATTCTGTAAAAACAAGCATCTTCAGTAGCTTATCAGCTTTCAAACAAACCCAAGAAAACTTCATTACAACGCTCGGTTCGCCTTCTATGACAAAAGTCCGGTTTCTTTTGGGACAGCCCTCGTATGTTAATGAAATAAATCCTACGTAAACCTGAAGAGATTAAGGTGCATCAAATGCCTAAATCATTGCCTATAGCTCAATTGAAAAAATCAAATTTTTTTGAGCCATTTGCACCAACAACGGAGGCTAGGGTGGTCCAAACTGGGCAACTTCGGAAAATGAACCGCGACTCAACCTAAATTTGTTCCTTACCATCCAAATATGATACCTGTCAAATATTTTCGTTCTCCGATAATATTAACACGTGCCGACTTGAGGCTGAAAATCTCCCAAAAAATTACATTGATTTAAATGGGGCGAAAATGGGCCGATCCGAGGTATTTCGTTTTTCGGCTGTAAAATGCGCCAAAATGCAAATAACTTGCTCTTAACTTACGATAATACCTAGAGGCCTATTGTGAATGAGAAAATCACACATTCGACCCAATGGGAGGGGGGAGGGGGTCACAGCGGAGCCGATTCATAGTTGCTGGGGCGCCGCGTAAAGCATCATGCGCTAGTGTGATACGCTCCGGGCAACTTCGGGAAATGGACCGCGTTGCTCCCTAGATTAGTTCCATTTGATCCAAAAACGACGCCGGCCACGTCTTATTTTACTCTCTGATAATCGTCTAGTTCATCGACGAAAGATTTTTCACATTCTGAAAAGACATCTCTGCACTTATTCGCATTTCCTGCAAGTACCTCCATTATTCATAAAGATCATCCACTTTTTTAACACAATGAGAATTGTAATGCACTGGAATTCTCGCTTTGTTCCAGAAAATGAAAACTTCCTGGACCACCAGGTGTGCACTGTCGAGTAAACTTAACAGGACTTCTCGTAAATTGAAGAACAATACGCGTAAAACTTGTTTCTTTGACGGGAGTTTACTCCCTTCCATTACGGGGGAGTAATTGCCGAGTAGATACACGTTTCGTTCTTTTCGCAAAGTTGGCTTTGAAAGAGCCATAGTTTCACAAACATATCATGAAAGCATCGATGATCGATCGGCGGACAGACTATGACTGCCAAATGCACTCCGCTCCCAGAAAACATGAGATTTTCTGCAAAACTTAGCAGTTTTACCAGCAAACCATTGTTGCAATGTACTTATCAGCAGGTCACTTGATTTGCTTTTCAAACTCTAGAAATAAAATAATTTAATTTGCAGTACGCCAATGCGTATCAGGGAGCAGGGAGCCCGAAAATGCGAGCGCGTTCCTCTCTTATCAGTTTGGCGCATGGAGCCTCGCGCAGGGCCGCGGTGCCTAGGAATCGGCTCCGCTGTGACCCCCTCCCCCCCTCCCAATGGGTCGAATGTGTGATTTTCTCAATCACAATAGGCCTCTAGGCATCATCGTAAGTTAAGAGCAAGTTATTTGCATTTTGGCGCATTTTACAGCCGAAAAACGAAATACCGCGGATCGGCCCATTTTCGCCCCATTTAAATCAATGTAATTTTTTGGGAGATTTTCAGCCTCAAGTCGGCACGTGTTAATATTGTCGGAAAACGAAAATATTTGGCAGGTATCATATTTGGATGGTAAGGAACAAATTTAGGTTGAGTCGCGGTTCATTGGGCCAAACAAAAATTTCCCCATGTTAACTTGGACCACCCTAACGGAGGCCTTTTTAGCAATGGCGAATCTTGATCGTAAGCAAGGCCAGCGGACAGGCGGATGTTAAGTTTTAATGCCCGGCTTATTAGAAAAAAATCGATGCGGTCAGAGGTCATTGACCGTTGGCTGCTATAAATGGGTCATTATACAGCGAACCACCGTTTACAGGGTTTCAAGTACGATTAGTAGTTTTAACAACACTTGATTCGAACCTCAAAATTGTTCAAATACAAGGCCCTTCGTCAATCTCTTCGCTTTGAACCTGATCTTCACACAATCAGAAAAATTGCACCATACGACTGCATACTTTAAAGACTTACTTTTTATAGTTTGTTTGTTCCTAAGACCCTTCAAGTGCTTTAAATAAAGTATATAGTTTCAGAAATTAGATCATTGCAAAACTTACTCACAAGAGCTGCATCATGTTCCGAGTTGTTACGTCGAACAAAACATGTCTTTTATAATAAGCCGCATGCTTTTACTTAAGGGAATGCAAATAAATAAGCAACCAGTTCTTGACGAGGGTGATACCTCACCTTAAAATTATCAGTGAGTTTAGTTATTTTGAGAAATACCTCTTGCGCTCTTTCCTCCGTTTTTCCGTGGACTTCTTGCTCGAAACTTTATCCCAGGGCACAAAAAAAGAGATACAATGGGTCTGCCGCGAGCAAGAAATACGGCGAAGTAAATTACAGTAAAAGGTCCTTGGCACCGGAAGACTTAATCGAAAAGTATGTCAAATTGGTCCGCACCTGTCTTCACCATAAAGCGATATTAAGTCTTATCTTTCATTTTTGAGCTATTCGGCTTTATTCTAAGCCAACATAGGGTGTAAACTTGCATATTAATCCGAAATTTTGAGCTTCGAAACTGCAACATTAACACTGTGAATAGTATTGTCTCTAAACTGTGTTTTCTCAACTAACCAATACACTGGGGAAAAAAACACATTGGATCTAGAGTCCAGACTCTTCGAAAAATTGACAAGAAAAAGTACTCTTGATTCAATCAGAATCTAGCTTAAATCAAGAATCAAGTCTCTTCATTTACGCGGATTTCGTTTTGATTCAAGCAAAAATCCGATTGAATCAAGAGTATTTTTTTCTAGTCAATGTTTTCAAGAGTCCGTACTCCAGATTCTATGTGTTTTTTTTCCCCAGTGTACATTGTGTTTCAGGTTTTGTTTAAAAAATTTTAAAGTCTTTTGGGTGAAGAATAAATTTACAACATTTCTTTCGCCAACGTGCCAACGAGTTTTACTTTAGTGTTTTTCGGATCATTTACTCGCATGAGCAGTCACTTCGAAGAAATTTCAGCAAGTCCAAATCGTCTTGCTTACGGTTTTTCATAATTTTGAATTCCACTGATTTCTAGCTTCATCGAGGAAATTCTCAACGGAAGCTTTTAGTAACACCTCTCTCTCGTTGCGAGTCGCGACATCGTGACAAGTTTGTCCCATGGTTGAAGAGCAAAAGCAAATTATAATTCAAGTACCAGGAACTCATGAGCCCTACATTCCTCGCCGGTAAAGGGGCCTGAGAGCTCAAGAGTATAACGCTCGTATGAGGATCTGGTACCACCTTTAGGTTTACGGTTCAGAACACGAGAGTCCCGGAGGGCACCGTGCCGGAAATAGCGTGCCGGTGCCGCTCTGCATATCGTCGCTCCTCTGACGTGAGGGCGTATCTGTAATTCCACATGAGCCCCGGAAAGCATAGGATTATATGGAGATCAGGGCTCACGTATAAATCGAGATACGCCCTTACGTCAGAGGAGCGACGATATGTGCGATACCGCCTTTCACGCGAAAATAACCGCGGTAGAGTGCCTTTGCTCTAATTCAGAAAATATTTTCGGCGCGTAAGATGCGAATGAAGGCATACCGCCCGGTTCAACGTGCCTTTGAAGTGCTCTAGATCACAGGAATAGAGAAAAAGTAACACGGTTTTCATGCTGCTGTGTGTATAGAAAGTACACCGTATAAGCCTCTGAGGATCACCGAATTTATTCCGTTTATAATGTTATGTTATGTATGTGTGATGTTTTAGTTCATGAATATTTACCCTCAGAATCTTCAGACCTTCGATCAAATGTCTGATGAAACTCTTTGAAAATTAGATCCTAAATATTTGAAAGTTTTCCGGGAGGTTGGTATTTTTAAAAAAAAAACTTGGGGATATCCAAAGGCTTGTGTCTTAGCATACGAGCATAGTTCACTGAACTTGGTTTACGCTATGTCCAATAACTCGCCCGTTAGTTGACTTCATATATTTCCGGGGGAAGCAGCGTATTTTTAATATAAGAGCGAATAACATCGCAGACGATTTTCGCGTTTTTGCAGTTTCTCTTTTGACATACTGTGCATTGATTAGTTGCAAATGTGGAAACAGTTCAGGCTCGTATTCTCAATAGTATTTTACGTATATTCTGGGCTGGGATCAAAAAGTATACCCTCCATGCGTGCAACAACTCTGATGCATTCACGGATGTCCCTTAAGAGGCCTCGCAGACTTTTTTTGCTCAGGTTTTTAGTGTGTCCATGCACGCGATCGCTGTGAATTGTGCGTATTGGAACCCGCTTTTACGATTCGATTCCAAGGAAAAAGAAACGATCCTTCCAAAAGATCGGCGCAGCAGCGGTTCGTTGTTCTGTAGACAACATTGACCGAATCTTTTAGTTAGAAATTTAAGACTTCGTTAAAACTCAGGCGCGAGTCACCAGGATTGCACCTAGGTTCCATAGGTTAACGTCCAATATGCTAGCCACTCGTACTCGCAAGCTCACAATCAGAGGGACATGCTGGAGAGGGAACAAGACAGCATCATTCCAGTAGGACACTCTTCATCCCTAGATGTCGCTGAGTAACCTTCGGTTTCAGTCCAATTAGCCGGAAAATTTGGTCGACCAACTATGATGTCCTTTTGGTTGATCTGACGAAAAACATTTTTTTAAAAAATATATAAATAAAGGATGTGCCCCATCAAGGAGGGTATTTCGGCCCTAACTTTGATCGAAAATTGAAACAGCTTAGACTAATATCATGTATGGTCAAATCGACTCTTAATCATCTACCCTGTGAGAACTTGTCCTTATTTGAAGTGTTTTATAAAGATTTTCGCCTGATTTACCAGCGCAAATTAGTGAAGTTTTGCAGTTTTCTCGAATAATTACTCATTTTCGGTCCTAAATTAGTTTGATTGTGTATGAGCACAAGCGACTATCACTTTCTTCTTTAAATATGTTGTGGTGGGTGTGCTGAAGATTAACATATTTAAAGAAGAAAGTGGTTGTCCCTTTTGATCATACATAAACAATCTAATTTAGGACCGAAAATGAGCAATTATTCGAGAAAACTCCAATTAATCACTACTTTGCGCTGGTAAATCAGGGGAAAACCTTTCAAAAACACCTCAAATAAGGACAAGTTCTCTCAGGGTAGATGATTAAGAGTCGATTTGACCATACATGACACCACTCTAAGCTGTTTCAAATTTCGACCAAAGTTAGGGCCAAAATACCCTCCTTAATGGGACACAGGACACATCCTTTAAAAAAAAACAGAACCAAAAGTAACCCAAAACTCGGAATTTTTTTAACTGTGTGATCCTTGGTTCGTAACAGCTGCAATCCATTGAACCGGGTAAAGGGCACTCAAGTCGAAACGGAATCAGGGTTCCGGATTAAAAATAACCGAGGAAGGAGCGGGTATGCTGATGAGCCGGAGCAAGACTGGACGAGTGGGCTGGCCGCCACCGCGCCGCTGCGTCGTCATAGGTGACCACGACCACTTTCTTTTCGAATGGCAGTTGGCGAGGAGTTGCACAACGCTCAAATTCGGAGAGCATGCCACACTACGGACCGAGTCGACGGCCCAGGCCGGCTCGGAGGTGCTCGAGACAACTTGACAACACGATGTTGCCGTTTCAAAGCCATCGTTTATGTCAGCGTAGTATGTCCTGTCACTCTGTAGCCGGATGGTTGAAATTTTGTGTTCGTCGGGTGGACATGAGATGACATCGGTTAAATGGCGAGCACTGTAAGAAAAACACATTGGATCTAGAGTCCGGACTCCTAAAAACATCGACAAGGGAAAATACTCTTGATTCAATCAGATTTAAGCTTAAATCAAGAACCAAGCCTCTTAATTTGAGCGGATTTCCTTTTGATTTAAGCTTAAATCTGGTTGAATCAAGAGTCCTTTTTCTTGTCAATGTTTTCAAGAGTCTGGACTCTAGGTCCAATGTGTTTTTTTTCCCAGTGAGGCGCAATTGGTCGGCCATGTCTTATCACTGCTTTTTTTATGGCTTTGTTGATTGGAATGGACGACAAACTAAAGGTACCTCTTGAGTTTCCGACAGTATCTCGTCCATTCCAATCGATAAAGCACGACAAAATAGCGATAAGACAATTAAGACGTAGCCGACCAATCACGCTTCGCCATTTAACCTATATCATCCGTATGTCCACCCGACAAACACAAAATTTCAACAATCAGGCTGCTGACGACGTTGTAGCACTCTGCGGGCTGATAATTGAAATTGACAGCCAAAAGATATAAACAAAAATATGGAGCGATCTTATTGGCTTAATCTGGCGGCTCTTATAGACTAAATGGGAAAATCAGGGACTAATTGTAGGGTCTCTAGTCGGTTACCGTTAGTTATAGTCTAATGCCAAACTCCTTTGTCCATTGCAACCTCCCGCTTCCACCATTCGGATCCCTCCATATACCTTTTGTCTATAGCTTCATCTATCAGTTTTCTGCTTTGTGTTCTCACAATTCGGAAGAAGAACAGGCTCTCAGAAAATATCGACCTTGGCTCGATTATAAGCGTCTAACGGACCAGCTGCATATTTTTTCACACATTTGAATTATCATTGTAATGTTTGCATATTATCGATTCTTAAAAACCGTAGAGTGCATACATACATCACGTCGCCTTATATTTCCGTTTCAATCCCCACCTTACTGGGCGCCCTCTACGCCTTCTCCCAGGAGGAATCCAATCCAGGAGCTTCTTCGGCAACCTATCTTCTACCATTCTCTAAAAATGTTCACCCCGTATAAATTCGTCATAATGTCATGTATGATGATCGGGCGAAGAGGAAGTCATGCATAGAGCCTTCTCCCTCTCTCAGTTGACCTGGAAACCACAGTAAAAATGACTGCCAATGATTCCTTAACCTTTCAGACGATTCCAAGAGGTTCGACTTAGTATTTTCATCATTAAATGATCGAAAACTTGCGTAGAGGTCTGAGAACGCGAGGGATTTTTGACGGCAACAACGTCGCCGTTGAGTGTCGAGGCAGAGACTCAGAAGCGACCGGGACAGACGCGGCGCGGAGTGGCGTCTTTTCTTTCGTCACTCCTCAGTTATGTGCTATGTGCATTGAGTTTGTTAGTCGCGACCTTGGGCGTCGCAAGTCCCATGCCCGGTGTAGCCACCGTTACTGCCAGTCAAACGCCAGATCGACACACAGTGCGCCGAAATTGCATTCAACTGAGGTGAAGGCGAGTTCGCCGGCAGGCCGTCCGATCGAAGTTGCAGCACTGGAAAAAAACCACATTGGATCTAGAGTCCAGACTCTTAGATACAACGACAAGGAAAAGTACTCTTGATTCAATCAGAATCGAGCTTAAATCAAGAACCAAGCCTCCTAATTTAAGCGGATTTTGTTATGATTCAAGCAAAAATCCGATTGAATCAAGAGTATTTTTTCTTGTCAATGTTCTCATGAGTCTGGACTCTAGATCCAATGTGTTCTTTTTTTTCCAGTGAGTCCGTGGAAGTAGCGCTCATTTAAAAGTTGCGCATCATTTCTCCTCGATCGTTTCTAAACGAATATACGGACATTACTTCCAATTTTAGCAGTTACCGGTATGGAGGGTCGGGTTGTACCACGGGCGTGGCCAGAAATTATTTTGACCCGAGGAAGGGGGGGGGGGGGAGATGAGGGCCCTGTCGGGTCCGGATTTCATATTTAATTTAACCCTATTTTCCTACTTATTATTTAATGCTGGATTTTTCGTTTCCCTTGGACTTTAAATGAATGCTTTCTTATGGATGTGGCTCGTATTGTCTCCAGGAAGTATCAAAGACGAGATCGCTTGATTTTTGGTAATTATCTACCAATGAATGAGCCTTGTTGTTGAAAACTCCGCGGAAGAAACGAAAAAATTGTGAAAAGTTAGGAAAAATTTGTTCGTTTCATAATAAGTGAAACCAAAGGTATTGAAATGCAGCCCAAGCACAAAATAAGTAATGCAACCATCAGGACATGTCATGTCATAACCATCGAAAAAGCATGAAAGTTCAATGGAATTTGCTTACTTTGCTCATTACTAACACTTGTATTGAAGAATATGCATATTTATGATCTTACCCGGTGTAGCAAACAAGTTCTGTTGACGGATTACCTAAATTTTCCTCAATGGAAAAAGAGGCAGACTTTTGCCCGAGACAGTTCCTCCTTTCGCCCATAGTGCGCGGTCCTCTTCATGACTGACGTCTCAACGCGGTGCTTGACGCGCGCTTGCGTATACCTGTTTCTTATCATGCACCAATTGCTGTATTGCGTTCCGCGACAATAGGAACGTGCTACTAATGGAGTCTCTGCCCGCCGGCAAGTAGGACTCCTTCATTACGGGCGCGCCTTGAAGAATGCTCACTGGAATAAGAATCGGCATAAAGACATGAGGACTGACGCTAAATCACTTTCCGCGTAATTCAAGCGGCAGAGAAATACTCCAATCGTATAGTAAATATTTTGGTGCTAACCTTTGAAGGTCAGTGAAAGAATACATCAACTTTAAAAGAACCTCTTCTAACTTACATTCGGTTTTTATGATACCTTATGGACAGTTTAAGGCATAGAACGTAACGTCCGCAACAAAAATAAGTCTCCTAATGAAGTCTCTGCTCACGAACTACTTCATTACAAGCGTGATGGCACAAAATATTAAAAAAATGTCAATGTCCCTGATAAGTATATTTTACAGGAGCTGAAGGCAATTCCCAGCTTAGAGGAATTTCCTCGAATGATTTCATAACGTATGAACATATCTGCTGGAAAACACGGCACGATGGCACCAACATGGACTTACTCATAAAGTATAGAATTACATCAACACAACGCTACGACTCTGAAAAACATCGCAACACAATTCATTATGACCTCATGAGCGGGATATTTGAAAACGTTATCTATCGTGTAAATGCGACCGAGCCTCTAACTAGCTTTTAATTATCTTTCTTCTTTTTAATAGCTGCTGAAACGGGCAAAGTAGCCTAAACCAACGTGTCGCCATATTTTTCGCAAGTGTATCTCTCTATCAAAGTTGCCGGAACAAGCCGGAGTTTCAAGTGGGGATTCTCAAAATTGTGTGCCACCACATAAATCCTTGTACGTTTTTAATCAGCGCTAATATTAATCTACACACATTTCCATCGATTTCCATCGATATCTACCCCTTTGTGAAACACTGGCCCTCGCCCTCACGAGCGCGGCTCGCGGAACTTCGGGCGAACTTGTTCCAGGGACTTACTATAACTTAAATTGGTTAATCGAAACTTTACTTTGTGGAACTGATCCGCCCTAACTAAGCTCGTTTACATAGACTGTGGACAAAGCCTCAGAGCAATAATGCCATGATACCGCGAAAAAAGTGGTTAGCAGCATATTGAGTTTTGAGGAAATTGACGATTATGTTCCGAGCGTTAAAATTACCAGATCAGAGATGTTCCATATGAACTCTTTAATTTTACTATTACCCCCTTAAGATGATCACTTAATCGTAATACTTATTTTTATTAGTCATAGTCACTACCAATCAACGTTCCCCATGGAACACCTCTGTTTTAGTAATTTTAACTATAGTTCTTTTCAGTGCGCGGCAATTTGTTTCAATCCTTTGCAAGAATGCTATTTTTAAAGTTATACCATAGAATCTATGGCGGCTTTTACAAATAGTGTTAATTAATGGTATTCAAAGGGTGAGGGTTGCAAATTATCATGAAAAATAAAATCTTGAAATTTTCCTGAAATTCAGAAATTTATTACTGATATTGGATATTATTTTCCGAAATCAAGTGCCAAAACTTGTGGGTTTTGTATTTTTTATTGC
This sequence comes from Bemisia tabaci, assembly GCF_918797505.1. Taxonomy (NCBI): domain Eukaryota; kingdom Metazoa; phylum Arthropoda; class Insecta; order Hemiptera; family Aleyrodidae; genus Bemisia; species Bemisia tabaci. Next base: position 44,771,274 of record NC_092798.1, read on the forward strand.
GTGTCACAAGTCTGTCTTTGGCGAATTTGTGAAATTTCATGAAATATTTCACAGAAATGTTCAATTTTTTATTTGCTTCACTTCACTTCACTCGTGCAACACTGCCGATAAAGGGCAAGTCTTCCAATCTCCCAATTCGGTTTAAACTTGATGCATTTTGGTGCGTTTCTGTTTCTGGTATACTCAGCCCAGTCGTGAACCAGGTCGTACTTGCAGTAACTTTGCATGCGAATGAGGGTTGATGCGTGATAGCGAGGCAACAATGCATGTGAATGAGCCATGGAAGCGCTGCAGCCGCTCCAAGAACTCTTCTCACCTATGCTCCTGGAGCCAGAGCCAGCCGCTCAGGAGCAGCCGTCGGAAGAAGTAGTTCAGGGCCGAACCGCAGACTCCGAGACCCGACCTCCCCCCCCCCCCTCTCCCACTCTCACCCCCAAGCGGCCCCCTCTCCGCGTACCCCGTCGTCCGAAGCGAGAACAGCGTAACTCCCATGGAGTGTTTACGTAGATCCGCGGTTCTTGCTCACCAAGGGCCCTCGGTTTCTTTCACCCGCGGGAACCCCATTGGTGGACGCTGCGTGGAAAGTAAACAGCGAAGACTGGCGACCCGAGGAAGTGGCGTCGCAATTTTTCCGCCGTTGTGAATCTCCGCTGATGATTTGCATTCTTGAAGGCGTGTAATTCAGTGGCGAGGCGTTAATGATCGATTATCGGCATTTCCCCCTTGAAGCCATGGTCAAGAATCGATTATTAGGTGTTCTTTGCGAAAATCCTGTGGTGTACTTTGCGAACACCCCGTTTATCGATCCTTTTCCATATGCTTAAATGGCAGATCAATCTATACACAGGGTTATTCAAAAGTTACGCACCACTGGCCATAACTTCAGTCCTAATTATGATATCGATTTGCGGTTTATGCGCGTTTTTCCTCATATCGAAGGAGGAACTCTTTTAGGTACTTTCCATTTTTTTTATCCCCTCGGAGAAAGGGGGGATGGGGCCAACTCAAAAATTTCAAATGGCCACCCCCCTCATGGCCAGTGGAGCGTGACTTTTGAATAAAGGCGGAACGGCACGCCACTGGTGTAATTATTGTCAGCGTTTGGTTGTCCGAATGTATGGGATTCGTCCTCGCGTTTTGAGACTGCTTTGAGGGATGATGTTTCGGAGCTTGATTGTTTATTTCCCTGAAAAGAAATTTTTCCATGTCGGCCATGCTTTCATTGCTAAGTTTTAAAGGATCGCACATTGCACCTAATGTATGCTTTTACGACTATAGAGATAAACCGAGTGGATTTACTGATACAACTTATTTCTTTTTGTGTTTCAGGTATGAAAACTTTTGAAAGCGAACATACATTGCCCTGGAATTTTGTCAGAAGATTGAAATATAGGTAAATGATCACCATGGAGTTATACCATTTTATCCCAATTTTTTGAGGTTCTTGACTCATTAAACAATTTTAGGACCTGACTGGAGCTTCATAATCGGCTGAAGTATCATCTTTTTATCTGAATCCATCACAAAAATGCACCACGTGCTGCTTTGGTTTTAAAGTCCTTAGAATCCTTGCACCCGTACTGCCGTGCTAAGGAAAAAGCCGTATGAACATTCGGGATTTGCCAAATTTCCTTCGATAAAATGTTCATTTTTGAGGAAATTTACGAATATTTTTCATTGAAATTTTCAGAAGAAAATTGTTAGATAAATATTCCAAACAATTCCTGAAAATTAGTGTTTTGCCAGGGGAAATTTGGCAACGCCTGAAGGATCATACGGCGTTTTCCCCTAACACGGTAGCGTAGTGCACAGTAACGCATTCAGCAGCACATTCGCGGGGAATCGCACCGGCTCGGCCGGAAAGTCGAACGGGAAACGAAACCAAGCGGAAATCGAGACAATTAATGGCCACAATGGTGAATGGTGAACGCTGGAACTCGCAACAACTATCTCGTCTCGTACAACTGCATACGGCCATTGAATATTCCACGATAATTATACTCCCTGCTCCAGATCCGAGACACCGGGGCTTTCGGTGACACAAGTGACAGAAAGGCCGCGTTTTTCGAAAGTTCCAACAGAATGAGAGATGCGTGAAGTTGGAAACCTAGTTTTTTGGTATTGTTGGCCGCACACCTCTCCGCCTGCCCGCGAGAACAATGGTGCAATCCCAGCGTTTTGAAAAATGCAAACATCAGTATTTCAACCGCTGTGAGCGGTCTTGGGGAAAATTCCGAGGCCTAGCCCGGAATAGTTAACTCTTAAACTTTCGGTGAAAGTTCAGCAATTCGGAGCTAAAAACTTAGCTTTATCTCGGGTACACAAGTTATCGTTTCAAGTTTTTCCAAATTTGGACCGATTTTTTGGTTTCCAATAAATTTGAGTTTAAAGGATAGACGAGTGCACGTTATATGTATAGATAATTATTCATGCTTTGGAAGTACATTTTTATTTTTTTCGTGTTTTGTATCTGACGGCCATCAACAAAAATCTAGATTTTCACGTATAGGCAAAAATAACGCAATTGTCATGAACCTGTTGGTTTTTATGAACTGGAATAACTTCGTCGTATCCTTGACAGAGGAACGTAACCTCATCCTAAGTTTGGAAAAGTAGCTCAATTATTTCGACTTTCCCAAGAATAAAACGGTGCAATTTATTCCCCAAATTTAACCATTTTTGCATGTAATTCAAAGGAAAATCATTGAAATCTTCAGTAGAACTGCCCCTCAGTCTAGTCACACAATATAATTTGTGAGTGAAAGTATACCAGCGTCGCAATTCAATTTAAGTACCGTTTGGGAAATGATCAAATGTGTAGAAATTTTGTGACAGCGCGTTGTAAATTTACATTCAGGGGTTTTCAGTTTTATCACTGACTCCAAGAAAAACTCAACGGACAGACGTCATTCTGTGTTTTTAAACAGTCCATCAAGTTATCAAGTAGTCATCAAACCTATATCGGGAGTAACAATTTTTCATTTCATTTCATTCCCTTTATTTTTAAATGCATCAAAATCATTTCATAACCGATATTAAGATCGAAGATTCTGGGCAAATATATTTAATGTGTTCCCAGAGGAGTATAGGCAACAGTGACAGTGAGGAAATAAGTCAATGGAATTTCCATCCTATCTCACGGCATAGATGAAACTTTTCCCCATAAGGTCATCCGTTGGGATTTTTATAAATGATCCGTCTCTTAACCCCCACAATTGTAGCAATATGAGGGTGAGCCTTGCCCCGGAGCTGAAGTCGTCTCCTTGCTGTTGAGTTCGAGCCGATTGAGAGTTCAACAAGCGTAACTCCTCTTTCACCTGCTCCTGTGTGCGAAGCAGAGCACATTATCGGGTACTAATACTCCACTTAAAATGTTACGGTCGGAGCAGCGCGGCATGGCGTCGAAAAGTGAGGAAAAAACGGAGGAGATAAAAGTGGAACTAATCGGCAGCTATGGACATTGTTTGTTCATCAGGCAGCTCTATCCTTCGCCTCGGAGCATTGACAAATGACTTACGTGCCCCCGCAAACAAATCCGTGCTTAATTTTCGACCGCGCATCGTCGTCCCGTAAAAAAACGGCTTACGGTTCCCTCCGGTGGTGCCAAAAATATTCTCTCCGAATTATGCTTATTTTTCAACTTTCTTTTTTCGAACTAAGTAAAATTTCCAGTAAAGTAATGTTGTGATTGTAATTATATAATTAACCGCGGAGTTATAGCGTTTAAGTACCGTGAAACATCTTTTCCCGTCAAATTGTACGTAAAATTCGCAAAATATGCACATCGAGTCTATGGGGATAAGGATTAAAGTGATCTTGTAAATTAGTCCGCCTTCATCTGAGAGGGTCGGCAAAAGGAGCTCACGTGAGCAGTAATTGTGGTATCTGAATGGCGAGGCTGTAGCTGTACTGTTACGTTGTCAGGATGATACTACTTTTCAAACGTCAAAGATACCGCTTTTGCCTATCCTCTCAGCTGAAGGCAAAGCTGTTTATCCAAGAAATCTAGGATATTATGAGATAAATCATTCGTCCCTCACGATATTATCGCTCTGTGACAAATTTCCCGTGTGATTCTAGCACCAGTCCTTACCTCACTTTTGCTTAGAGGGTACACGCCACCCTCGCAAATTTAAAGAATGAAGTGGGCAAACTTCTGCGATGGGAATAAATGAATGTTTTTTCATTGTTGTTTCCCTCAGTATTATCTCCTAATGTTATAAAAATATCCGGCGATTGAGTTAAATCGTCGATATTATATGAACAGTTGGACTGCGTTATGCAGCGAAGAGCCACAGGCAACAGCTCCTCATATCTTGCAAAAAAAAAAAAGAATCTGAAGATGACTGCAGTCCCTTTTCATCGCATAACAATGTTCATCAGATGAAAAAATCATCCTGCAAACTTCATACATAAATCGATCTGCTTTCAATTAATTTATCATAATGTCCCATAATCGTAGCAACATTGTTCTTATTTCCTTGCAGCGAAAGTTGATCCAGGTACGGACCTGTGTAAGGTAGTTACGACTCTGCAATTTTTTGTAAATGAATGTTTTAAAAAGGTTAGTAAATAATCGATCTGACACCAATGTGCCAGAGCCTGACAGTGTAACAGTTTCATCCGCCCTGCCCACAAGCTCTCCGATGCACTTTTTTAACCTGTCGCAAACGAGGTACATTGGTGGTGAATACCTTTTTCTTTCTTTTTTGTCACTGAGCGGAATAAAGGGGAGCTATCTTTCAACTGTTGTTCATTTGATAAGCTACTGTTTCTTTTGAAGTTCCGGAATCCTGAACGCATAAACCAACGCCGAAACGACCGGTAAAGCTTTTGTGAACCTACTTTAAGCCGCTGTGGATTGAGGTCAGCCGAGACTGAGAAGTAACAAACGGTTAGGTCCAATAACACGTGGTCTGGGAATACACATGCGTTTCGGATGGTTGATGCTGTTGAATCAGGCTGTGAGCTAATCAATTCCGCGGGGTTGAATTTTAAACGCCGAGCCACGCAGTATGCATAACCACACCATGGAAGATTCTATTTGAAAAAACTAAATTTTGAGAAATTCATTCTGAGAAATGAAATTTTTGGAAGTGTTGAAATAAGTTGTTTCTGACTGAAGTCTTCGATTTACATCATCATCCTTGAAAATTAGGCAAGTTTGTCGCCTGCGGGCTGATTATTGAAGCAATTGATAGACAAAGCTATAGACAAATAAGACAAAATGAATATGGAGGGATCCGATTGGTGGAAGCGGGTGGTTGTAATGGACACAGGAGTAGGTAGTATCCTAACTAACGGCAACCCACGAGAGACCCGGTAGTTAGTCCATCATTTCCTCCCTTAGTCTATAGAGACCATGCATTTCAACCAATAGGATCGCTCCATACTCCCTTTGTCTTCTTTGTCTATCGCTTAATCTATAAGTTTCATTATCGATTTGAACAATCGATCTAAGATGACTCATTCCAGTTTCAGAGTTGTTGTCCTTGTGAACTTTATTCACGAGTCCGAATTTATGACACTTACTGCACTGACTCTGTTAGAAACTTGCTACGCTTTTACGTTTTCAATTACGTAATACGCATTCATTTTGCATGCAATTTTAGAGAAGTAAAATTGTTTGTTTTCGAAAATATGTAGACTTGAATGACGCTGTTGTATTACTGAGCAAGAATCACTGTTTTTCCAATCAATGATTGATACTGAAATGCAATGCCATCACAACAATTTCGCAACAGAGGGATGGCTGCATCTAATTAGTGCTCTAATTTGGTGGGAGTCTTAATTTATCCGTGTAATCGAATAGGACCGGCATATTCAAACGATCCACGGAACTGAAGTCACTGCGAGTTACAGCTCAATAATTGAATGAAACGCTGCTTTTGTTTGTGTCAGCGTCAATTCAAAAATTGTAGTTATCGGAAAATAGAGTAAACATCCTGCTTCGTTTGTGAAAGTCAACGAGTGGAGCTTTTTGTTTACGAATATGCTACGCGGTTTCGCGTCTTTCCGAATGAATCGCTGTTTTGGAAGCTTTGGATTTATATGTTCGATCTAGCTTCAGCACTCGGAGAATTTACACTTTCATGTGTATCTAAACCAACTAAAACTTTTTATTTCGGAATAAGCGTGAGGTGTGTTCCCAGGCTGAAACGAGTCTATATCAGGATCAGCATCAGTGGTTTTCAAGTTACGATATCAATTTTGACAATGCAATAGTATTGGGCGAATTTCTAAGAATTAGATGTTATTGATGCACAATTTTCCTCCCAGAAAAGAAGCAAAACCATGAATATTTATACGATGTATAGTTCAAGAAAGACATATTATTTTCTGTGTACACGTGTCAATCTAAATTTATGCTGGTTTAACAATGTCTACATGTACCTAAATTTTATTGTAAGCACACGGCAGGATATTTTAGAGCTAGGAAACATAAGTTATGCGTGTATTGAAGATTTCCTCTTTGTTCAAACAAAAACATCAGCATGCTTAACCGTGAAACATTTAAAACAGCGGTTGGCAAGGCTTTTTTTCAACACAATTGCCGAAGAAGTTTCGGCTGGAAACACCACAGCCCTCTTTAGTTAGATGAGAACTGTATAAAAAATTTAAAACCTAGTACCAGGTCGCACCTTTCTAAACGAGATGAGTATTGTTGCGACCAAAGTTGAAATAAGCCAAGCGCTTGACTCGCTTGACCGATGTTGGGTGTTAGTGTTTTGTGTTGACCGTTTTATCAAAATTTTTACAACCACTTAAATCATCTCGTTTGGAGAGCTACAATCTAGTACTAAGTTTCAAATTTTTTATAACAACTTAAATCATCTCGTTTGCAGAGGTACAATCTAGTACTAAGTTTTACATTTTTTAACAATGTTTTACACTTCTCGTACAACTTAAGGAGGCTCCGTCGTTACAGCCGAAACTTCTGGTCAACTGTGTAAAGCCTTGTTACCCGCTGTTTTAATTGTTTTTTAAATGCATGTCTAGTCACGGGCTGCGGAACATCCAACACTTCTCGGCGGGCTGTTAAAACCGAGTGAAGCGACTGCATACAATTCTGATAGTTTCGCGTAAATGACCCATCTCCAAGTTATTCTTTTCAAATATTACTTTTTTGAGTTAAGAGAGGGAACGTCATCCTATTAATTCGTCTCCATCTTCGGTAGCACCCATCATAATGAATTTTTTAATTGATCGTCTTTTTCCTTTTGACATGTCACTCCTACCACTATGTCTGAATTTTCCATTTCATTTTTCAAACATGTATTATCTATTGATTCAGCTTTACGTTCGCGAGATGTTCTCGGCGGAGAAAGGATGTTGGTGAAGAAAAAAGCATAAAGAGATATCCGTGGGAGGAATATGAAAGCATGCTGTATCATTGACTGAATAGGGTTATGAAATTCCACCATTAATCACCTTCATCTTAACTTTCTGCTTAATCATTGTAAGCGTGCAAACTGCTTCCACAAGTTTTTACGAGGAATACAGATCCAGGTTTACAATCCAGGCGTGAACTTATATTAAGCCATATTGAGCCACCATTCAATCATCCGCTTGATTGACGCAATATCAAAATGAATGCAGATGGCCGGAAAACTCATGAAAAAGATTGAAGTCTCCTCTTCCATTCTTTTTCTCGACTTTAATTTTCAGGTGTCGATTTCGACTTGATCTCCTGAGCTCCAATTTGTGTTTCTTTTCTATACCTATATCTTTTGTTGGGTGTCCAAGGTCTGGCCCAGAGACAACCGGCCTCTTTACAAAAATTCATACTAGAACTAGTGGTTTACAAAAATGAAATGCGGTTATTTTCTTCAGTAGAACGGGACCTTTATCTCGAAAAACTCATAATTGAATCAGCTGTTTCCAACAGAGGATGAGACAATATTTGCAAGAGCCCTGGAGTATACATTAAAATACATGCAATCTGTGGTTTATCTAAAAATGGCATTCCTCCGTCTTGAAAATAACTATTTTAATAGTCACATTATTATGGTATTGCCTTTTCAATGAAAATAATGTTTGTCAATAACTGTCCATATACGCTCAAAAATGTCCAGTATAGCCGATATTATCAGCGCTTGAAGTGTGCAATCGAGAAAAACGTATAGTTTTGAGAAAGGAAGCCATTTAAAGTTCTCAACGTGTATGATATTTAGTGACTCAAATTGTCGGATGAAGGGCACCCCCGATTGTGCCTTTTATCGCTATAAAATGAACAGGACCTATACTATCCATATATTCGGAAAGCTCTCAAGGGGCTCAAAACGTAAAACACTCGCAAATTTGTAGAATATGATTGAGTCAGCTCCTAGTCATAATATTTCCATGGCAATACGATGTTTCCCTACACGCCCCGCATCCAAAAACCTCAGAAATGCGTAAGAAATTAAACGAATGAAAACCGAATCAATTTGCTGTCATTTAGAACGGGCGTGAAAGCGGTCGGATTACGGGGCTACAAGCTCATCCCGTGCAGTTTGCATTAGGGCGGTTTTCCGATTCTCATCCCCACTAATTTCTCCGCCTTTGCCATCAAAAGGAAATGAAATCATTCAATTTCAAAGTTCCCCCGACGGACTCAATAGAGTAATGCTTCTTTTCAAATGACGGTATAAAATGAAGAGTAGGACTCGAATAGACGCAACGACTCAAGCCGGCATAACTCCACGAGCTTTGCAGCCCTTCAAGCCGGTAAAAAATCATGTTCCTGAGGTCTTGCCATTTAGGTTATTTCATTTTCAACCTTTCAAATACGCCCCCGTTGGATTCCATGGGCTTGTGGATTAGGATTGATCGAAGACGGGGGCATGCGTTCTTTTTATCGGGTCTGATTATTCAGTCCGTCGCGAGCCTTTGCGGAATAAATTCATTGAGCTGTCATCTCTGCCTTTACAAGCCTCGGCTGTGTAATCGATGAAACCTCCGAACGAAAGGGTCAGCCCAGTCTTTGAACTTTTCAATTCGTTGGTCTCATACATTGCTGTCGAGTTATGAGAAACCGTGCAAAATAAGTAATGATGAACAGTATCACAAATGAAGGCACCAAGTTTCCGGTGTCGAGCTAAACGCTGATCAAGTTCGAAAATTACACCCCTCACAACCCTCTAGTAGCTTCACAACCCTCTTTGGCATAGCGTTACGAATTCCTAACAGCGTATTTTTTGGTTTTGGTTTTAAAAATTGAATTTTTCCTCTTTGACATGATTTTGCAGATTTTGATTAGTTTTTACTTTTTTTTTTAATGAATGATCCCCAAAAAATTAAAATTTTGAAGGAATGTGGTACCCCATGTTCCTCATGCAAGCTACAAAGTACATTAGTGTCTAGAAGCTGAGATCCGAAATTAATTCATGTCATAGAGGGAAGCAGTATTTTTACTTAAGAATTGAAAGTCTTAGAATTTTCAACAGCCTCCCTCTAAAATCACGTTTTCTCTGTAAACTTCAAACCATCGTCGTTCCTGCAAGGTTTGGATTGCTTAAGGTTTCTTGTCCGGAAATTGTGTTAAGACATCCATTTTTACAAATATCTCTAAATTTTGGAAGGTTGCGCTGCTTTACAAGCAAGGTTATGATGCATCACAAGTGTGAATCAAAGTTTGGCTTCCGGATGGGGCACCAATCTTCACCGTCATGAAAGGTATGGGGAAAGACACGAACGCAAAGAACATATTTTCACGGGACATTGCCTCTTTGAAACGGTGCCATTCGTTTGAAATTACTTCAACACGTGACTCGTTATTTGACGCATGTGTTCGTGCGTGTGTGAGTTGCTGTGCAAGTGATGAGTGCGTTTGCAGAAATCTGTCTGGTGTTTTCTTACCTTGAGTTTTATGACTGCAATCTCAGTCGGACCGTCTTGTTTCAAGTTACTGTTGAGAAATGTGGGAGGAGGTCGGTAACCATATGGGCTGCCAAATTGATTTTCAGCCAATACGTGGCCGTAATTGGTGGAGGCCCCCGTCAAACCAGGAGTACATGTTAATTGATCTACGGTAGATTCAACCTTCGCGCTTCAACGTTCACCTTAGTTCTCTATGTTGGCAATATTACTCTGGGAGATAACGTCAGTTTTACCAGTTTCTTTCAACGTTCAGTCAGTGACATGTTATCCCCATGAAACCTGTTAAATCACGGGTTAAAAAACATTAGGGATTACCCCCTAAAATTGTGGCACCACCCAAAGAGCGACGCCAAAAACGACCGGTTTTTGGCACAATTTGGGCCAGAAGGGATTTTTCTGAAACCGGGCCCAAACGATACCTTATGATACCCTAAAACTCTGCTTAAAATTTTAGCTTGAGTATACGCACGATTTTTGAGAAATGAGGGGGCAAAGTTGCCAAATCGCCATCATTCTGGACGGCATTTCTACAGCAAAAAGACGGGACAAATGGACGAATAAGTTACATTTTTGATGGGTTTCGGCTGTAAATGTTCTTATTGGGCCCCCAAGCATTTAACTGTGTTCAGTTTCAAAAATTTTGATCGCACAATGGTCAGAAGTGGGGAGAAATCGTCGACAAATCAGGATTCTTTGTCAAATTTTTAAAAATGGAAATAAAATTGTCGGTCTACTGCAGTTTTCATGGCTAACAATGTTCTTATCGGTCCTCAATGCATAAAATTGTGTTCAGCTTCACAAATTTACATCGCACAGTGGTCAAAATGACAGAATTAGTGGACAAATTAAGATCCTCTGTGAAACTTTTTAAAAATGAAGTGAAACTGTTGGTCCCCGGTAGAGTTTAGATCCCGGAAAAACTCTTTAAATTATTTTTTGGACTGTTTAAATCATTTTTTAATTTTTTCTCTCCATTTTTCTTCTTTTTTTTAAATTTCTGAAAGTTTGCATATTTTATTGAGATAATGCTACAAAGTCTATTCTATAACAACGTTCTATAGACAATACGGTCTGATATGCAGTAATAATTAAGAAAATTAAATACATGAATTTTTCCGAGATCTAAACTGTACTGGGGACCAACAGTTTCACTTCACTTTTAAAAAGTTTCACAGAGGATCTTAATTTGTCCACTAATTCCGTCATTTTTGACCACTGTGCGATGTAAATTTGTGAAGCTGAACACAATTTCATGCATTGAGGACCGATAAGAACATTGTTAGCCATGAAAACTGCAGTAGACCGACAATTTTATTTCCATTTTTAAAAATTTGACAAAGAATCCTGACTTGTCAACGATTTCTTCCCATTTTGGACCACTGTGCGATCAAAATTTTTGAAACTGAACACAGTTAAATGCTTGGGGGCCCAATAAGAACATTTACAGCCGAAACCCATCAAAAATGTAACTTTTTCGACCATTTTTCCCGTCTTTTTGCTGTAGAAATGCCGTCCAGAATGATGGCGATTTGGCAACTTTGCCCCCTCATTTCTCCAAAACCGTGCGTATACTCAAGCTAAAATTTTAACCAGAGTTTTAGGGTATCATAAGGTATCGTTTGGGCCCGGTTTCAGAAAAATCCCTTCCGGCCCAAATTGTGCCATTCTTGGCGTCGCTCTTTATCGGATGATAAGGACAATTCCAATTAATTTTGGTAGAACCGCAACATATCGGTTATCTACTTTATTCGGGTACTTATTTATTCTTTTTCTTAAAATACTATTTTCACGATTGATTTAAAAATAAGATCTTTCGCGATAGCGCGTAAAGTCGGAAATTGTAATTTAAATTTATAATGAAAAAATGAAGTTACAACTCAGACGCAAGTAATTGATTTCCTGCACGCATACATCCGACTCTTCTCTCCTCAGCCACTCTTCTCCCTTAATTTCAGAGTTGCATAATTCGCATGTTCTTCGACGACAATACTGCCATGCTAAGGAAAACAGCCGTATGTATATTCGAGAGTTGCCAAATTGCCCCGGATAAAGCATGTATTTTTGAGAACGATTATGCGTATTTTTCCTTGAAATTTTCAGACATACCAGACGAAATCGCGAACAAAATTGTCTGAAATAAATTGAAGAAAAAAATTCACGATTTTCCCAGTAAATTAAGCTTTTATTGAAGGACATGTGGCAACGTCTGAAGTTTCATACGGCGTTCTTCCTTAGCACGGCGAATAATTGATTCTCGAAGCTGAACGAAGGGATTAAATGAGCTCCGGCGAACCGCTTTGCTTCTCTCGTTCACCAACCCTTTAGTCACGATGGCAAGGACAATTTCGCAGGTTTCTTTTCAATCTGTTTCCGTGCATACTGCAAATTGCCTACGATCAACCCACCAGAATTAAGAAAATGAGGCTCTTTCAGAAAAAAACGTATCATGCATGTTGAACTTTGATTATAACTTAACCGATACGTCTCCTAAGTCGAATGGAAATTGATTTCGTGATTGAAATGCCATGGAAACAGGTGACTAGGTAAAAAATCTTGCAATTCTGCAAAATACGTTGTTTGCTGAGAGACGCACACCGCTGCATGTTTAAGAACATCGCTATGATTTTTGTGGTTAATTTTCGGGGTGGAGGTCTTTTTCATGATGCAAACATGTCATATGGATCGTATTCGATAGTGGTTCGATGTATTTTCTGGTTCGAAACAACAGAACATAATCTCGAACAAAAATTTTAGGATTTAATTTTGAAAAGCTGAAAATGAGAAAATTCCTAACAATTTCACTTTCCATCGCCGTTTGGTACTGGAAAGAATTGAAATTTGATCACAGAAAACCCGTTACCGCAGATTTCTAAATTGACTTCTGAGGCTATGTTTACATGTTGAACTAATTGATATCGATACAATCTCCTGTGTGATGTATCGAATACGATCTGTTCATTTTCTCCTAATAATTTGGATGTACAGCTCCGTTCAAAATGTTCATAGTTTTTGCTCACGTATTCATTAGTTATGCATCAGGACTTGTTATCCTCAGTTCAAGCAGCTAAGCATAGAACGTACGATTTTGTCATATCTTTAGTCATGAGCACGTCTCAGAATTTCATCTTACAAAATTGGAATAAAACACTGGAGCACTCACTCGCCAGAAAACGGTAACCGTGAGAGCGAATGTGAGGAGAAATGTTTCACTCGGAAATATGTGAGGGGTTTTTCATCCAAGACTTTTGCAGCATAGTTTTCAAAATTTTACGGATAAGTTCCCTAGTTGGCCAAAAAAAGATACTTTTAGCTCTTCTACGGATACACCCGAAACTTCATGTAAAATTTAGCGTGAAATCTCACGTAAAAACATGCGTGGTACTTTTATAATTATTTGCAAACAATTGTAAACAAATTGTGGGAGTTCGCTTATTCTTACTTCGCATTGTACTTTAGTAAAGCATTAATTTTAGTGCATTTTTTTATATCTAACCTTCTAATTTGTATGAGTAATATTAATCAGTTCTTTTAAACGGACAAATTGCACAGTGCTATCGTCTTATATGAGACAATAGTAAACTGCAAAGGGCATTGAACTGTGCCTCTGTAATATAGTTTTAAAATATACGACTACACTTTTCAATTCACGTGATAATAACTGATAAAGGGAAATTGAAAGACTATTGTGGAAGCTTGACGTTGTAAGTCACCGGACTCCCGCCCGGACAAGTAGAAAACTCGAAACAAGCAGCTAAAACACACGTAGCAGTGGCGTGGTGTGCTTTGCTATATATTAATTGATCTGTCATTTAAACCTATGAAAAAGGCTCGATAACTAGGCTGTTCGCAACGAACACCTTAATAATCGATTCTTCACCATAGCTTCAAATGGGGAATTCGATAATCGATCATTCACGCCTCACCACTGACACTTAGCAGACAATCCAAACTATAGAGCATTATTTTTCGAACGTGCCGGAGTGGAGAAGATGATTCCTATAAAAAAAAGTTTCATAATTTCAATCATAAGTTAGTACCGTCTTGAAACTTTTTATATAGTTCTCAACTAACGTGGCTTGAAGATTGGAGTTGTTGGACTAAAATCAACCGCATTATTTTCGAGACGAGTTGTCGGTAAATATTGGACAGGTTGTTGGATATTCCTTATTTTTGGCGTAAAATAGCAAGCCGAAGAAAAGAAAATTAATCGGATTGAACCAAGATGAAAGTCTTTTTACGGTAACGTGCCTTGTTGCTTTGAAAGGAATATTTGAAACTCTATTCCTGACCGTTCTCAAAAGCTATACGCAATCTTTAATCAAACCTTATAGGGAAAGTATGCACTTTTTAAACAAATCTTCTGAAAAATGTCCACCGTCGGTAATCAGCCGAGTGAAAATTTCAAAAAAAAATTTACTCTCGAAACAAACTCGGAAGGTGAAATTTACCACCCAGGAGCATAATTTTCAGCCAATACAACGAAAAAAACTTATGAAATAAAAGAGTAAAAGAAAAAGGAACACAATGAAATGTTGACGAAGCGAAGAGAATGAGAGCGCTGTCTTCCAACCGGAAAAATGAAGTTGATTGACAGATTGACTGAAGACTGACAAGAAATAGTGCATTTACATATGTTAGAAATTTCAACCGATGGAAAGGAAACTTTTTAAATTTTGCGTCTTTCGAGAGTCGTGCCTGTGAACATTGATTAATGGACATCTCCAGACTACAAAGTGTATAGCATTAGAATTTTGGAGTCCACCCGCGCTGTTGTCTTATTTTCAAATAAAACAAAATATATCTCATGCTCAGAATTCTACTTTTCATGAGATCAAGTATTTTCTTGCGTGGCTCGGTATCGAAAAAGTATCTAAAACCGCATATATGACTCGCTTCTGTATGAAGCACCTTTTTTATGCACTCGATGGACAACTTTCCAGCAATATTCACACCTTAAAAAAGCTTGACAGGAGGAGTCAAGATCATTGGTTCGGGCTTCCGAAATTCGGCGGTAGTGCCTAAAGTTCGGCATAGTTGTCTGAGCTTTTGCCGGTTTTACCGACTTCGCATGTAGCCGAGGTTGAGCTTTTTCAGGAGTGAATTTTGCTGAAAATGGTTTGGTTATTATATCTGCGTTATACATTTTGCGTAGCCTCCAACTCTTCGACGAATAGCTGCTGTGTTAGTTTCTCACACGTCGCGTCTTTACGAATAGGTCAGTCGTGCTGGTCACAGAATCGTGTTTTGATGCTTAATTCTTGTCAATTAGCGAAAAATGATAAGATCTGTCTAAACGACAACTTTTTACGTTCCATATTAGCCCAGGTATCGCCCTTTGAAAAGTTGGGTTTTTGACGTCATCCACCGCAGTAGTGACACCCTTGCTTTCATCCGAGTATCACGTTGAGCAACCAATGTAAATGTGGGTGACACCGACTGATGAAAACAAGGTGGAAGAAACTAGGGGTGACATTACCACGGTTGATGACTTCAAAAACCGACTTTTCAAAGGGTGGTATCTCGGTAAATATTCGACGTAGAAAGTTGCTGTTTGGATAGAGCGTATTATTTTTAGCTGATCTATATGAATCAAGCATCAAAACACGATTCTGTGACCAGCGCAACTGACCCATTCCTTACCTCAGGGCCCAGAGACTTTTTCTTCAGGGCGGATTGCGTTAAGAACTCCTAACCTGACCACCAAAATCCAGATGTGAACATTGCAACTGACCGATTGACGGCAACACAGCCCGCCAGGTCCTAACGAAGCTGCATTCCGCCTTGGGTGTAAGTTCAAGTGGTCATCGCAACTGGGACCGTCTTAAATTCGTGTCACGTTAAGCACCTGCGTATTATCTTGTCCGTGCAGTGTTGCAGTGCCGCTTTGAAAATCCGAATTTTAGGACCACGAAATAAAGGATCTGTGCGGGATGTGACAATCGCGGGGGAGTAAGCGACGAGCTAATATTTCTCTGGCTGCGTCGTGGGCGGAACGGAGAGGGATCGGGGGAGCGCGGTGGAGGAATGACCTCAAACAAACGAGGATGGAACCGCGAAGACGATATTTTGATTGCCCCGGTATTAAAATAACATTTTCAGCAACTTAATCGCGAGCTTGCACATTGCACTAGGCTCGTGCCGTCCGTGCAAAACGGAAACCGCGGATCTGCATTGGATTTCCATTGCAGTTGAGCTGTTCTTGATCAGCGAAGTAGCGTGTTGCACCTATAAACCGCGCGTATCTCCTCTTTACAGGGTGATCCAAAAGTCCCTTCCACCCCCTCTAACTTTTTACCTAATCAAGGTAAAGAATTGGAACTTGGGGGATGATCCTAGGTCAAAGGATGCTACTTTTTGGCCCCCCTACCTCTGGATACCGATTTTCGCATCAATCCGTTGACAAATAACCGGTGTGAATTTTCGGCCGTTTTGAACTTTAGTCGGCCGCTATTTTGAAACGGTTTGAGATATTGACTTCGGGTTTGCGCGAAAATTTTTCTTTTTTTATGCTCCTTCGAACGAGCTATCACAAAGGGGGTCTTCCTATTTGAAAATTTCAGGGGGCCAAAAAGTAGCTCCCTTTGACCTACACTGGAAAAAAAACACATTGGATCTAGAGTCCAGACTCTTAAAAAATACTCTTGATTCAATCAGATTGAAGCTTAAATCAAGAACCAAGCCTCTTAATTTGAGCGGATTTCCGTTTGATTTAAGCTTGAATCTGATTAAATCAAGAGTCCTTTTTCTTGTCAATGTTTTCAAGAGTCTGGACTCTAGATCCAATGTGTTTTTTATTCCAGTGTAGGAACATCCCTCAAGTTTCAAATCTTTACCTCGATTAGGTAAGAAGTTAGAGGGGGTGGAAAGGACTTTTGGATCACCCTGTAGTATATTTTTGCCGCGGATTAGAATTTGCACTTATCAAACGAACCATTTTCCCGCAGATCCGATTTTCAATTCACGTCCGCGGCCCGCGCGGAGCGACCCGAGTTAAACTTCGATTTTTTCCGATTCGCTTTTGCTCTCGCAGGTGGACTCTCTTCGTGTGCTGAACGAGGCATGTCCTAAGAGGTTTTTTCCCTCGCTTTGTCGGAATATTTGCATATCAAAGCTAGCAAAAAATGGACCTCCGAAAGTGCTGCAGCGAGTGATTGAAAGGTGTTAAAAAGGCGCATCTAAACGGATTGCGTATATGGAAAGGATTTGACGAACGTTGCCGAACTATCAGTCCGCGAAAAGTTGACCGAGCAAGGAGGTTGGCTCTCGTAGCGATAGCCGCTGTGCGAAACCACGTACCTCCGTTTGCGACTTTATAGACTTCCTACCATACTTTATTTTTTAACTGGGAAAATAGTAAACTTAATTTCTCGAAAACTGTCTTGATTTTTTTCGCTATGAGCAGAATATTCCGCAGAAATTTCAAGTAAACCTATATTAATACACAGTAAACCTCGGATTAACCGAAGTAATGTGGGGTTTAGCCAGTTCGGATCAGTGGTTTGGTGTGCTTTGCGATACATCGATTCATCTGTCATTTAAACCTACGGAAAAGGATCGATAATCAGAATTTTTGCAACTAACACCTTTATAATCGATTCTTTACCATAGCTTCAAGTGGGGAAATATCGATAATCGATCATTCGTGCCTCGCCACTTTGGTTCGGAGAGCCGAAAGTTTGGATATCCCGAAGTCAGTTAGTACCTTTCGTTAAATGAAACGTTAGTCGTTGAAATTAATAGAAACCACTTTAATTTTATCCTTTAGCATACACATATTTCGTATACTTTTACAAAAGTTTTTTTGTTATACAAATAAAAAATATTAAAATTAGTTGTCTGTTTGAAGCATAAAGGAATTATGAGGTAGGTTGCAATGGTAGTAGTTCTATAGTATAAAATTAAACATTAGTATTTAATTTGAGTCTCACAATAACAACGGTGAGGCTAAAAGTGTCCTTATTTTATTTTTCTTGTTTTGTCGGTTGAAAATGCGGGTGTGATCCCTGCGAAACGTCCCGGGCTTTTTATTTTATTTTAAGTATTTCTTTGAATTATTTGCGGCCTTAGTCCCGTTTTAAGTTGTTTCTTTGTTAGTGTTTCGGGCGGATTAAGTTGTTTTTTCTATAAAATTAAATCTTGCAACGTGGGTCAGCTTTAATAACCTTATAAATGGATCTCATGTGCAGTGCGCGTGGAATCCAAGGACCTGTCCTTTTCTTCGGTCTATCGTCCGTGATCTCCACTTTTTAAGGTTTTATTCCTTACGTGGGCTTGGAAATTCATCTGCCTTATCTATTGTGCTCCTGATCTCACAAAGGGTTCCGTGTTCCACGCTAGGTTCTATTGACTGTCTGGTAGTCGTAAGGGTGCGGCCAGAATGCTTACTCTAACTTAACGCGTTTGACGTTACGGCAGTTGCATGATGAAATTTTGTTTTATTTTTGTGTTTAAATTTGGTTGTAGGTACTACATTGACTTGCTAGTAGTCAATTAGTTCATTCTGAGGCAATGGAAGGAAATTCGACGCCGAAAAATTAAAAAATCATGGCACGCATCGAATAGATATGTATCCAAACAAAGTAAATGTATAATCTTTTTAATGGAACATTACTTTGTTCAATAACGTGTCTCTTGGAATGTATCAGATATATATCGACGGTGTAAGTCGGCAATCACATAACTCGGTTTGCGACGTCGTAGACTTCCTGTTATAATTTAATTTTTGAACGGAAAACGCAATTCCTTAAAACTGCCGTGATTTTTTTTCCTCTGTGCGTAGAAAATTCTGCAAAAACTTCAAGGAATGATGTCAATTTGTTCTCCTTTTAAAAAATAACATTGAGGCGGAGATTTTTGGACACCGCAAACGAGTTATGTGATTGCCGACTTACACCGTCGATATGTTTGACGGGGTTGTACCACACGTCACACTCTTTTCAACTAAGATTTTGTGCAGGAAATAAACCAGTGGTTTCCATTGTATTATCAAACTCATTTGGGTTATCTACTACAAATATATTTAGCAGCTAATGAAGTTGTTTCACTCGAAGTCGAAACTTCAACCCGGTAAAAAAGTAAACATTCATGCCTAGCATGCAGTCACATAGCTCAAGTTGACGCGCAGGAACTTGAGGTGTGTTCTCTTCCACACCGGAAAAGATTATCTCCCTGATTTATTAGTCTCGAATTGAAGTTCAATAATTTCAAAGGTTTTACCGCGTGTTCGCGGACAGGAGCCGAATCATAAGTCAAGTTCAACGTTGCGATAAAAGAAATTGGGGGTTAATCTCTGTTACGTTTGCTGAGTCCTTATTTTTATTTGATGATTTATGACGGTAATACTCTTTGGCTATCGTATTTTCTCTCTAGCTAGAGCGACTGGCAGTATTCTCTTCTCGAAAGACGGGCGGGCTGTGGTTATTTTATCTTATGCTGGAATCGGATAGTTCTTTCACCTCATATGGTGCCGTATAGCCTCTAACTCCAAGCATACGAATATGTAGGACGTAACTGCTAACCGATGATGTGAAATAGTTTTTCATTAAAACTCATGCGCGACGTAATTTTTGAACTACTTGATAGCAATTAAGTCACAGCCACTCCTTCCTAGCAATCTTAATTCCGATCAATGCTGTTGTTTTCAATGTCGACGCTTTTGCCTATGTGTGCGAAGCCGTTTTACGAACAATATCCTCTCGCGAGCAATTGAATCAGTGAGAACGAAAACACACCAACACGAAAAAAAGGAAAATAATCAAGACACACGTAAAACTACACAGTAGTTGAAAAAGTTAACACAAGGAAAAGATCTTTGGTGCTGAAAGACAAGTACTTAAGGACACTTTAAAGGTCCAAGTTGGAACAGGTGCGTTAACTTCCATGACCTTTTTGAAAACAGACTCTCTTTCATGAAAATTGAGCATTTTTGAGTTACCGAGTTGGCGCGTTTTCGTTCTCACTGATTCAATTTTCTCCCCCTCTCTCTCCTCTCTTCGGGAAGAGAATTTGGACGGCCTCAGAGCTCCAACTCAGCTTGTAATCTCGAGTGTAATTCGAACCGCACTCTAATTCCGAAAATTGTTGGTTGATTACCCGTAAGAGTTTGAGAGTAAAAAGAGTTTAGGCATTTACTGGGAATCCATTGCTTCTTGACCCGCATGCCTCCGACCGCAAGGAGCTAATTAAATATGCGGGAAATTCGGTAACGAATTGTTGCACCGCATAATCAGCCCAAACCGCAGTAATGCGAGTGCATGAGATTGACTACACTGTAGAGCAAAAGGAGCCCCGCTGGAAATCGGAAACCCGCAGCGCAGCGCCGTACAACGATGAGTCGGGCACGGATCTCCGTGGCGCTAAGGAAGAAAACCGTATTTACGTGAGGTTTCAATCGGAATCAGGTGGTTTCTGCTCGTCAGGGGAGTACCTAGAACAATGAGCCGGGTGCGGATCTGCGGTCATGAAAATGAGCCGCAGTGTTGCTCGATTGTTTATGAAATGTGAGCCTTGCTGATTGCGGAATTGTGTTTTGATGATGGCAGGCAGGGACAATAAAACCCATCTCTTCTAGCTTCTAGGCGAAGGTGGGGTATATAGCCACATATAGCATATATAGTTAGTCACAAGAATCTCCGTAACTGACTTAGAGCCGTTTTTAAGATCTCTTGTCAACCTCAGCGGGCTGATTGTCGAAATTGATAGACAAAACGATTGACTAAGAAGACATGAGGAGTATGGAGCGATTCCGTCGGTTGATATGGACGGTTCTTATAGACTAGGGGGGTAAATGATGGACTAACTATCGGGTCACTCGTGGGTTGCCGTTAATTACAAAGTCTATTACATGCGTCCTTTGTCCATTGGAATTACCCGCTTACACCAATAGGATCCCTCCATATCCTTTTTGTCTCCTTTGTCTATCGCTTTGTCTATCAATTTCAACGATCAGCTCGCTGGTCATCAAACCAGTGGTCAGACTCTGACTAGCAGTCAATCTGCTAATCAGCCCAACTACTGGTTTGCGAGAGAGAACTAAGGCTGACCGGGACTTGACCTGAGGAAAACCGGGATACATACACACCTGAACCTCCGGTCAAGCTCTTGTCAGCTCAAACCGTCAGTTTGACAAGCACCTGACCAGAGCTCTTACAATTGGCCCTTACACTCAGATGAAACGCATAGCCACAGCTCAAATAATGTCTGCGGTACACGTATATAAAAAACGTGTAACTGAGAGGTCACTAAATTCCTTGTTAAAGAGGTCTGCTAGGTCTGTATAGGTCAATTATTGCGCTTCAAGAGTCACTTCGAAGGCCGAAGATTGGAGAAAGAATCAAGGAGCGGCACAGTTTAACGGGACAGAGCAATCTCCCTATATAAGTCCTTCGAGAACTCGGTGGTAATGTAGCATTGCGTCCATGATATTGGACTCCGTGAAATAATGTTCGGCTGCTTATCACGTCCAAGATCTTGAACTTCACGCTCATCACTGTAATGAGGAATATTTTTTTTCGAAAAATCAAAGTGAGCATGCCGTTCAAAATTGTGGGATGCAGATATTCTCTGATGTTTGACGGTCATAGAGTTCAAAAATTTACCAAGACAATTTTTGTGAAATAAAGACGAAATACATATGTGCGCCCAGAAAATTCCTCATTGGTTAGGTTAGTTAGGTCGTTAGACTAGGTTAGGTCAGTTCAAGTTAGATTATATAAGGAAATATACGATTTTATATTATGATGAAAAATGGATGGACGTTAAAACTACAGAAGGTCTCCTGGATATTCGACTCCTTGCTCAAGCGAAGAAGTGAAAAGTTCACTGATGAGCATGGAGTCTATAGACGAGATGAGCAGGCAAGTATATGAAGGGAGAGCATGGAGTCCAATATTTTGGACGCGATGCTACATAATTGGCTCGGTGCCGGAGGCTGTATCATTATCAACCATTTGCTTATGATTGTGTGACCATTGCATATGATCCTACTTGATTCGATCTCAAAATTTTCGTGGGCTTCGGTAGGCTATGGCAACGGCGTGAATGCGGCAATTGTTTGCGAATGCTTCTACAGGCAGCACGCCACGCTGATTGATTTACCCGCATCAAGCTCGACGTTGGTCGATCAAGGTCGATTTCGGCCATAGCCACGGACCTGTACTTCTACAAACTTGGATGTGTCACAATTGCAACTTCGATGCCTCAAGCTGAATCATCCGTATTGCACTTCTGGTCGCACTCGTCTCCTAACAACCCCCACCCCGGAAGCGTATCTAGGAAAACCCATGCTATTTCAGAGAATTCCAAATAATAAGTAGGGAATAGATTTAAATTCACCCTGATCATTAATTCAGATGCCAATTCTTGTCTTCGGTACCCTCAAGAAAAAACGCATTGCCTCTTCTACCGTGCTAAGCAAGACCCTGTGTAGATCCATCAAGATTTTCTCTCGCTGGAACTTAACACTTTATAACATAAAAACTGTTTTACTCATGCACCTCCAATTTTCAAGTCAAGTCATAGTACTTGCAAAAGAATTCTGCAAAAACACTGCTCCAAGGTACACAAGTTTTTCTGCTATGATACGTTGTTTCCAAAAAATGTAAAATGGCGTTTACTGCGTTTTTGCGTTGCACGGCAGTCTTGCCCACCGCGTTCGTCAAAATTTCGAAGACCTGCTCTGGAAAGTTACACGTGAAGGTTACCAAAATGTTTTTCGACCAGGTAATTCTCTCGCTAGCATAAATTCAATTACCATCACATATGCGCGCTTTATAACTATACCCGGACGAGTGACATTGGTAACTAAATATCGTATAACACGAAAAAGTAACTCAACGCGGTAACTTCTAACTTTCCGAAGTAGGTCATCTGAATTTTGACGACCGCTTTGTGTCAGAGGCAATGCGCTTTTTCGCCCGTGGTGTTTGATCCGGGTCAACGTGGATAGAACACGTGTGGAGTAAATTCGGTTAAAGTACTTCGAAAAGTTAAAAGCCAAGAAATTAGTGTCTGCGCCTGTAAAATATCGTGAGTGTCAATATGATATTTTTTCTACGATAAGGACCCAAATTGTGGTTTTTGCCATTTGGGACACTGATAGGTTCTTTTCCTTAGTCTTTTCTTTTACATGTTCACCGAAGTTTGTCGTGCATTTTGGGGGAAAAACTGAACAGTCAGTTCCGATTTTCATTTAGTTTGAACCAGTTTGACCTTGAACACAAAATTCAGAGGAACACATATAAAAGTTTTCCCTAGCTCCGTATCAAAGACTTTCTTTTTTATTTTTATCGGGAGTAATTTGTTAATGGCTTTCGAATGCTAGTCAAAATGTTTCCGGTCGACCGCTATTAGGATGTGAGTGAAATCAGTGGCTGCAGCATTACTTCATAGGATCCGTTCCTGGTTGTTGACGCTATTACGACGTCCGCCGATTTGGACGATTATTATTTTAAGCGTCACGAGTTTCATAACATCAACTCTTCTGTAGATCAATTGTTATGACCTCCAGGTCTCCGAGTCAAAATTGCAGAAGCGATGACGATCAGCTTGAAACTCATTGTTTCGCATGGTTTTGTAACACGCATGAGGTACATGACCTCTCCAATCAATGCTTAAGAATACAGGAAGATGCATGATGCAAAAAACAAAAACTGACTGTCTGTGGTGATAGACCGATAAAAAGCTAAAAGACTGCAACTGTGTTTCTTCATAATAATTAACACGCAGAACGCAAAAATGTTTTTGATTTTAGAATCAACCGATGAGCGAAAAATTTGTCATGTACTGCAATACCATAGATGAACTCTAAATCCCTGTTTAAAAAAAATCAATTCCAACGCAAGTCCAATAGGAAATCTAAAACATGTTTTTCTGTTCGGAAAAAACCGTTTTTGATTCAGGCAATTATTTTTTCTTTTCTATTTTTTGGTGTTCGTGAACCTGCAAAGAAAAGTTCAGCTTAAATACGGAGGCATTCTATCGTTTAATAGACTTCCTATAATTTTGTACTTATAAATGGAAATCTATTCCAAGTCAATTCTTGAAAACTTCCATGATTTCTCTTTTCCGCTGTGCGAGAAAAATTCCGTGAAAACTGGAAGGAATGACGTTGATTCTCTCACTTGATTTTCTGAGTTCAAGTAAAAGTTATAAATCGTTTTTCAATTCATGTGTAACCGCGATATATAAATAATTTGTAATATATTTGATTTTTTGACCCCTTCAAAAAAGTAATATGAGATCGGAGATTTTAAACACAGCAAACGAGTTACGGGATTTGGGAGTTCCACCGCGGATATGAGTTGAAATTGGAAATTTTCAATCAGTCCATTGTGTATTGCGTGATTTTTTTAAGAGGGCGGATATGTTTTAAGGCGCTCGATTTCCCACTGTCTAGTGATTCTTCATGGTCTATCATAGAATTTCCCAAAAGTATACACTATACCCAAGTCAATAAGTGGCGCGTACATGGTATCTATTCGGTTAGGATGAACTAACATCTGCTGCACTACCCTACAGTAACTAGTGAGGTAATGTATCTTTTTTTTTTCGCGGAACCGAACATTTAACTTGCGGTAGAGGGTGTCTTCTTCCCCCTCTTCTCCGCATCTCTTGACCCGCGTGTCACCGCCGCTCCTCGCGATGTAAATTACCGAGGGTGAAATGAATCTTTCATCCACCCACGCTTTCAGGAGTCTGTTAGTGGACTCAAAGTTGCCAAAACGGATTTTTAAATCCATCTTTTCGAATATTGTAAGTATAACTGCGCCCCTAACGATACCCAATGGTGATGTTGCATGTGTGAGAAATTTGCGATTTGACTGTTGATTCTTATGTAAAAGTTCGCGAGAAACACGATGGTGCCACTGGTTTTCTCTGAAATCAACTCTCAAGCTCAAAAAAAGCTCTCAATAAGCTCATTCATCGTAGGAAATTGGCAACTCTCGAATGTTCATCCGGCGTTCTTCCTTAGCACGGCATTGTGCTTAATTTTGTACAAAGCAGTGGGTCATTGGTCATCGTGAGTTAAATCCTACTTTCATTATTTTCAGTTGTTTTAGTTCCCCTTCGATCAATCATTCTTGGAAGAGAGTATTCCTGTGGTCCTATTTCCCGGAACTAGTACCAAATTTCGGAACTTTTGAGAATTTTCTGGATTTTTCCCGGAACTTTTGAAATTTGTCGAAATCTTCCGGATCTTGTGCATTTTTCGGAACTTTTGAAAAATCTATAAAGAATCCCGGAACTTTCGACGGTCACGGAGTAGGGGGAAATTTGAACAGAAATGTTCCGAGTCCCGGAGCTTTTGACAGACATGGAATGGGAGTACTGGAGTGTTCCCTCTTCCTCCTCATCGAACCTAACCGCTATTTTGCAACGCTGCTTTTTTCTCGAGACGACCCCATCGAAAGTTACGGAAACGATGCGTGGCTTTATGTGGGGGTGGAGCAGCGGGTGTAAATCATACTGTGTAGGTTCAGTCACTCGAAGTTCGGACTCGATGACGAGATATGAGAAACCCGAGTCCCGATTTCCCGAAGGACTCGGATACGTTTCAATTAGAGGGAGTCGTCCAGTGGCGTGGCGTACTTTGCGATTTATCGATCGATCTGCTATTTAAATCTATGGAAAATGATCGATAAACAGGGTGTTCGCAACGAAAGTCTTAATGATCGATTCTTTACCATAGCTTTAAATGGGGAAATATCGATAATCGATCGTTCACGCCTCGCTTAGGAGTCGTCACGCGTCATCTTGAAAAATGTACCAAGTTTCAGGTGCTCTGCTAAGGCTAGATTAATGCTCATTTACGGCACTCGGTGGGCAGACTTCTCGCTGTCACGGCTGAAATTTAAACTTCAGAATGGTTGTGAAAAATGTCATCTTTCTCTCATCGTCAACTACCGGGAATTGCCAGCATCACGCCGTTTTTTTTTTTACCAAGCACGATAAAATTGGACCACCTTCAATTGAAACACACAATGTTTCTTAGAATTTAAACCGGGAGGAAGTGGTTTGAAGTTTTATTCCTCCGTGCACTGAGAAAAAAAGTATGGTTCCAGCGACTTTTATATTGTAATCACCAACAGACTCAGTTGTCACGAAGACCGTACTCTATAATCGCATTCACCCAAAGTACGGTAAATCCCATCAGATGTCAGGTTATCTATCTTTCTATCAATCTATCCATCTATCTATCTATCTATCCATCTATCTATCTATCTATCTATTTATCTATCTATCTATCTATCCATCTATCTATCTATCCATCTATCTATCTATCTTCCGATCTATGTATCTAGCTCCTCAGTATCATTGTGTGAAAAATTCTGTTGACTGATACTAGAATGTACCTTCCGGTAAAATTTGATAGGTTTTATCAGTGTGAGAGTTAATCTGATGGACAAAATTTTACGAATATATACACACAAAGTGATTACCATAGATGCAAGATCGCAGGTTTAATATTTTCATGTTCAAAATATTTTTTCCCCTCTGGATTTTTGAAAAGAAAACGATTAGTTGAATTCAAAACTACTCCTAACTCATTTTTCCCCCCTCATTAATGCGCTTTGCGCGTTTCCGTTCATTTCGGTCTAATTCAATAACTTTTTCTTAATTAGATCATCAAGGAAGATTGTGGATTCATCGGATTTTTTTTTTCTGGTGAAAAAAATTTCCTAATGGGGAACTTACTGGCACTCCATCGCCATTATCAAACTGTGAATAATTTCTTTTCTCCCTAAGTGAGGTTGGTATCTGGACATTGATTTTCAAATTCTTGCCCACTGCATGCACTGTGAGCCGATTCTCGGGTTTCCTGGTAGGCGACTTTGAAATGATATCTTGATCGGGACTTCTGGAATATTTTAATTACCTCCTCGCCAAGGATTTTCGTAACTTGATGCCTTTGAAACCGTTGATCTCATCGGGAGCTCATCGATTTGTCTACCGAGCTCCTTTGCTACTGTTGCGTGACGTCACGCAAGCCAATAAGTAAACCGGTTCCCACAGAAGGTGGCTTAGGTATATGTGACAGTTCTAAGGGTGATAGACTGTGCATCGCTGCGTGACTTTTCTGCTTCGTCCGAGTTATCTATTTTGGTACAATTTTACAAACGTAAAATTGAAGCCTTTGATGTGATTGCATGATGTTTCGTTACTCGTGGCAAACAGGGATTTTGCACGTGTTTCAGATCCACATTTTGTTAAGTTTCTGTATGATTAGATAGAGCTGGTCAATCTGTACCAATAAATAACATGAACTTGAAACAGAGAACGCTAATTATAAAGTTGTAGTTATTTATGTCTAGTTATATAAGTTTTGTTTTTTTTTTTTTTTTCGTTTTACTTTGTCAAAGCTTCATTTTTCTACAAGGTCTGATCCAGGAAATAAACTGTAGCTCAATTTTGTGCCTACGAATTGATCGTATTTTGTATAGGGGTTAAATGTTTAAGGGGAAGGGACAAATATGTCTCTAGGCATAAGCTCAAGCTATCCGTACCT